>NC_039289.1:13936748-14649248 GCF_003368295.1 Carassius auratus
AAATGATTACTTTACCTGCTGAGTCCTTTGTTTGTTATGTGACAGAACAATGAAAATATTTCATTCATGATCACTTTTTAATAACGCTGGAAACCAGTTTTTGCCAAGATACTAAAGTCTGTCATCAGAAGTCAAAGATCTCTATAATACCTCAAGCATCTTTCATCCAATAAGTTATTTTAGGAGAAACATCTAAGAGAGAGTTAAAGTGAGCTATTATTGAATGTTATTTTATAACTCCACCAGGAGCCCTAAGCTATGAAGAGGAATGAAGTTTCTCTCTGTGTAAAAAATTTGGGAAAATGAATGTTGGTTGAACTAAAAGCCTGATTGATTGGCTATATTAGACATTATTCAACACTGGCTCCGAGAAGTGGCATAACGGTTGTGAAGTGTGAATGACCCACACCTGTGACCCTCTTCTGAATGGAATATGATGTCCAAGTTGCCCCATTGGTGAGGTAAAGGACTTGTGATCCACATGTGGCTAAAGCAGCCAATGAAAAAGATAAGGCAAAACCAATAAGAAAAGTGCCCTAACCCTACCCCTACCCTAAATTAAATTAAAGACTGAGCAATTAGAAATATCATAACTATATTCTTCCAAATTATCTTACTTTTGTCCGCCATCTTGAATGAATATTGAGTTTGGTGCAATGCATTCTGGGATTACCTTCTCTGCTAAGGATACATGTTAGGCTTTCTTTTGAATTTCTTAAAAGAATGCATTTTAGTAGGCATCATAATTATGCTACTCATCTTAAAGTATAGCCCTCACTTTTGGAGTGCACTAAAATGGCTGTCTACTTAGGGAGTTTAATAGATTTTGGAACAGAGTCAGTGTTATCAGGTGTTTTAGGTCCTTTGTGTTACGTGAAATAATGGATCAAGGCTCGAATTATACAAGTTTCAACATGATACAAAGGAGACAGTTATTCTGTAATATTTCGTGCCATCTTAATGTTTTAAATTAATGACTGTGTGCATACGTTGCACAACCCATTGACATAATCCAGTATCTATTCACACTTATACAATCACACCAGGACGTCCAGACAGGATAGTGTTGAGATGTGTCTCAGTATTATAAAGAACAAAACCCATTTGTGCCACTAAAGCAGGATCATCTTTGTTGAGAATAAATTGTCTGTGTACGCAAAGCCATTCATTTAATAACCCTCTCACATCAAATCTTTATTATTGTGTTGGAAATCTTTTAACTACTGCATTAGAGTTTTTGCTCTTTAATGCTTTTCAATTACTATCATTATACACATTCTTTATTAAGATATTTGGTTAATGACTTGACATCAACACAATCTTTTCAGTTAGATATTTCTTTATAAAAGATTGTCATATTGCAATCATATTCTAAATAAGTGCAATACATGCAAACCTCTCAACTGTCAACCCAACTGAATCACTACTGATAAAATTGTGACGTGCTTGTATCGTTATTATATAAAGATACTGCAGAATAATGTGGTCTTGATGGATTTATTTCTTATAAACATGTAATTGATGGCTGATGGCTTTTATTGGGGTCAGACCCAGTACATGACCAATCTATCTATCCAAGCTGCAGTTGGATGGCTCTAGAAGGCCATTTTGAATGACAAGCTGTCACAGCACAATGGCAGACATGTATTAAAAGTATTGATATTCAGCACTCACAGCCATTCCTGCCAGATCAGATTGCTCCAAAGCAAACTGACATGAAAAAACGGGAACACGTATTAAATTCTAAGGAAATAATGGAGCAAAGCAATGGAGAGATGCATAAACGAACTGGCAGTAAATGGATGTATCCACTAACACTGTGTGGGAATTTTACTGGAAGGAACTAACAAGCAAAGACATTACAAACAAGGAAAAACAAAGGCCAAGATCTGCTCAGATTTCAGAGCTTTTACCGGGAATGTTCTTCAGAGAACAGGTGTTCAAAGGAAGCTTTAATCTTCTATCAAACATTTCCAAATCTGACTCGGACTCAATGGGAGCTGTTAAAATAATGTTCCAGTGATGTAAGTGGTTTATGCAGTATGCCAGATCAGCGTTCACAATAGGCTCAAAGATTGCTGAGACATGGGACAAAACATGTCTCCCAACCTGCCATGCCAACAAATGTCCACTTTGAAATGAATCAGAGATGATCAATTGAATGTTTTTATTAAAAATGATTTTCTTGTTATTTTATCGGAATTATAAAAATTACATGTATCAATGACTATAGGCAATAACACTGTTGTTTTCAGGCCCCCAAAATGCTGTTATGATTTGAATGAATGGGCAAAACACATTTATCTATCTATCTATTATAGTGTTCCTGTAGCTCAACTGGTAGAGCATTGCATAGGAAGCAAACAAGCGCAAGGTTGGGGATTCGGTTCCCCGGGAACACATGCTAGGTAAAACTGATAGCCTGAATGCACTGTAAGTCGCTTTGGATAAAAGTGTCTGCTAAATGCATAAATTTGTTTTTTAATTTAACCTATCTATCTGTCTGTCTGTCATAAACAACAGTCTTTATTAATCCAAACCCAGGGAAACACAGTTCAGGCTTTAGATACACGTAACACATCGAGATGTTTAACACCGGACCAAGGAACATAGATGAGACAACACTTTAAATACAGCATTAACTAGTAATAAACGAGACACATCTGAACCAAATGAGACAATCACACATGGGACAAACTGGGTCACGGGGAGCATGTGGGGACAAAAACACACACAGTCCAAGGGCATGATATGGTATATATATATATATATATATATATATATATATATATATATATATATATATATATATATATATATATATATATATATATATATATATATGAAAACTACTATGAAAAATATATACTTTACAGATACTGCAGACCCTTCACAAATCCATTTCTATACTGATTTTTACTGTGTCCACAGAGTATATTCAGCTTTTAATGACCTTACAGACACCAATAGACTTATAAGGTTGAAGTTCTATATGGTAATATTAAGATGTAATGAGATTATGTATTTAAAAAAGGAATCATTAGGTCACGTTTCCAGCCACATCAAAGAGGAAGAAGACATTTTTTAGTAATACTTCATGTCAATAATTCATTTCCTATTTCATATTTTGATTTCGACATAATGCAATTATGTCCTTCAGTGGTACTGTTTTCTTAATACCTCAGTTCCTGTGAATTGCGATTTATTGCCAGATGTGGTTTTATCCGGGTTTATGTTTCAGCATGTAACTTTCTATAAACTCTTAATAAACTAGAGCATGTTTTCAGAATGTACTTGTTCAGCCTAGTCTTAGTGCTAAATTAATAACAATAAAAAAAAAATTCCCTGAGGGTTTCATGAGCCCAGCTGAACCTCCACAACATTTGATCATGTTGATTTTTAGGGAGGACCTGCTCATAAAGCATAAAACGTGCTTGTGCAATAATATTACCATTGTCACGTTCACTTGATACTTGAATGCTTTAACATATTATTTGATCTTGTGAACAGAAAATGAGATGTGTGCTATAACTTTCATGTTAACAGAAGAGCTTAAAAAGGAACAATTCACCCAAAATGTAAATTTACAGAAAAGGTGCTCACCCTCAGGCCATCCAATATATAGATGAGTTTGTTTCTTCATCAGATTTGGAGAAATGTAGGATTGCATCACTTGCTCACAAGTGGATCCTCTGCAGTGAATGGGTGCCGTCAGAATGAGAGTCCAAACAGCTGATAAAAACATCACAATAATCCACAAGTAATCCACACCTCTCCAGTCTATCAGTTAATGTCTTATGAAGCTTAAAGTTGGGTTTTTGTAAGAAACGAATTCATCATTAATATTTTTTACTTCACACCATTGCTTCTAGCTAAAATACAAGTCTATAATCAACAGTAACGCTTTAACCAGTGAAACCCATTCCAATGCAAAATTTCCATAATTACTTGAAAAATACCAGAACAATTTAAAGATATACTTAAAAAAATATTATAATAATAGTGTATTTTAACACATCACCAACATTCACCAAAAAAATAATAATAATTGTGTTAAAGAAAAATATGATTTTTCATATTTGAGTGAACTATCTATTTCTTAGCCTCCAATAGAAAATACCCAATCAATGTGATTCAGTATTTCAGAGGCATGAATTGTTTCATTTACAAATATTGTCTTGTATATTTTGGAAGTGGTGTTAATAAGCCCATAAGAGCAGTGATGTAGACGCATTAATGCCATTGTAATCTCTAAGATTAAACAGGCTTTTAATAACCACAACGCTTTCCGATAACACATTAGCAATTGCAGTTAAGTTCCCACGCACCGACCCCTTCAGGTGCTCATTGACAAGAAGCAGCCCATCCAGGAGCTTTAACTCCAGAGACACTGTGATTATGACGCATATGAAGCTTTGTATTTGTGTGTTTTGGTTCTTTATTTGTATGGTGTGAGGTCTTTGAAATGCATTTTGTCATTGTGCGTGTTTGAAGTCCGCTTGTTTTAACGACGACTGAAAATGCCAAGCTCAATTTTTCTCTGAATAAAGCAACCTAAAGCATGCATCGGCTGAGCAAATAAACACCCTCAGCAAATACAGTGAGAAGCAATTGTATGTATTTTTTAAAGTCACGCCAGTGATCGCTACTCTGCGTTTGATTGGAAAAGCTTACCTCATTTATGGAAGACTGATCTATTCATTCTTTTATTATGTGCAGTAAAATATTTGTACTGTGGAAATCACACTCTCAAAACAATGATTAAAGGAGCAGTTCACCCAAAATATGACCATTTGCTGTCAGTGTCATCCAAGATGACAGATGACATGAGTTTGTTTCTTCATCAGATTTGGAGAACTGTAGCATTACATAATTTGCTTACCAATGGATCCTCAGCAGTGAATGGGTTATTGAACATTTCAATAATTCACAAGTAATGCACACCACTCCAGTCCATCAGTTAATGTCTGGTGAAGCAAAAATGCATGTTTGCAAGAAATAAATCCAATCCAATATATATATATATATATATATATATATATATATATATATATATATATATACAATTTTTATAATAATAAGTGTTGCAAGAGTCTTATTGCAAATCATACATTTTCCTACGATTCAAATTGTACAAATCTGTACGATATTGCAACTTTGTTACATATTATTTTTCGATATCAGTTTATTTCTCTTAACTATGACTTTAAATCTCACAATTGTGAATTTATGTATTGGGATGTGTCTATATATATATTTTCAAACTTTATCTCACGTTGTAATGTTTTATTTTTGACTCTAATGGGCTTCTGTAGAAAGCGTTTTTTTAATTAAAGGGTCTAACAAGTGATAAATAAATATAGTAATACAGGATAGATGAGAAAATCCACTTTGACATAAGGAACTTGTCGCAATGTATTAACTCACTCTTGTTTTGGTTTGTTTTTGTCTCTGTGGCTGACTAACATTGTAAATGAGACACAAATTACACTGCTACTGTATGACAGAGTTCACCCATGCGAGTCACTGTTGATTTAATGACCAAGTAGTTCACGTGTGTATTAATCAGAACTTCCCCATGATGCGATGTGTTTCATTCTCCCAGGGTTTCCAGGATGCCTAACCCCCTCCTGTATGTTTTATCAACTTCCTGACCTCAAATCCTTTGCAAACATCCTCTCATGAGCAACTGAGGATCAGCGCTTAGGGGTAAAGGCCCAGCATTACACCCTGGATCTGTCTGACCCACAAAAACCCTGAGGCATGGTAAGATCCCTGACTTAACACGTGCTAGGTACACTTCATCCGACTGAAATGCCACACATGAACTAAATTATACAGGACTTTAATAAACAGATGTGATATCCCTTTTCCAATGATGCCTAAATTAATCTTAAAGGGGTCCTGAATTGAGAAATCAAATTTGTTCGCTTCATTTTACTGCAAATTTGACAGATATCTAAATTTAATTGCCACAACCAGTGAAATAGAAAACATGTATAAAACATGGCTGCCATTTCTCAACATCAGAAGTTTTCAAAACAATTCCACATGTGTATCGATGGGAGGGTTGAAACTTATTTAAATTATCAAAACTACTGGCCAATCATGGCAGTGGGCTTCTTCTTCCTAGAGTCTAGAATGGGGCATGCCAAAAACAGGACAGAATATAACCAATAGCTTGTAAATTAGGATTTTTTTTAATGCAAAAAGTGGATCCCAGAGAACAGTCTAACATTCTTAGAAGCCAGTTCATAACCCTTTTACAAACAAGTTTTGCAAGTTCCCAGCATGCATTGCAGCTTGAAAAACGTATGTGGTAACTATTATTAAAAATGATAATTGATTTAGAACTTACTGGCTTAATTTTCTAGTTAATGTTGCTGCTGTCAATAAGCTGTCAAATCGTTTAGCTTTTTTTTTTTTTTTCTGAATTAACAGTTGATGATCATGTGCTAAGGTATATGTGCATCTCATTCCAACTGTGGAAGTTAATATGTTTTCATTTAGGCCAGGGATCCTCAAATCTGTCCCACAAGATCCACTTTCCTTCAGACTTTAGCTCTAACCCTAATCAATCACACCTGAGCATACTTATCACTGTCTTCAGGATCATTAGAAAATTACAGGTAGATAAATTTGATCAGGGCTGGAGCTAAACTCAGAGATTTGAGGGTGACAGTGAGAGCTTCTCCACTGGGCCATGCCCCATGGACCTCTCACTCCTCCTGCAACTCATGTTCTGTGCGGCTGAATTGTCCTGAGGCCCCGGCCTGGATATGTTCCCATCACTCCCTTTCGAGATCAGGTGGTGAACCTGCAAGCACTGCCCAGGAGGAGACAGATCCAGCCTTGGTGTTGCTGTGTCCCGTAAGAGTGCTACACATATACATGGACCTCACCCAGAATTTCAGAAGTTCTGAGCAGCTCCTGGTCTGGTTCAGAGACCCATTCCATATGTAATATTGACCCCTGGGATAGTCCATAAAAGCCACCCCCCTATGGGTAAGAAGTGGTCTACGTTGCAACCTTTTTCCTTAAGACTCGCTTCCCCATCGTTCTGCAAGGCTGAAAGAACAAATAGGAAGATTTGAAGCAAACTTTTACAGGAGGTTCTTATGTCCCAGTGATGGTATAAAAAAATGGGTGGCTAATTTTATTGAATGCCCACAATCTCATTCGTATGTTTTCCTATGTTTTGCTAATGCCCCAGTGACAGTTAAAATGTGTCGCTAATTTGCATGAATTTATACAATACAGGTTAAATGTAAATGATTTGCTTTGCAAGGGGCTTTCTGGGTTGATCTGAATCAAAACAGGGCCAAAAATAGAGCAATATATTTGTTAGTGCATTAATTCTTCCAGAAGGACATGTCTTTAGCTGTCTGAGGTGAGAGAGTCAAGCACCACTTACTGATGAAATCTGACTTCACCACGTCCACATGACTACATTACTCAAGAGTCATTAAGGATTCAAGGACCTCTCGTTTTAGCTCACTAAAGCCCAGACAGAATCCCATTCAGAAGAAATGAACGAATGCGCAAGAGCGCCACAAATGTCTTTCCTGACTTCTGTCGGGCAAAGGTAAAATCATAACATCCTCCTATCACAAAACTGATCTCATCTTAATCTGACACACATAATAGTCTCTGGCTGAGCTTGAGAGATTTCATAAGGAAACATTTAAATTCATGCATGTGGAGACCAGTGCTGTTCCTTGTCCCAGAAGCGTGACGCTGCCCCCAGTGGGCTGAACTTGTTCTGCATGGATGGAACAGAGAGGACGGGAGCCCTCGCTTTTATGTCTCTTATCTTCATGTCTTTGAGCTGAAGGTGATGTTGGGCGTTAGCTTATAACACCTATTTGTTCCTTTTGTCAAGAAAATGGTTCTTGTTGAAAGACCCCACATCCGTCTTGCTCATCTGAATGAGGTTTAATTTGTTATTGGTTATTATTTTTCCTCCTGGGTTGGTTTTGTCCCAACTGAAGCTGTAGTTTAAGTTCAGTAAACCTTCTGCTGATGTTCCTGTGCTTCTAAATACCAGCATACATCAATTGGAAGAGGCCATTTCAGTCTGAGTGTGACTCATTCTACTGGCAGGAGGACATTAGTTAAGGAGTAATAATTAGCAGAGGCAATTAACCTTTAGAGGGACACGAATCTAGCACAAGCGGATATGAAGAATGACCATCTACCATATAAATCCCATATATTGCATCTTATAATAGATAGCTTTTCTAGTAAAAATTATTAAAAGCTCCTGGTGAAAGCTGGGGAAGTGAAACATGGCCTCTTTTTCTAGAATTATCCTAGAATATTAATAATTTTATCTGTAGTAGAATTGGTTTCAAAGGGGGTTTTCAAATTGACGCCATAGAAGAACCATTTTTCTTTCCCCAAAGAACGTTTCAGGGAATTTTATAATCTAAATTACCTTTTTTTTTCACCCATAAAGAACTTTAAAACTTAAATCTATTTTTTTTTAATATATATATAAAACTGACCATTCACACTGAGATGCATAAAAAAAAAAAAAAAAAAAAAAGATTTTGTATTATTATTTATAATTTAATGTAGTTTTTACATTTTAATTTATATAATTTTGCTATGGTTTCACCATTTACATTAGGTTTTTTATTAAAATTTCTATTTAGCTTTAATTTATATCATTTTATATTTAAGTTACTGTTTTTCACATACGTATATATTATGGAGAAACTTTTTTTTTGAGGTTTAGTTTTAACACTGCTCTGACAATAAAGTGTCACATGGCAAAGGTCAACACTAGCATACTATAAAAACACAATAATGCGAATAAAGTGAAATTATATAATTTAATTATGCCATACATCTACCTTGGACAGAGCGAAAAACTGTTTTCATGTTCTGATGATAGGCTTATGTTCAGTGATGAAGAAATAACACTACACTTTCCTTAGTTGTCAGTTATAATCATAAAAGCTAAAATAAATAAACATTTGAAATATATCAGTCTGTATTTAATGAATGAATATAATATACAAGTTTCACTTTTTGAATGGAATTAGTGAAATAAATCAACTTTTTGATGATATTCTAATTATATGACCAGCACCTGTATATTGACTTCTTGCCACTTGGAGCCCAAGACCGGTTGCCCACTGAAGCTATGCAGGGCTGAGCCTGGTCAGTACCTGGATGGGAGACCTCCTGGGAAAACTAGGTTGCTGCTGAAAGAGGTGCTAGTAAGGCCAGCAGGGGATGCTCATCCTGTCTTACCTATCAGATAGGTCCTTTCAAAGTATTTTGGAGAGGTGAGGTGTCCAAGTCACAACATCTAACTACTGGGGTGCCTCAGGGCTCAGTTCTTGGACCACTTCTCTTCTCTGTGTACATGACATTATCAGGTTCTGTCATTCAGAAACATGGCTTTTGATACCACTGCTATGCTGATGACACTCAACTCTACCTCTCATTCCATCCTGATGATCCGACAGTAGCTGCTCACATCTCAGCTTGTCTAACAGACATTTCTTGCTGGGTGATGGACCATCACCTTCAACTCAACATTTCCAAGACAGAACTGCTTGTGGTTCCAGCAAATCCATCGTTTCATCACAATTTCACCATCAATTTAGGCACATCAACCATAACTCCTTCAAAACAGCCACACGCCTTGGAGTTATGATTGATGATTTTCTCAGACTACAATGCTAAAACTGTCCGATCCTGCAGATTTGCTTTATTCAACATCAAGAAGATCAAGCCCTTTCTTTCAGAACATGCTGCACAACTCCTTGTTCAAGCTCTTGTTCTGTCCAGGCTGGACTATTGCAATGCTCTCTTGGCAGGTCTTCCAGCCAATTCTATCAAACCTTTACAATTAATTCAGAACGCGGCAGAAAGATAAATTTTTAATGAGCCAAAAAGAATACACGTCACACCTCTGTTTATCAATTTGCACTGGCTTCCAATAGCTGCTCGCATAAAATTCAAGACATTGATGTTTGCCTACAAAACTACCACTGGCTCTGCACCCATTTACCTAAATTTATTACTTCAGACTTAAGACCTCTAACACTAGATTGCTCTATTCTTGTTCTATTCTATCTGTTTTCTTTTTATTTATTATATTATTTAAAAGCCCATGCTACATGTACTATGTTAAGCTAACTGAGACGTGTTATAGCACTTACATATCATTGCTCTTTTTGTTGTTTTTGATTGCTTCCACTGCCCTCATTTGGATAAAAGCATCTGCTAAATTAATAAATGCAAATGTAAATGTAAATTTAACTAAATGATGCATAATGTAAAATGTATTAGAGAAAATCTGTCCATTTCATATGCGTGGACTAAGTGAATGCTGGTCCAGCTTGTCCAGTGATTGAAGAGTGGACATTAATCACTCCCACACCTCTGCCAAAGACAACATAAGGCTCCTCAGGCAGTGACGTAGCAGGGTGAGACCCTGTCAGTCTGTAGACAGCAGCATGTGTGGTCAGTGTGATAACAGACACTGAGCTGTCATGCTCTTCACTCACATCAAGAACCGAGTGCAGAATGAAAGCATGTGTGAAGTGGAGGTGCGGGCACTGTCATTGTTTGCTTGTGTGACTCCTGTGTTGCACTGGCATGTCTGATAACTGGCAGGCATGCTGGGAGGATGCTAATTACTCCTTTTCTCAAGAAGATGCGGCTTACAACAGCTGGAAAGAACAATGTTGCCAAACAATAATGAATGAAGCTGTCCACCCACACATCTACAGCTGAGAGCTGAGTGATACATACGTATATAGTGCAACCACTTCATTCTCATCAAGATGAGAAAATGAATAAATTATTATTATTATGACAATAATTGTTATTATTATAAAACAACAGTTAGTAGCATTAGTAGAAAATGTATACTAATCGTCAATATATTATTAACACTAAAATAAATAACAAATAATATAAATGATAAATACATCAAATAAATGATAAATAAACTAAATAAACACAAATACATATTTATTATTAAGCCTGGAAAGTTGGAGTATCAGTCTGCTGAATGCCCCCCTTATTTCAGAAACTGCATTAGTTTATGTATCTGCAAAAAATGTATTACTGAAGTTACTTACATAAATTAATTTCTTATACGTTTGCTAGTTTTTTCTGTGTGATTGCCAAAGCACTGTATGTAGATTACAAGTAAAAGAAAAAAAAAACTACACAAACTTAAATACTTACCTATTAGCAACAGTTACTTGTCTTGATACTTCAAACTTGATACTTGATACTTGATACTACTAAAATTCATGGTGCAAAATTCACTTCCATCTGTGTCACTCGATATCGTCTGAAAAAGGTCAAACCCAATTTATGACATTAAAACAAAGTCTTATCATTTTGATCATGTAGCATGCCATTACAGAGCCCATTCACTTTCAAGGAAATTATAGTGATTCACAGTGTCGCCATATT
This sequence comes from Carassius auratus, assembly GCF_003368295.1. NCBI lineage: Eukaryota > Metazoa > Chordata > Actinopteri > Cypriniformes > Cyprinidae > Carassius > Carassius auratus. The sequence continues at coordinate 13,948,197 of NC_039289.1, forward strand.
ATGTTGCATAAAATATCTATTGTAGATCTGCTAATATGAGAATTTCCCATGAAATTCCATGCAGAGAATTCCAGGAAGTCAACAAAACATATTTAATATCATTATGTGAGATGTTTTCGTAACATATCCTTAAACTACAGTGACTACCCATTATAGCACTAAGACAAGGATTTAGCTTCTGGTGCTTTACTTTGATGATAAAGACCAGATTTTGCATGTACTATATTCCCATAAATTCAAAGACTGTAATCTTTCTTCCCTTTTAAATCAACAGTATTGGGCTGAAACTCATAAAGCAGCACTGAAGAGTGACTTGATACAATCACGTGCTGCTCAACTAGAACAGACACAGGCAAAAAAGCATATTTACTGAAATTAACCTAAAAAATGTGGACAATTTTTTTCTTTGTGGGACACTTTATTGACAGTTCATTTCAGTTCATGTAGAATGTAATTTATTTTAATAGAATTTAACTGTAATCTTAAAAATAACATCACACACACACAAATACTGTTTAAGAAAAACATATATTTTTTATTGCTACTAAATGAATGGAAATAATGCTGACTCAGTATTTGGTCAAATTTAGGTGAATTAGAATGCAAATATTACTACCATCTAGGCAAGCAGCTCACTAGGTTGTAGAACAAATAAGCGCCTATATTTCTTATTGTCATGGGATGAGAGTTTTTTTTTTTTTTTTTTTTTTCAGGAGACTTAAAAATGACATTATGCAATAATTAGTTCACGTTGTGCTCTTTGTTAATTTGCACTTAATGGCTCAAAGAATTACTTAGCTTTCAAATTATGTTTAAAGCTAATCATGTCTAATTACTTCAGCAAGCATTATCGTCCCTGGTCTTTTATTTTATGCCTATGTTTTTTGCACAGCCATGTGTTTGCCATTAATGGACCATTGTGATGTGATTGTACCCATTCTCATTCACAGCGCACCAAAGACGAAATAACATGAGTCGATCATAATATGCCTACACCTCAGACAGAACCTTACTCTCTCCATGCAGAAGTGCACGTACAGAGCAAAGTTCTTACTAAACCAGCACATGGATTACACATCTTACCTAAGTCATGTTTTAACATTGTGTAATGCTGTTCTTCCCCATTTTTTTCATTGTATGATGAATTTCTTTCATAAAAGTCATAACAGTATTGAATTAATTTTCCGGATTAATTTCCTTGTGTCACTCATAAGTAAATGTGTGTGTGAGGGGGTGTGTGTGTGGGCATGTTATTTTTACATATCAGGACACAACTCTGTATAATGACATGGGTATGACACAGGTATTACAAGGAGAGGGTTCTTATGAGGACATAAGCCATGTCCCCATTTTTCAAAACGCTTATAAATCATACAGAATGAGTTTTTTTGAGAAAGTAAAAATGCACAAAGTTTCCTGTGAGGGTTAGGGTTAAGGGTAGGGTTGGTGAATGGCGATAAGTAAGAATGGAAAAGTGTTCTTTCCTAATCTTTGCTCATATTGTGTAATCTTCAAACTGCCAACACTTTGCAGTTTCAGTTTATGTCTTTACTGTATGACCCAAAATGACATGAGAATTTTATGTTTCAGCAGTTTGATTGTGCTGGTGATATATACATTGCAAACAGGGCATCCTGTTCATTATCAAGATAAAATACAGTTACCAAAACATAAAGAAAGTTACACTAGTTAATTTAAATAGTCTGTATTATAATCCATGCCATTCATTGTGAGCACCGGTCCACTGTGACACATTTCTGCTCATTATGATTTTTTTTCCCTGTCGATAACGAAACAAGTGTGGAGTAAAAAGCCTAGTTTACTAAATAAATATTTTACTTCAAATACATTGCAAATATGGAAATGTTTGGATTTGCGCTAAATGAGAGGCACAGGAGCCCAAGTTTACTTTCTTTCTTTTTTTTTTCTCTCTCGCTTTAAATACATTTAGAAGAAAAACATAAGCCCAAACAAAAAAAAAAAAAAAAACATAAATGACCTGGGAGGGAAGGATTAGTTTCAGTTTTGGGAGGAGAGGACAAAGGTTGTACCAAGGGGGCGTTTTGCTTCACAGGTGGGGTAAAATGCCCCCAGTCTGACAAAGCAATTTGTTTTATATATTTACAGCAAAATCAGAGTACAGGTTTTAAATTCAAATTAAAAAGAATATAATCAATTATATTTGAAAAATATTGTTGGCTAATGCTAACTGGCTAGCTTTCTAGCTACCTGATGATAACTTGAGGTCATTTCCAATTTTTTTTTTATTTAATCAACTAGTTATAATACATTTGATGCAAAAACATAGTACAGACCTTACTATTCTCATATCATATATAACTGCGATGTTCCACAAAACAACAAGCTTTAAAACACTTGTATTTATTACTGGTCCCTGTGACCCAGTTTGTCCCTCATTTGATTACGTTCATTTGGTTCAGGTGTGTTTTATTTATTGCCCTGCATTTAGCCCTGTATTTATAGAGTCATCTGTCCCATGTTCCCTGTCCAGTATTCCCTGTCCCTACCCTGAGTAATCCTTGATTTGTCTATTAAAGACTGTTGTTTCCTGCAACAGTAGACGTTGTGACAGAATACCAGACCCACAAAAAACGTAACTCTGTTTTCCCTCCATTTGATTTCCCTGTTTTATGTACAGTGTTTATTTTTATTTTCATGGATCTGCTTTACCAACCGTGACAGTACCCCAACCCCCCCCTTCCTTAAGAACTCCTCCTGGAGTTCCCAGAAGGGCCACCTGCTGATTGTAGTCATCAATAAGGGAGTGATCCAATATGTCCCTAGCAGGTTCCCAACTCCTCTCCTCCAGACCGTAACCTTCCCATTCCACCAGATACTGGATTCCTCGTCCCCTCCATCTCGAGTCCAGAATACGATTAACCGAATATGTCGGTTCCCAATCTACAAGACGCGGCGGCAGGGGAACCGGAGTAGGCGGATTAATACGTGCATAAAACACGGGTTTAATTTTGGACACACGAAAGGCAGGTTGCATCCTCTTGTATGCAGGAGGTAGTTTGAGGTGGACTGTCACCGGACTAATGATCTTAGTCAATAAATTTGGGAGCTAATTTATTAGATACGGATCACAGAGGAATGTTACTGGTAGAAAGCCATACTTTTTGACCCACGACGTAAACAGGAGGCTTTGACCGGTGGCGATCGGCCTTGGCCTTAGTGCGCTCCCTCACCCGGAGCAGAGTCTCACGGGCTCTGGTCCAGGTGCGGTGACACCTCTGGACAAATGCTTGAGCGGAGGGGAACGCGACTTCAGATTCCAGGCTGGGAAAGGCTGGTGGCTGGTACCCTACACTACACTGAAATGGAGAGAGGCCCGTAGCTAATATTGGCAATGAATTGTGGGCATACTCCAACATAGAGAGTTGTTGACTCCAGGAAGAAGGATTCTTGGAGACCAAACATCGCAATGTCCTCTCTAAATCTTGGTTGGCTAGCTCAGATTGTCCGTTGCTTTGGGGATGATAACCCGAAGACAAGCTAACTGACGCTCCTAACAATTTGCAAAACTCTTTCCAAAATTTGGATATAAACTGAGATCCCCTGTCCGAAACCACGTCTACCGGGAGGCCATGAAGCTGAAAGACGTGATCTAGAACAGTGACCGCTGTCTCCTTGGCTGTCGGTAATTTGGGCAAGGGAATGAAATGTGCCGCCTTCGAGAACCGGTCCGCTACGGTCAAAACGACCGTCATGCCATTAGAGGGCAGGATGGCAGTAACAAAATCTAGAGCAATATGGGACCAGGGTCTCCAAGGGACAGACAGTGGTTGAAGAAGCCCATCAGGAGGTCGGTTGGATGACTTTCCACTGGCACAAACTGAGCAAGCCAAAACAAAATCGCGGACGTCGCGAGCCTTACGTGGCCACCAGAATCATTGTCTAACTAACCCATTAGTTCTACTTATCCCTGGGTGACAAGCCACATTAGAACAATGACCCCACTGGACAACTTCGGACCTTAACTCCTCCGGCACAAATAAACGGTTCGGTGGGCAACTGGACGGAGGCATTATCCCTTCTAAGGCCGTCTTGACCTTCGATTCGACCTCTCATACGAGTGCTGAGACCACTAATTTCTCAGGCAAAATACACTCGGGAGTCACCGGATGGGAGGAGGGATCAAAAAGACGTGATAAAGAGTCGGGTTTGTCATTTTTGGAACCCGGGCGGTACGATAGGATAAATTCAAAACAACCGAAAAAAAGTGCCCACCGAGCCTGCCTGGAATTGAGTCTTTTGGCAGTTCTAAAGTGTTCTAAGTTCTTATGATCGGTCCAAACAATAAAGGGAACCCCTGAACCCTCCAACCAGTGACGCCATTCCTAATTTGACCACCAACAACTCTCTAATGCCAATGTCATAATTACGTTCGGCAGGAGATAGACGATGTGACAAAAACGCGCAAGGATGTACCTTATCGTGCGAAGCAGCACGTTGGGACAAAACTGCTTCTACCCCCACCTCTGACGCATCGACCTCCACCACGAACTGCCGTGTGGGATCAGGGGCCACAAGGATGGGAGCCGAAATCAAAGCGGTTCTTGAGGTTAGTGAACGCAGCCTCAGCTGCGTCCGACCACCTGAACGGAGTACTGGGAGAGTACTTCAGACTTTGCCTTGGCCCATTGGCCCAGCGGCTCCACCATGGCTCCTAGATCCCTACTCTTTGCCGAAGCCCGGCAGTTCACTGGCTCCACCTTCGTCTGTCATCGAACATCCGTCCCTCTGGCTCTGTCAGGCTCCTCCTTCCCTTCGGCTCCTCCTTGGTCCTCTGTTGCTCCAGCTTCACCGCGGCCTTCCGAATCTCCGCCTCTGTTGCCTTAGCCATGCACCCTCAAGGTCCTCTCCATCACCCTGGCTCATCGGCTCTCCATCTCCGCCTCGGAATCCTCCTTCATCAGCTCCACCACCATCAGGAGGCCTCCTAGAGTTGTCAGACCTTCCTCCACCATGGCTTCTCTCCCCATGGCTCCGCCCTCCATCTGGTCCACCCTGGCTCCTCCTGGTTCCTCCCACCAACTTCTCAACCCTGGAGTCTGTCGGCTGTCCTCCTCAAGGGTGGCCATTCTCCAAACTAGCCTCCTCCCAAGGGTCCCACCCATACCTCCCTCTCGTGTTTATATGACGTGAGGACACACTTTCTGGGAGGGGCAATATGTCAGGAATATGGACTGGTTTTGTTGTACTTTCTCCCATGTGCTCCCTGTGACCTAGTTTCTCCCTTGTTTGATTACATTTATTTGGTTCAGGTGTGTCTTGTATATTCCCTTCATTTAGCCTTGTATTTAAAGTGTTTTCTGTCCCGTTTTCCCGTTCTTGTATTGTTCGTCTCCTGATGGCGCTACTTGTGTCTCCTGCCTACCCTGTTTAACCCTTGGTTTGTCTATTAAATTCTTATGTCTCTGCATTCCTTGCTTCTACACAGTAGACATCATGACTGTAAGCTTCATTGGGAATCTTCTACACAATTCTGCTTGACTTTATCAAGTGGTTATTTTGGGAAAAACAGTAGGGGTTGATTTACCCCTTGGTGTGTTTCCCCCATTCCACCCTACGTGACTTGGGCCTATCTGTTTGGTTTGGTTTTTTCCTCTCAAATATTTAAACATGTATGCTTATTGTTTTTTTTAATCAGTTAAAAACTGAATATGAAAAATATGGCTTCCCATATAGGAACAGAGACTGGGCCAAATCTGGCTTACATTCAGCACTTCTGGCTTCATTCTGGCATTGTTTTTTTTTTTTTATGTATATATTTTTATTTTCTTACGCAGGATAGACTATCACAATTAAAACAAAAATGATGCTTGTGTTTAATGACACCAATTACTACTTTCTTTGTTCAGAAATGGAAGTCTCTTAAAATGTTATCTGTGTTGCAGTATATATATATATAGTGGCTTTATACAACTACAGTGTTTCCAGTAGGTTATTTTACAGAGCTTTCAACACTGAAAACTCCAGTGGCATGCAATCAGTTGATGAACACCGTATTCATCATATATAAATTATTTTATTTATAAGTTTTGTGTGTGGTTTTCCCGTTTTATTTATCGCATTCGAAAATGTCATTATCTACACTGGTAGTGCCCAAAATTTAGATCAATTAAATAAAATAAATAAATAATAACAATAATTGTGCACTCCCCCTCACACTGACCCTGAAATTGAGTGACAGAGACAACTGGACAGGAGACAAAGGAAGTAATTACTTCCCTTAGTTTAGTGGTCATTTGATTTGTGAATGAGTTCATCCATTCCTCTTGTCTGCTATGTAGGGTCACAGGGAAAGCAGGGAAACACCCTGTACAGATGGCTAGTCCATTACAGGGAAACTCAGACATAAACACGTGCACTCACACCTACAAGCAATTTAATGTCTCCACTTCATCTGACCTGCATGTCTTTGGATTGTGGAGGGAACTGAATAGCCACATAGAATATCCTTCTGGCTCAGTCATGACTTGAACTGGGGACCTTCTTACTGAGACAACAGAGATACCCACTGAACCACATGGGCTCAGTTGTTGGCACAACTACTGAGGGGAATGCAGACAGTGGATGACGGCATTTGGATGGCAGCAGAACTGAACTGTCCATATGAACACTCCTTTAATCCCCCATTAGTCTTGGTCAATACATGTCCCCTTAGACAAGAAGAGACTATCTGAACGATGGAGTTTCTTCAATTGACATTTAGGAGTGGTTAAATCTAAAACAAATATATGTCTGAGAACAATTTTGAGTGTTTAGGTTTGCTCAAGGATAAGCGATTGAACTTTCAAATCCGTTTCATAAACCTTTACACCCTTGAATCCCAGTCAGTTTGAAACCAGAATTAAATTGATTGCCTTTGAGACCTTAGGGCAGAGGTGGGCAAATGTGGCCCTTGAGATCCACTGTCCTGCAGAGTTTAGCTTCAGCCCTAATCAAAAACACCTGCCTGTAATTTTCACATAATCATAAAGGATTTAGTTAGATTTTTCAGGTGTATTTGAATAGAGTTGGAGTTAAACTCTGTACAGTGGACATCAGGAATCAGAGATGCCCACCCTCTGCCATAGGGTGTCCAAATTGTCTTTTTAATAGTTCACAAACATGTCCAAGAGTGCCCCATATGCAACTTTAGCTGAACTCATTTTTTTCCCAGTTTGTCTTTTTTACTATGGGACAGTAAAACAATAACAAAAAGTGATAAGAAACAAGAGGGAGGAGCAAGAATAGGAAATATCCATGAGCCAGGACTTGAGTTTGGGAAACCTGAGCACTGTTGCAGTGCGTCGGAGAACTGCCAACAAGATCATGACTCTTACACCCTGACCTTGATAGCAGATTACTACTTGACAAACTTCTACCCTCCAAAGAAAGATCACTAAAGTGTGAACTTTTGGACTTCCAGGACTGAGGGCAGAATTTGGGATTGGGCCTAGGAAAGCTTTAGCTACACTTGAGAGTTAAGCAGTTGTCTCTGGAGACATTCTAGATCAGCCACTTAAAAGCAGGGTGGAGAAGCACCACTGATGTGCCGAACGTGATATCCGACAGTAATCCAGGCTTCTGGTGAAGTCACGGCCATGTCTCAAACTGTGATGGTGGTTTCCAAGGCAAATATTTATGTGGGCAGGTCAGTCAGGTATAATGGGGTTGGAAGGGTGGGAAATGGAATATTGCAGTGTCTTTGCCTAGTTTGTAGACTCAGATCTCTGCTGGTGCTGAAAGCCTTTTGTCAGACCCTGACCTTCACAAGTGTAGTAGGGTCATTTCATGGTAACCCTCATTGTGCAAAAGTCAACATCCTACACATATTTATACACAGTTTTTTTGGAGACCAACAGAAAACCTAACCCGTAAAAGTCTTGCAGACTAAGGATTATGTAACTACACTGTAGGCACAATGTGGGCTACCCTTCTTAGACCAGCCTTAAAGTGTTTGTTGGTCTCACCTGGTTTTGGGGGATTTAGCTGGTCTCAGAACTTTGCCAAGCTGTTCCTTAACTGGTTTAGCCGCTTGATCTGAGTCAAAAACTTGGCCAGGCTGGGTTGCAAATTAACCTTAGGCTGGTTTAAGTTTCTTCTTAAGCACAGAAAGGTTATTTAAGGACCATTTTTGTCCCATTGCATTACATCATCCAATAAATGTAATCTCTTTTTAGATGCAAAGTTGGATATCCGATAATGCTTATAAGACATTTTATTTTAATAATTATTCATTTTAAGTAGCACAAACATTGCTCATGGTCACACACATGCTGCAAACTCTTTAATTTAGCTGCATGTTACCAAATTAATCATGTTGTTTTTTGGCTTTCAGTTTTGTATCGTATCCAAATACTTTGAATACTTGAAGAAGCAGACATATCCGCATTCTAGCAATATCCAGACTAACAATAGTTATGTTCTTATCTGTTTATGTTTTCTTTGTTACATTAATATACTTCATCATTCTTCAGAATATGCAAGTACATCTGGCAAAGCAGGAAGAATATAAATATAGTTAGCCTCTAAACAAGGTTTTTGTGAAGAGCCAGGTTTTTTATTAGGTACTATTAGGGACTTACTGTGCATTAAATTACACATTTTATCAGCTCTTGTTTTCCCTAGGCATCGCACCCACAACCTTAGCATTGCTAATGCTATACTCTACTGATTGAGCAACTTGAAGGCCATTTAAACCTTCAATAAACTTTTTATTTTCATTAAAACTACATTGTGATACATGTGCTTTTTGTGACATAAAGCTTCTCATTCCAAAAAATAATATTTAGGAATATCCTGTATATAGTAACCACCAATCCCCTACAGAGTTGTTTTAGTCCATAATCCCAAATAGAAGCATTAATAATAGTGATTTTATTCAACCAAGTCTAATTAAATTGACCTGTCAAAATAAGACCCCAAGAAGTACCAGGAAATTAATGAAGATTAAAGGTTAAAGAAACAATGATTGGAGTTCTAGTGAAATGAGCAACACTATTTTATAGCGCTGCAAAAGCACATGTGTTCCTGGAACCTGAGCTGTGGGCAATTGAATAAAATCACAGCAGAGATCACTGGAAGAGATATCAGGACATTTAGAGAACTCATTCTCCATGACCAATGCTTGATCTCCTCTGTAGTCATTTGGACTGATCAGAGAGAGGTTAAGATCAAGAAAATTGAGAAAAAAGAGAGACTAGAAGTTCAAGTTGCCATAATACCCCAGCGGCAATCAACAGGCCAGGATCAGGGGGCTGGGTGGAGCCCATGACAGCGCAGGGGAAAGTTCCTGTAGAAAACTCCTTCTTAAATGGATGTGGGGATTAGACTCCCCCTATCTAGTGTTTCACGACTTCCAGAAAAGAAGCAAATCCAAGAGGAAGAAAAATATGCCTCTTGGCTGTCTCTGTAAACATATTACAAAGAGGAAGTGTGGAAAGTATTAAAGCATGAACAAATACAGCCATTGTCCAAATTCAGATGCAGGACAAATTACTTTAACATAAGACTCGCTCACACTACGTTTGAACAATCCAATTAAGACAATCAGATGGGATTTTGAGCTATAAAATGTTCTTACAAGTGTGCAGAGTTTCTGTTTTTGGCAACCATGCACAACATATAATCAGAAATATTGATAAATCTGACTACTTGTGCTTCACATACGGTTTAAGAATACCTCTTTACTGGAGGTAGAATCACTGTAATATTTACCCTGTCATGGCTTATTGCTTTAATACTGTTAGCTGGGTAAAATGCATTATGAAACAACATTTAAAAGATAGTAGATGTGCAATTTCTAATTTATTAATAACTGTATAGTACATATTTCTTGCTAGGATGTTCTCAAAAAGTTAGTCAAATTAATATTTCTGTTACATAAAATATGTAATTGCTGCAAGTGCATTAATGTAATTATGACCAAAAAAACAAAACAAAAAAGTTACACTAATGGTTGCAAATCATGAAATTAATTACAGAATATTATTTTATTTTTTTTTTTTTATTATTTTTTTTTTACAGTCATCATTTCTGTCACACTTCACTGCAGGAGGAATGGGAGCAAAACGTTGAGTACAAGCAAGAGTCTTGGGAAAAATAAACAACAAAAAACAACAACAACAACAACAACAAGTACAGGGGCTTGACATTAATATTGACAAGTGCCATTTCTGTGCTATGGTGAGGCCTGAAACCTGACTGAAACATGGTGGGACTGTTAACAGCTCGCTATATACTTACCCCGGACTTGTGAGCGTCAGCCAGGGAGGTTTCCAGCAAGGCTCTCTGCTCTCTCAGCTTGGCCTGCCTCTCCTCCAGGTCACAGATCTGCTTCTCCATGGCCTCCAGCTATGTACGTGTCCTCACCTGCACTCAAAAGGTAGACATACAGTACATTCACTATTAAAGCAAGTAACAGCAATGTTAATGTGCGTGAATAGAGTATTAGCAATGCAAGTGGGTTAAACGGCAACCACGCTGGTGATGCTAACAGGCTATAAGCCAAATAATGGACTCTGGGAATCAGAATAAAACTAGTGATAACAAGGCGCAAATTAGATGGTGGGCTAGGCTCTGGGTCAAGAGTGGCACTAGTGAAAAGCTCCTGGGAACCGGTGGGGAACGGAGATCCATTTCTCATCAATGTCCACTCCACAAAGGCTGAAAAATTCGCTTGGGGACCATCCTCAGACATCAGCACCATGTACGCAAGATTCAAACTGGCGTCATCCAGGTATTTGGTGAGGCTTGCCAGTACCCCTGCTCCAGCAGGTGGAGGAGGTATTCTGGGTGAAGGAGGAGTTCAATGGGACAACTGAACGGTAAGAAAAAATGGAGAAAAAATGGAAAACAAATGGAGGGGAGACAAACAGAGGTTTTTTGGATCAGGTCATCAGTCACACTTTGCTGCAGGGAGAGCGAGAGAGAAAAAAGTTGAGTACAACCAAAAGTCTTTAATCCAGGAATCACACACCGGTAACACAGAACATCCAACAAGTATGGACAAAGTAGATCCAACAGAGGAGAGATGTAAAGACAGGAACTTAAATACTATACATAATTACAAAACACATGTGCAGAGAATGACTAATTAAAAGGGAATATGGCACACATGGGGAGGAAAACACAACAAAATGAGTCCAGGGGCACGACAGTTTCTCCACAGGTTTATAGAGTACTTAAAGTCTTCATACATTAAGATATATAGCTGATTTTTAGCATTCTTATTTTAGAAAGGGCAGGATCATCAAATTTAGGGTTCCTTGGCATCAAAACGTTAAAAAAATCCTGAATGTGTGAATAAGTGTATTGTTTCTTTCTTTCTTTCTTTCTTTCTTACATCCAAAGCTTTAATGGTACATATTAGCTCTTAAGTTTATATATATATATATATATATATATATATATATATATATATATATATATATATATATATATATATATACCTGTAGATATATATAGATTTAGCATTAATTTAGTACATTTAGTAAATGTTTTCATTTTCATTAGGGCAGCTTGGGTTCAGGCAGTGTGGGTTCAGGCAGGATTTTTTGTAACCGTTCCACACAAGAGCAGGGAAATGGCATGTGAAAAGAAAGAGAAAAAGAGGTAAGAGCCTTTAAATTAATGATCGATGAGGCTGCTTTCTTTGACTTCAAAGCGCTCCAGAAGCACTTGAAGCACTGCTATAGTTTCCCTATTTTACCCCATCTGCCCCTCAGCAGCACGTGACCTGACCTGCTCGTCAACAGAGCACATTGGGAAGTCTACCCCTGTTGATGTCATCAAAAGAGCCCAACAATGCCACTTTGAGTCAATCTGGGACGGCTTTTCAATAGGCAACTTTTCCCTATTCTTCCTGCGGTTTTGGCATCTGATTTTATTAGTTCCTATTCCTTATTTGATAGGTTCCCAGTGACGGTTCCCAATGGTGGTCCCCAGGCCTGGAACAACCTCAGACTACAGAGGAAGACGGAATGAGAAAGAGAAAAAATGCAGTGGAGTTCTCTGGAACGTGTTGAGAATTTCTATGGCTAATCATTTCAGAGGTCACTTTGCCGGGACTTCAACCCCATGGTGTTTGGCACTTGTTTTGTACCTCTGTTGAATGATGTAGCACATTGGAGTGCACTAATATAAGCCGGCCAAACGCTTTTGTTTTGTTTTGCTTATTGTGATTTCACACTCTGTGAGCCCCTAACAAAGGTGTGGAAAAATATAGCATTTCTAATGAAGGCAAAGCAACTGCCTACTTCATTAGAATTGCTTTCAATGGGGTTTTGATGTTTGTTTTGTTGAGAATTCCAAGCTGCCCAACACAGCAACATTTTTTCAACCAGTGGAGCGAGCTTGTGGGTGGGACTTTTTTTATTACAATTATTTTAAATGGGAAATCAATATTTTGTTCTGTTTTGTAATCCCAACCTCTCCAACACAACAACAGTTCTTCAATCAGTGGAGTGAATTTGGAATGGCACTATTTGTTTGGAATTGTTGGTCACACTTTATTTTAGGGTCCAATTCTCACGATTAACTAACCATTAACTATGATTTTGCCTCAATTAACTCCTTATTTGCTGCTTATTAATAGTTTATGAGGTAGTTGTTAAGTTTAGGGTATTGGGTAGGATTATGGATGTCATGTATTATATGTACTTTATATGTACTAATTAACAGCCAATATGTTAATAATAGACATGCTAATAAGCAACATGTTATCAGTGTGAATTGGACCCTATACTAAAGTGTTACCGAATTGTTTTTAAACGGAAATCAGTGTATTTTGTATTTTGCCTGCCCATTAAACCAGTTTTCAACCAAATCAAGTGAGTTTGGGTGGGACTATTTGCATTGTCCAACCAATGGCAGACAAGGTGATTGTTTTGGAACAAAACAGTTTGACAATAATTATTTTTTGTCATTTTTAGTTCACACTTACACTTTTAAATTGCTGTGTAAATATGTTATTGTAAAGTTAACCCAAAATGGAAATTCTTTTAAAGATTTTTAAAGAGAATTTTGTTTTTTGTTTTAGTATCCCAATATTTCCAACACAGTAACAGTTTTTTGACCAGTTTACTTTTTTTTACTTGGTGCTTATTTGATTGCCTCCAAACAAAAAAACTAAACAAAACAAAAAAGCTTGACGTCCATTTCCTTTCATTTTCATTGTATAGAAGAGTTCCCATGGACATGAATAACCTAGAAACATGAGGTATCCAGTTCTTTAGAAGTCAGTAGTTTCAATCAATCAGCTATAGTAATGTCTGATTTAAGTTGAATTGATCTGTCTGGTGTGAGTTAAACTCACCGGTACACAAGTCTGAGCCCACTATTATGAATTTGAACGATTTTGTGTTCTTGGAATCGCAAACTATTTTATTTTGTTTTATTTTATATTTATTTATTTTACATTTTTTGAAGGCCATGGACATTTATTGTTCAGAAATGTCGTGTTTTGTATGCCATGGCGGAAAGAAGATTTCTCCGGTTTGGAATGACATAAGGGTGAATAAACGATGACTATATACAGTCCTACACTATATTGTTTTTCTTTGCTAATAACGGTTGTAAAACACGTCACATAGATACACATAGACATCTGTACATTTAGTATCACAACATCAAATTAGAGCATTGCCAAACTGTGTCATATTCACTCTCATGATGAAATGCTCAATCAGACATAAACAGCTGAGTAAGATAAGAGTTGATGGGATCGGTATGTGGGATCCTGGCATGTAGTAACAAGTCATGAACCTGTTTACATGACAGGCTGCTAGTGTGGAGATATTTCAGTTCCATCTTTCCCTTTCCTTCCAAAATCCATCAAACAAAGGTGACAGTAACTATTCACATGGTTACACTCCCATAATGACACGTTGTTACTTATTTGATTCTCCTGTTGCCGTATGACATCACTGCTATTACCACAAAAATATCTATGTTGCTTGTTGACTCACTGATAAGAACAGGATCTCAGTCACTCATTATTAACAATTGCGTATTGTTTTTGTATTTCCTGAATCATGTTCCGCACGTAGTACTGTAAAAGCATTTTTACTTAGAAAATATATTTAAAAAAAATGTATTTTGTTTATTTAAATAAATCAGTTTATTATGTGGCAGATTAAATCAATTATGTTAATTACAATTAAGCAGCAATCGCTTGTTTACGAGATTAATTTAAAAGCATGAATGTAAACAAAAACTAATGGATATGGCAGTAAAGGGTAGATTATGTTTCTCACGAAAACACAGCATCATATTTTATGCAATATTTTCTTTCTATATAATGGAACATTAAAAAAACTAAACAACAAAAGTATTTAAAGTGTATGCTAATGACAATGGCATGGGATTTCTGCCAAGTAGGTCAAATGTGCTATATCATACGCCCATGTACACTTATATACACAGATTTTTTGCAACCTAAGACTGGATTCGGGTTCTGAGCCAAGATTCTCACCTTGGAGTGCTTGGAGCAAATATTCTTGGCTTGTCATGAGGCGTCTCTGCAATAGAGTGAGGGAAATCAGCATATAAATCACTCCTGTTTCTAATATAGATTTATGTTTTTCAGTTATGTGTGTTTTATAGAGTCTGACAGTCCTTGTGGTCACATACAAAACTCAAAACATACTGCAATTGAGTGTGTGGTACTGAATATCAGCACCTACCAAGTTAAATCAAGGGATACTCCACCCCAAAATGAAACTTTTGTCATTAGGCCTAATCACTTAACCCCAGGTCGTTCCAAACCAGTAAAAGCTTTGTTCGTGTCCGGAACACAATTTGATATATTTTGGATGAAAAACAGGAGTCTTGTGACTTTCCCATTGACTGCCAAGTATCTTACACTGTCAAAGTCCAGAAAAGTATGAAAGCCATCATCAGAATAGTCCATCTGCCATCAGTGGTTCAACTGTAATGTTATGTAGGGACGAGAATACTTTTTGTATGAGAATAAAACAAATATAACTTGTGTTCTGGTGACCAGTGGTCACTCCACTACATTTCCTAAATAAAATGTATACTTTCACTCTGATACAAATATATTTGTTACTTACTGCAAAAAAGTCAGAAGAGCACAGACTGCAGGAAAGCAGGTTTGATGAATCAGTGGTCAGTGGTCAGTTATACTCATGAACAACCGCGGATGATTTAATTTTCCACTCAAGTCGAGGCTGGGTTGTGCAATATACAGCATTGTCTGCAATAATATGGTAAGTGTTGTTGTAATGATGTGCAATCAGAGGTTATCAAGTAGGCAATTTTACCAAATCACACACTGAGTGCACACGCGTTGATTTATTAGTCTATGAAAACTCAATATTCCAGGCATTCTAAATTATAAAACTTCTTTATGCTTTTTGTATTTATATAATTTAATTTCACTCTCAGACTTGCACTCTCAGACACGTGTGCTTCCGCTAGCGACGTCACTTGCAGTCTTTATTTTTTTAATTTTTGTCATATTTATTGATAACTTTTTTTTTTTAATCTCTCAATATTTTACAACAGTAGCCAGGTGGTGAAGACAAGAAAAAAGAAACTAAATTACAATGTCAGTTGCAATCTCTACTTGCACTTTCCGCTACCTGTGACGTCACTTGCAATCAACACAAATCGTGCGTGTTACCAATGGAGACAAGACGCTGTGGTGGTGATTAAACAATTAAAACAAAATAAGTAGGCCTACTACTATAACGTACAGGGTCCTGCATGAAAAAGACAAGACCAGCAAATTTGTGGCCACAAGGGCTGGGACAACACGTCGAGGTCATCGATGACGGCGACGCAAAAAATACGTTGATGCAAAATATGCGCATCGATTCGTCGACCTGTTTTTATTTCTCTAAAAAACGTTTGCAAAATGTTTACCTTATGTGCGCTGAATATACGCGATGGCCGGATCAAAATTCTGTCCAACGTTATATAACCAATCCAGGGGTTTTTCTGCATTGATCTTCTTTTTTTTTTTTGCCGGCTGTCAAAGCCTTATTTGATCGGTGAGTGATGTAAAATACCATACCATACCAACTTTATTTGTTAAGCACTTTACAGCAACCACAGTTGACCAAAGTGCTGTACAGAAAAATAAATAAAAATAAATAAAAATAAAATAGATAAAATAAACATATGTACCATTTATAACCACAGAAGCATTCAAAGTAACAAATTGAATCAAGTAAATAAAGTCGACATCTTACTAGGTGTCAAAAGCCAAAGAAAAAAGATGGGTTTTAAGAAGGGTTTTAAAAACAGATAAAGAAGAGGCCTGCTTAACATGCAAAGGCAGATCATTCCACAGTTTAGGGGCAGACACAGCAAAGGCACGGTCCCCTCTGAGCTTACGCTTAGTTTTAGGTACAGTCAGGAGCAGCTGATCATCTGATCTGAGAGAGCGGACGGGTTTATAAGAGTGTAGAAGCTCAGAGAGGTATGGCGAAGCAAGACCATTTAGTGATTTAAAAGCAAATAACAGAATTTTAAAATGGATCCTAAATTGAATAGTCAGCCAGTGTAATGAAGCTAAAATAGGGGAAATGTGCTCATGTTTACTTGTGCCCGTTAAAAGACGTGCTGCTGCATTTTGTATCATCTGGAGACGGGTGATGGAGGACCCACTAACCCCCACATATAGTGAATTACAGTAGTCCAGCCGTGTAGTTACAAAGGCGTGGATTACAGTTTCAAAATGTTGTCTTGACAGAACTGGCTTTATTTTGGCCAGCTGCCTTAAATGAAAGAAGCTTGATTTGACAACAGCTTTGATCTGACTGTCAAATTTAAGCTCAGGGTCCACTTTAACTCCTAGGTTTGTGATAATAGGTTTAATATAGGGTGCTAAGGAGCCCAGATCTACAGGTGGGGTCCCAGTGGTGCCTCCGAAAACCATCACTTCTGTTTTTTTTATCATTAAAATTTAAAAAGTTCAGAGCCATCCAGGCCTTTATGTCGTCGAGACAATTGAGTAGTTGTCCAACAGAGTTATAATTTTTCTTTTTAAGAGGTACATAAATCTGACTGTCATCTGCATAACAGTGGAAAGAAATGCCATACTTTCTAAGTATGGAACCAAGTGGAAGCAAATACAGAGAGAAAAGTAGAGGGCCGAGGACTGAGCCCTGTGGGACCCCACACAAGAGAGGACTAGAGGAGGATACAGAGTCACCTAAGCTAACACAAAAAGTTTGATCCGCTAAGCATGACCTAAACCACTCCAGTGCTATGCCACTGATGCCCACCCACTGCCTTAAACGTGAAATCAGTATTTCATGATCCACTGTGTCAAATGCAGCAGTTAGATCTAAAAGCACAAGGATAACACAGTCACCAGAGTCAGTAGCTAAAAAAGATATCATTAAAAACTCTTAAAACAGCAGTTTTGGTGCTGTGCAAGGTCTTAAAACCGGACTGGAAAACCTCTAGAATATTATGTTCTTCCAAAAAGGCCAATAGTTGCTGGACACAATCTTCTCCAAGATTTTTGAAAGGAAAGGCAATTTGGAAATAGGCCTGAAATTAGCAAGAACTGACAGATCTAGAGCAGGTTTTTTAATCAGAGGTTGAACTAATGCATGTTTTAAAATTTCAGGGACCACACCCGAGGTCAGACTACTATTTATAACTGCTACAACAGATGGTCCTACAGTGGGGAAAACCTCCTTTAATAGTCGAGGGGGGACAGCATCATTTGGAGAACCCGAGGGCTTCAAATGACCAACAACCTCCTATAAAGAGGAAAAAGTCACCGGCTCAAAATGATCAAAGACAGCCGAGCAGGGGACAGAGATTGAAGGGTCTGAAGCTGAAGGTACAATTTGAGACCTAATAGAAGTGACCTTATCAATAAAAAAGCAAAGGAACTTTTCACACATAATAGGGGATGACAGATCCCCGGCTGCGCGCGCACTCACAGTCTTCAAACAACACGAGCGCTTCTTGCTCTCTCTCTCTCCCTTGTGCATATTAATCAAAATAATTAAACACGATACAAAAAAGGCGAAACACCAAAGTTTCACGCGCGCTCGCGCAATCACAGTCTTCAAACTACACAAGCGCTGTCTTGCTCTCTCTCTCTCTCTCTCTCTCTCTCTCTCTCTCTCTCTCTTTCTCTCTCTCTCTCTCTCTCCCTCGTGCATATTAACCAAAATCATTAGACACGATAGAAAAAGGGCTGAACGCCAAAGTTTCACGTGGAGCATTCGGAGATTTTTTTTTCTCCATGACAGGCTGCTGACTCCCACTGTTAATTTTTTTTTTTTGGAAAATCACTCTCTGTATTAGCTTAAAGCCCTCAAGTTTACATTGTTTACTGTATTCTTTCAATTGCTCTAAACAAGTATTTTGGGTGACCTTTTTTATTGAATGCTAGACATCAAGTTGTTGTTATTTTCATCTGAAAGAAGAACTTTTTTAAGTAAGCTAGGCACTATGTGTTCAGTAAGCTTGTTCATGTTTTTTTCATTCAGATATGTAAATCAACATGTATAAATTGTTAGTAGTCAATTAATGGGGAGATAATCGAAATCGAATCGGTCTGAAAAAATTAATCGTTAGATTAATCGATGCATCGAAAAAATAATCGCTAGATTAATCGTTTAAAAAATAATCGTTTATCCCAGCCCTAGTGGCCACGGAACAGCAGAATATGAACGCAATGCACAAAGTCTTTCGTTAAGCATTTTCCTCCTGTAGAAAAAACAAACACTTAATATGGCATGATGTATTAACATACATTTAGTTCAATTAAAAGACCAAATTCGATATATAGTTATTATTTAATGTACTACAAGACAAGCAGATGGGTATGAACACAATGTGCAAACTTTGTCCTCCTATACAGCAAACGCTTAATGTGGCCTAATAACAGACTAAGATGATAAAGACAATTCAAGTTTGAAAGTGACATTGTAATTCAGTTTCTTTTTTATTGTCTTCGCCACCTGGCTACTGTTATAAAATGTTGGGAAATTCAAACAAAAAGTAATATAAAAATTCAACAAAATAAAAAATAGAGACTGCAAGTGATGTCACTACCGGAAGTGTAAATGTCTGAGAGTGCAAGTGCAAGTCTGCAGCCAGACCCTATTGACTCAAGCTGTGTACGAACATTTTCATTCTCGGGTGAACTAACCCTTTAAGTACAATAAATATCACATTCTTCAAGACTTTTACTCAAGTAATTTTCTAAATGGTTTCATTGTCTGGTAAGATATGTGTACTTTTACTTGTGTATGAATTTCATGTACTTTATACAACACTGCCGAAGATGAACGAAGCTTTTATGGGTTTTGGAACGACATGGGGGTAAGTAATTAATAACAACATTTAAATTTTGGGGTGGAGTACCCCTTTAAATCAGGGGGTGAGAGATATATCTATTTTCTACTTTCTACAAAAAAAATTTGTCTTTTAAATCACTGACATCTGTCGGTCTATCTATCTATAACTATCTATCCATCCGTCTGTCCATCACTGTGGCTCAGTTGTAGAGCATTGTGTTAGCAGCGCAAAAGGTCATTGGTTTAATTCTCAGGGAACATACATACAGGTAAAAAAAAATAATTTATATATATATAGCCTGAATACACTTTAAGTCACTTTGGATAAAAGTTTCTGCTAAAATACTGTCTGTGAATCAGCTTTCTAGGAATAAAGGCAGCTGCCTTCAGTCAGGCAGTGTTTTGTAAATCAGTAAGGGAAATGTTACCCTTCATGCCTGAAGTGTTCATTGCAAACATCTGGCACCACTGACCAACATCACAAAGGCTTCAAAAATACTGTGAGTATCAGAAAAGAAAGGATACTGAACTCATTCTGTTTCGCTCTAGGGGAAATCTGTCAGCAAACTATTCCTTGACAATGATCTAATGGAGACTGCTAACAACGATAGCTCACATAGTGACCCTTTATATATATATATATATATATATATATATATATATATATATATATATATATATATATATATATATATATATATATATTTTTTTTTTTTTTTTTTTAATCAATTTTATTACCTGCAAAGGCCAGACAAAACTATAGACATGTCAGTTTTTTGTAATTAGATTATGGATTAGATGTTTCACCATCAACACAGACTTTTGGACTAAGAATAACAAAATTAGTATCAACAAGTTGATTATTTGCTGAAATATCTGTTAAATTATTGCCAGTTGAATCATATTTTAGGATGACCCAAGAGGAAAGTATCTCAGTGGCTATAATACCCCATTTGATTAAAGGCTTTCAAAAATCATATTTGATGAATTAAGATTATCTATCAATTTCCCTGGGATGTCAAAACGCATGACGGATGAGATCTCGGCCTTTGCATTCTCATCTTTGTAAGCATGCCTTGACAAATCTAACATTTGCACTGCTTGTTTGTTTTCTCTTTCATACACTGAGATCAGCGGCTCCACCACAACACTTACATCTGTATTAAATCATTACTGGCACTAATCAAGCTTTGATTTCTGGTATCTCTTTCAGCCATCAGTAAAGATTTGTGAAAGCTTGTTTGATTAAACAATATCACATGTACTCAATCGGACCTTATGGATTTGACAGTTAGCAGTGATTGCTAAGGCAGTTTTTCGTTGTTCATAATTATAGCGCATGAAAGCTAGCAAACATACAACAGACTGTACACAAGAACATTCATTCAAATGCTTCTTGCTATCCAGGTCAATATTTATGCCTTATGTTCTAAAATTTGTCATGCTGCAATTCATAATGCCAGTATTCGCTGCATAAGTTGTGATGCCACAAGGGGCGCTATTGTGGATAGTGGCATAAACTGTTGTCTTCTGCTGTTTCAGGTCAACTGCTGTCATGGCAGAGCAACAGTTTGCAGAGAATAAAATGCATTCATTATTTGTCATTATACACACGTACAATGAAATTAAAATAGCTTCTCTTCAACATAATTTACATATATCACATAGTCATATAAAACATTAAAGAGTTGCATTGCACCAAGACTTACATTCAATATAAGAAAATAAAAGAGTTAAATTGTACAATGATCTTTCTGCTGGACCTGGTTAAAGCATGCTTTCTGAACAAGAGTGCACTTAAATTTATCTTTGTACAGTAAAATTACCTTCTTTTAAGTTTCATTTCTTAACACATCCAATTTTAATAAGACAAGTCAAGTCAAGTCACCTTAATTTATATAGCGCTTAAAAAAAAAAAAGATTGTGTCAAAGCAACCTAAAAACAATAATTAAATAAATACTTTTATTTACATAAAGAACAGTGACTGGTCTGTTTCTTCTTTACATCTATTTACCATCAACATCACATTTTATCTCTATCTGTGCGTATGTAGCTTTATAAGTTTTCCATTTATCATTTTACCTAACACTTTAATGTTATTCTGTTGACTTGGAAGTGCTACTGTTTTTAGGAAATCCAAAACTACTCAACGTGATTAACGATATTTGCCTAGCAGACAACAAAATGAGCTCAACTCCTGTACACTTACACTGAAAAGGTTCCACACAGAGACTTGTGCTGAGTTCTCTTGAATTGGTTCAGTAAGCAACATTGTATCAATAGGCTAATAACCAAACAAACCTCAAAACAGAAGATGCACAGACAAATATAGCTCATATTTTCTCCAGACAATGTAAACATTTATTTTAATCCAATACAGCATTTGTGCTGCTGTTCACAGTGGCTTCTTCTTTGATATTAGCCCACATGACTAATGGAATATATTCTTCCTAATCAAGGAGAGCTGGTGAGATGGCCAAACTGATCAATGAAGAGAGAAATATTACCTCATAATGGCTTTGGGTAATGAGTTCCTGCCTCGACATTTACCACTTCATTTGATTATATTACCCCCAGCATTCGCTAGCAGTACAGTAGGGTGTAGTCTGCTCTGCTTAATAGAAAGTACTTTGTTAAAGTTACAATTGGAAAACACATTTCCAGAGGATCTAATTTGACTGCTATCAGTGGGAACATTAACACTACTTGAATTTCTTGAAAAGCAACTTGTTTTGTAAAGCATCGCAAGAATATTCTTTGTTATTTACAATTTAATGTATATATATATATATATATATGTTAAAATTTCTATTCATTTTGTAAAAACAAAAATTAAAACATGTTTAAAAGGATAGTTAACACAAAAATAAAAATTACCTCATGATTTACTCGCCATCAAGCCATCCTAGGTGTATATGACTTTCTTCTTTTAGATGAATACTATCTGTTGTACGAGAATATGCTAGTCTTTACAGCAAAGGAAAACCTGTCTCCTCTTGGCTTATATCGAAATACTCTGACTTTTTCTTTACAAATCCTTGTTTTGTACTTCTAATGTATATGTCTAAAAGAAGAAAGCCATATACACCTATAATGGCTTGAGGGTTAGTAAATCAGGTGGTAATTTTCATTTTTGGGTGAAGTATCCTTTTAATGCACTTACGGTGGAATTCGAAGGTATTGCTAGGTGGTTGCTGGGATGTCCTGGTTAGTTATTCAGTGTTATTCATGGCTTTCAGCACAACCGTATGGTCAAGTTACATGCAGAAACTCAATCCATGAAGTTTCATGTTGATTGAAAGTGCACTGCATCCAGCAACCAGTTGAGGGATTCTTGTAAGATCTCCCAGGCCTTGCCCAGCTGACAGAAACACATTTTGGCCTCTGAAATGCACTAAGCGCCCTGCTATAGAGGTAGTTTCCAAAGCATGAGTGGAAAACTAGATCTTTTTAATGAAACTGGGACCACACATGAGCCACATAGGTATTAAACTTTCCCCCTTAAACTTTATGAAGTTTTTTTGCTGCAGGTTTTCATGCCCAGTCTCAATTTGGTGTCCTAAAAATAGACCCAGTGTAGTTCAACATGGGCCTCTAATCGTAATATCTCTGGAGTGCCCTGGGTGTCAGAAAGGTAACGGGTGAATTCCTGAGGATATTCCAAAACTCAGGGTTTCCCACAATTAAGGAGGTGCAGGTACTGGGGTGGATAAGCGTTCTTTTGGCTCCGATTTTCCTCACAAGGAACTTCCCCATGTTCAACATTTCAACATCTCTATAGAGTTGGCAATAATTCCAGCACTTTTTTATTATTACATTAGTTCAACAATCTTTACTAGTGAGTTCTTGAAGAGATCTTCAGTTGAATCTAACTGATTCAGGGACAAAAGCTGTCAGACAAATAGCTTTGATGTTTTAGGAAATTAAGAGATCCGGTCACCATTGAGTGTTACCAGTAAATTTGTGTCCTGCTGAGGGCTCTTCCCAGCTGTTAACATTCAAGGATTTGCCTAACCTCTGACTCATCATAGGCAGGCTGGCAAGAAAGAGCTATGATTAGACTGTGAACCTCCTAATGAGTTTAATATGGCAGCATTTGTCTGACAATCACTGTCCTTGGCACCCAGGACTCATGAGAAGACGGAAACTGCTAGGGATGTGCATGCCAGACATCATGTGCAGGAAGTATCACAGTCTTTGACATAATGTAATTTTCTTATATGTGTTTTTCTCATATTGAATTGGCTACTGGTCATGCAAAATATTGTAGTCAGTAGTTTAGAATGGGGGTGTCCAGTCATGCTTTGTAGGGCTGACAGAGTTTGACACATTTGCATGGATGTTTCTAGTAAACCTAAAGACCTTGATTAGCTGGTACAGGTGTGTTTAATTAGGGTTGAAGCTAATCCCTGCAGGACAGAGGCCCTCCAGGAGCAGGACTGGACACCTCTAGTTTTCATAAAACTAGATTTTGTGCTGCTTGTAAATTCAAAACTCTTTATCAAGGTGATGGGGTGTTGCAAATAATTTCAAGGCACTGTTACACATTTTCTAGAGTGTTCTGGGTGGTTTCTAAGGCTACATCTACATTAATCCGGATACATTTGAAGATGTTGTTTTCGTTTAAAACGCTCTCTGCCCACACTAGCATTTTCCAGTGTTTTCCAAAAGTGTCTCATCCACACAGAAACATCAGAAAACGTTAAATTCACTTTCTGCACATACGTAAAGCCTCAATAAAGCTCACTGCTGATGATACAGTACACATTTTAAGTCCGATCGGTTAGAAAAGTAATAAAATCTCTCTCTTTAAAGCTCCACAAGATCTGAGGTATCGTTAATGTTCATAGTCCAAACAGTGTAGACAAATTAAGTCCCTAGCCTTCAGTGAAAGTGATGATAGATGCAAAGTCACCTCGTAACTTAGCAAGGAATTTAGTACATTGTACGTACGTTACTTTGTTGAACAAGGTAACCTCATTTTTATTAGCAATCATAGAAAAGGTTTCATGCTCACAGCCAATGTCATGAGCCTTCAAATACGCTACCTTGTGAGTGAACTTGAATGAAAAGCAGCTTTTCCGAAACCACAGGCATTTAGAATATTGTCCATGCGCTCGTATCGCTAATGCCCAAATAATGATTTAGTTTCCCAGGGCGGCAGTGGAAACCATTTTTTTGTTGGCAGTAAACATGGAAACCTGAGGGGTGTGATTGTTTTGTTGAATACAATGTGGCTCGTTTGGATGATGCCAAAGGCAAGAGATGTGTTTCTAACGGCTCTAGACAGAGAAGGTAGCTGAAGCTGATTTATCCCTACTGGGATAAATACAGTATGGGTTTGCTCTTTCCTGTCTAGACCCTCAAAGTTAGTTATATCATCACCTGCAAAAACCTCTCTAAAAATGTATGACTTCAGTCCTATGGTATGAACAATCGTTGCTCCATGTTTCATAATATACTCTGCTGGAATTTACAAAGAGTCTTACTTTTTAACAGTTCTTTCAGATGTAAGTCAGGTTTAAACAAGGTAGTCATGGTTTGCTTAACCTCTTTCACTTTTGATGTCAAGCCTGCATTCCCTACAATGGCTTGATTTCTTTAGAGAATGGGAGCAGGGATGGTAATTAGCAAATCTCTTGTGCGTAAATATATTTGTGTTCAAAGAGAACGCCCACCCCGTCATACTACATGGAAAAAGCTTTGTAAACCAACAAGCTGGATCCAGGAAAGCAAATTAAAGACAACAACCTTGTGTGAGAAAGAACGATCTCCAGCAACTATAGCTAGCAATTGAGCAGGCCAGTATTTGGAATGGTACTCTGTTTTATACCATTTGAGAGGTCTTTTTTCCTCAAAAAGCAGATTATGAAAAATATTTTTATAGCTGCTAGTAAATAATAAAGAGTCTTATCCCATAAAACAGAAATGTAAAGCTATGACTGACTTTTTGGACTGGATTGAACATATAATCTCATTTATCTACACTTATTCCAAACCTGTATGAGTTTCTGTTTTCTGTCGAACACAAAAGAAGATATGTTGGTAACCAAACAGCTGATGGCAACAAAACAGTTGAAAGTAGCCATTGACTTCAATAGTTAGTGGGGACAGAAACTTAAGGGTGACCAACCAATGACATAATTTTCATTTTGGGTAAAATTTTATTTAAATATAATTAACTTATTTTATTGTGACATTTAACATTTAAAAAAAAAAAAAAAACACATTTCAATTTCTTTATCAGTGTTAGAAGTTATTATTGCTGTTGAATCAATAAAGTAATAATTTATGTGTAAAATAATTAACCGTATAGTGTAGTATAGTATAGAATATGTCTATTCTATGATATAAGAATAGATGATATAATAGATGATATAATATTAAAGATCATTATAGGATGTCAGGAAAATGCCTGGACACCACCTACAGTTTTTTATGACTGAGACCATAGGGTGTCCAATTCATCATCTTTGCTTTCAGAAGCATGCTCGTGAGTATCCCCTTGGCGGCCGCTCTGCACCCTCGATGTGCACTTCTGCCGAGGTGAGGCGAGCTCTGCATCAGACTATTATCTGACACTCAAAGAAGCATTACATCATCAAAGTTTGGACTCAGTGGAAGACGGTGGGGGTTTAGTCTGCAATTTGGGACAGGGCGGTAGAGTATAGAACAGGTAAGAACTCTATAATAAACAGAAGAGGCAAACAAGGCAAAACAAAACAGGTTCAGGAACGATTGACACTCGACTACCTCACATACATAGAATTATAAATACAATTAACAATTCAGCCAGACAGAGTGGTGGGAGTGTGGTGTATAAATAGTCCAAGACAATGAGGAACAGTTGTGTGTGTGTATATGAGTTTTTGAACAGGTGTATAGAGTTAAGGTAAAGGAGTCTGGGGAAATTAGTGTAATGATTGTACAGGTGTATGGAGTTTGGGAAATGGAGTCTGGAAGTTGGCAACCTCTGGTGGAGAGAGCGATAAATGCAGTACCCGGACTCATGACAGAACCCCATCTTCAATGAATGGCTTCCAGTCGTTCCCAAGCACCCAGCCAGGGGGACGGCAGAACGGGAGCGGAATAGGAAGAGGGATTGGGGGACAGGTCTGTGTGCTGGAGGGAGACCTAGATACTGAGGCAGATCCGGCGGGATGGGGACCCAGGGCAGAACCAGTGGCCACCACAATGGTGTGTGTGTAGCTGCCACCTTGGAATGGGGAATGGTGGGCTCCACCACATCGGGAGCCCCATTGACGAGCACTGCCACTTTGGGAAAACCAGAAAAGATCCCCACTGTCTCCAAGGGATCATCAGCAGGCTCCACTGCTTTGGGAAAGCCAGAAGTGAGCCCCACCGCCTCAGAGGAATCGTGAGCGGACACCGCCACCTCTGGAGCTTTCTGAGTGGACACCACCACCTCTGGAGCTTTCTGAGTGGACAACGCCACCTCTGGAGCTTTTTGAGAGGACACCGCCACCTCAGAGGACTCGGGAGTGGATACAGCCACCTCGTGAGGATTATGAGCAGGCTCTGGCATTTCTGGAGCTTTGTGAGAGGGCGCTCCTGCTTTATGGGAACTGTGAGCAGAATATGTTGCTTCATGAAGCCCTGAAGCAAGCCCCTCCACTTCGGAGGGAGCATCAGCAGGGGAAAGGCCAGCACTGGGAAGGCCAGAAGTGAGCCCTGGTGCCTCAGAGGAACCGCGAGTGGACACCGCCACCTCGGGGGAACCACATGGGTACACTGCTGCCTCTGGAGCTTTCTGAGTGGAGGCCCGAAGCAAGCCCCGCCACCTTGGAGGGATCATCAGCAGGCTCCTCCGCTTCCTGATGGCCTAAAACAAGCTATGCCACCTCAGAGGGATCATCTGTGGGCTCCGCTGCTCCCTAAATGCCAGAAGCGAGCCCCGCCACCTCGGAGGGATCATCAGTGGGCTCCAGCACATACTGAAGGCCGGAAGCGAGCCCTGCTGACTCTGAGGGATCATCAGTGGTTTCCGCTACTTTGTGTAGGCCGGAAGCGAGGCCCCGATGACTCAGAGGGCTCATCAGCAGGCTCCGCCACTTCGTGAAGGCCGCAAGCGAGCCCCTCAACATCAGCGGGGATTGTTGTGCACTGCGTATCAGCCCGGGACACTCCGCAAACAGGCATGATGTACTGGGTGCAGCAGACGAGGCCTCTGACGCTCCTTGGATTGCAATTGGATTGAATTTTTTTATCATTTATAACAGCCCAAGCATAACTATATAGATATAGAAAGTTGCATCAAACAAATTTGTAAGGAGAAAAATTTAAACAAATCAGCTCCATTTCTGATTCAAGTGATCAAGGGCTAAAAACGTTCCAATTCAGCCCATTACAAGGGATCGGCCAGTAGTGGGCACTCATGCAATTCAATCAATGATGTACATCTAAATAGACGTGACAGATGGATGTTAGCAAGTGAAGTTCATATAAAAATTAACTGGATGCTGCCCTGGTCATGTCTGTGCTTGTCTTTCAGTGTGTGAGACAGGCTTATATGGAGGTGCTGACGAGGTGCGGATCAGTGGCAGGTGTGGATGATGGCTGTTTCTCAAAAGGAAGGCAGCATCCTCTGGAGGTCACATTTGTAGGCTGAATACATCATAAAGAATATATTATTTTATGATATTAACAGTTATAAATGTGATCATTATTCTTAGTTAAGTATAAACCGATATATGCTTATGACTCGCGAATGTAATGCTCGGTTAACTGAAATAAACCAGGCTTGGTGACGTATGCAGCCTCCAGAGTGCGACCTCCAGAGGATGCAGACTTCCATTTGAGAAACAACCGATGACTGAGCCAGTGCAGGTGAGAACTGCTGAGGATGTTGGGAGATCTAGTGCGGAGTGTTTTTTATGAATGAATGGATCGATTGAGTCATTCAGTGTGATTCGAAATGGCTCACATGTTATAGACAAAAATATGATTTTGGTCCATTAATAGCAACAGTGTGAACGTAGCCTGTGTTACTCATCTTTGTCTCATATTTAGGTGAATTAGAGTTCACAGACACACAGCTGTTCATTCCTTTTTTGACTGCATTTGAAAGCGTCCAAGTTTTTCTTGAAAGAACATTTTCGCAAATATTTCCTCTGCCCTTATGGAACCTAGGTGACCACTGGGATGAAATATCAGACTGCAATTACAACTGTGAAAATGGTGAGTTTACTGGAACTGCTGGGGGAAAGGAACTTTAAATGTCCTTTAAATGTTTAAATGTGATTTACAAGACATAACAAATTCAAAGTGCTCTCCAGAACATTCAACATCACCCCGCTGTATTTCTGGTGTCCATACTTCTTTAAGCAGCAGTATTTGCAAAGACAGTCATTTGTTTGCATGTGTTCCCAGTTCTTTTAAATCCACATTTGTGATAATTCAAATTCAGTGCTCAAATAAAATCATTTAGGTCAGTTTTTAGAATTGTTAAGCACTGGTGCAGTGACATTATCCAACACCTGTGCGGCGATCGGATTGCGTTAGATGCCACGGCTTGTACGTGTTGACACGTAATGACATCAAAGGAAGTGATGTCATCAGATAAATCCAAAATGAAAAGCTTTTTATTCCTGTCAAAACACTTCATCACCTTGAAGAACTGACCTTTGGTGATGTCAGCAACTGCTCAATATTTGAATCAGCCTCTCCTGGATTTCAGACAATAGGCAACTTTGACACCGTTTCTCTGGATTTTATTTAACTCAGTCTTGAAAGGCCATGACTCAAGCTATGGAGGAATTGAAAGCGTTGACGTTTGGTTTGGGTGGTAGGGCTGCAGTTCTCTACTTCAGTCGTGATGGCTCTCGGCCTAACAATGCTATCCCAGCAGGACATTGGTGGGCATGGCACGAGAGAGCTCTGGAATATTAAAGGGGGGGTGAAATGCTATTTCATGCATACTGAGTTTTTTACACTGTTAAAGAGTTGGATTCCCATGCTAAACATGGACAAAGTTTCAAAAATTAAGTTGTACGTTTGAAGGAGTATTTTTGTTCCCAAAATACTCCTTCCGGTTTGTCACAAGTTTCGGAAAGTTTTTTTCGAGTATGGCTCTGTGTGACGTTAGATGGAGCGGAATTTCCTTATATGGGTCCTGAGGCACTTCTGCCGGAAGAGAGCGCGCTCCCGTATAGCGAGGCTGAGCACACACATTTCACTGATCAGAGCGATTCACTGATCAGAGCGAGAGCGTCGCGAAATGTCACCAAAGGAGTGTGTTTTTGGTTGCCAGGGCAAGACAACCCTGCACAGATTACCAAAAAAAAAACAGCATTAAGGGACCAGTGGATGGAGTTTATTTTTACAGAGCATCAACTGAGTTGTGCAAGTGTTTTTGTTTGTTTCCAGCATTTCGAAGATGCTTGTTCACAAGGCCCAGTTTGACGACGGATTTGCGTATCGTTTATTTCTTAAGGATGATGCAATCCCAAGGAAAAAGGGTCACGATCGTGTGTTGGAACCGCAGGTGGTGAGTAAAACTGCTTCAAATATCTCTGCCTCCTTGTTAGTGCGTCCCCTCCCATGCTGGAGACCCGGGTTCGAGCCCCGCTCGGAGCGAATCGTTGCTGCTGCTGCTCTCGTTCAGTTTCAGCCTCTGGATCTGATTCTGGATCATAAATAAACGGCTGAATCTGGCTGTAAGCCATGGTTTGTTTTGGATGATGGGTTTTCCCTCACGATAATGTCACAGCTTCCAAACGCTCTCAACGCAAAAGCCTACTGACGCTTGTGATTCTTTAGCTCCGCCCATACGTCACGCCTCCTGTCGCTCGGGTTTTTCTGGGAAAAATCGGTACAGACTATCTTTCTCTTATGAATATAATAAAACTAAAGACTTTTTGGAGTTATGAAGGATGCAGTACTACTCTATATATACTCAAGATTAACAGGATATTGAGTGAAAACAAGCATTTCACCCCCCCCCCCCCCCTTTAATCTATTATTCACGCACCTCCCCAATTGTGCTTCCCAATTTCTCACGCTCTGTTGTACTTATCTAAAAAAAAAAAAAAAAAAAAAAAAAAAAAAAGCTTATTGAAGGATAATGGGAAAATTTATGTTTTGTGTGCAAAATTACATAGATTATTGGCCACATTTTTAGGGGGTGTTTATTGATTAAATAAAAAAATGGGAGATATTACCACCATTATTGGTTTATATAATAAATAACCATTTGGTTATGCCTATTTTTGGAAAAGAATAAGAATAAGAATAAGAATAAGAATAAGAATAAGAATAAGAATAAGAATAAGAATAAGAATAAGAATAAGAATTATACAATTACATATAATCCAATAATGAATTTATTGCTATGTAATAAACCTACTAATAAAAAATTACTAAAACATTCACAATTTTCTGTTTAAAGGGATAGTTCACCCAAATAGCAAAATTATGTCATTAATAACTTACCCTCATGTTGTTCCAAACCTGAAACTGTGTGTACGGTCTACTGTCCATGTCCAGAAATGTAAGATAGACATCATCAAAGTAGTCCATGTGACATCAGAGGGTCAGTTAGAATTTTTTGAAGCATTAAAAATACATTTTGGTCCAAAAATAGCAAAAACTACGACTTTATTCTGCATTGTGTTCTCTTCCATGTCTATGTGAGAGAGTTCAAAACAAAGCAGCTGGATATCCGGTTCGCGAACGAATTATTCAATGTAACCGGATATTTTTGAACCAGTTCACCAAATCGAACTGAATCGTTTTAAATGGTTCGCGTATCCAATGCGCATTAATCCACAAATG
Organism: Carassius auratus; assembly: GCF_003368295.1. Lineage (NCBI taxonomy): Eukaryota > Metazoa > Chordata > Actinopteri > Cypriniformes > Cyprinidae > Carassius > Carassius auratus. The sequence continues at coordinate 13,979,301 of NC_039289.1, forward strand.
ACTTAAGCTGTTAACTTTTTTAATGTGGCTGACACTCCCTCTGAGTTCAAACAAACCAATATCCATGAGTAATTCATGCACTCAAACAGTACACTGACTGAACTGCTGTGAAGAGAGAGATGAACACCGAGCCGAGCCAGATAATGAGCAAAAGATTGACTCGTTCACGAGTCAAGAACCGGTTGCATTGGTTTTCGGATCACCAGTACCTCTTTCAGACAGTTCGATTCAATAAACCGGCCCTTGATTCAAGCCTTCGGTTTACCCGCGCTCATAACATTAGCACAGAATCAGTTCAGAATCAATCACCAAAAGAATCAGTTCGGTTCAGACGCACTGTGTGTTGGTCTGTTTCACGCTGAATCACACATAAGCAGTATCATCAGCTCCTCGGTTCTCGAATCGACAGAAACGGTTCTTCACTAGTGAACGAGTCAGTCTGTTGTTCGTTATCTGGCTCTGCTCGGTGTTCATCTTCAGTTCTCTCTTCACAGCAGTTCAGTCAGTGTACTGTTTGAGTAAATGAATTACTCCGGGATATTGGTTTGTTTGAACTCAGAGGGAGTGTCAGCCACATTAAAAAAGTTAACAGCTTAAGTCATTTGTGTATTAATACGTATTGGAGACTCAAACCGTTTGAAACGATTCAATTTGATTTGGTAAACTGGTTCAAGAAGATCTGGTTACATCGAGTGATTCTTTCGCGAACCGGATATCACAAACTGTTTTGTTTTGAACTCTCACAACAGACACGGAAGAGAAGACAATGCTGAATAAAGTCGTAGGTTTTGCTATTTTTAGACCAAAATGTATTTTCGATGCTTCAACAAATTCCAACTGACCCTCTGATGTCACATGGACTACTTTGAAGATGTTTTTCTTACCTTTCTGGACATGGACAGTATACCGTACACACAGTTTCAATGAAGGGACTGAGAGCTCTCGGACTAAATCTAAAATATCTCAAACTGTGTTCAGAAGATGAACGGAGGTTTTACGGGTTTGAAACATGAGGGTGAGTTATTAATTACATAAATTTGCAATCTGGGAGAACTAACCCTTTAAAGATAATTTTCTAAAACAGTTAATAATTACTACATTATAATGCATGCAGATGTGTGATCATCTCTTTATTATCCTTATTATATTCTTAATTATTAATTTTATACTTATTATTGATACATTCATATATTCATCATAATTAACATATTACAAAATAAAACATATTAGAGAAGAAAAACTGAATATATGTACTTTTTAATCACACTGCAGGGCCATTTAAAATGAACAATTTAAGGCAAAACTCTAAACTGTAATTAAAAATATAATTAAAAATGGTAAATAAATTTAATAAGTAATTTTAAGTAAATAATTACAATTATAAATATACAATATTTTTATATAATTTAAGAAAAAGAAAACAAACACTGTAAAAAAGATTTTTCAAAGAAAAGAGTACTGGAGTACATTTTACATTTCAGTCTTTCAACTTCAAAATGCAGTGTTTAATTCAATGCTTTACTTTTTCTCTGTAACTGTTTCTGAAAATTACTAGCAATTTCTGAGACAAAATATATTCTACACCCCTTTTTTTCATTATAGTTTAAAGGGATGGCTCACCTAAAATTTCAATTCTGTCATTTACTCACTCATACGTCTTTCCACATCATATTACTTTCTTTCTTCAGTAGAATACAATAGAGAAAAATTTGATGAATATTTCAAGAAGAATAAAATAGCTGTCAAAAAAGTGTCTAAAACATAATTTTACAGGAGAACAAAATGCACACAAGTTTTGATTGGCAGCAGGGTAAGTAAATTATACATAATTTTTATTTTTGGTGAACTTTCCCTGTCATGGACATGTACTGTATGTGTCAACTGATCATACACCCTCAAACAGCTCGTGTTTATTTGAGACACATTGTAATTACAGCTTGAGAAAATTACAGTTTTAGGAAATCAAACACTGACTTGGGTCATGTAAGGTAATGTTGATTTCCTCGGCTTTTCTATTGTAAACAGTTGCCAGTGGTGCATCAGATCTAATGAAAAAGTCACAATCACCTACTTGGTATTTAGAAAATTTATCACATTTATGACTGAGTACTTTCTCAGAGCCTGCAAAATGACAAAGCTCCACATGACCCACAGATGTTTACTGACTCCTGCTATAAAACTATTTATTTACAGGACAATTTTGAGTTCCCATTGGTGTGACTGGTGCCTCGTTAACTTTACCCAGGAAACAAAACCGTTTTTTTAATTCACGTCCCAAGTTTGAATGATGTAATGGGCCGAGGTCTACGCTGCGCCAAAATCCGCTTTGTACAAGCCATGACCAATTGCGAGTAAAGATCAATCAGCCCTCGAGAAAAGACTTCATTTCGGTTCAACAAAACATGGATGAATGGTCTGCTTAAATGTCTCTTGCTCACTGAAGATATATTGGTTAGCTTTCTAATTATCTCTTTAGCACTGAGAGACTGTCAGAGGTAAATGTTAAAGGTTCACCTTACTCATCACGGGAAGCATAATTTTCCTTTCACATTTAAACAGAAGACATATTCTTACCTTCTTCTTGGTTTATCTTATCGCTGAACACTTTGTTTTGGTTTGGTTTAGTTGAAATTTCCTGGCAGGTGACAAGTTGAGCCCTTTGAGCTTCAGTTTGAGAAGAGTTTAGTTTCCATTCAAGTGTCAGGAGATTTGATTAAATCAGCTTTAGGGAGCAAAAATTTGGCAGCTTATGTACTCAAAGTTCTCTAACTGTTGTATTTTTTCAAACTGAATGAAAAAGTTGAGTTGCATTTACTGTATGTGACCTCAACCCTATTATACTTGAACTATTAGAGCTACAAGAGTCATTCATAAATCCCACCATCATCACCAATGAAAAAAAAAAAAAAAAAAAAGTTAAACCAGCCTGAGTTAGTTCACTGGTCTTAGCTGAGCTGCCGAAATCCATTTAAACTTGCCAAAACAGACCACAGACTGAGAGATCAGTTTCATGAGAAGACAAAATAAAATCTGAAATTATGGAGTACCACCAAGTATATTGTTAGTTTATAAAGCTTTAGCATGAAGAGACTTGCTAATTACAGTTAGCTCATGAGATAAGTGCTGAGTAATGTATATGTCTGGGGGGTTTCTTTGGCAGCAAGTATATAAATAATGAAAATATTACACAGTGACTCAAACAATCCTCTAAAGCATATAACATTTTGATTAGGATGCTGTCTTTAGCTATAGCTTGGCATCAAAAGAGCTAGAGCTGCCCAGACAGTATTTTAAACACTTAAAAATGACGTTCAAATGTTTCGCATGACAACATTACCTAATGCTTTGTGACAAAAAAAAACAAATAAAAAACAAAACAAAGATATCAATATATGCACACACACACACACACAGTATACAATAGTTCATAGAATTACAATACATATATTTAGCATATATATATATATATATATATATATATATATATATATATATATATATATATATATATAGGGCATAAATAAATAAAAAAATATTATTATTTGTGCCAAATACATGTATTTACATAAATATATTTAAAAAATGTTTTAGCAAATACCATTTTTGGTCATTAATGTTTATATTTTGAAATATATTTAAAAATGTATATTCTGACCATTAATGGATTTAAATGTGCATATGCCTGATTCATCTTAATTACAGCACTCTGTGGTCTTCATTCAGACTCATTCTAGTATTTAAATATAAATCAAAAGCCTTCCAACAGCAATATGTGATCAGCTAGGTGATGATTTTCATTAAATTATAGGCTAAAAATCATTGTGCTGAAGGCAATTTTTGGTTGTTTTGGTTCACTCTGATTTAAAACGATGAGGAAATCATTATTTGAAGAAACAAGCACCTGGTTGCAGGGAATCTCAGTTTTTTAGCGGCCCTTCATGCATGCAAACAATCAGGAGAAAAATAAATCTCTCTTGCCAATTATTTTTAATGGACCAAAAACACTATTTGGAATAGGGTTCGTTTTAGTATCACTGAAACAGTGCTTCATTTGCCACAGTTTGCTGTATCAGCATGAGATGTTAGTGTTGATGACTTCAAATTAAAAGCTTTTCTAGAAAAACCATCTCCTTGATGATGTCAGCTCTTGTTAAATTTAAAGATGCCTTACCCATAGTTCAGTGCAAATTTGCATCGACAACAAATCACATCACATTTTGGTACATCTTATATCTGTTGTACTAATTAGTCCAATGCTGTAAATATGGTATTTTTGTTCCTCTTCAGGAACTTGAGCTGCGTCAATGCGCTTTGGGGAATGCGCCCAGCATGCGCGACTCTGAATATCATGTGAAATCAGTCCAATGGAAGAGCGTGACGTCACCGGAGGGGTGACGTAGGTGACCAGGAAACTATAAAAGCATGTGCCACGCAGCTGGCGTCAGCTTCACGTCTTTCAGCAAGCAATCTGTGTGTGAATGTCAAACTGTTTGTCTTGTGAGTCTTATTTATTGTTGTCTGTCCCTAGCCATTAAAAGATCGCTAAACAGCTCAATATGCCAAAGTAAAAGCATAGACCAATATATTAAGGGCGATTCCAAGCCACGTTATAGATTGTGTGTTCCTCCCTGCCCTCGCTACATTACGAGTGGGATACACACAGTTTGTGCGTGGCTTGCCTGGGATCGAAGCACGCTGAGTCAGCTCTCGAGGGGGCCGACTGCCCGCATTGTGAACGATAGTCCCAATGCGGACGCTTCATTACCGGAGGGCTCTCTTCGAGAAGTGAGCCTTTGCCAGCGTTCCTCTCGATGCCGGTTCCGCTTTCGCCGAGGCGGAGCCGCGCCGGCATTCGTTGGGTTCACGGATCGATCTGCTGGAAGGAATGGAGACCGAGCTTCGGTTCTCCCCCCCGAGCATCGGGCTTGACGCTCTGCCTTTCTTTCTCCGAGGAGATTGACACGGAGGGCGTTGGCGAGCTTGTAGTTGCACAAACATAAAGTTGCATAAGCACAGTATAAAACAAACAGTGTTATGCCTTATACGGGTAGTGTTAATGAGCAGCTATTTAATCTCTGAGGGGATTAATATTGTTTGTGTGACTAAACTGTTAGCGCGCTGTCGAGGCAACACGTGGATTACATCATTTCAGTTTTGATGCGAATTTTTCCATACCCGACCGCGTGTCTGGTTATTTAAACTCCATTTAATAAGCAGGAGTTAGTTCTACCTCTTCAATGTGTACTTATCGCAATCTAGACCGTGTCTACCTGTCTAATTGTTTGATTATTTTAAATTCTGAAGCATTTAATGACATTGAGAACTCAATATAGCACTACAATGTGTACTTTATCACAATCTAGACTGTTTACTTGTCTGATTGTTTGATTATTTTAAATTCTGAGGAATTTAATGACATTGAGAAGTCAATATATCACTACAATGTGTACTTTATCACAATCTAGACCGTGTTTACTTGTCTGATTGTTGAATTGCATTAGATTCTGAGGAATCTAATGACCGTTATCTAACTTCAAGGAGTTCAATATACCACTTCAATGTGAATTTATCTCAATCCAGACCGTGTTTACTTGTCTGATTGTTTGATTGCATTAAATTCTGAGGAATATAATGACATTTTATTTGACTCATGAAGTTAGATGTACTGGAGGGACTGCTGGGCAGGAGCAGCCCCCTCTGCGTACAAACAGAGTGTTGCCGCCCGTGTTCCCCGCTTAAGGAAACGGGACCAGAGGCTGAAGCAACCCTCTGGGCCAGTGACTTCCCAGACTAATCCTAAGGGCAGGCTGGGAGGTCAACGGCCAAAAAGTCATGACGCATTTCGGTCACGACTACAGAGGGCGGCCCCTACTGGGGTAGAGCGGTGTCCACCTCATTACACGGTGCCCGTCTCACCTCAGTGCCCTCGGGAGGTGTGTCTGCCAACCCTGCCAGAGTTTCAGGGTGCAGCGGCTTCCAGCGAGCACTGCTCTCAGTTATTTCCGCCCGTGAGCGTATCGGAGCTGAGACGCTCGCAGCCCCTTCGGGGGCCTCTTACACCAGAGGTCAGTCTCGAGAGACTGATTCCCTTAGTACATCAGTTAGCAGCGTGTTAACTACTGCCAAATGTATCTCAATGGGTCCCGCCGACATTCAATGGGGTTACACCGACAGTAGTCGGCCCCCAGCGGGCTCTGGTGATGGAACAAGAAGTGAATACCCTATTAAGGAAGGCGGCCATCGAGGTGGTCCCTCCTCTAGACAGGGAATCCGGGTTTTACAGCCGGTATTTCATAGTTCCAAAGAAGGATGGGGGGGTTGCGTCCGATCTTAGACTTACGTCATCTAAACCTCTCAGTTATGTCACTGAAGTTTAAAATGCTCACTGTCAAACAGGATGTAGCTCAAATCAGATCCGAGGACTGGTTTGTCGCAATTGATCTCAAGACGCATACTTCCAAATATCCATCCTTCCACAACACAGGAAGTCTCTGAGGTTCGCTTCGGGGCAAAGCCTAGCAATATCGAGTACTTCCCTTCGGCCTTGCACTCTCACCCAGCACGTTCACAAAATGTGTAGATGCGGCTCTGGTATCCCTCCGTATGCAGGGCATCCGCATTCTAAATTATATCGACAATTGGTTGATTCTAGCTCAATCAGAGCAGATGGCGGTTCGACATCGAGGTGTCGTCCTCGCCCATATGGGGGAGCTGGGTTTGAGACTGAATGCCAAGAAGAGTGTACTTTCTCCAGTTCAGAGAACCACCTATCTAGGCGTAGTATGGAATTCGACCACGATGCAGGCACGTATGTCTCCTGCTCGGATCGAGTCGATCCTCACATCAGTCAAGAGAGTCAAAGATGGCCAGTCACTCACTGTCAAGCAGTCTCAGAGACTGTTAGGGCTCATGGCAGCTGCGTCCAACGGGATACCTTTTTGGCCTGCTGCACATGAGGCCCCTACAGTGGTGGCTCAAGACCAAGGGGTTTTCCCCGAGGGGAAATCCTTTCCGAACTATTCAGGTCACGCGGCGATGCCTTCGTGCCTTAGACATATGGAAGAAACCTTGGGTCTTGAATCAGGGCCTGGTGTTGGGAGCTCTTGGTCGCCGTGTAACGCTAGCGACAGATGTGTCCCTCACCGGTTAGGGTGCGGTCATGAGTGGCCACCCTGCCCGCGGTCTGTGGGGCGGTCGCCATCTGACATGACATACCAGTTGTCTAAGGATGCTAGCTGTGCATCGAGCATTGAAATATTTCCTCCCAGACCTGAGAGGTCACCATGTGTTGGGGCGCACTGACAACACATTGGCGATCTCTTATATCAGTCACCAGAGAGATCGGCATCCGTGCCCCTTGTACAAGCTGGCACACCAGATCCTTCTGTGGTCCCAGGACAAACTCCTCTCGTTCGGAGCAGTGTATATTCCTGTGAGATTGACTGTGGGAGCAAACATACTGTCGAGACAGGGGTCGAGACCCGTATGGAGAGTTTTTGGACCTCTTTGCGACTCAAGAGATATCGCAATGTCCCTTCTGTTTCTCTCTAGTTCATCCAGCTCCTTTGGGACTGGACGCTATGGTACAGACCTGGCCGAGGCTTTGTCTGTACGCTTTTCCCCCTATCGCTCTGCTCCCGGGAGTTCTGGCGAGAGTACGCCGGGACGGGGTCTGTCTATTGTTTGTAGCCCCGTTCTGGCCGAGCCCAGTATGGCTCGCAGATCTGATCTCTCTCCTCGACGGCTCTCCATGGGTGATTCCGATCAGGACAGATCTGCTCTCTCAGGCGTAGGGCAAAATATTCACCCTTGCCCGGAGTTGTGGAAGTTGTCTGTGTAGCCCCTGAGGGGGGCACAGCTCATAGCTTCCGGTCTCCCAACCGAGGTTGTTGAGACCCCCACACTCCAATCCAGAGCTCCCTCTACGAGGAAACTGTACGCCCTGAGGTTGAAACCCTTCTCCTCATGGTGCAGAGACTCCCAGCTTGACCCTGTTAACTGCCCAGTTGGTACAGTTCTGGAGTTTCTACAAGCTAGGCTCTCTGCGGGGTTAACTCACTCCACCTTAAAGGTGTACGTGGCGGCCATAGCTGCTTACCACGTCCCTTTCAATGGTCAGTCAGTGGGTAGACACCCCCTAGTTACACGTTTCCTCCACGGTGCGCTGAGGCTGAGACCTCCAGTACGGTCCGGTGTTCCCCCTGGGACTTGGTTGTGGTGTTAGAGGCTCTTTGTAAAGCTCCATTTGAGCCGATTCATGAATATTACTGTCAGGCCCCCTCGGTGGCCCCTACCTACTTAGACTTTGCCCCTGGTATGGCCAAAGCATTTTATACCCTCGAGCGGGTTACATTCCTAAAGTTCCCTCTGTTACGCCACAACCCATAGTACTGCAGGCCCTCTGTCCTCCTCCCTTTCGGGAGCCAGACCAGGTGAAGCTAAATTGTATGTGTCCAGTTCGAGGACTGGACGCATACGTCCACAGAGCTACTGTGGAGAAAACCTGACCAATTGCTTGCTTGCTACGGTCCTCCTAAAAAGGGTTCCCCTGCCTCTAAGCAGACCCTTAGTCGTTGGATAGTCGAGGCTATCAACGAGTCCTATGAGCCCTCTGGTCTTCCCCCTCCTTTGGGGGCCAAGGCTCACTCTACTCGGGGTATGGCGGCCTCCAGGGCCTTCTCAGCAGGTGTGTCCCTCTTGGACATCTGCAACGCTGCGGGGTGGTCCACGCCTTCTACATTCGTCAGATTCTATGATCTTGATATGCGAGCCGCTCCGGGCTCTTCTGTTCTCTCGCCTCAGCTGTGCTCTTCGGATACACACTAGGCAGGGATTTGGTAGTCTGGCAGCGTTGGCTCATCGTTCCCCAAAGCGTTTTTCGACGCAGCTCGAGTTCCCGAAAAGGAACGCCTCAAGGTTACGTATGTAACCCAAGTTCCTTGAGGGAACGAGACGCTGCGTCGCAGAGCCATACTCCCGGCACCCCTGCCGGCGCTTGCTTCTCTACTCGAAAGCTGAAGCCAGCTGCACGGTACGTGCTTTTATAGCTTCCTGGTCGCTACGTCACCCTGCCCGTGACGTCACACTCGTCCATTGGACAAGATTGCACACGATGTTCAGAGTCGGTCTCGTCAGGGACGTTCCCCAAAGTGTTTTTCGATGCAGCATCTCGTTCCCTCAAGGAACTAGGGTTACATACGTAACCTTGAGGCGTTTTTCTGAATTTAGCAGTAAGAAATTACTCGTCATCCAATTTTTTATATTGACTATGCATTCCATTAGTTTTTCAAATTGGTGTGTTTCACCGGGCTGCGAGGAAATATAGAGCTGCGTATCATCAGCATAACAGTGAAAGCTAACACCATGTTTCCTGATGATATCTCCCAAGGGTAACATATAAAGGGTGAAGAGTAGTGGCCCTAGTACTGAGCCTTGAGGTACTCCATACTGCACTTGTGATCGATATGATACATCTTCATTCACTGCTATGAACTGATTGCGGTCATATAAATACGATTTAAACCATGCTAATGCACTTCCACTGATGCCAACAAAGTGTTCAAGTCTATGCAAAAGAATGTTGTGGTCAATTGTGTCAAACGCAGCACTAAGATCCAATAAAACTAATAGAGAGATACACCCACGATCAGATGATAAGAGCAGATCATTTGTAACTCTAAGGAGAGCAGTTTCAGTACTATGATACGGTCTAAATCCTGACTGGAAATCCTCACATATACCATTTTTCTCTAAGAAGGAATATAATTGTGAGGATACCACCTTTTCTAGTATCTTGGACAGAAAAGGGAGATTCGAGATTGGTCTATAATTAACAAGTTCTCTGGGGTCAAGTTGTGTTTTTTTATGAGAGGCTTAATAACAGCCAGTTTGAAGGTTTTGGGGACATATCCTAATGACAATGAGGAATTAATAATAGTCAGAAGAGGACCTATGACTTCTGGAAGCACCTCTTTTAAGAGCTTAGATGGTATAGGGTCTAACATACATGTTGTTGGTTTAGATGATTTAACAAGTTTATACAATTCTTCCTCTCCTATAGTAGAGAGTGAGTGGAACTGTTCCTCAGGGGCATAAGTCCACAGAGCTGCCCTGTGGAGAAAAATAGATGGCAAAGTGGCTCATTTGCAAGTTGCTTTGAAAATAATAATATTAATAATATTAATAATAATAATAATAATAATAATAACAATAATAATACTAAATGTAATTTAATTGTCTTGAAATATATTGTTGAAGGTGAATTGCTACACCAGCAGTTCCTTGCTAGCAGGTGGTGAATTTATAGATGCAAGCTTTAAGCATGCTACTAGTCAGGTACTATATTGTTTCCACAAAATAACAATTAGTTTCCACAACTTACTAACACTTATTTTAAAATCTGATTGAACCAGAAGTTGCAGCCGACTTTACTTCCATATTGTGACATACTTGCGAGATTTAAGCAAAATAAGGTAAATTAGTAAATCATGCTTACAATTTAGGCAAAATAAGGTAAATTACTAAATCATGCTAACGATGTATGCAAAATAATCATGATCACAATTTACTCAAAATAAGGTGAGTTAGTAAATCATGCTAACAATTTACGCAAAATAAGGTAAATTAGTCAATCGTGCTCATGATTTATGCAAAATAAGGTAAATTAGTAAATCGTGCTCACGATTTACGCAAAATAATGTAAATTAGTAAATTGTGCTCAAGATTTACACAAAATAATCATGATCACAATTTACTCAAAATAAGGTGAATTAGTAAATCATGCCAAAGATTTACACAAAATAAGGAAAATTAGTAAATCGTGCTCAAGATTTATGCAAAATAAGATAAATTACTAAATCATGCTCATGATGTATCCAAAATAATCATGATCACAATTTACTCAAAATAAGGTGAATTAGTAAATCATGCTAACGATTTACGCAAAACAAAGTAAATTAGTAAATCACGCTCACGATTTTAGTCAAAATAAGGTGAATTAGTAAATCATGTAATTCGTTTACATGATTTACTAATTCACCATATTTTGCGTAATTCGTGAGAGCCATTTACTAATTTACTTTGTTTTGCGTAAATCGTAACCGTAAGGTAAATTAGTAAATCGTGCTCACGATTTATGCAAAATGGGGTGAATTAGCAAATTGTGCTCAAGATTTACACAAAATAAGGTGAATTAGTAAATCATGCTCGTGATTTACTCATAATAAGGTGAATTAGTATACCGTGCTAACCATGATAATGCTGCCCATGGCAACCAGCCAAAGTGTGATCCTTTTGGACATGTCATTTAGGTAAACATTCACTAACTAATTAATTTTAGTGAAATTGCGTTTTTGTGCATTTTACTAACTCCTGTCCGCAATTTCAGAAACCCATCATCATTTTTGTGTAATGAGAAAAGATCTCTATTGCTGCTGTTATGAATAAAATATAACTGGACTGTAACTGCTATGTCGCCTCTTCAAAAAGAGGGTGTAATAGGCTATTCATAAATCATTCAAGGAACTGAATAAATAGAACGGATTAGTAAATCATGATCACAATTTACTCAAAATAAGGTGAATTAGTAAATCATGCTAATGATTTACGCAAAATAAGGTTAATTAGTAAATTGTGCTCACGATTTATGCAGAATAATCATGATCACAATTTACACAAAATAAGGTGAATTAGTAAATCATGCAAACAAATTATGCATCCATAAATAAATTTGTAAATTGTGCTCACGATTTACGCAAAATAAGGTGAATTAGCAAATTGTGCTCAAGATTTACGCAACATAAGGTGAATTAGTAATCCTTGTTAACCATGATAATGCTGCCCATGCCAACCAGCCAAAGTGTGATCCCTTTAGACATGCAATTTAAGTAAACATTCGCTAACTTACTAGTTGACTATCTTTCTGGATGACTAGTTGAATAGTAATAATAAGTGTTTATATGAGATCTTTTTGTGTCCTTTTTCAAGGTAAATCATCAGTGTGTTATGTATAAGGTGTGATATGAATTACACCATTTTACCTATGGCATACAAACCAATCAAAATAGTCCTTAAATGTGCATCCAACTATGATGACTTATACAAACAGTAAGTCTTTGTGTGGTTCACTAATCTCATCTATCATGATGAAGATCAGACACTAAGTGACTCTGTGATCAAGCTGCCAAGCCGTATGTCACACCTTCTCCAGGGGCGTCCTGTGTAAGTTTATAAACGTGACCTGCAGTAACCTGCACATCTGCACATCCATGGGCACACTGTGTAACCACAGTTACATTTACCAGCCTCAGAATGTTTGCTCATCGTGGAACATGTACAGCCATCTTTGTCTTGAATGAGCAGCAATATTGCAACCCTCTAGAGACTCAAAGTTATATAACACTTTGGAACTTGCCTGTCTCTGCAAGGAAATAATTCACCCAAAATTAACAATTCTGTTAATAATGTAACAGCCATTATGATGCAAAAAAATAAAATAATTAATTGTCTCTAACACCACGCCAGAAAACTGTTAATGCTGACCATGCTAATGCTGTGCATGCTTTTTTTTTTTTTTTTTTTTTACAAATAATTACAAAGAAACTGCAAGTAACACACTGAAATAATCCTAAATAGTTGATTTATAATTACAGAAATTTATAAAAAATGTAAAATAAATAAAAAATGTTGCTATTGTGTCCACAACTTGAGAACCTGTGTGTTTTTAAATTTATTCCTTTTTAAGCATCGTCACTAACAACAACAATAACAACAAAAGAGTACAATTTTGGAATTACAATTACTCATTATTCTTTATTTTCTACATCCATGTTCCATTTCTACTTCAGGCTTCTCTGCAGCCCAACTAAATTACGGATTGTGTTTGTGTTCATTTCTAAAGCGAGTTCAACCCTCAGCACTTAACACTGCCCTCTCGTTTTCTCACAAAGAACTCGGGCAATCTAATTCAGTAAAGCAAACCGAAGTGTAGCTACTGTGAAAACATCTCTGGTTACCTCCATGTCTGTGGCTATGATCCTTACTGGTCTTAAACGAAAGTATTTGAAGTTCTGAATGAAAAATGACAATACACTATGCACGACCCAAATCGAGAGCGCATTCACTTGCAATTATAAACCACATGAGAATGTAAAAACTGGAAAAAGTGAGCAAAATTCCCTCAAGGGGCCAGCCTTTAAGAGGTAATATTCTATTTTCAGGAAGTATGTGGTTGAATCTGACATCGGTATTTATACTTTTTGTCATTAAAGGAGATTATAATTTGTTTCTGGAATAAAATTCACTTACCTACAGTAATAATGAGGCTGGTACTTTGCTGAGATATGACCATGTATTTATTTGGTTTAAAAACAGGCTTTGTCTGTTTCCTGAAAATTTAGACACACAGAATCCAGAGCATTTAGAAGTGGTATTTATTAAAGGTAGCTGTCTGGCAGAGCTTGATAAAGCAGACCGCACTTCTCCGACTCGTTTCAAGTCCCCCGGGAGGTGATTAGAAAATGAGCATGTACAAAGAAAAAAAAGTGCTTTTTGCAGCAAAACAAAATAGACGGAAAATTAGTGCTTTTGACAGCTCATTTAATGCTCAACTTCAAGCAAGGCCCCGGGAAGCTTGCTCAAAGCTCACTTTATAAGTGGAGAGCACCGACAGGCCGGCAAAATGCCCACTCTTAAATGGGAGATCTCAGCATAAAAGTGTAGTGAATTACATCTGAAAAGAAATTATTTGTTGAGGTTGTGAAAGTGTAGAAAGACAATAAATAAACAATCTTGGTTTTATAGTGTAATATTTGAAGAGATTGGTTCCAAAACGCATTAAAATACATTTAGATTAATTTGAGTACAAAATTGATTTTCTTTACCAAGAAAGTGGCAAGATGAAAACCATTATTTTCTTTTTCAAACTTTCACATAGCATCTTTAGGTTATAATAACATTAAAAATGAATATCCAGTTTTTGATTTTCAAAGATTTATTATGAAATTGTATTATTATTTTGCCCAAATGCAGTAAATCTATGACACTTCTTTTTCCTCGAAATGCAATAAATCCATCGAATCTATATGAAAGCTATTTTTATATTCTAACTGATGACAATATACCACTGTGATGAGTGGAGTGGGGCCGAGAGCTGTGGGAACGGGGTGAGTCCCACGGAGGAGATGGAAGGATATAAAACTGGAGCAACGAGAGTGACGGACGAAAGAGGACCAGGCTTGGGTTTTATTTTATGTTTCGATTTTGTTTGTGCGCGGCAGTCGTCCGTGAGGGGCTGCCGTGCTGTTTTGTATTTATTTTGTAATTAAAGTTTCATTTTGATTGTCCAATGGTTCCCGCCTCCTTCTCAACAAAAAGCGGATTTTGTTGGAAACTCCGAGTTTGTTAACCCCAGAAAAGCTAAATTGAGGGTCTTTGGTTCCAGTAAAATACAAAACTAAACCTCTCGGTAAGTTACCATAGTAAATTTCTCTGTGAACCTCACCTGGTCGGGAGCAGGTTTTCTATGGTAAACCCAAAGTTTATTTCGGTCTCCTCCCCCTTTTTAAATCATAAGCAGTGTTTAAATACATAATTCATTAATTTATTCAAACTGCTTTTATTGATGAGATTTTTGCTTTATTTCAGGTACACATATAAAAAAATTCTTAAACCATTTTCTATATAAGAAAAATATATAGAATATTTAGTCTTGTTTCCTGGGGTAAACAAGTAAAATTAATTGCCAGCGGGGTAAGAAAAATAATCTTAATGATTATTTTTCTCAATGGACCACTTTCATTTTCATATGGAGCCCAGGAAGTCACATGTAGGAGAGAAAAAAAACAATCAGTTCACAAAATCTGCACGCACGGATTGGAAATTCGTATGTATGTTTTATTTTAATCCAAGGGCATGATTTGTTAAACTGAGGGAACAGTTTAAGAATTAGTGAGTACGGTTTATAAACTGAGGGGACGTATTGTTTTTTTTTTTTTTTTTTTTTTTTTTTTTTTTTTTTTTTTTCCTACAGGTTACTTCCCAGGCTCTTATTTTTACATCAGGAGAGGATTTAATTTAATTTAATTTTATTTATTTTGTCATATCCACATCCACATATTTATTTGATTGGGACTATTTTTAAATGGCGTTCACTTGATAACATCTTGTTGCGGCCTCTAAGCAACCTAATAATTAAAATTTCCTTTAGGATTTCCAGAGCTGTTGGATGCATTGATTACACACACATTCTCACTATGACTGTCTGGTGCAGTCATAACAACCTGAAGCTTGAACTTTTTTGTTCTGTTCTCATGTCAGATGTATATGTATGTATGCATGTATGTATGTACCAGAAGCACATTTAAAAAAGCACAAATTCATTGTGTGTTGGCGAATAAAGCTGAGATATCTCATCTACAACATTACAGTGCGCTATAAATCAATCAGAACACCCTAGCAACCTCACAGCAATATGCTAGCAACCACTCAGAACATCTTAGCAATTGCCTAGCCCCGGCAGCAAGCTACAACATCTTAGCAACAGCTTAGAGCACCCTAGCAACCAATACACTTCATCTACAACATTACAGTGTACTATAAATCACTCAGAACACCCTAGAAACCTCAAAACAATACTCTAGCAACAACTCAGAACACCTTAGCAGCCACCCAGAACACCCTTGCATTGCGACGGTGAGTTTTGCACATAAAAGTCTGCAAAAATCTGTTGCTGTGCAATAGAGCTATATTACAGTATGATCATAATGCACATCTCCAGAGTTATAAAAGCAACAGAGTGAGAATAATGGTTACACGGGATAACAGTTTAAATCCTTCAGCAAAACGTTTTTCCTTGCAATTTACTCCTAAAGGCCTTAATCCATGAAGTTATTAGCTCAATCAGTGGACTGAGACATTATACGATGGGAGAAAAGGCCATCAAGACAAAACAGCATTCAATTGAGTCTTAATGCTGTAATAATCCTGAATATTGAGCAGGACCCTATAACACGAGCCATATGGTGCAAAACCTTTTGACAGTGTGATTTTTCATATATATATATATATATATATATATATATATATATATATATATATATATATATATATATATATATATATATATATGTATGTGTGTGTGTGTGTGTGTGTGTCAAGTGGTTTGATAGGTAAATACTAAATACAAATCAACTTTTACATTCCGTTTCCATGACTTGTCAGAGCTGCATGACTCATAGTTCATGTCACAAAATAGACTAAATTAGGTATCGGGGCCTGTTAAATCCATTACACTGACAAATGATGAAGTACAATCACACTTAAGTTACCCAAAAAATTCCTCTTTTCAATGGACAAAGCCATTAGATGTCTAGATGCTCCAAGTCAGTAAAATTACACCATGTTCACCTGTTCTTTTTTATATATCTTATATATCATATCCATCCTGTTTATAAGCACTGTTCTTTAAAAGTCTTTTACCAAACAAAAACAGTTTGACGCAAGGCAACACAACATATCCTGCCACAATGTTAAATGGTTTTTCCATTGGCCCCCTGACGTACAGTCATGTCTGCCATCTTCTGGCACACTGGAGAAAAATTCTGAGTTTGGAAACTACACAATACCTCTATAATATTAAATAAAGAACTAGTTTGATTATGCTGCTTCCCCAATGTTTTTCCTGAGTAAAAGTCCCAACAAATGTCTTTAGTGCTCCAGAAAAGATATCAAAATGTGGTGTGCCAAGATACAAAAGTCTGCATTCAAAACTCAGTATAAAAACAAAAATGTCTCATCATATTCTTTAAAGATAGAATTATCTGCACTCTTACTGTAAACCGACAACTGTCCCGTTTATTTCTTGATTTATCTTAAGAAACAAACTACTTCCTTAAGATTTTCATTAATCCAGCCTCAGAAACTGTCAAGTGTTAACTAGTAAAAATATCACTCACTGTTCCCAGATATTGCCAACCAGTTAGCAAAATAAAACCTCAAACTTTATGTGAACAGGTACCAGTTCAAATCTAGACCCAGGAAACATCACTTTAATTATTTTTCTTTGAGTCCAACATAAACCTGGAAACAAATTCCAGGTATGGATCCTTCCAGAACTTTTTGTCAAAACATCCTTCTTGTATTTAATTAATTCATATTTATTGTAGGTGACAATTAATGTCTTCACACAGTTGATTAAGAATCAAACAATTGGCCTAAATTGGTAACAAATGTCAAACCTTTGATGAGAATCCATAAGGCTTGTGTGTTGAGGTTGAAAATTTCACTCCAGGTTGCTTGCTTTAGTCCGCTTCCATTGAAATTATATTTAAACAGTGCTTAAAGATGAGAACAACGCCATTCTTCATTTCAGGTTCTACCCACAAAAAATAAAATAAAAATGCAGCATTGGTTTTTCCTCTAAGGAGATATCATGCAGAGTGATAGGCCCACAAGATCATTGTGTTCTTTGGTTAGCATGGGGTTTTCTAGGTTGGTCTTGCTGTGGAACATCTTAATACTCTATTGGAAGATAGAGGAAATGTAGAGTTAATGCTGAAGGAATCAATAATTATTTGACATTCTTGTCCACAGAAACATCAAGAAGCCTACTGTGCCAAGTGTTAACAGGTATGTACCCCAGTACCTAGTCCCATGCACATATTTATTTATTTATTTATTTGAATAAATTATTTTTATTTTTTTATTTTTTTTAGCCAGACAGCTAGTGTTGGAGAAACTTTTTTGAATTATTTTTGAACTTCCATTTGGTGACTCTAGAGATGCAATTATACACCATTAAGAGAATATTCTGTTCAGTTACAACATTTAAACCAGTAGTGTTGTAGTAAAGTTGAATAATATTGATTATATTATTACAGTGGCACCTTTTAAGAGATGGGATATATTAGGCACCCAGTGAACAGTCTGTTCTTGGATAACGTGTTGGAAGCCGCAAAAAACAAAACAAATGGGCAAACGAAAAGATCTGATTGACCTTGACAAGTGCCAATGAGAGATGACTAGACGACTGGCTTAGAGCATCTCCAAAACTTCAAGTCCTGTGTGGTGTTCTTGGAATGTAGTGGTTAGTATCTACTAAAAATGGTACAAGGAAGGACAACTGATGAACCGGCAACAGGGTCATAAGCGCCCAATGCTCATTGATGCACATGGGGGTGAAGGCTAGTCTGTCAGGTCCAGTCACACAGAAGCTGTACTGTAGCTCAAACTGATGAAAAACAGTGATGAACCTCCACCTACAATGGACACATGAGCATCAGAACTGGACCATAGAAGAAGGTTGCCTGATCTGATGAATCACGTTTTCTTTTAGATCAAGTGGATGACAGGATGCATGTGCGTTGTTTTCCTGGGGAGAGATGACAGCATATGTGCTATGGAAAGCCTAAGGTCCTGGCATTTGTGTAGATGTTACAGTACTTTGACACATACCACCTACCACTGCAATGGTGTTCCAGGATGGTAGTGGCCTCTTTCAGCAGGATAGTGTATCCCGCCACACTGCAAAGATTGTTCAGGAATGGTTTGAGGAACATGACAAAGGGTTCAAGGTGTTGCCTTGGTCTCCAAACTCCCCAAATCTCAATCCAAATTGAGCATCAACGGAATGTGCAGTACTGACAAATCTGATCCATGGAGGCTCCACTACGCAACTTGCAGGACTTCCAAAGATATGCTGCTATGACGCGGTTCAGTGGTCTTATGAAGTCCATGCCTCGATGCTTCAGAGCTGTTTTGGCAGCACAAGGGGGCCCACAAAATATTAAGCAGGTTGCTTTAATGTTAATTATTATTTTCACTTTTTTAAGTTTGTCAAGGTAAGGGGCATTATTATTATATATATATATATATATATATATATATATATATATATATATATATATATATATATATATATATAGGCACACCTGCACCTGCTTGTTACGGGCTTAGCGGTCACACCTGCAGCCCATCAAGACCTGGCTTTATAAGCAGCATGACCAGAGAGGTAAGAGGTGTCTCCAAAGACTCGGCTAACATATCTCTGTTGTTCTCCTCCAAATAGCAGCGTGTGTCCGCCAGCCCTCGATAGACACGGACTACAAGGACCCACACAGCACTACGCACAGAGAGAGAGAGAGAAGACCGAGCACTGGAAAACCCTCAACTCACCTTGATCCTTGTGTCATGTACTTCACCCCATCACACTGGTGGAGAATGTGGGCATTGCAGTGGAGAAGTTACCGACCAGGATCCCACCACATTCACTGTCACCTCACTTGGCTGCTATGGACAGTTTTTTTTTTTCTGGTTGTTTGTCTCACGTCCCCTTCCTGTTTCCCCAGGTGGCGCTTCTCCCCCGAAGATGGAAGATCTGCTCAAGCATCTCACCGAGGTGAGCATCCGCCAGCAACAGATCATGGAGCACATGGCCTCCCGACAAGGTAAACGTGAGCTCACCGCCCTCCGCATGGCTGCTGCCCTGCGAATTCCACACCTCATCCGACGCCTCATTTCCTGGTGAAAAACGGCCTGCTTTACTGTGTCACGCAGCGAAGGGGGGAGGAAAAGACCTTGCTGGCACTTCCGCAGACCAAGACAGAAGTGGGCCTGGAGGCCGAAATCAAACGCTTCTGTCAGGCCTGTCCAACCTGTCAACGGACGCCTCCATGCACCCCACAAACACATCCTGGTCATCTTGGACTATGCCATGTGCTACCCTGAGGCCATCCCCCTCCGTAAGGCCACTGCAAAAGCCATCACCCAGGAGCTCTTCCTGCTGAGTAGTTGGGTCGGCCTACTATCCCAGATACTGACTGACCAAGGCACCCCCTTCATGTCCCGGGTCATGGCTGACCTCTGCAAGCACCTCCAAATTAAACCGCTCCGCACCACCGTGTATCACCCGCAGATGGATGGCCTGGTCGAGCAGTTCAACCAAACACTCAAGCAGATGCTGCGTCGAGTGGCTGCTGAGGACAGGGATAAGATGCTGCCCTCTGTCCTGTTTGGCATCCGGGAGGTACCCCAGGCTCTTCTCTCTTGCTCTCAACGGAGGCGGTCGCATTTCTTTCCTCTCCTCCCTGCCTTTCCTTGCTTCGCTTGTTTCTCTTGTCTTGACTACTTGAGAGACTCTCTCTGCACTGCTCTCCTAAACTGGAATATGGATTTGATAAACTGGTCTCTCAACGCAATTGACACCATCTTCTCGACGAGAAGCCTGGATTCGGGGGAACCTGACTGCCCTGCCGGAACGTTTGCAGCTGGCTACACGATGGACGCGTGGGCGAATTGGCGGGTCGTGTGTCTGGCGACTCTTTCCGTGGAGGACATTGAAGACATCTACCTATTCGGAACCATGATAACAGGTCTTCTGCTGATTGGTTTAGGCTTTGCCCTGGGTTATCGGAAAATTAAGAAGACGGGAACAGCCGTCCAAAGCCTCACAAGGCTGCCCGTCATGATTGAAGTAGTGGGCAGAGCGGTCAGCATTGAGACTGAGACTATTAACCGCAATATGGATAACATCATAAAGAAGCTCACGAATTTGGAAAAGAAATTGGAGAATTTGGAGACCAATGGACAATGAAAAATAATAGTGACTGTGAAAAGAAATGCGGCTACTAGACCAAACAACTGGTATCTTATCTTCTTTTGGCTTTCTTTACCAGCCTTGGCTGGATGACAAAAATCTCCCAGGCGAGCAGGGCAGCTTGACTTCTCTTGCATTCCTTCACCCTCTCCCACAGACACCTGCTGATTGTTGACTCTATCTAGGACCTGACCAAGGAAGTCTCCATGGCAACTTGCTGTGACGCTGTAAAATCTGCGGACTGAGGCATCTAGAGAGAGTCTCAACTCTCCAGGCCTACAAATACACAAACTCTTACACATATACAGATATGCATTCACCCTCCCAACCCCCATTCCCCGCCTTCGCAGCTTTGTTCCACCAGTCTGGCAGGCGGGTCTGTGACTAGCGCTTTCAAGCTGCTGGGACCGGATGGCTGTTTGCCTGCGCTGGATTACCTCAACCACCCCAAGCTCCGTACCCAGTTGCAAAGTCGTGTGTCTATGGTGTATTGATTATGTGCTTTTTTGTGCTGAGGTGTTTTTCCTGTTCTCATACTGTGCTCCCATAAGGAGCATAGTCTGGGTGTTGTTTTTTTTTCTCCTCACTTACCTAATGTTATGCTGTACTTATTTCTTACTCAAATACCCTGTCTTCCTGTCCTGTCTACCCCACTGTCATATTGTATGTATGTATGTATGGACAGGTTGATGGCTAATTTCGCTGGTACTTGTGACTAGTGACAATAAAGGGCTACTACTACTACTACTACTACTACTACTAATACTACTTTCACCGGCTTTACCCCCTTTGAGCTCCTCTTCGGCCGACAGCCCCGTGGCCTGCTTGATATTGCCAGAGAAGCCTGGGAGCAACACGCCAGCCGTCCACCGCTCTACGATAGAACATGTCCAGGAGATGCTGTAGAGGATCGACAGGGTCATGCCCATCATTGGGAAAACCTTGCCAATGCCCAACAAGCCCAGCAACGGCACTACAAGAGGTCGGCCCAGCCACGGGAGTTTCAGCCAGAAGACCACGTCATGGTCCTAGTCCCCACTGCCACCTGCAAATTCTCGGCCAGCTGGCAAGGTCCCTACAATGTCACAGAAAGGATTGGCAAATATACCATGTGAATCTCCTGAAGTGCTGGGTTGGGACCAGGCCCCAGCTTGCTGCCCTCGCTCATTTACCTCTCGAGGCTGTTGACATGGACCCCCACCTCCCGGCCGCCCAAAAGTTGGAGCTGCAACACCTGGTCAGTTCAGAACAGGGGATGCCCGGGATATTACCGATTTTGGGGATGCCCGGGATATTACCGTTTTATCCCTAACTTCTCCTCCTTAGCCTATCCCCTGACAGGCCTGACCAGGAAGGGGCAACCAGAGAAGGTCCCGTGGAACCCAGAGACGGAGAGCGCGTTCCAGTGGGTGAAGGCCACCCTCTAGTCAGAGCCTGTGCTCAGAGCCCCTGACTTCAATTGCCCCTTCCTGTTTCAAATGGATGCATCCGATACTGGGTTGGGATCCGTCCTCTCCCGTTGATGGGGATGGCCAAAGCGGTCTCTCGAGGATATGGTCAGCTTTTACAGGTCGGTCAGGCTCCACTCCCTCCCCTCGGCCAATCTTCCCACCTCTCCACAGGGACAGGCTGACGCTCACAATATATATGTATAAAGTAGAAAGAAGTTGTAAAAATTGTTGCTTTGGTAGAGGAGAAAGAGCACATGGCAAAGACGGATTCAATAACAATCCCTTTCATAGTAATCCAAGAGAAAGGGTAACACAAACTTACAACAACACAAATACAACAGTACCGGACCAGGAAGAACAGAAAGGGAGCATCTTAACCCTTTAACTGCCCCACCAAGAAAAAAGCATTTGAAAAAATTTTTGTTTGCATTTCTTATCTCCTTATGTCATTAGTTTCCACACTCAATGTAGTTTTTTTCAACACGTCCCATAATTTTTTAAATATCGGCCTCTACCAAATGGTTTATATGTCACTTTATGGCAAATGTACCGGAATGCATACACATACTATGGAAATTAGAAAATATGAACTATAATGAATGATCAGAAAGTTATATTTCTCAGCAAATAGTACATTCTGACAGCAGAAAGGATTATCTGAAAACATTAGCTTAGCTTTTCTACGTTTACCATAAAGTGACAAATCAACCATTTGGTTGAGCAGGCAGTTAAAGGGTTTTAAATACACAGACCAAACAAAGATAATCAACAAACACAGGTGAACATAATGAGCTAAATCAAGAGAGACAGAAAATAGATCAAAGGAAACATGAGGGAATAAAACAAACTATCACTATTAATTAAGAGTTTTCCCTGAACAATGTACTCTTTGTGCCACTTTTATTGCCTCACTTGATCAGAATTAATTTATAATTCACAATATAATATCTTGATCCTTTTGTAAATCGCTGTCTGTAGACAATTATGGCAATAAAAGATATTGATTTAAACTGAAACTGTTTTAAAATCTTACCAGTTTGTTATAATCCATTACAGTGTGAAAAACAATCATGGCAAAATGGCAGCAGCTACGCTGTATGAAATGAGAGAGCGAGTCCGAGATACCACAATGACATTAAATAGTTGTACTTGTAATATTGAATTGAGTTTCAATATTTTATTTGCTAACCAAACTCAAAGCTTCCATGAAGAAATATTGTTCCTAGTAAGAGTACAGTGCCGACTTCGGATCTTTAGAAACATCTTGCCTCATTCATTTTTTTTTTTTTAGTTCCTTGGGGCATGTGAAAACCGTAAACATCTGTCAAACAGATTCTCTTGAATACAGAAGGGTGATTCTTTCAAACTCCTTAAGGTAATTACTAGTATAACAGTTGTTCCAGCTACTTGGGACCTGTGCCGTGGGAATCCAACGGGAGGCTAATATAATGGTGCAATCAAAGCTTTCATGAGATGTGAAGGGTAATTAAGATGACAGATTGAACAGTTTTCCTTTCAGCAGATAAATGCCACTAAGCTGAGGACTGACAGTGCCTGAGGAAGAGATACGACGAGCAGCCCTACTGTGGATATATTTGGTATTCTCTGTAGAAGTTTTTTTAAATATCACTAATTTTTGACCGTGAACAAAAGTGACACCATTTTTTTTAAATGACCATTTAGCTTTTTTGAATCCATTTCAGGATTTATTTATTGTTGTCACGAAGTGACTGCCATAAAATTATTAGAGTTTCGTACCATTAAGATGAAGTAGTGATTTTTAAAATGTTACTTTTTTTTTTTTTTTTTTTTTTCTAAAATGACCAAAAAATTCAAGAGGTTAAATATATTTGTAATTCCCCATTTGCAATGATGAAGTTGCAATTTAGTACATTTAAGTAGTACATTTTAGTAGTTTTATGTTCTATTTATCAGACCCATCTTCCTAATAAAATTAAAGAAAGCTTTACTCTTTGTTTCACTTGACCATTTTATTAAAACCTTAAACATTTAATTCTTGAATTCTATTCATCTTTATTCATTCGATCATACTGTTCTTTTCTTGTTCAAACTCAATACATTCAAGAATCACATGAGGTATCGTTTCTTAAATCGCTTTACTCCAGTTGTTTTGCTAATTTATACACTTCTTCATTTCCCCTTGTGCTGGATGTAAAACTGACTGATATATAATTTTGAGCAATGAATACTCTTACTTTTCACGCAAATCAAAATAAGAGTGGTTAAAGCATAACAAAAGATTAATAAAACATAATGCTTGAAAAGATACATTCTTAAAAGTAACACTTAATAGGACATTATTACAAAATGCCCGTTTTGGTTAGGAAACTATACTACGCAAGTACAGTTTTTGATTATTATTATTATTTTTTTTTTTTTCAAAATATAGTTTTGACACAAGTGCACATTCAAGCCTTTTTCACAAGGGGTCAGTTATGGTTCCACTTCATTAAGGATGCTGCTTTAGAAGCTTTATACCCACATTTTGTAACACAGGGGTTCCGGGGCACCACAAGAGGGTCTTCTTTCGAAATCGAAATATTATGATTATGATGTAACTGCTTTCGGTCAATTGCAATAACTGTCCACTAGATAGCACCATCACCTCTCAAATATTCAATCATTCCCCAGGCAGAGGAACTTCAGCATAAACACAAGCCACTGGAGTCATTTATTTGTGAGTGTCTTTTAACTGTTTGGGTGGCAGAAGCATTTTAACTCAAACATTTCTGTCATGCATCACATGACAGTGGCAGGTACTGGCTCACATCTGTCTATCCTCTCCAGATGTTGTTGTCTACTGAGGGATCATCTCATGGGGGGGTCTGTTCAGGAGCAGGTTTAATTAGAAGCGCCTGCGATATTAATGTTTCCCAGATATACATTTACTGTGTGATTTTGTCGTTGACATGCTGGCGTCATGGCCTAATTTGGCACTGGGTTAGTGAACACGTACAACATCAAACCACTTGCTCACAGTTACAACCTGAAACTCATCACTATAAAAAAGTTAAAAGGGACATGCGTGATGTAACTTAAGAGTGTTATGTCTTCAGCCGTGCTCTTTAGGTACAATTAGAGGACGCTTACAAGGAGCGGAAATTTTACAGACATAGTGTCACTGTTTTGTTAAATCCTTGAAGTATTATTATTGTTAAAGGCTGCCAGCTAAACTCCTCATATAGGACAAATAAGACACATCATTAAAATATTGAAATAATTATAATAGATTTATTTTTATAGTTATTATTGCCAGGATATTGCTATGCAGTTGCTAGGATATTCTGAGAGGATTCTACGCAACTACAACTGTCAAGGCCCAGGAATTGAGTAAAGTAGTCCATGAGACTACAGTGGTTCAACCTTCATTTTATGAGGCAACAGGAATGCCCAAAAAAAAATGCAATAAAATAACAAATGTATTAAATTTTGCACCACGTTACGTTGTGTTGACGCAAATGCTGATTAAACCCTGTTCTGGCATACAGGGAAAGCATACTTTAGGTGCTAAAGCATCATTAATATAGAATTTAATAAACAAATCTTGCATACAGCATTCTTCCTCTGCTCATGAAATAATGCAGCGCTTACAGGATGGGTTTTATTGTGTGAACATCTGCATTCACGTCAACACGACACATCATGATGCTCTTATGAATATGTGTCTGAAGTGAAGAAACTGTTTAATTGTTGTTTTTTTGTTTTTGTTTTTTTTTTGCACACAAACAGCATTGCCATTGCCTTAAGTTTGAACCATATCAGTCACATCTCTCACTTAGGTCCATCTCTGGACAGCAGGTGTGTTCCAGTGTTTGCTGTTTGCTGCATGGGACTCATCCCAGTTAATGCAGACTTGTTTTAAATACTCTTTGAATGTACTTTGCCAGGTCTTATTTGGCCTTCCTCGCCCGCATGTTTTTGTCCTGCCGGTTACATTCATCGCTATCTCTTTAAAAGAAAGTCAATGGGATTTGTTCACCCGTTTTATTGGGGTGTGTTGAATTGTTAAACTTACTTTTTTCTAATGTATTTTATATTCATAGGCTGAAAACTAGGCTTTTTTTCTTTTTATGATGGTGATGTTCACAGTTATATAGATTCAACACTGAGCCCCTTGACATTGCAGATTTCCTTTGAAGAACTTTGACCTGCCACATTAAATATTGCACTATTACCTTCAATCATAGAGCCTGCCAATAAAAACATGATTACTGTTATCTTGCGGCAGTGTAGCCTCTCTGTCATCTTATGTTATGGCATGTGATTTTTATGTTTACTTCAGTGGCAACGTACATTTCAGAAGGAGCAATATTATATATTTTGAGTTCTATGATGAATGTCTAACTTTTAAAGGTGTCAAAAACTCCCATATTCACCTGATTTTCTATTTAAATGGAAGGACAAAACATGATAAGTATATTTAATGTGGAAAAAAATGAAATTAAAATAAAAAAAATTATAAAAATAGAATTTAAAAAGCACTGGTTAATGCTGTCATACTTTAAATATAAATTATATTTTCAAAAAGTGTGAGTGGTGTTTGCCTGTGCAAAATCACTGCCACAATGCCAAAGCGTTTTTGTTTACTTAGTGGCATGGGGTTGCTAGGGTATTTGTTAGTGGTTGCTAGGTGGTTAACTGGCTCAACTTTAAAGGCCCAACTTTAATCTCTATAATATTTTCTTCTACAGATATGGCTCGGGTCCCTCTTTCAATGTAATAATGCTTCCACAAAGACTTCTCTCCATTAAAGTAGCGAAAAGGCCTCCCAAAGATCTTGCAACTGGCAGTTGTAGCAGCAATGTATCATGCAACTGTCAAACAATAAAAGCAGTCCCATATGCGTCTGATTCCAATAGCTATAACATGAAGCTTTGTTTCTGGATCAGCTCTAGCTCATGTTTTCTCCATGTGTACTGAGCGTTAAACTCCCTCGACAGACTTGTGTCACCGTTGGTGTTCTGAAGAGTTTCAGTGCTCACAGCGTGTCACGGGAAGTACACTTCATACTAGTAAATTACGCACCATTTCAATGCAGCCATCTGAATAAGCAGTCTGGTGAGGTTACGGATACGCTTGTGCTCCATCACACCTTGATCCCAAAGTTTAGGTTTCATGAAGACACTGCGTCGAGGCTGAAAACCCTGCCTTTTTCCACTTCAAGTGCTGGGTTTTCTTCCTGTAACTCATGATTCATACTTTCCCGATTGAAATAATGTAAACTAGTTTCATTTTGTGTAATCTTGGTCACCATGTGCCGCCCTGTGTATGTTTGGAAATAGCTGTGGAACACAGACCCCAGTGTCTTCTGAAAGAAAAAAAGCAAGTCACCCTGGCCTCATTTTTCATTTGACGCTGTCTCTTGTATATTCCAGTGTACACACTGGATTATCTGACAAAACACCAGTTCAGTCATAGATAATTGTTGGGGGGGAAGGGCATTCTTCATAACTTTCATAATTAAAAAGTTCCTTACCTGTTTTGAAAAAAAAAGAAAGAAAAGAAGAATGAAAAATTTAAGGGCAAGGTATGTCTGTCTGTCTCTATCTCTCTGTCTGTCTTTCTCTATCTCTGTCTGTCTGTCTGTCTGTCTCTATCTCTCTGTCTGTCTGTCTGTCTCTATCTCTCTGTCTGTCTGTCTGTCTTTCTCTATCTCTCTGTCTGTCTGTCTGTCTCTATCTCTCTGTCTGTCTGTCTGTCTGTCTGTCTCTATCTCTGTCTGTCTGTCTGTCTTTCTCTATCTCTGTCTGTCTGTCTGTCTGTCTCTATCTCTCTGTCTGTCTGTCTGTCTGTCTCTATCTCTGTCTGTCTGTCTGTCTTTCTCTATCTCTGTCTGTCTGTCTGTCTGTCTCTATCTCTCTGTCTGTCTGTCTGTCTCTATCTCTCTGTTTGTCTGTCTGTCTTTCTCTATCTCTCTGTCTGTCTGTCTGTCTGTCTGTCTCTATCTCTCTGTCTGTCTTTCTCTATCTCTCTGTCTGTCTGTCTGTCTGTCTTTCTCTATCTCTCTGTATGTCTGTCTGTCTGTCTCTCTGTCTGTCTGTCTCTATCTCTCTGTCTGTCTGTCTGTCTGTCTCTCTGTCTGTCTTTCTCTATCTCTCTGTCTGTGTGTCTGTTTGTTTCTCTGTCTGTCTGTCTGTCTTTCTCTATCTCTCTGTCTGTCTGTCTGTCTGTCTGTCTCTATCTCTCTGTCTGTCTTTCTCTATCTCTCTGTCTGTCTGTCTGTCTTTCTTTCTCTATCTCTCTGTCTGTCTGTCTGTCTCTATCTCTCTGTCTGTCTGTGTGTCTGTTTGTTTCTCTATCTCTCTGTCTGTCTGTCTCTGTCTCTGTCTGTCTGTCTGTCTGTCTTTCTGTCTGTCTGTCTCTCTCTGTCTCTGTCTGTCTGTCTTTCTCTATCTCTCTCTCTGTCTGTGTGTCTGTTTGTTTCTCTATCTCTCTGTCTGTCTGTCTCTGTCTCTGTCTGTCTGTCTGTCTGTCTGTCTGTCTGTCTTTCTGTCTGTCTGTCTCTCTCTGTCTCTGTCTGTCTGTCTTTATCTATCTGTCTCTCTCTGTCTGTCTGTCTGTCTGTCTGTCTCTGTCTGTCTCTTTCTATCCGTCTCTTTCTGTCTATGTCTGTGTCTGTCTCTGTCTGTCTGTCTGTCTTTCTGTCTGTCTGTCTCTCTCTGTCTCTGTCTGTCTGTCTTTATCTATCTGTCTCTCTCTGTCTGTCTGTCTGTCTGTCTGTCTCTGTCTGTCTCTTTCTATCCGTCTCTTTCTGTCTATGTCTGTGTCTGTCTCTGTCTGTCTCTGTCTGTCTGTATGTCTGTCTCTCTGTCTGTCTCTTTCTGTCCGTCTCTGTCTGTCTGTTTATCCATCAGTCCATAAATCTATCTTTTTTGTGATCAGCCTTTATCTACTGCTTTTCTACATAAATTATATCTACATAAATATCTTTGAATTTAAATTCTGCACCCTCCATGCTGTCCTAAATTTTAAATAAATTCAAATATAGGAGCTGAATTGAAATTGTTTAGGCATTTTAAAGGCAATATGATTCTAAACAGCACACAACCTTGATAACCCTGGTAGCTGTTTAAAGCCATATACTGGCCAGACTTTTATATTTTATGTGCATTGCAGTTGTGAGAGAATTGCTTACTGATTTTAAACTTATATACACCCTTTAAACCCAATTGCCTTTGTACATTGTCCTCACAAGGTTGTCTTGAATTAGCTAAATATTTTCACTTAAAGAAATTTATACTAATATATAATGTATATTTATCTCATGAAATGAAAAACTATGAATTATAAACTTTTACAAATCTTGGCTTTTAATCATGCACCCAAAGAATTGATGTGTAAGACTATGACTGTTTCTGTTTTCCCAAAACTGCTAGTGTTAAACATAATTAGAGCTTTCCAAAGAAGCATTCATCATCGGCTCCCTCCAGTTGGTTTTCCAAGACTTATTGCAATCTGTGGAAAGGTCAGCTCACGCTGGTCTTCTTTACTCAGAGCCACCACTTAAACGCTCTCTCATACTTCCTGTCTTTAATTAACTCTTATATATATCACATTACAGATGCAGCATTGCCTTAAATTATGTACCTGGTGCTTGACAATACTCTTTGTGAGGAATTCCTTTAAATCTGGTAGATTATTATTATATTATATTATATTATATTATATTATATTATATTATATTATATTATATTATATTATATTATATTATATTATATTATATTATTGAAGGAGCTTGTTATATAATCTATGCTTACATTTCCTCCTATAGTTTTCTGGTTAAGGGTAATCATACATGTGTGAGCTTTGCTTTGGGTTTTACCTTTGGACATTGATATTTAACAATGGCAGAGCATGATTTACAGTATCTATTAGTTTCTTTAGATGTATAGTATCTATTAGAACAGTTTGTTTTAATTATCTGTTTTAGTTCCTGCTCATGTCATGATTACCTAAACATATTGTTATCATTAAAGAAAAAGCTATTTATCAGCAAAAAAAGAGGACTATATACTGTAGCAGTCTCACGTGGACAACAGACTGACATGAAAAATGACCAACCAAAGTTCCCCAATAACAGTTATAATTTAATGACTTCAGAAACATTAAGTAAAATAACA
Organism: Carassius auratus; assembly: GCF_003368295.1. Lineage (NCBI taxonomy): Eukaryota > Metazoa > Chordata > Actinopteri > Cypriniformes > Cyprinidae > Carassius > Carassius auratus. Next base: position 14,009,483 of record NC_039289.1, read on the forward strand.
TTTGAATACCGAAGTTCTACTTTTTTTTTTCACATTTTTGAACCATTTACATTTTACAACCAAATTTGCACTTAAACCTAAACTCTCTTCTTTGTATTGATTCACACTGCATTTAAGTGAACAAAAGCAACTAGTCCTGTGATTAATTAACTTTCCAAATTTAGTTTAAAGCAAATGAAAATTGAAGACTCATCATTTTATGAGGGAATAAACTACTCATCTCTTAAAGCACTGCAAATAACATAACTGAATCAAAAATGTAAAACAAAAAACTTATGAAAAACACATAACCTTATCTTCTACTGAAGAATTACATTAACATTTTATCATTATTATTATTATACCAGTATATATTTATTACCATTTTCCAAAATGTCCCTACAAAAACAACAACTTTTTTTTTTAATTCATCAGAAATTGGAACCATGCTCGTCATAGAACATCACAGAAGAAATTTATTTAAGCCACTGTTTGTGTGAAGTGCATTTCTTGGCAATAATGTTGTTTCAGAACGAAAGCAAAAGAGTCGTGGTCATCCTAAAACTTAGTAGAAACAAGCGGTCATTGTGTTTTATTCCTGAAGTAGCATTATATTTATATCCAGAATGCCGGACCATGGTTCAACTGTCTGCATTTGCAAATTCGTGTATTTTTAGCACAGTGTCTTGCATTATTTTGATGCCCCTTGTCTGGGCAACACCTGTAGGACAGAAAGCTCCCTACGAAGAATGTTTGTAGATACAGTCGAGTCTGGGGTTTGCCTTCCTGACTCCAGCATAGCTGCTTATGGAAATAAACACGTGCCAGACCCCCAAGCTTTAGTGCTCAGGCACTTGACTCCTGCTGTGATCAGTGTTTGACTGCGCAGAAACCAAACACTCAAGTCCTGCTGGGTGTCAGTTTGAGCAGCTGTAAAGACGGCCAACAGAGATAAAGGTGGTGCCCTGTCAACTAAAGCCACAAACCCTCAAATGTAGCAGTATGTTAGACTTATTGTGTTGCCACATTTTTAAAACTCTTATTACAGTCTGCATTACCAACATGAATGTCGGCCAAACAGTTCCAAAACTCCCTCAGACCAACATAAACTTAATTTATGCCTTAAAATAAGCTTGTTCCAACATAACACTGGCAACAATTTAATTTAGAAAATGTACATTTCATTCATAACACACTCAAAAAACATTTCAGCATTTCATAAATGAACTTTTATTCTTTAATTTAGAATTATAATTTTTTCACATAGATCAGTTCCCTTTCAAGGGAACTTCGAACTGTGTCCTCTAGGGGTCACTATATGGAAACGCCTCATCATGATCCGTGTCTGAAGCATATATGACGTCACTGTGTGACTATAGTAAAGATGGTTTATATCATGTCTTTCTCAGGTAACCACATTATACTGCACTCCTGCTTAAAAAAATCCATTATGGTCCCGCATCCACTTATTATCAGACTATATATGCCAACATACTAAGGGATGCATGAGAATGGTTATGAGAAGATGCTACCTGTCGAAGAGACGATGGCCTACTATCTCTCCATGGGGGAGAGATAAGACTCATCTTTCTCTTAAGACTCCCTCCTTGCCATCTAAGCCCTTTAGGATACATCTCGCTTAAATGGTAGGGCATATGCAGCAGTAGCAGTTCAGGCTATCACTTCGTTGCACAGAGTGGTGTTGCTTCAGGCAAATCAGGCCGATCTGCAGAAAGACCCGATTAAAGGTGAGGGCTTTTCTCCTGATGAGGTAGCTGAGTTACGCCGCACCACAGATCCCACTCCCTGTGCTACTATTTAGGCCGCCTTAGCTATGGGCAGGTCCATGGCAGCTATGGTGGTAGTGAAGAGTAATCTTTCTGTGAACCTGTCATATTTCGGGAGGAAAAAGAGGGGCATTCTTCTTGATGCTCCGGTGACATCTTCCGAATTTTCGTTACCTCCATCGAGATTGAGTAATTCAGAGGAACAAAGGCGTGCCCTGCGGACATTAAATCATTTGTTCAACACAGGTCAAGGTCTAAGCCCATACAAACCCAGGTATCCTGGTCTGTCTCGATCTGAGGATCAGAAACGGGCACAGGATTCTAGTGTCATGGCTTGCACTCCTCCCTCGCCTATGGGTATGGGTTTGGAGGAATCACAGGTCAAAGGGAGCTAGGCAAGTAGGCGAGATGTGAAATGTGACTTGAGTGTCTGCTCATTTCCCTTAGAGGTTTAACATATGCCTTCTCTTTGCCTTCCTAATTCCCCTGTAACCACGATCTCTCCACCTGACCAAGGTTAGGTTTCTTCAGGTTGCTTTTTGAAGGGGGCTCCTGAGCAGGAACCATGGTGGGTGAGTATGAACCAATTTATATATATGAATATATACTTGTGTGATTTCATCTGCAAGATTTTTTTTTTTTTTTTTGCTTTGTTTTTTCTGGGACCTGTGTGTTTCTGTCCTTTTTCTTGGGTAGGTCCTCAATGAGCACCCCCTCTGCTGGATGCAGAAACCGGGTGCTTGACTTGCAGTGTTTACCTCACTGATCAGTGTTGAATCCAGACGCTAAGCTTTGTGCACTTTCTGTGATCCACATAGTGGCAAGTGTGCACTGGGTGTTATGCTCCCTCAGCTGGGTAACTTACTGCTAGCTGTTCCAGCGTTGGAACATGCTGTAAGTTGAGCCCCATCTCGACTGAGAACTGGGTGTGTTGTTCCCTCATTTAGGTTACTTACTGCTAGCCATTCCAGCATTTTACCATAGATCAAGTTGAGGACTTCTCGACGTATTGTCTGTGGGATGCACCATTTCCATATTTGGGCTGCTCTTTTAGAGTGCCACAAGGGCCTGCTAGAACCATGTTATGATAAGTGTGCACGTGAAGGCGTTGTGCACTTTCTAAAATCCACACTGTGATAAAGCGAGAACCACCACTCGCTAGGGGACGTTTTGAATGTCCGTAAAAGATGTTAAATGATGGCTCAGCCTGCAATAGCACTTAGGTGCAAGTGAAATTTATTTACAGTGCCAAAAAATAAACACAGTCCAATGGTGAAATATATATATATATATATAGGCGCACAAAGTACCAAAGAATCAACAAACAGAAAAATAAAGAGGGAATAATCCAAATGAAAAAAGTCAATATACAGGTAAGTATCCACAATATACAGGAGTTAGAAAAGATTGCTTGAGGCACCACAGTTGCTCTCTCGCTCCGACTTTGTAAACAAGTCCTGAGTTTTAATCTGGCCTGCCCTTATATAGGCCAGACTCCACCCCCTTCACATGGGACTTCTCAAATGGGTAATAAGAGACGGTAAAACCCCATTACTTCAGGCATTTCTACTTCTTTTACATAAATTATTAATACTAAACACAAACTCAAACACGTAATCAACAAATAAAACATTAAACACAAAAATAATACATTCAAGCATTATATATATATACACACAAAAACAAGGTACCCCCTATTAATATAAAACAATGGTTTGGCTGGTTTCCGGTGGAACAGCAGGAGGAAAACGAGCGTTAGTTATTACAAAAGGTAAGTATTTCTGCTTAAGTGTAGTGGTGTGTGTGTGCGTGTGTGTGCCAGTGTTGCCCAGCAGTGACAATTAGGTCAGCTTTGTCACATTACCTCCCCCCTCTCCAAGGGACGCACTGACTGGGAACCGGGACAGGTAGTCTGCGACCACATTTTGTTTGCCAGGTCGATGCCGTATCTTGAAGTTGTATGGTTGCAAGGACAGGTACCATATTGTAACTCTGGCATTATTTGCCTCCACCTTGTCAACCTGTGGTCGCAGCTGTCCATTGCCTAGGTGGTATCCAAGGTATCCAGCTTCTTGACGCGCCCACTCACATTTATTTACATTCAGTGTCAACTCAGCTGCCTGTATCTTCTCCAAGGTTTGTCACACATGCTGAAGATGCTCAGGCCAGGAGTTACTGTGGATCACCACATCATCCAAATAAGCAGCAGACCATTCGCAGCCCTGGAGGACTCGATCCATTAACCTCGGGAACGTGGCAGGTGCCCCATGCAGGCCAAACGGAAGGACGGTAAACTGGTATAACCCCAGTGGGGTCCGGAACGCTGTGTATGGTCTGGAGGCTGGATCGAGGGGCACCTGCCAGTAGCCCTTGCACAGATCCAAGGTGGTGATAAACTGAGCCTGTCCAATTTTCTCCAATAAATCATCCACTCGTGGCATTGGGTAGGCATCAAACTTTGATTGCGCATTCAGCCTACGAAAGTCGATGCAGACACGCAGTGTCCCATCCTTCGGTGGGGACGATGACCATGGGACTACTCCATTCACTCACCAAAGGCTCTATTACTCCTAGTTCCTTCATCATCTTGATCTCTTCCTTTAGAGGTTCCACCAACCTTTCAGGAACACGGTAAGGCCGCTGTCTTGAGGGTGCTGGGTCGGTCAGGTGTATGGTGTGTTGACACATTTCAGTCCGCCCAGGTCTCTGGCGGAACAAAGCAGGAAATTGGTTCACCAGCTGCTGTAGCTCTTCCTTTTTCACATCATCTAGGTGATCCAAGCTCACCACTGACGCCTGTCTCTGAGCTCCTGCCTCTGAACCTTCATCCTCCACATCCTCCACCTTCCGTACTAGAAGTGACATCTCTGTTGCCTTACTGGTCGACTCTCTCCACTCCTTCAACAGGTTTATGTGGTAAGTTTGTTTAGCTTTCCCTTTGTCAGGGTGGTGGATATCATAGGTCACTGGCCCCATCTTGCGGACCACAGTATATGGCCCTTGCCACTTGGCCAACAGCTTATTTGATGATGTTGGCAATAGGAGTAGAACTTTCTGCCCCGGCTGGAACTGTCGAAGTCTTGCATGCTGGTCATACCATCGTTTTTGAGTTTTTTGTGCCTCTTGCAGTTTCTCTTTGGCCAATTCCCTGTACCGCTCAAGTCGATCTCTCATCTCTAGAACATACTGCACTATGCCTTTCTCCTCAGTTCTTCTCAGTAGGTCCAATGGTCCCTGCACTTGCCATCCATAGAGCAGTTAGAATGGTGAGAATCCAGTTGAGGCTTGAGGTACTTCTCTGTAGGCAAAAAGCACAAAAGGCAGCCACTTGTCCCAATCCCGTCCTGTGTCGGCAACAAACTTACGTAACATGTTCTTAAGGGTTTGATTAAAACGCTCCACCAGACCATCTGTCTGAGGGTGGTATGTGGTCGTCTTGATGGCATTGATACCCAGCTGCTGGTATAGTTGCCCCATTAACCGTGAGGTGAAGTTAGTTCCCTGGTCTGTCAGGATCTCCTCTGAAATGCCTACTCTGGAGAACATTTGGACGAGGGCATGGATGATTTCGGCGTTGTGATGGATCGGAGTGGAAACGCTTCTGGATATCTTGTAGCATAGTCGCTGACCACCAGGATGTACCGGTGTCCTGCACTACTTCTTTCAAGTGGGCCTACGATGTCCATGGCGATGCGTCTGAAAGGAGAAGAGATCACAGGGAGAGGATGCAGGGGTGCTTTGCCCCGCTGGGAAACAACACTGGTCTTTTGACAGATGGCACATGTATTGCAATATGTCTGAACATCTGTGTATAGTGAAGGCCAGTGGAACCGTGAACTGATGCGTGCATATGTTTTCTGCTGTCCTAGGTGGCCAGCCCAGGGAACAGTGTGTGCTAAATGTAAGACAATATGGCGGCAACATGTTGGAACAACTAAACGTGTCACATCATTTGTCTGCAAATACAACACTTCATTCAACACAACATATTTTTCATTGCACAGATTAGCTGCATTTTCACACCCTGCCTTCTCAAAGAGTGATTTTAAAGACTCATCATCCCTTTGTAATTTCACAATGTCCTCCGGAATCCTCCAGCCACTAACCTGAAGGCCATCCACAGAGGTCTTAGAAACTGGGGTGCCCATGTACTTCTCTAGACGCCGCTGTCGGCGTGACTTCCTAGGGCCCTTTGTGCCGCCCTGTAACAGACTACTGTCCAAGTCTGTTCATCAAACTTCAACAGTGGCAGAGGGAGTAGCAGTTTCAGAGTTTTTGGTGGTTTGTAACAGATCATTTAGTACTGGTAAGTCTTGACCCAAAATTATGTCAGCTGGTAAGTTATCAACTATGGCAACATTTAACAAGTACAATTGATCATACACCTCAACAACGACTTCAGCTTTGGGGTACTGCTTTACATCCCCATGTACACATTGAACAGCGGTAGTGTTCACATAATTTACATTTGGCACAAAACATGGTTTTAACAGAGAAAGAGTGCTACCAGTGTCCAAAAGAGCTTGCAAAGAATGTCCATTAACTGTCACCTTACACATATTTTGACTCTCCTCTACAGAGTCTCTAACATTGTCTTCCTCTCTGGGAACATAACAAAATCCAGTCAATTTTGCTTTTCGCACAGGACACACTGATGCTTTGTGTCCGGGCTGTTGGCAATAAAAACAAATTAGTCCCTTGCCCACAGATTATTTTTGTCCTTGTGCATGGTCTATACGATCAGCACGACTTTTCTCAGCTTCAGCCCCAGAGCGTTCAGAAACAGAACGTACAGTACCTCTTGGTGGTTGAGTGCGCAGGCCTCCCCTGTGAGCATTCATGTACATACTACTGAGCCAGCTTTGCTGCCGCCAGGCCTGTCATCGGCTCATGCTCACGTACCCATGTGCGAGTATCATACGGGAGTACACGAAGAAGCTGCTCCAGGATAATAGCCTCACCAATCTCCTCAGGCCGTATCCATCGTCGATACAGATTCCTCAAGCGATGGTAAGTTTCTGTTGGTGACTCTCCCGCTGGAACAGAGGACACTCGGAAATGCTGGCGGTAAGTTTCTGATGAGATGTTAAATTTCTCCAGCAGTGCCTCCCTTAGATCAGCATACACCTCCGCCTTCTCCTCATCCATCGCCAAGTATGCCTCCAGTGCCTGCCCTGTCAGCAACGGGACAAGTCGAAAGCTCCACTCCTGCTCAGGCCACCCCCAGGTCCTGGCTAACCGCTCGAACCGCCGAAGATAGTTTTTGATGTCTTCCCCCTGCTGGAAGGCTGGCATCTTTGGTTCAGAGCGCTGCATTGGCTGACTTGGTGCTGGGACATTTGTGGAGTCTAGGACATGTGCTTGCCTGTCTCGTGTAGGTCCTCTCTGTGGTGCCGGAGTTGGTAGGTCCATCCGCAGACTATCTATGTCATACGAGGTCTCTGCAGGCCGTGCTGACTGTACGATGGACTCTCCTAGACCACGGAGCTCACACAGATATCTCTCTTCCCTCTCCTCTTGTGCACCCAGGAATTTGCGAATCAGAGACACCATTCCTTCACAAGACATTTCACCGGCTGTGAAGGGCTTGGTCTGTGGTGAACTGGCCTTTGCTGATGCTTCAGGAAGCCTTGTAGCTGCCTCTTCGTCCTCCTTAGATTCCATTGAATCCCAGGTAACATCCTTTTCAGCCACCACCTTCCCCTGGGACCGCAAACCCGTCCTGGGTTTTTTACCTTTTGTCGCTGTCTTGCGGGTTGCCATCCCACCGCTGCCACTATATGTGATAAAGCGAGAACCACCACTCGCTAGGGAAAGTTGTGAATGTCAGTAAAAGATGTTAAATGATGGCTCAGCCCGCAATAGCACTTAGGTGCAAGTGAAATATATTTACAGTGCCAAAAAATAAACACAGTCCAATGGTGAAAAAAAATATATATATAGGTGCACAAAGTACCAAAGAATCAACAAACAGAAAAATAAAGAGGGAATAATCCAAATGAAAAAAGTCAATATACAGGTAAGTATCCACAATATACAGGAGTTAGAAAAGATTGCTTGAGGCACCACAGTTGCTCTCTCGCTCGAGTTTTAATCTGGCCTGCCATTATATAGGCCAGACTCCACCCCCTTCACATGGGACTTCTCAAATGGGTAATAAGAGACGGTAAAACCCCATTACTTCAGGCATTTCTACTTCTTTTACATAAATTATTAATACTAAACACAAACTCAAACACGTAATCAACAAATAAAACATTAAACACAAAAATAATACATTCAAGCATTTAATTTATATACACACAAAAACAAGGTACCCCCTACTAATATAAAACAATGGTTTGGCTGGTTTCCGGTGCTCTGCGGCAGCGCGGCGCAGTCAGTGACGTCATAACTGATCGCCGCTCGATCCCCCTGTTTGGCATCATCTCACACCAGAACACCAACCATCGCACGCCCAATTCAATATAACAAACACTGAGGAGACAAGACAACATCAAACAACGTGCAGTGTGAGTGTGTGAAATGTCCGGGGTTATGAATATTGACGGATGTGGAGGGGAAGATGAAATAATGTCCAACGCGTATGTGCCATCGGGAGTGTGTGTGCACCCGCGCTGCCGACGGCGGAACAGCAGGAGGAAAATGAGCGTTAGTTATTACAAAGGTAAGTATTTCTGCTTAAGTGTGGGGGGGGGGGGGGTGCGTGTGTGTGCCAGTGTTGCCCAGCAGTGACAATTAGGTCAGCTTTGTCACACACACTGTGGTAAGTTTGCATGCTAATACTTTGTGTTCTTTTCTAAAATCCTGTTATGGTAAGGGTTACATGCGGTAGCTTCCTTCCCTTTCTTGAGTTGGTAACAGCCCCAAGCACCTTGGGCATAACTCCACCTATGTATTATCTGGATACCTATTTTAACAGGGTGTTGCTACCAGGGTTCTGTTGAGACAGTTCCTTCAGCAAGCACATGAAGAGCAAGTGGTAGCGCCAGTGTGCCAGGCCAAGACTTAGTATGATGCTAGGCTCTTGGTCATATCCCTTTAAAGGGATCTATTCCTGATTCCAAGCCTTGAGCTCTACCCCGGGCCCAGGAGTTCTGGCCCTAACAGGTACATTTTTGGGGTATGTATGCTAGGCCTTTGGCCGTAGGGGATAAGGTCACTGATAGCCATCTGTACATCCCAGGGGCAGCTCCCATAGCTATGGTAGAGTTGGTACTTAGTGCTCACCATGGTTCTGGCATGCACTCCCCTCAGCATGGTGGTGTGGGTATACCATTCCCCATAGCGACGCCTAAAGGATGAAGTCTGAAGTTCCTTTGAAAGGGAATGTATCAGGTTACTTATGTAACCATGGTTCCCTAAGTAGGAAATGAGACACTGCATCCTCTACGTTTCTTGCCATGCTTCGGGCACAAGCTTCAGATGAAGAAGGGGATGACATGTTCTCCCGGCACCTATTTATACTATAGCTACACCGGTAGTGATGTCATGAGCTGTCACCGGCTAACATATTGTTGATATTTTTGTATGTACAGTATGCTTCAGACATGGGTCACGATAAGGCATTTCCCCATAGTGACCTCTTGATGATGCATTGTCTCATTCCAGAGGCATTTTTCATTATAGAAAAGCAACTTTTCACTTTACTGAATGTACTAAAGCATATGAAAAATGAATCAGAAATGCTGCAGTTTTCTTTGACTGCAGTACTTCATCTTTGAAATTACAGTAAAAAGGTAAAAAATCCTGAAATTCCAGGGCTGCAATAATTTCAAATAATAATAAAAAAATCAACACCATGTGTAGCTTTCATTCATTGTAAATAACTATTAGGGTTCTAGTCCTCACTCTCTCTTGCATTTGGCCTCAAGTTCTTATCAACATCACATCTGATGTCTTCTCTGCCAATGCATCTTGGAATTTACCGTCTGGAATGTTTAATCCAACTCTGGAAGTCTTCAGAAAAAATTTCTTCACATCACGAATTAATTGCCTTCAGTAAAGTAATCTGTTAATCTATTAATAAACAGCAATTTAGGAGTTTATTTATGTAAAAGTCTTCATAATGAGAACTGGACACCAAACTAAAGTTTGACCAGGTTCTCAAATACTGCTGTGAAGCAGTATTGTTACTTTTTCTTCTTTTCCATTCAGACAGTCTGCACATTAAATTTTCTTTATTAAATTTACAATAGCAGAATAAAAGGTCACAGAGACTTTATTTAAAGCCTTCAAATAAGAGGAAACATTACATCTCATTATTTTTGCATTCTCATACAAAAGTATTGCATTTATGTGAGAACGTTCCACCAAATAACTTTTCTTGTCACCCGGCATGAGGATGCGCCATCCGGGAGGGGGGCATTCTGTCACACTGTCACACCACATGGTTTTTTTGTTTTCACAGTCAGTAGTACCGTTTTCCCTTAGTTTGTTTGTCATGGATGTTCATTAGTTTCAGGTGTGCACTAATCAATCATCTCATTATTACTACTACATAAGTCCTGTTTTGTGTGAGTTTCACTGTTGAGTCTTGCATGTGGTATGTTTGCGTTTATTGTAGCTGGATTTACCGTGTTCAGATTATTAAATATTATCATTTGATCTTCATCCCTGTCAACATGTGTGTTTCACAACCACATTGTTACAACATGACATTTTTACAGTCACTAAATTTATATTTGTATTGAAAATCAGAACTTTTTTGCCTTGCGTTGCCTTGCCTTATAATTAAAAAAGATTTTACCTTTGCTTTATGGTGGACACTCATTTTATATCCCCACCAGCATTTCTTATGGCCTTTATCTGGAACAGTCTTCAGTAAGTGCTTTCACTAACTTTCACAAACTATCACTAATCTGGATTCAAACATGGAAATATTGTCAAAATAAACCAGATAACAAACCATTAAATGACCTCCAAGAATAAAAAAGTATTATGGACAAGACTTTTCCAGTTGCCAGAGATTGCTTAGTTTTCTAAACTAACCCACTAAACACTGGACTTCAGATAGACGTTCAAATCATGTCTATATTAGGTCAGTCGATCCATTAACCATTTTTTTTTAAACACCTATTCAACTTCCATACTAGGTCTACTATCTCGACATCCAACCATGACCCAACTTGGACGTCATCTTGAAATTCAATATTTGATCTTTGAACTACGTAATTTTTTGGATGTCATTTGGACCCAATTTGAACGTCCAAAAATTACATGAAAAAGATGTCACTCTGACGGCACATTGCACAGTTGGAAACACAAATGCTTTGCATGAATACATTTCGGACATTCAGGATTTTAAATACATTAAGGGCTTTTTTTTTATCTTTGCATGAAAGGAATGCTTAAGAGGCTAGTAAAACTAATTTGCTTCAGTCATTTATTGCTCTGGAGTTTTTTAGAGATTAGAAAGTCTGCCTGCTGGTGTTTTGTAGAGGATGGGTCACACCAGGCAGCGTGAGAGTGTTGCCGGGAAATAAAACTGCTGTGTCATGCTAATGCTAACCTGTTTCTGTGTTTCTACAGTTTCAGCTGAATCTCTTTTCTTTATGTACTGAACGTATGACATTATGCATGAATATATTTTCAGAAATGACTGGGTCACTGGGATAGTTCACCCAAAAGAATGCTGGCAACTAAACAGTCGAAAGCAGCCAATGACTTGATTTAATTTTTTATTTTTTTTATGGAAGTCAATGTATTGGTTGCCAAATGTTTGGTTGCCAACATTCTTCAAAAAACTTTTTTTTTTTTTTTTTTTTTTTTTAACTTAAGACACTTATACAGATTTGTAACAACATGAGAGTGACTAAATAATGACAGAATTTTCATTTCTGGGTGAACTATGCCTTTAAATAATATGAAAAGCTATGCACGACCCTTAAGTACTGTAAATTATATTATATTTTAAATAGCATATTCAATTATTCATTGCAAAAAAAAAAAAACATCCTTCTCTCTTAAAAATAAAGGTTTTTGGTAGCATACAGTTCTTGAAAAATAATAATAATAGGGTTCTTTAACCATTTTTCCACTATAAAGGACCTTTTGTGCATCAAAAATTCCATGGATGTTAAGGTTTCTTCATGAAACCATAGATGCCAATAAATGACCTTTATTTTTAAGAGTGCAGTTGTCACAATAAAACTGAACACCATAATAATTCTTCAAAGAAATAGTCATATCTAGTCATTTAGGCTCTGGAAACTCCATGCATTGGTTTATGCATTGGAACTGCGTTCTGCTCATTTTCCCTCATGAAGTGCTCCACCAGATGTAAAGAGCTTCTTGTTTACTGGAAACCTACTTCCATTGCTATTCTGAGATTCCAATTGGCATAAATGTCATGATGACATATATTGCTCAAGTTCATTTTGATTATACATATGGATTTGTGCTGTCTTTTATTGTTATTTTTGAGAAGATGACTGGGTCATGTGTAAAACTGAGGAACTACTCTAGACATTTATTCCTAAAAATTTTCATTCTTTTTTATGTGTCGATTTGGGATAAGAATCAGATACTCCACTGTATTATTTTTTCTTTTCTTTTTTTCTTCCTTTTTTATGATTTATTGGAATTCACATGTATTCACATTGAAGTCTACAAATACGTTAATATGATTTTGATGCAATGTTTTATTTATTTATATATTTATTTGTTTTAATATCTTTCATTTTCTATGTAGTTTTAGTTATAGTTTTATTAATTTCATTGTGTATCTCCATTTATTTATTCATTAAATAAAGTACAGCTGAATGAAAACAGTATATATATTGGCATCATGTCATTTCTTAACAGACTCAAAATGTTTAATGTAACAGTTATACTGTATGTAACAATGAATTTGATGAATGATTTTTACTTCCAAAACACTGCATTTACTACAGTTTTTCTATCCAAAACAGCTGTAGTCTCAGTTTGGTTTGAATAATATCGCTTCCATAGTAAAGGCTATGGGAAAATCTCAGTAGAAGAATGGAAAATAGAGCTCAAATAGAGCTTGAGCTGGTTTAAGTCTTACCGCAACTCATTATTAGCTTAATCTCAAGTTCAGCCCCTGAAATTGGTGCCTACCATAACAATGGGCTGACGTGTCTCAGCTAGCCGAGGATTGAGTTTCCCTGCTCATATTTTGGTATGTGCAGAGTGGTCACATCATGTGAGGCCTCGGTGAAGGAAAGCTTTATATTTCCGCTTTTATTAGCTGCTTGATTTGCCACAAATGAGTGTGTCATCCGCTGTGCTGTTTAACATCTTGTCCATGCGATACGGATGAGACACTCTTTAAGCCTCATTAACTGCAAGCACTGAGCCTTTCTGGATTTAAAGTCCAGAAACCTTCCTGGACTCTCTCATGCTGTTGTCTCAAGTTTTTTCCTCTCTTCTCTCTCTCTCTCTATCTCTCTCTCTCTTCCTTCTCTCTCTCTATTTTTACAACATTAATTCTCCACTACCTCATTCTAGAAAAATGCTGCTTAGGGTTTATTTCCCACCAAACAATCCAAAGGTGCCGAGTTAGTCAGCAAATAGTCAATTACTATTAACTATCTATCTATCTATCTATCTATCTATCTATCTATCTATCTATCTATCTATCTATCTATCTATCTATCTATCTATCTATCTATCTATCTATCTATCTGTCTATCTGTCTATCTTATCTATCTACTAATAAAATAAGTATTAACAATGGTTTTGTAATGGTACACCAGTGCATTCATAAAATACATCATTTTATATCATAATACACTATTGTACCGTAGTCAATGGCAATTTCATGTTTTGTTCAATTATAGTGCCACCAAGAAACACAATCCAACCAAATTTTGTATGTGTTCTAAGAGATTTACATTTTTGTAACATATGGAAAATATCTCATTTTGTTTTGGAGCCATAGACATTTTTATATATGAGAAGAGAAAAAATGACTGATGGCCGACTTTGTCTGCATTTTTTTTTTTTTTTTTTGCCACTTACTATACAAATTTTGCCATTTGGGCATTTTTGTGTAAAGCTGGCACGCTATATATTTTTATGTGAAGATTGGAGTAACAATCTTGGTCTTGGTAAGATATTGGCAAATGTTTTTTTAAGTGCTAAAATGCAAAGATGCACAAACCATAAGGCAAAACCTGGCATGTTTGGTATCGCTGGACTCGGCAGGGATTCAGAAATCTAAAAATGTGACTCATGTGAAAATAAGTTGACCATACCCAAAGTTATAAGCATGTGAATATTCGATTTGCGCTGGCTCAAAACTTCTCAGGCATTTTAATATAAAATTCAAACTGCTCAACAACCAAAAATTGCTGAAATGGGAATCATTCAACTCGGAATTAAGAAATCTAAAGAGACCAGTTTTGTGATTTTTGGCCAAACCATTCAGAAGTTATAAGCAAAAATTTGCATTTTTCATATCTCCTGACCACTAGTTGGCACACTGCTGAAACACTGCACATAGTCTCAGGTCATGCTTGTTATAACACACACCAATGTTGGTCTCAATGCGCCAAACCATTGCCTCACATCCTTTTTTGAATTTGTTTGCGCATTATAGGAGAATGTTATGACGAATCAACTCGAATTTCAGATTTTTTTGCCAACATGGTCGGAAGATGATCTGAGCCAATTTTGGTAAAAAACAGACAAATCATCTAGGACAAGTTCGAAAAAGTAGTTTTTTGGAGCAATTGAAAATAATGAAAAACTAAACCTTGCGATTTTTAAATTATGGTGTTCTTTCAACTTGGCATGAGCCAAGGATTCAGGGGAAAAAAATAAAGAATTTTCCTTCTCAGGCTTACAGTTCAAACGTTATTAGCAAAAACATGAGTGAAAATTTGGACAAGTGATGGCACTAGAGAGTTTGAGTTAAAGACTCCAAATTTGCTATGGTTAATGTTGAGACTGTCCTCTATCAGTGTGCCAGATTTCCCAAGTTTGCCGCAAGCAATTCTATAGGTTGTCATAGACTCAAGAGTGGAAGAAACTGAAGAAGAAGAAGAAGAAAAAGAAGAAGAAGAAGAAGAAGAAGAACACAGACGGATACAATAGGTGCCTATGCACCTTCGGCACTTGGCTCCTAATCCTAAAATAATCAGTGGATCATTCTGCCACATTTGAAACTGTTGTAAAATAGCTAATATACACACATCTGAGACCACACTTGAATTCTAGAATTGGAAATCACCAGAATTCTATAAATATCCCTATATGGAATGTTACCAGGAAACCAAAAACAACTAAACACTGCTTGCCTGCACATCCTTTAATAACAAGTTCCTCCCCGTCTTGACTTGTTTGGGACACACTGAGCTCTGTAATTTCACTTCATGTCTCATTGTTTCACATGCAAATAATGTAAAATACTTCTTCGGTCAGAATTTAGAATGATTATCTATTTTATACCCTTGTGAAAAAGAAGAATACTTTTGCATACTTAAAAAAAAAAATAATAATAAATATTTTGGAAATAATTTACTTGGGGAAAAAAAACTGAATAATTTTTTCAGATACTTCGTTGCATGCTAATTGCTAATTAGTTCAAATTTATATTAAATTCAGTTAGTTTTTCTAATTTAATTTCTGAAGTATGTTAAAAAATAATAATAATAATACTCTTTAACGTAAATAAAAATGTTTGTTATGTTTCTACTTGTAAAGAGGTTGAATTTTAGTCATTTCAAATAAGATACTACAGTTAGGCGGATACATCAACATAACTGTAAAATTTTTAAAGCATGCTAAAAGATTAAAACGTAATGATTGAAAAAGTAAAACTTTTATTTTTACATTATTACGAAGTGCACTTTTTAAAGGAATACTTAAGTGACAGAGTCACTTAAGTGTGCTTAAGTTGACCTTTGTTTTCATTCATATTATATATTAAAACATATTTTAAATATATACTTTTATGCAAGATATGATGTACACTACAAGTGCACTTTAAATACAATTAAGTGCTCTTTTTCACAAGAGAAAAGCATTTTTGACACTTCAGGGCTATTTGCATCCTCCATAGAGTACGAAACCTTGCAAGAACTGGAGAGCTTGACGTTTCACACATGCTGGATTGATTTTCCAAGTCATAACAGGGACATAAAAAGCAATATGTTTTGAATGCTGCTTTTTCTCCAGCCGACTAACCGTTGTATGGAAAATACACATTAGCTCAATTTGCCACATCAAAGGTGGCTTTCGGCTTCCAAGAGCAGATCTCAGGAGAGCCAGGAACAGAAAGGAAGAAAAGAAACAAGGAAGAGTGCTCAGCTAAAACTAAAACGGCGGATTTGGAAAAAATGCCAAGGGGTTTCCTGGCCCTGTGTGGTCCCCCACCGTCAGCACGAGCCTATGAGCTGTCAGGGGCCCCGGCTCTCAACACACCCCAGGTTTTAAAAGCAGGGGCTGGAGGACTGAGGAGACACTCCTTCCCAGCTTCGAGGTGTGCTGAATTTGCTCCTTTTCTCTGTGTCTCAGGATGTGTTTGGTTTACAGCCGGGCCCCCGGCATCCTGCTCCTCTTGGCCCGCCTCCTCCTGAGCACCAGATGCAGTCTAGAGACCACGGGTAAGCAAACAGCACTCCTCTTGTCCACGTCTCTAAAATTAGCACAGGTAACGTCTGCTGGTGGGTGTGTGGGTTGAAAGCAAATCCCGGGACTGTAGTGTAGTTTTACACTGCTTTGTATAAAGTCTGTGTTCCAGTTAGCATGGGGCTCTCAGGTCCTGTCAGGGCAGGTTTGCGGCAGAGCCTCTTCAGAAGAGTTACGGCCCCAGACAGCCGCTATTTCTGAGAAGGACACGTTGTTTATAGCCTGGTATTTGTTTTGGTAGCTGAATGGGAGAGAGAACCTGCGTACTGGAACGATCAGGCCAGGCGGACGCTGGAGGCTGCTCTCACACTGCCACTGCGAGCGCATCGTGCCAAAAACCTCATCCTCTTCGTCGGCGACGGTGAGTTACCAACCCAACCCAACACTGCTAGTCAGTCTATGATGAAACTACACTCCTTTAGTGGTAAAGAGTTATTTTGAGGTTTCAAACACATTAAGAACTCAATATACTAAATTAAAAAATATACAGTATCAATATCAATATCAATACAGCTATAAAAAATATTAGGAGACCAGTTAAACATTGAATCTGAATTTACGATTTATATGTTTGAGTAAAGCGTAGTTTTTTATTTCTTTTTGAGCATTTTTCTTGCATAAAATGATCACAATATTCAAAATTAAAAAAAAAGATGGCATGTTTTCAGACATGTAACCCTGGAATAACCCTGATTTTCAATCACAATGAAAAAAAGCATTCATAAGTACTATTTTATTTTCCTTTATGAATACTTTTTTTAATTATTACAGAAATAATAAACTGTCACAGAATGTATTTACGTATAAACTGAATGTAAAGTTTTTCTAACACTAACGCTGCATTTCAATTGCAGTTAAATGAAAATGTACTGTAGTTTAAATTTAAATTAAATGCAATTAGCTGAACTTATAGTGCTTTTGAATCACTTAAGTGCATCTTTATGTGTAATTTCATAATTACTTTTATTATCTTTGAAATATGGATAAAGTCACTGGTGAATGTTCCGCTCTCACTCTCATGTGCAGTTATAAAATCTCACTATTTATTATGTAGATTTCTATATAGGTGGAAAATGATGCAGTTCAGTACTCCTGATCCACCTGTTGGGTTTATTTTGTGATAATGACTGGCTGACAGTATATTAGCCCTTACGCACCTGCATGTTACTTCAGTTGATGATTGGTTTGGGTTCAGGATCAGGCTGTGATATTTGTTCCTCTGTTGATCTGTCAGGGATGGGAGTGTCTACGGTTTCAGCCGCCCGTATACTACGAGGTCAGATGGAAGGACAGTCAGGGGAGGAGACGGTTTTGGCCATGGATACATTTCCATATGTCTCCCTGTCAAAGGTCTGACGCTTCTCATTTCCCACCCTCTTTAATCACTCACAGATAATTCATAGCAATCTTGTTGTGCAATTATATAAAGGCAGTTTTGGGCTGTCAGACAAATGGAACAATGGACTGAGCATGGGTGTTGCATGGAAAAACTGCGGCTTGTCTTGAGATTAATTTTTTATTTTATTTTCCATATTGAGATTCTTACTGAACTGGGTGTAAAAGCCTGAAAAGCAAAGCAACTGATTTAAAATCAACATGAAAATCTATTTACTTTCTCACTGCACATCAGTCTCTATACTGTTACTTTAACAAATAATCAATTAATTGTAGAATGGGGGGGGGGGGGGTGTCTGACCGCTTACTTAAAGCTTGAAGTCAAGTAAGGGGTCAGACCCCCCACAATTCTACAATTAATTGCTTTTATATATATAAATCAAAAATTTTCAGCCCTAATATATATATATATATATATATGTATATATATATATATATATATATATATATATATATATATATATATTAGGGCTGAAAATTTTTGATTTTTCATATGACGGTTATAGTGGCCATAAGAATTCACGATATCGATATATCGCGATATCTATAGAAACCTTGGGGGGAAAGATATCAGTCTATTATCAGTCTATTTGTTCCTTTGTTTACTGAGTTTTTCTTTTGAAAACCCCTGTTAACAGGTTAATATAACATTTCCCATTCTATGACTAGTAAAATAATAACGACTTACTCTAATAAACAGGACTGTCCTCAGATCAGGCACAATACTGCCACCTGGGAGCTCAGCCAGGTACTGGAGTATTTACATGTGGTGACACTATAAGAGAACTGTTCATTTTAAATATTGCGTTTATATTAATATTGCGATAAATCGTCACATACTAAATTAACACGATAATGATAATTGTTGTTTTGTATATCATGGTTATGTCTAAATATACTATTATTATAAAATATATTTTAATTTTAAGTAAAATATTCAGGATTATATTTGTAGTATAATATATTTATTGGTTGAGGCAGTGTTTATGCATCAGGGTGATTTGTTTTGTGGATGGATGGATAGATCCAAGTCCTAAATATAACATAAAAACTCAAAACCATAAACCTTGCAAGCTTCGATTTTTCGAATCATCGAATCACTAAGACCTACAGACATCCGAGTTCCCCTCCCCATACAACAGATACTCTACTGCCATTGGCTCATCTGCATTTGAGGGGAGGGGCTTACCGATAGTTCAGTAGCTGGGTTTGTCCAGCACAGGGTCATATTTAACCCAGCATTTTTAGATTGCATTTGACAGAAATGGGCCTCCATATTGTTTTGATAGCAACACATGCACAGTGAAAGATAGGAGAAGTTATCAGTTGATTGCAGGTTATATATTCCTAATGAGTTTTGATAGCACTGCAACCTCTGATCCTGGAGAGCATATGAGGATGAAGGAATGCTGACTACGGATGATCTGTACTATGCATGACATGCCTATAATCACTAAATAAATAGGGATCAGAATAGGGTGTAAGGAAATTGTTTATCTACTTATTGTATGCCTTAAAATGCTATGTTTTCAACAGCAAAACTATCTGTATTTGATATACTGAGTTGATGTGTTTCCAAACAGACGTACAGTGTTGACAAGCAGGTGGCAGACAGTGCTAGCACAGCTACGGCGTACCACTGCGGTGTGAAGGCTAATGCCAAGACGGTGGGTTTGAGCGCTAAAGCAGTGGCCTATGAGTGCAACACCACATTTGGCAATGAGGTTTTCTCAGTGTTACATCGCGCCAAAGCACAAGGTATTATCCATTTAGACTCATTATCGCACTTACAGACATGCAACCAATGTTTTTTCTGTTGTTGTTCTTAAAGAGACAGTTCACCCAAATACAAAGATTTTGTCATCATTTAATCACCCTTGTGTTGTTCCAAAGCTGTATGACTTATTTTCTTCTGTTGAGCACAAAATAATTGACACTGACTTCCAGGGATTCTTTTTTTGGTTGCCAACATTCTTCAGGATATCTTTTTGTGCTCAACAGTAGAAAGAATCTCATATAGGTTTGGAACAACATGAGGGCGAGTAAATGATGACAGAATCTTCATATTTGGGTGAACTGTCCCTTTAACCCATGCAGGATAAATGCGCTGATGGGTGTTTGTGTGTATATATATCCAGGAAAGTCCGTTGGCATTGTGACCACCACCAGAGTCCAGCACGCATCGCCTGCTGCTGCGTACGCCCACTCTGTGAGCCGCAGCTGGTACAGCGATGCAGACGTGCCCTCCGCTGCCCGCCGGCAGGGATGCACCGATATCGCCACGCAGCTGGTGACCAACACTGACATCGATGTAAGCCTTAATCTGCTGTTTGATGCCATACATTCAATAATTTGTATGCTGTACAGTGGTGCAGAGCCAGAGAAGTCTCCAGGGTGGACATCCCTGACATTTGACCCCAGGTGGGACCCCAAAGTTAAAGGTGCAGTAGTAGATCTTGGAAAATGCTAACTTTAGCATGATAGCACTGAAAGCAAACATTCCACCCTCTCTGCAATCGCCATTCAAAATCCACACCCCCTAAGCGCATTTACGCTCACAGTCCAGAATACCAGAGACAACATTACTACAATAGGCTACATCGACAGGTTCCCAATTCTAGCCCATGATCCAAAGTGTAGTAAACGTCAAGAGATTAGGGAGTAGGGAGCAATGAACACTCTGTAGTGTAGTGATCATATTAATCAGAACACAGTTCATGCACGTAGCTCACTTCTAACAAGCTGGTTATCTGAATCGCGAAGACTGGAATTGGGAACCGCTTGGCTACATCATGTGTCATTCACCTGTGAAATAACTTTAAAAGTACTACAATACCAGGAGGGAAGATCGGGTTGTTTGTGTTTGTCTGTCAGTCTAGCTCAGTCTGCACAGCGTGCGTGAACTCGCTGATGACGTATCCTGTCTGTGTATGCAGTGGTGATGCGCAAGTCTGTTTTTTTCCAGCCCGCGGGTCCTGCTTTTATGAAATTATTTGGCCCGCCCCAGCCTGCCCTGCATCACTGTATCTATTTTACAACCTGTCCCGCCCTGCGATCATTAAATAGATATACCAGGCATTGTAATTTATTTCAGCCTCAAAGTGCTTGGAAACATCGCTCTGTAAACTGGCAACAACATACGGTTATGAATATGAATCATAAATCATATTAATAACAAAATCAACATTTACAAAGCAGCGTTTGCAACTATTTTTGAGAAATAGTTAATAGTTACTTTATAATGCCAGGTTGGAGTTATACACTGATTTTCAGTCACGGTCTATGGACCCCCTGAATTAGTCTTGGTCATCCGTGTATAAAACTCTAGCTCCGCCAATGCTTCACAGCTGCAGCTAAATAAATACTGTTGAGTGCAAATTGAAAATTAGATTCTAGTGAATCGATTCATTTGGATGTTTAACATAAATTAAAAGACTATGTCAAGCCCCTTTATACTCTCAGAAAAATTCCTGGAGCGTACCATAAGGTAGAAAAGCTGAATTGTACATTTGTTTACCTTATTTGTACATTGTACCTTATTTAGTGCTAAATGCTGCCTTAAAGTTACCTATAAAAGTGCACACTAGTACCTTTTGAAACGGTACTGCCTCAGTCTTGTACCTTTAATATGTAAATTATGGTGTTTCTGTTTTATTTAGTGTATATTTATTTATTGAAATTTGATACTTTGTGTTTTATTATCTTGGCATTGAGGGTACATTTATACAGCAACGATGCACTAAATCATGCAAATAAAAATGGCGTGATGGGGGCACTTTAAATACCAAACGCATAACTGAAGCAATCAAACTTTATGTCGAGGAGCATAAAAATGTTAATATTTTAAAGAGAGAGAGGTTAACAAATTCTGAATATGTGTTTCTATCGTAGGTAATTCTCGGCGGTGGCCG
Source organism: Carassius auratus (assembly GCF_003368295.1). Lineage (NCBI taxonomy): Eukaryota > Metazoa > Chordata > Actinopteri > Cypriniformes > Cyprinidae > Carassius > Carassius auratus. The sequence continues at coordinate 14,031,153 of NC_039289.1, forward strand.
CATGTACATGACACCCAAGGGTACCCCTGATCCAGAATACCCCTCTTCATCCTCTCGCAAAGGGGATCGCAAAGACAAAAAGAACCTCATTGATGTCTGGCTAAGTGCTCGTAAGGTATCTGAAAGAAATCCTTTTATCACAGCACAAATTGTGATTATAAAACCAGAATCTTACATCATGAGCTGCTTTGTTTGTTAGGGAAGGAATGCCCGATATGTCTGGAACAAAGAGCAGCTTAGTGCAGTGAATGTTAAAACGACAGACTGCCTGATGGGTAATGCCAGTTCACAAAGATTTGACTGACTTACGGTATTTGTCTGCCAATATGACATTAACATTTATATTTCTCATTCAGGACTGTTTGAACCCAAAGACATGAGGTTTGAAGAGTTCAGGAATCGCACCCGTGACCCCTCTATTGTGGACATGACTGAGAAAGCCATTCAAATCCTCAGCAAGAATCCCAAAGGGTTTTTTCTCTTTGTGGAAGATGAGTATTTAACATTTACTCAGGTGTTACACTTTTGTCAAGATACTCTGCTAATAATGAATCACGTGTCTGTTTGTTCTTTACGTGGTAGAATAGACCATGGTCACCATGATGGGGTTGCCAAGCTTGCTCTAACTGAAACCATCATGTTTGACCGGGCAATCCAGAGAGCATCTGAGCTGACCAGTGAATCGGACACTCTCACTGTTGTCACTGCAGATCATTCCCATGTCTTCACTTTTGGTGGAAATACACCACGGGGGAACCCTATTTTTGGTACATCTTAACTTCATGTCATGGAATTGAAATAATTACAATGTAATCTCTGGCATGACTACTCTCAGAGAGAATAGCATGGTAATATACATGGTTTTGTTAGAGTGTTTGGTCTTGGTGGAATGGATCTGCTGCTGCGGCAGAGCATGTACTGAGACTTGCTACTGTTAATACATCTACAACATGCTGCTGTGAGCATGTAAGAAATACTGCTGCTGCACATATAACATATATGATATAATTCCCATATATAACACACATGAAATCACCTCATAGCAAATCTATACAGGTAAAGCTTGGGAGGTGGAGGGTTTCTGAAGACTAGCCAAGTATTTGGATGTTGAGCAGCAAGCTCATTGGAACCTATCGGCCTGCTCCATCTAGAGTTTTATGACAGAACTTTTTTTTTTTACAAAGAAAGTCATGCTAATATACCAACCTGTCCTCCAACCAATACGCTTGTATAGGTCGTTTGTCCAAATCCCTGAAATACGACCCATCAGAGCGTATACTACAATTGCGCCCCTATCGGCAAAAGGTCGTTTTCATATTAATGTTTTGTACTCTTTTATTTGCACTCTGGTTTGCGTTTCAAGTAGTTCAGTTAGTAGATTATTGCGTTATACCTTGATTTGTAATCATGTTACCATGGGTTCGATCCCAGGGAACGGGCGTGCATGAAAATGTATATGCTCAATAAATCATAATTTAGCATGATTTCTGTGAGGGGTAGGTTTAGGGGTGGGGTTAGGTGTGGTCATTCGAACGAATAAGCCACCGACAGTAGTAAAATATGTAGGAAATACTATGAGATCGGTGTAAAAAGCCCACACATTGCATTTAATTAAACGTGCGTTTTGATTGGTAATGATGTTATATGTCAAGTCACGACGACAGATGCAACACGATACAGTCATTATTTTACGCCCGCTAGAGGGCGCTTAACTTTAAAACGTAAATATAGGTCGTTATAAATGCTTGCACACATGACCTATATGGTCGTTTTTTTGTTGGAGGACAGGCTCTAATATACTGAACTATACTGGTGTTTCATTGTACTGAATGTGCACTTGTAGTGTACTTAAAAGTATATTACAAAACTGTACTTACTGATAGTATAATATTAATTAAATAAAAGCTACTGAAGTTAAGTTACTTAAAGTGAGTACACTTTCAGGATGACGATTGACATACTACAGGGTCCCACTTTATATTGTGTCCCTAATACCTGTTTACTTACATAGTAACTAAATGTGTACGTAGTATATAACCACAGTGTAAGTACATATTGGAACATATCATCTACAGCTATAATATTTCTGTAACTACACATATGTAGCAACACATTTTTTCACTTCACTAAGTACTTGTGTAACAGAAATTATATAGCTATATTTTGTTACAACAATATGTATAAGAGTAATTGGAACCATATGATCCGGGGGGTAGAGATGGGTAGGTTTTAGGAAATGGGATCCTTAAGTTAATAAATAACATAAATGTAAATTAATAAATTTTTATTTAATTGCAGTTAACATGCAATTAATTGTGCTAAAAAACATTACACTGAGTATATATATAGTATAGATATAGTATGTAGTAAGCTAATTTCATTTCGCATTCTGAATAACATGCAATCATACTACTTATTTTGTTGTATGCAGTAATACTTTAATTTTCTAAATGTAATATCTATAGTAATAGTTTTTTTTTCTTCTTTTTTTATCTTTCTTTCAGGTCTGGCACCCAAGAAGGCTGAGGATAGTCTTCCATTCACTAGTATCTTGTATGCTAATGGACCAGGATACAATTATGTGAACGGAACAAGAGGAAACGTTTCAGCAGTGGATCATTGTAAGTATTTACATAATTTACTATCTGTCCCTTATATTGCTGTCTAAAACTAAAATATACCTTGTTTTATTTGTAGTTAGTGAAGAGTACATGCAACAAGCGGCTGTTCCTTTAGAATCAGAGACACATGGAGGGGAAGATGTGGCAATCTACGCAAAAGGCCCAATGGCTCATCTCTTTCACGGAGTCAAAGAGCAGAATTATGTGGCCCATGTGATGGCTTATGCAGCATGTCTGGAGCCATACACTAACTGTCCACTGCGTCTTCATAGCTCAGGGGGCTGTAAAATCACTCTTTCAGGGCCTCCTGTCTTAATAACCGGCGTGTTTTGGCTTGTCATGAGATGACAGACTCTACTGCATAAGTGATTATAGCTCCAGGACACTTCAGGGCTTTTTGGAGATTTATAACCCAAATAGTTTATACTGAAATTTGGTGCTCTGCAGAATTGCAATGCTGTGTATATACATGTAAAGATTTCTTCTTCTTTTTTTATGGATGTATTTTATAACCATATTTTTGTATATATTGCGCAATGGAAGACTCTTTTGCACTGTGACTATAAATTTTAAACGTGAGACCAATAAACTTTCTAAAAAACAACAACATTACTCATATTGTCATTATTATCAGCCTTGTGATTAAATCTTCTGTGGCATGAATGCCATTAGAAATCGAAAGCAATTACATATCCATTACTGAAGGGTTAGAAAACTAGCCGTATAACATTACGTCATGATAAACATATCTATAAATCTTAATTACATTTGATTTAAATCCAGTTCCAGTTACTATTTTGCATGCAGGCAATGCATGAACTGATAAACATTGAATTCTATGCAGTTTACATTGTATAAAAGCATTCCGCAAATGTAAATATTGTTGCGCGCTTTTAGACATGGACCATCAGCAAGGCAGATTAATCAATATGTTGCATGCTATATTTACAGTCGATCTTGATTAACTGGTTTATTGTAGGATCAAAAATGTATTTTGAACAGAACAATGCAGTAAAGTATAGTTCATTTTGGCAAAGAACAGAACAATTTAGTAAAGAAACATTCAGAACAGAAATGCACAGAGCAGGTTAGACGAGTACATTTTAAAAATTCAGTTTAGTGCAGATCACTGAATTTCACAACAAAACAGAACAGTTAAATGCAGAACAGAACAATTCAGTAAGGATTTAGACAGTACATAACAGTTAACAAATTCAATTCAGAAGAGCAGTACAAGTTTACTGTTTAAGATATGTATACAGGTGCTGGTCATTTAATTAGAATATCATCAAAAAGTTGATTTATTTCACAAAATTCCATTCAAAAAGTGAAACTTGTATATTATATTCATTCATTACACACAGACAGCTATATTTCCAATGTTTATTTCTTTAAATTTTTTATGTTAATAACTGACAACTAAGGAAAATCCCAAATTCATTATCTCAGAAAATTAGAATATTGTGAAAAGGTTCAATACTGAAGACACCTGCTGTCACACTCTAATCAGTTAATTAACTCAAAACACCTGCAAAGTCCTTTAAATGGTCTTTCAGTCTAGTTCTGTAGGATACACAATCATGGGGAAGACTGCTGACCTGACAGTTGTCCAAAAGACGACCACACCTTGCACAAAGAGGGCAAGACACAAAAGGTCATTACAAAAGAGACTGTGTCCAAGCACATTAATAGAGGGACGAAGGGAAGGAAAAGCTGTGGTAGGAAAAAGTGTCCAAGCAATAGGGATAACCAGACCCTGGAGAGGATTCTGAAACAAAACCCATTCAAAAATGTGGGGGAGATTCACAAAGAGTGGACTGCAGCTGGAGTCAGTGCTTCAAGAACCACTACACACAGACGTATGCAAGACATGGGTTTCAGCTTCTCATTCCTTGTGTCAAGACACTCTTGAACAACAGACAGCGTCAGAAGCATCTCGCTTCAGAAAGGACTGGACTGCTGCTGAGTGCTCCACAGTTATGTTCTCTGATGAAAGTTAATTTTGCATTTCCTTTGGAAATCATGGTCCCAGATTCTGGAGGAAGAGAGGAGAGGCACACAATCCATGTTGCTTGAGGTCCAGTGTAAAGTTTCCACAGTCAGTGATGGTTTGGGCTGCCATGTCATCTGCTGGTGTTGGTGCACTGTGTTTTCTGAGGTCAAAGGTCAACGCAGCTATATACCAGGAAGTTTTAGAGCACTTCATGCTTCCTGCTGATGACCAACTTTATGGAGATGCAGATTTAATTTTCCAAAAGGACTTGGCACCTGCACACAATACCTGGTTTAAGGACCATGGTGTCCCTGTTCTTAATCGGCCAGCAAACTCACCTGACCTTAACCCCATAGAAAATCTATGGGGTATTGTGAAGAGGAAGATGTGATGTGCCAGACCCAATAATGCAGAAGATCTGAAGGCCACTATCAGAGACACCTGGTCTCTCATAACACCTGAGCAGTGCCACAGACTGATCCACTCCATGCCACGCCGCATTGCTGCAGTAATTCAGTCAAAAGGAGACCCAACTAAATATTGAGTGCTGTACATGATCATACTTTTCATGTTCATACTTTTAGTTTGTCAATATTTCTAAAAATCCTTTCTTTGTATTGGTCTTAAATCAGTAGAGTTGAATCATTCAGTGCAGATCAGTTAATTCATATAAAGTTCAGAACAGATTAGAACAGTTCAGCGAAGAACAGAATAATTGGGCAATACAGAACAGTTTAGACCAGTAATTCGATAGGTTCAGTTACTAACTGTATACTGCAGTAAAGCATGGTATATTTCTAAATAACTATTGAGAACAGCTCAGTAAAGAACAGTATAGCACAGAGAAGTGCAATTCACTAAAGCGCCTGTCAGAAAAAGAAACCACAGAACAGTACAGTAATTCAGTCAAATCAATATTCATGTTATCAGTATATTCATAGCATATCATGGTCACAAATGATCAGTATGTGATCAAAAGTTCAAGTTGCAAAAGAGGGAGTGAGAACCACAAATGACCTTTGTTCTGAGAGAAGACTATAAACAGAAGGGCATCGAATTGTTTTACAGAGCTGTCAAGTGCTGCTGCAACAACACATTGCCATGGCCACAAAACAGACCCTTCTGATTATTGGAATATTTATTTTAGCAGGATTTGATGGATGTCTCTCCATTACCCCTGGTAAGTGCTATTCCACAGTAAGCAATTATTCTTTTTCTCCCCAAACAAAGAGAATGAAACAATGTTTCTTTTCTGAAATCAATTTGAAGAAAAGGAGCAGAAGGCAGACTTTTGGTATGTTAAGGGTAAAGATGCTCTTCGTACATCCCTCTCCATGAAGCCCAACCCGCACCGTGCTAAAAATCTCATTCTCTTCCTCGGAGATGGTGAGTTCAATAGAAAATTTTTATCTTGTTTTTTGTATTGTCCTATTTTATAATCCATCATGTATATAATCTTGCACCCTGCACAATTTTAGCCACAAATTAGCATTCTAGGCATTTCTAGATTTGAGGATTTGGTCCAAATTTATTTGCCATTACAAACAATCTTAAATAAATAAAATTGATGAAGTTCTTGCAGTGTCTGATTTTTGGATTGCAGTTCTGCGATGTTCACATTAAGAACGATAACAATAACGATAAATATAAAGCTAACTGTACTGGCATCCAGACTAACAATCATATGTGTGCATGCCACAATTATGTTGTCTGCAACTCTAAAAACTCAAGCTCTTTTAAGTCAGGTGGAGTCTGATAGGCTGTCAATGTTTTTATCATTCGTCATCTGGAATAAAAATACATTTTCAGAGTGATTCCAACAATAGTTTTTATTGAGCTACAACTATTAAAAATTGTGCTCCATAACTGGAAATAAAATTATTAGATTCATTATAATTCATTTACACTCACTAAAAAGGGAAAAAAAACTGTTATAACACTGTTATAAAGGTGACACATTGTTATTACATATTACACTAGTGATCAAAGTCCTAATAAACATATCACAAACAGATTAGATTAGATAATCAGATCGTTTGCTGAAGGATTGTTAATTAGTAACTAAATTAGTCAAACTAATATATTGACTTATCAAACTTAATAGATAATACCAAAAGGATACTGTATTTGATACAGATAAAATTTATAATATTACTGCATGGACTAAGATCACCAATAAATCATAAATTATTCATGCAATTAGTTATATGTGGAAACAATAAAAAGGTGATTTCAACATTTTATCTCACAACTCTGACTTTTATTCTCACAACTGTGAGTCTGTTTAGATTTGCATGATATAAACTCACAGTTCTGACTTTTGTCTGATGATTTTGTGATATAAGTTCACAATTATTAGTTATAAATTCACAATTCAGTTTTTTGTTTCTCATAAAATGTGCGAGTTTATATCTCCCAATTCCGACTTTATTATTATTATTATTATTATTATTATTATTATTTGCAATTCTGACTTCTATCTCACAGTTCTGACTTTAACTCAGAATTGCATGATATAAATGACCAATTCTGACATTTTGTTCAGATTTACTTGATATAAACTCACAATTGCCTGTAACAAAAGTCAGAACTGTAATATGTAAGCTTTCAGTTCTGAGAAATAAAGCTGCAACTGTGAGATATTAACTCACAATTGTGACTTTTTTGTTTGTGAGTTTCTATCTTGCTATTATGACTTTATAACATGCAGTTTATATGATGCAATTCTCAGAAAGAAAAAAAGTCAGAATTGCGAGATTTTTTCTTTTTTATTATTATTTTTTTTTATTCACTGACAGAAACGTGCTTCCGTAGCAACCTCAAGGACATATTGATAAAAAAAATTATGAACAAATATGTGTCTTGTGTGCCTTAAAGTTGTGAAATGTGTTCTTTTCGAAATGCAATAAGGCATGGGAATCAGCACTGTGACCGCAGCAAGAATTCTGAAAGGACAGATGGAAGGGAAGACCGGAGAGGAGAGCATCCTAGCCATGGACATGTTCCCTTATCTCGCTCTCTCCAAGGTGCAGAAAACTCACTGGCCTGTTGATAATCGACTGACAGATCTGAATACTCCACCCCAAAATGAAAATGTTGTCATTAATCACCAACCCCCATGTCGTTCCAAACCCGTAAATGTTTAGTTTGTGTCTGGAACACAGTTTAAGATATTCTGGATGAATTTAAGATATTTTGGAGGCTTGTGACTGTCCCACAGACTGACAAATAAAATACACTGTCAAGGTCCAGAAAAAGATGAAAAGCCTCTCAGAATAGTCCCTCTGCCATCAGTGGTTCAACATTAACATTATGAAGCGACAAGAATGCTTTGTGTACAAGAAGAAAACAAAAATAACGACTTTATTCAACAATTTGTCTCTCTCCACATCACGCAGGCAGCGTACGCTCTTCTGTATCAGATGTGCCACAAGGATACACTGTTTTCTTTCAAATCAAAGCATAACTACACATAGAAAACGTATCTTTGTGGCACGGCTGACACAGAAGAGCGTACGCTGCCTTGCGTGATGTGGAGAGAGACAAACTGTTGAATAAAGTCGTTATTTTTGTTTTCTTCTCATACAAAACGTATTCTCATCGCTTCGTAACGTTACGGTTGACCTTGACAGAGAAATTTACTTGGCAGTCAATGGGACAGTCACAAACCTCCCGGTTTTCATCCAAAATATGTTAAATTGTGTTCCGATGATGAAGGAAGCTTTTACTGGTTTGGAAGGACATGGTGGTAAACGATTGATAACAAAGTTTTTTTATATTTTGGGGTGGAGTATCCCTTTAATAATAACACTGTGCTTGTTTCTGTTCCTGTGTAGACCTACAATGTGGATCAGCAGATGCCTGACAGCGCAGCAACAGCCACTGCTTATCTGTGTGGTGTGAAGGCAAACTATGGCACTCTGGGCCTCAGTGCAGCTGCCCGCCGCAAAGACTGCAGCTCCGTTACAGGCAATGAGGTCAAATCAATTCTGCATCAGGCAAAGATGGCAGGTAATGGCAAGGAAGACTAAATACCAGGACAGTCGCATATAACGCATTTCACTTGATATGTCAAATGTAATCTGCATGTAAAGATGATTTCAGTTGGTGAACTGGTGGGTACACATGAAATACATATCTATTTGAGTAAAAAACTAACTTGTGACTATATCTCACAACTCATCATTTCAACTTCAATTCTCATAATTCTTACAACAGTGACTTTATTTCTTCATATTTTACAATGTTACTTTATATCGCAATTGTTTAATCATGACTATTTCTCATCATTACAATTTTGACTTTATTTCTTGCCATCACGACATCGCATTTATAACTTATTTATAACTAATTTATAACTCGCATTTATGATGTTTCACACAATCTGAACCTTATGTTGTTTTTTCCGCTTTTTTCATGCAGTTGTGAACTTTGTATCATCATTTCTTTATTTCTAATAACGACTTTGAACTAGTGACTCATTTTCAAACCGTTTGGACATCACTACCCTTTGTACTTTCATTTATATCCTTTAATGGGTTGAGGCTGATCTAATCTGTGACAATGCTACACTGTTGAAGGCAGTATAAGTTATGTAATTACCTTGGACTGGCTTTATATATTTCAGGGAAGTCTGTTGGCGTAGTGAGCACGGCACGTGTCCAGCATGCATCACCTGCCGCCAGTTACTCCCACACCCCTGAAAGAGAATGGTACAGCGATAAAGAGCTGCCCTCTGAAGCCGTCGCAGGCGGATGCAAGGACATTGCGTACCAACTCGTCTATAATACCGACATAAACGTAAGATCCTAAACTGGTAAACTTCGCACAGCATTGCACTATAGATAATAAGTTGCTGACTACAGTCTCGCTTGTGAAATCCCTCTGTCATTTTATTGCAGGTTATTTTAGGTGGTGGCAGGCAGTACATGTTTCCCAAGGAAGTGTCTGATCCTGAATATCCCACATTTTTTGGGAGCCGACAGGACAACAAAAACCTTGTTGACGAGTGGTTAAAAACCAGAGATGTAAGGCAAACATCTACTAAAAATGAAAATTCGGTCATCATTTGTTCATCCTCATGAAGTTACAAAACTAAATTCTGGAACACAAAAGGAGACGTTTAGAAGAATGTCCTGGTTGCTCTCTTCCATTCATTGGAACCAGGAATTATTTATTAAAAATCCAAGTCAATATTTATGCATATCTTGCACCATTTGCAAATCTCAATCATGCATGTACTCAGTTTGTCACAAGAGCCAACCTCGAGTCATGATTGGTGTGACACTTTAATGCATGACTCGAGCTATCCGTTCCCATTCATTCCATTGGCAGTTTTGGTTGGTGCACATATTGGCTAACATCTCCATTTGTGTTCTGTGGAAGAAAGAAAGCCTCTAGAACAACATAAGGATGAGTCAGTTTTGGACCAGCTATACCTAACACCGAACAACCATTTTTTTTTCTTTAGAATGCCAAATATGTGTGGAATAAAAAAGATTTTGATGCTGTCCAAGAGCACAAAACTGATTACTTGATGGGTAAGGCTGCCTCCTCCTACATTTTAATGTAGTTATTCTCAATGTGCTCTAATGCTGTTGTTTTAATTGTTGCGCTCAGGGCTTTTTGAGCCAAAGGACACCAGGTATGAGCTGGAACGCGATCCTTCAATGGACCCATCGTTGACAGAGATGGTGGAAAAAGCCATCAAGATTCTTAGCAGAAACCCGAAAGGATTCTACCTCTTTGTTGAAGATAAGCTGATTATGTCTTGTTTCCATTGTGTAGCCCATACGATGTGTCGAGTGTACTTATGTTTGTGTGTTCTCTGTCCTGTAAGTGGGCGAATAGATCATGGGCATCACGCAGGGCAGGCCAAGTACGCTTTGACGGAGGCTGTGGAGTTTGACAGGGCCATTGCGCGGGCGGCTGAGCTGACGAGTGAACTCGACACCTTGTCCGTGGTCACTGCTGACCATTCCCATGTGTTTTCATTCGGTGGCTACTCTTACAGGGGCAATCCTGTGCTAGGTACGGTCTGAAATTCGGTCAGCATTTACTCAAACTCTTGTAATTTTAAACTTGTAAGACTTTCCCAAGAATATATTTAAAAAAAAAGTCTTGTTTAAACAATGAAAGCCGATTAGGATGAAATGTTTTGATGTTTTGAATGTTTCTGACTTTCGCTGTGTTGACGAAAACATGAAACATTCTTCAAAATATCTCTCATTGTGTTCTTCAGAAGAAAGAAAAGTCGTACTGGTTTGCAACAACATGATGGGGTTTTGAATGAGCCATTATTTCCGCTTAGGCTTCGAAATATTTGCCCAGTAGAAATACGTGTTTCTCAGCAAGAACAGATTTGATGGTATTAGGTGATTAAGAATGACTTGTTTACCTTTTCGTCTTTAGGAGTTTCTTATTCAATAGGCGAGGATGGTAAGAAATTTACTACTGCACTTTACGGGAACGGTCCAGGATACCAGATTGCGAATGGAACTCGTCCTGACGTGAATGCGGAGACCTCAGGTAAGTTTATGAGTTTAATTGTCATTCCCTCAGGTGCAGAAGAGCATTTTTAAGTGCATGGCACGAGCTCTGTGTTTTGGCAATACAGACGCCCCATCTTGTGTCCATGCGTGTTACTGCAAGAAAATCTAATAAAACTCTTTTCTCTCGCATTAAAAGAATATAGCTAATTAGCTGTATATTCATGGCACTTTTTATATTTCTGAAACTCCTTAAATGAGAAAATATTTTTAATCTCTAAAGTCAGAGTTTGTTACAATGACAATGAGATTTTTGTGTGTGTGTGTGTATTATTATTTGAATCATTAAAGCTGAATTAATTAAACACTGTATAATGTAATTGATTCCTGTTCTTCGCAGGCAGTGATGAATATCTTCAGCAGGCTGCTGTACCTCTAGATTCAGAGACTCATGGTTCAGAGGATGTGGCTATTTTCGCCAAAGGCCCGATGGCGCACCTCTTCCACGGAGTCCAAGAGCAAAGCTACATTCCTCACGCTATGGCTTACGCTGCCTGTATTGAGCCCTACACTGACTGTCTGCTAGAAGACTACGGCGTTTGCACTCGGTTCAGCCTCATGGTTCTCATGCTGAGCTTGCTGTCCTCGCTCACATTCCTGATATAATGTGACTAAAGTGGGTGGGGGGTGTAATTTACATTTGCATCCCAATTAATTTGCTCATTTAACGGCAACATTTAGATAACCAACGGAAGAGCAGGATAACTTCTGCATTGGATCTGAGTTTGCAATTAATGTTGGTTATGATATAATTTAAATCCTCTGTGAGGATATGAATAATTGGTGGAAAAGGGTTGATTAATGTATGCCAATAAAATCTACAAATCCAAGAAGCTGTGCTAACCTTTACATTGTACTCACATTTCTTTAGTGGCCCTAAAAACACAGAACACATGGCAATGTAAATGTATTTTATATCTAAGAAATAAATGCATTTAGTCTAGTGTGGGCTAAATTTATATTTAAAATATTTTCCTTCAAAATGCTGACTATTATGAATATTGTGGATATTTGGGAATAGTGTGATCAACTGGTGTCATCTTCAGGTAAAAGACAATAAGTAGCTTAGTTTAAAACATATCAACTGTGCTATTGTTTCAAATGAGTAAGTCGTGTAAATGCCTTAAATGTATGGTGAAATGTGATTATTTTAAACAGATTTTTTTTGTACATGGAAGATGAATTACCTTGTAAGTTAATACTTGAGACCGAAAAACATTCAAAGAATAAACCTCATTCCACCTTCATCCATCCTGTACTTCATGGCTACTTTTAAAACAAATCTGTTGAATTAATTAATTCATTTAAATTAAAATACATTTTAATTTAAAGGAAACTTAAAGGGATAGTTCACCCAAATATTCAAATTAGTGCATGATGTACTTGTAGCTGATGTTCCTCTTTCAGATGAATTCAATCGCAGTTATATTAAAATATCCTGGCTCTTCCAATCTGTATAATGGCAGAGAATGGTGACCCTGTTTATAAAGCCTAAAAAACTACATCCATCCATCATAAAACTACTCCACACAGCTCCAGGGTGTTAATAAAGGCCTTCTGAAGCGAAAGAATGCGATAGTGTTAGAAAAATATAGATTAAAAAAATATATATATATATATATATATTGAACCGTTCGTTGGACTAATTAATTATATTTGAAAAAAAAAAAGTGAAATATAATGATATGCGTTCAACAAGGTACCCCAATAACCCAAACGACGTAACAGGCAACGCCCCTGACACCCCCGAAGAAGAAAAAAACACCAACTTATATGTTTATGTTAGGCTACTCAGTCAGGCGCTCGCTCACTCAGTACGCGCTGAAGGCTCGTTGCAAAATAGCCAATGCGTTTAACAGACTAGAAATGCAAGATCCTCCGATAACCAACAGGTCTGGTGTTTGGGTGCACTTTGGATTCCCTTTAAGCTATAATGGTGATGGCAAGAGAGTGGTGGATAAAAAAACAACGGTATGTCGCATCTGCTACATGACAATAGGGTACACCAGCGGGAATACAAAAAAAAAAAAAAACACCAGCGGGAATACTTGAAACATGTCAACTCATTAAGCCGACATCACCTTAGTGTGTCAGTATCTGGGCAAAGATGAAAAAAAGGAGAAACATACATGCAACAAACTATCCCCGCAGCATTTAGACCGACATTTCCAACTGACTCAAACAGGGCAAAAGACATCACCGCCGCGATCGGTAGGCTTCATTTACGTTACATTTACGTTATAGCCGCGGATATGAGACCTTACTATTTACCATTCGTTCTATCATCACCATTATAGCTTACAGGGAATCTAAAGTGCACCCAAACACCAGACCTGTTGGTTATTGGAGGATCTTCTTTTTCTGGTCTGTTAAATGCATTAGACATTTTGCAACGAGCCTTCAGCGTGTGCTGAGTGAGCAAGAGCCGTTCACATATTGCGCCTAAAAACGCGTGGAAAACGCTAGGTGCGTCTTTCTCCTCCTTTCCAAAGCGCTTGGGCAGAAGCACCCCTGAGGCGTCTGCCTTTGCTAAGCAACCATGACGTGCTCTCTCCATGAAGACAAAATTGCAATCCATATACAGCTATGATCAGCTGTTCCTTCATCTTGGCTGAGCTTTCAACGTTGTTACGGGAAAGGATGAAGCTGATTGGTTGGTTCTTGTCACATGACCCGCGGTGCGCTTGCGGCATTCTGAAAAGTTGAGATGTTTTTACATTTTGCTGTATCTAAAACGTACCAAACCGAACCGTGACATCAGTGTATCGTATCGAACCGAACCGTGAATTTTGTGAACCGTTACACCCCTAATATATATATATATATATATATATATATATATATATATATATATATATGAACTGTAATCTCCAGCTTCTGATCGCTCAAAGCAGGCACGTTCATGACAAGGCGTTCGAACATATGACATGGATGTAGCAGAAGGTGCAATGTAAGAAATATGTAGTCTCGCGAGAGTAAGCCCAGGGGAGAAGAGTGTAGTCAATTTAGTTTACAGCACACAGAAACCATGTAAAGAAGAACTATACCTTTAAAGTGGACATAAAACAATTTCTGCCAGTCTCATTTTAATCTTGAGTAACTAGAGTAGTATTGCATCCTTCATATCTCAGAAGAGTCTTTTGTATTATCAGATTTATAAAAGACAGATACTTTTTACGCTTCTCTCATAAACAGCTGAGCTTCTGGAGGCGTGTCATGGGCGGAGCTAAATAATCTTCTGGAAGAAGTGCCCATACAAGGAAATCCGCCCTTTATGATGTCATACATGGTCAAAAAAAATAAAAGGTTCTGAAGCTTATGAGCCAAGATGGCGGCGAAATTGGAGGAGGTGTTTTTAAGTTTCGTCACGAAAGTTTGAAGTTGGATGATATTAAAACCAACTTAGCTTAAATATTTTAAATAGATAAACACATAAACAAGATTTTTAATGAATTTCTCATTTCGAGCCAAATTTATGGGCTGGACCTTCAGTTGCTACTGAGAATGCAGTAATGCACAAAATTTGGCCACAGTTTGCGAACTTTCTGGCAAATACGACAAAATGTTACAGATTTTTTTTTTCCTCCAAAGCACTCTGAAAGTTTGCCTTGGACCGTACATCACTGAATTAACTGCTCACCACGAGACATTGAAAGTCGTGTCTGCTGGGATTCAAGATCTTAAACAGATGAAAACAACATTAAAAGAAGAAGCGGTACAGTTGGTGGACACTGAAGCTGTATGGGGTACAAGAAAAGGATGGAGAAGACGTCTGTGGTGTTGTGATCAGTATCCTGGGCCATGCGGTACCCTGCATCGGTGACAGGATGGAGGAAGCAGTGGATATCGCCCATCATCTCGGCCCACAGAAAAAGGATGGTACATGCAGATCTATAATTATCTTGTTTGCTTTTCATCGTTACATAGACACTGTCTGGCAAGCTGCCATTTCTGTGGGACAGCAAGCTGCGACTCAAACAGGCCTGATCCCCAGAAGACGGGTGGCAAGAGAAGAATTTGGCCCCTGGTCTAGAAAGCCAGAGATGAAGGGAAAGGCTTCTTTCTTTTCCCTTATTCCTCTGTCTTTTTCTCTAATAGATAGAAAGAGATTTGACTATGTGCAGGATGTACATGAATTCTTCAGTTCTCCCTGTATTTAGATCCATACAGTTTCTTCAGTGATTGGTGCATACTTTATTCCTTTTTTTTTTTTTGTCTTTCTTTATTTGTCATGGATTTCAAGTTCAGTTCACTTTCTGTTATGTCTTTGAATGTTAGAAGTATGTGTGATATGATAAAGAGGAAAGCTATTATTATTATTATTGTTTTATTTTTTTGTGAGTTGGATGTTAAATTCTGGAAGAATCAATGGGCAATTTCATTTATTGTAGCCAAGGTTCTAATCATTCTGCTGGGGTTTCAATTCTTCTGCACAAATTTAAGGGGCATATTCCTGAGGTAATAACTTCTAGTGAAGGCATGTCTTGCTTTATGTCACTAAAGCAAGACAACTCTATCTTTATTATCTGCAACTTATATGGTTGTAATTATCTTTCTGCCAACACAATATTATTTTCTCAGTAATTTGACAGAAATGCATAATAAATACTCAGGATCTTTCTCATCAATGAATGTTTAGATGACACACTGGGCAGATTTCCTCCTAGAAGCAATGGAGCTCTCCACACTAATTCTAATAATGTTTTATCAATATGTTCTTCTCTCTCCCTCACAGATCCTTTTTTTTTCATCCGACACACAGGACTTCACTTGGTACAATAGTAAAATCTCCTTAAGATTTTGAATTTATTGTTTTTTATTTTCTTCTTCAGCTATTTGTTAAAGACGTATCTCATTCGTTTGCCCCCCTCTCTAATCATAAACCACTTTTACTCTCCTTTCCGAGACGCCTACAAATCTCTCCCTCGCCCACTTTTTGGCAAATCGGATCACTCTTCCATTCTGCTGCTACCTGCTTATAGGCAGAAACTGAAACGGGAAGCACTGGCCCTCAGGAAAATTCAATGCTGGTTGGACCAATCAGACGCTTTACTACAGGACTGTTTTGATCACGTGGACTGGGACATGTTCCAGGCAGCGTCTGATGACGACATAGAGGCGTACTCAGAAACTGTAACGTGTTTCATCAGGAAGTGTGCCCACAAAAACAATCAGCATCTACCCAAACCAAAAACCGTGGATTTATAATGATGTTCGAGCAGCCTTGTCAGCGCGGACATCCCTTTTTAAATCCGGGAATGCTGATGATCGCAAACAAGCCAGTTACGATCTAAGAAAATCCATCACAGCCGCAAAAAGACAATAAAAAAAAAAAGCTGAAGATCAATTCAACACCAATGATGCAAGAAGCATGTGGCAGGGCATCAACAACATCACACCCTAACCCTAACCCTAACCCCACCCACACAGAGAGCGCTCCCGCAGCTGCTGCAGAAGATGTGAGTGCACTCACAGTCTCTGTCTCAGATGTAACCCGATCCTTCCGACGGGTAAATATCCATAAGGCTGTGGGTCCCGATGGCATCCCAGGCCGTGTGCGCTGACCAAGTGCATTCCAACTAGCCCGGAGTTTCACAGACATTTTCAACCTCTCCCTCTGTCTGTCTGTGGTTCCCTCGTGCTTCAAAAAAATCTACCTTTGTGCCCATACCAAAGAAAAATTAAATCACATGCTTAAATGACTGGAGGCACGTTGCTCTTACACCGATCTACAGCAAGTGTTTTGAGAGATTCGTCAGAGACTACATCTGCTCTGTGCTGCCTGCCTCACTAACACCATATTAGCTGCCACACTTGTTGCGAAGTGCCAGACTCTGGGACTAAACAGATCTCTGTGCACCTGGATCCTGGACTTCCTGACAGGCAGAAGTCAGGTGGTCAGATTGGGCAACAATACTTTATCCCCGCTGACCTTCAACACTGGTGCTCCTCAGGGCTGTGTCCTCAGCCCACTCCTGTACTCCCTGTACGCACATGACTGTACAGCCACACACAGCTCCAACGTCATCGTCAAATTTGCTGATGACACAACGGTGATAAGCCTGAACATCGAAAATGATGAGACGGCCTACAGAGAGGAGGTGAGCACCCTAACTAAATGGTGTCAGGAGAACCATCTCTCACTCACCATCGACAAGACCAAGGAGCAGGTGGTGGATTTCAGGAGACAGAGAAGAGAACACACACCCATCACCATCGACAGGACACCTGTGGAGCGGGTAAGCAGCTTCAAGTTCTTCTGCGTTAACATCAGTGAGGATCTCACCTGGTCTACACACACTGATGCAGTGCTGAAGAAGGCACACCAGCGCCTCTTCTTCCTGAGACGGCTGAGGAAGTTTGGAATGAGCCCCAGCATCCTCAGAACATTCTACACTTGCACTATAGAGAGCATCCTAACGGTCTGCATCACTGCATGGTTCGGAAACAGCCCCGCTGACAATCGTAAAGCTCTGAAAAGTGTCGTGCGAACTGCAAGCCTCCCTCCAGGACTTCTACACCAGGCGGTGCATAAGGAAAGTCCGGAGGATCATCAGTGACTCCAGCCACCCGTCCCACATACTGCTCTCTCTGTTGCCCTCAGGAAGATGTCTCCGCAGCATCTGATCCCGCACTAGCAGACTAGGGATAGCTTTTTCCCTCAGGCTATCAGACTAATGAACAGTCAGAACTAATACACCCTACAGCATACTCCTACAATATGGTATGCCACACACTGCACTTTAACTCCAACAGTTCAACACTGGACTATACATACACACTCTATTTAATACAATACCCTACCCTTTACCGCTGGATATCACCAGGGCACATGCATGACATTTCTGTATCCAGTTCAAGTACACTCTGTTGCACCTTAGCATATTTTTATGCTTGTATATGTTTACATAATGTAGAACGTGTACATTCTGTGTTTAGTGTATGTTTAGTGCTAACTGTATGTATGTACATACTGCGTATAATGTGTAGTGTTAACTGTAAGTATGTCTAATAGTAAACTGTGTGTACTGAGTATATATATGTGCATATTGCACATTTTCACCTGTTGAAGTCTGTATGGTTATATGTTAATTGTTTCTGCAATTTCTGGAGCGAGCTCAAAAGAATTTCACTCACCAAGGCACATGTGCATCTTTAATTTAAATCTAGCGGATGCAGCCCAACACCAGGATGTGGGGGAGCGAGTGCCGCCATTTCTCTGGACCAGTAGTCATGCTGACGGCTCCTGCTCCAAGAGATGCCAACAGAGTTACTAACATCACCTGTACAGATATGGCTGGCAGGCTGTATCGTGCACTGTGACCTGGCCGCGGGGGCTCCAGAAGTGGAGGAGAAAATCAATGGCCACCCGTTTCCAGCTCTACTCAGGCACTGCCATCAGCCTTGTTCAGTCCCGCATCCTCGAACCCTGTGGAGAAACCAAAGCTTCCCTCCCGATCACTTGTTTTGCACGGAGACAGGCGATATGTAATGGCCCGGAAAGAGAGAATATATCGGCTGGCCCTGGATCTTGGCCGATGGAAGTGGGAGTAATGAAAGGACCTACCGGTCCCTGTCCTTCTCGGGCGGAGTTGGCATTACAACCGAGCCGCACAGCCTCGAGAATTCCAGCCTGGAGACCGAGTGATGGTCCTTGTCCCCAATGCAGGCTGCAAATTCCTGAGCAGCTGGCAAGGCAGTCTTTTGTTCATTATCTGGCTCGGCTCGGTGTTCATCTTCAGTTCTCTCTTCACAGCAGTTCAGTCAGTGTACTGTTTGAGTACATGAATTACTCATGGATATTGGTTTGTTTGAACTCAGAGGGAGTGTCAGCCACATTAAAAAAGTTAACAGCTTAAGTCATTTGTGGATTAATGCGTATTAGAGATGTGAACCGTTTAAAACAATTCAGTTCGATTTGGTGAACTGAATGATTCGTTCGCGAACCGGATATCCAGACTGCTTTGATTTGAACTCTCTCTCACAACAGACACGGAAGAGAAGACAATGCTGAATAAAGTCGGCGTTTTTGCTATTTTTGGACCAAAATGTATTTTCGATGCTTCAAAATATTCTAACGGACCCTCTGACGTCACATGGACTACTTTGATGATGTTTTTCTTACCTTTCTGGACATGGACAGTAGACCGTACACACAGCTTCAATGGAGGGACTGAGAGCTCTCGGACTAAATTAAAATATCTTAAACTGTGTTCCAAAGATAAATGGAGGTCTCACGGGTTTGAAACAACATGAGGGTAAGTTATTAATTACATAATTTTGCTATCTGGGTGA
Source organism: Carassius auratus (assembly GCF_003368295.1). Lineage (NCBI taxonomy): Eukaryota > Metazoa > Chordata > Actinopteri > Cypriniformes > Cyprinidae > Carassius > Carassius auratus. Next base: position 14,050,610 of record NC_039289.1, read on the forward strand.
ACTAACCCTTTAACCTGTTGAATAAATGGGTTGGGACAACGGACCAGCTCGCCGCCCTCACCACAGTGGAGTCCGTGGTCGTGGATGTCAAGCCCCAGCTGTCAGGGGTTGACCTGGTCGGCCAGTTCCCCGATGTGTTCTCCCCAATCCCCGGGCGGACCCAGATCCTCCATCACAAGATCCACACACCACCAGGAACCATCGTCAGGCAAAAGCACTACCAAGTCCCAGAGGCTGGTCAGCAGGCTACTGAGGAGGAAATCCAACAAATGCTGACATTAGGGGTGATTGAACCATCAAACAGCCCTTGGTCCAGCCCTATCATTGTGTTACCAAAACCAGATGGTAGCCTCCGCTTCTGCAATGACTTCCGTTGCCTCAATGAAATTATATTCTTATATTTAACCTATTTATTATATGATTTATTAATATATACATATATATATATATATATATATATATATATATATATATATATATATATATATATATATATATATATATATTTATACAATCAATATTAATTTATTGGCATAACCTGAGAGAACTGTGACCCCTGCACTGGTGATGATCTAGACCTCCAGCTTGGGAAACATTTCTGAATCAAACCAAATAATCCTTTATCTCGGACCATTTCAGGTATAGTCTACATCCCTTACAGCATCAGTGGTCTCTTATGAGCAACTATTGCATGACTGTTCACTGTGAAAAGCTGTCAGTGGTGCTGTGTCGGGGTCTCTGCCATCCTCTCTGAAAACCCTCAGCCTACGTTTCCACCAACTTGAGAGAAGAACAATGACATAATAGCCAGCCCACAAACAAGCATAATTCAACAAGATCGTAATGGTTTAATGGACTAAAGGTCTTCTGGCCTTGAAATTGCTGTTGGTGCTCGTCAACAACATACTTACATTAGGCGTATTCATGTAACATGCATAGATTTATGTAACATGCATCCAGACATGAAGTACTGCTAGTTTTCTGATGAAAAGCAACAGGAATAACTGTTACCTAAGAATATCTGTTTTTCTTTTTTTTCTGCTCAAATTCCTGTCAGGCCAGTAGTTGGTAATGCCACTTTGAATAGAAACACTACATGCCTGCACTTATACCTACAGACTGAACAAGTAATAAATATGCACACCAGCACTTTGGTGTTTTGAAAAGTTTATGTTTTCAGGCCCCCAAAATGCAATTTTAGAGTAATTGAATGCCCAAACATTATAAAAAGTTTTCCGTTAAAGACAAGCTAAAGAAAAACTGACAAAAGTTGTCATTATTGGTACTAGGCTACTAGCAAAATATTATCTTACATTAATTATGACAGCTGGGTTAATAAGCAAAATATTTATTTAGCATATTTTATCAAAATGAGGTTCTGGCGTGACACTCATTGGGACTTCAGCGTGAGATTGATGCTGAAAGCGTGTCACGCCAGATACGTGAGAATAGGCAACCCTGTTTATGGTGTTTTGTCTATTGAAAGTTGTCGGCATGTTGTTAAATTACAGTACAATCCATTGAAGGCATTGTTTTCAGCCGTCAAATATTAAATATAGCGCTGTGTGTGTGTGTGTGTGTGTGTGTGTGTGTGTGTGTGTGTGTGTGTGTGCCAGCAAAGCCCCAACAAACATGGCGACTTCTGCGTGACACATTAGAGTAATGTTTCTATAGCAACGCTACAACTCTCGCGGTAACAGAGAGTGCGAGACTGACTGCAGCGCCCTGTTTCCTTTCGCCGCTGTAAATGGGCAAGTGCGCGAGCTCCGGCAAAATTCAAGTCATCAACGGTCATAAACTTTAATCACAAACAGCGTACAACTCTCATTTTTACATCGGCTGTTAGTAAATTAAGCCAGGCTGTTGTTTCTGAAGCGCCTCGGCGTAGTTTGGTGGTTAGTTTGAGGCGTTAACAGTGTAAAAGAGGAGTTGTGGGTGGGTTTGGCGGTTATGGCAGCACCGCGACCCATTAAAGGGATCCTGAAGAACAAATCCAGTATCAAAGCCCGACCCGAGGAGCCAGTCCAGGACACTTCCGAGCCAGGAGCCCCTATAAACTCCGAAGACGACCAGCAGTGAGTAACCAGTCTTTAAAACATTTTGAATGAGTCCGACAGCGCGTCTGTCACCGTGAGAGCTGTCAATCAAACTGCTCTGATGGTGACCGTGACCTGAACTAATGCACTTAACCAGTCCTGTGGGTTCAGTTTAACTGGTCCCAGTTACATCACTGGGATAGGAGCCTAGACTGCTAGTAGGCTCTGAGGTTTATTTTTATGTTAATTTACCTCCTTTCTTTTAGTTTTGTGTTGAAATGACATTCCTCCGATGATATTTTAAAGGCTTCTTCAAAATTACATTCAAAGTAAATATCGAAATATTAACCATGTTCATGTTTTGGTTTGACTGAACCTATTTAACATGTCAACATAAAGGTGAGATAACACTTGTGCTGTCTCTCTGGCATCACAAAACTCAGTCTCTGCAGATTTGATAAATCAGAAGAGCGATTCTCTGTCCTGGAGGTCTCAAGATTTTTCAGAAACCTCATGGAGAGCCTGTGTTTTCAGTATGACGCTTGTCGATGTCTGTAGGTGTTGTTTTTGGCTCTGCCTCCTCTTCCTCTCTCTCACCAGAAGACATTGTTCTTGAATCCAGCTCTCCCACTCCTAGAAAAATAGGACACACAGAATGACACCTATTACTGGATTTCTGTCCTGTGAGACGGCTTAGCCAACTGCACTGACACTAAACGAGTCCCATTAAAACATGAATCCACTGATGCACCTGACCACTAGATAACCACAGTAGTGTTGAGTGTACTGTAGGCTAATATTACAATATTTCTCATCTCATAACAAACATTGGGTCTCATTCACTAAGCATAATTCAAGTCAAATTCATTTAAAATATAATCAGATGTAGTACGATCTCACATTCTTTTATGTATTTTAATAAGTACAAGTCAGAATGAGTATATTGTTTCATTTTTACATAAATATACCTGTTGCTCTGCCCCAGAAACTGCTGTTTGCAGCCATATTAATGAATAGGAAATGGAAAAGAACACAAGTGGATAGAATACAATAGAAAAAAGAATAGAGAACTGAAGTGTTAGAGCTAGATCTGTGCCATTAACTGTTTCGATGTGACTCACAAAATGGGACGTGCATGATTTTTTGGGGGGTTTTTTTTAGAAAATGAGAACTCGCATGTCAAATACACTCAAAAATTTGACAGTGTGGCACTTATCCACGTAAATGCTTGCTCGTTATGTCTTAAGTGAACTTAAACTGTTGAGAATGAAAATACTGTACGTGTTTAACCTGTGCAGCTCTTAAAGTGACAGCACCCTAATGTTCCTGCTGCTGACGGAGTGCTTCATGTTAATCAAACAGCAAAGGCAAAGAGAAACCACTCACTGCTCTCGACTGAAGGACTTCTGTAGCTTTAATGAGAACCACAGCAAGTTTAATTCTTACAGTCAAGGCTGTGCTCTTTTATTTGTGTAGTAGGCTGTTAGCTGAATACTTTAGACTTGCAGAAAAGAAGATAGGATAGAATCATTGATGCAAACTTCATCAAATATGAGGCAAACCTTTTGGTCAGTTTTCTTTGAAGTCTCAAGTGATTTCATAGAAATATAAGACTGAACCCTATGAAGCAGTTATGTATGGTTGGAGTATTGTGAAGAAACAGTGGATGGTGTTTGCTTGTGCTGGAGAGTGGCTGGTTGCCAGGGCGTTTGTTAAGGTGTCCTTAGTGCTGCTGGTGCGTGATGCGGTTGCTAGGGCATTTTATTTACTGGCAAAGCCCAAGTCTTTGATATTTGGGTCTCGGACATGGCACGGGTCCCTCCCTCAGTGCAAGTCTGTGAGATTTTCAACAGAAAATAGTAAGTAAACAGGAAAGCAGCATGATTTGAGACGTCTACAGAAAAAGGAGTGTGTGATGAGTTACAGATCAAAATGTAATAATTTAGTAATACTCAGATCTGCATTTATCTTTCTACAGTTAAGATCATCTCTGCTCAGTCACTGTTAACTCAGTGAAAGTAATACCAGCTGTTACAGAAACAGCGACAGGTGTTGATTTCTTCTTTTTTTTTTTTTTTTGGTAATGTCACTTTTTTTTATTTTTTCTAAATATATTAAGAATGCATTATAAGAATGAATGAAATGAAAATAACATTTGTTATGAATTTGCTGTACCTCATGTATTTAACTACTGGATCAGGTTCATGGTCTTAGTTTGGCTGATTCCTCATTATATATTTTTATAGTTAATTTACCGTATGTGATTGACAGACAGCATTAATTATGGTCACATTGTAGGACAATTGCTAAATTTCAGTGATTCCATCTTACGGATGTTGAGAAATATTCAATAAATAATTTTGCATTTTACTCTCTAGTTTTAAGTCTCTAAAAGTCTTTAAAGACACTCTCACCTTATTCCTGTATGAATATGAAGCTATTCTTTTCCTAACAATATTCTTTGTTTCTCAGACATCTGCAGTAGCAGGAGAGCCATGTTTTTTGGCAGCTTTTTTTGTTACTTTAGGGGGATATCCTGTACCAGCTTGTAGATCTTATTTTTAAGTTGAGTTTTTTTTCAGCATTTGGCTCTGCTAATCGCAGACACGTTCCCTGAAATCTGTTGTGCTTGCTCTCCAATAGGGCTGGGCGATGGGTCAAAAATATCGCCTTTAAACATTGGCATTTCTTTACACAGGGATATTTTGACATGAGCAAACAGCAGCATACAGAACAGTTCAACAACAGATCCGGGATTCACACATCGTCTGATTGTCAGCACCTGCAGCGTTTCTGAAAATAAAACTGAATAATATAAATAAAACTAATAAAATAAATAGACATTAATTATTTTTCTCTTAAATCAAATGAAAACTCTAATTATTGAAAAAAAATATGAAATTAACTGATTGTATTAATCGGTCAAAATTCTTAATGTTCCTAGTTTGGAGGTCTGTTTTGACCCGGTTTTAACTCAATAAAAATAACTTCTCTATATATTTGGAAGCAGGGATATGGTGACTATGGGGCTATGTAAATATTTTTTGCAACGTAGGTTCATCATTTGTAATTTTTTTCCTATAATGTTGATAATCGCCTGTTACCTGACTGTTGACATCGACATCGCGATACTTGGTAGAAATCGTCCATATACGATAATATTGTCTCATCACCCAGCCCTAAAATAGCACATTTCCAGATGCCCAAATAACGTCTACATGTTCTCCGCAGGGATGTGTTTTCTCGCCCTTGCTTTACATTTTGTACAATAATGACTTCGTAAGTAAACACACAGACATGTTTTTTTTTTACATTTGTGGATGACACCGTTATTGTCAGTCTCCTTAGTAAGGATAAGAACTGTACTTATAAGTAGGGCTGTGCGATACGGAGCAAAAATGTATCTCGATATATTTTGCTATATCTTGATATACGATATATCTATCTTTACAGGAAAAATAACCCCCCAAAAACTACTGCAAAAACAAATATGTCAAATATTACATGTTTAGGGCCCTATGAAATGTTTTATTGTTCCCTAATTATGTGTTTTAGCATGTGGATTTCTGGCAAATACTTTTATTTTGACGGGTTTACCTTTACAGTTCTGTGTATGTGATACTACAGTCTATGATGTGATGTGATGCTAGTTTTACTCAGACAAACGGTCAGATGCTCATGAAGTGACTCTCAGTGCAGTTCTGGAGATGTTGTTCATGTGTTTACGTCTTTATTTAGTGAGTCGACAGACACTGAAATCACAGCGAGCGTCACACGAGCTTCCGTGTGTTTAATGAATGAAGAAGCGCCATTCATTAACACAGACACGCAAAACATGCAGAATTCATATTTAAATAGACTTTTCCGGCTTAATGTTTGCAGATATTAGTCCATATTGCGATTTGATGCGAATGCAATGACCAACTTTTGATTAATTCATTCAAAATTTGACAAATTCCGTGACTTTGCACGTTAAACTCTAAATTCCGATTTTATGACTGTATTCTGCGATTCCGTCTGCGTTTTTCTGCATCATGTAAATCATAGGGCTCTACAGTAGACATCTGCCTGCTGTTCGCCTGACGCCAAACCGAGGCATCTCCATATGATGGAGCCAGTTGTCCTTGTTTTTTTGTTATTTTTTTGACTAGTTCTGTAGCCTCTGGGCTGGATGCGGACGACTTAAACTATTCTTGGAGATTATACTCATCCGCTGTTCCATGAGTTTAAATGCTTCCTTCTGGGTTACGTTATCGTATGCCTACACTTAAGAGTAACTGGTATGGATTTACTTTTATTCTTACTGCTGTTAGACTCTTAAACCTGTGAGAGTGTTGTTTGTATTGTTTATGGACTGTTTCTAGTTTGATGGTTGTGTGAAGTTTACAGACTTTATGCTGCATCAAAAATTGCCCCTTGGGCTTACAATAAACTTGAACCTTGAACCTACTCTCCAAATAAGTCCCTGCAGGCTGCTTGCTCATGTATTGTTTTTCTAACCTATGATCTTTTTCTCTCATGTGATACCACTGTTCACCATTGGGGAGGCCTCTGCCTCTAACATGAATGAAACTGATCTATAAATTATGTTGCGAGGGAACATGAACAACCATTCTGAAGAGATTAGCTTTATTCGACTAGTCCTCGGTCCTCCTTTATATTCATCTTTCTGTCCATGAAGGACGGTAAATCTTGCACTGATTGTGTCCAGCACCTCCCTAAAAGAGACTTAAAAATAATCCTCTTGTCAAACAACAGTTCTATGAAATGCTATCGTTAAAAATGGTCATTTTAAATCAGGTTCGAGTGGATTTCCACACTTGCTTGGAAGCAGCACCTCATCCAAACGCTGGTTGTGTAACTGTTCTTCTTCCATGTGGATTGGCACATTTGACTGCTGCTGCTAAAGCATTAGTGATCTAGTCTGCTGCGTTCATGTCACCAAATACAATCACAGGATTTTCATCAGACTACAAAACACAGAAAGAAGAACTACTAAAAAGCCCATGTTTAGTTACGGTTCTGTAGCATGTCAGAGTTTTACCTGCTTGAAGTTAGGACTGGGTGATATATCTAACGATATGATCATCACCCAGCCCTACTTGAAGTGTTGTAAAGTATCTCTGTCATTGCATTGACAGAGTGTTTACTGAACCATAATTGATTGACTGGGGTCATACTTAGCTTTTTCTGTATCACTTTGACTTATTGATGGTCCATCTGGTCAAATACAAATATCAAATACGAAGATCTCGCCGCTCCGTCCATGCAGTAGATGCACATCCTTGAATAGGCCAGTGAGAAATGGATCATTTCAGAAGGGAATATGGTACCAGGAGTGTTATTTAAGTATTAAAGATTTATTCGTATCTTGATGAGCTTTCAGGTTTCATTTTGTGTGAAAGACTTGAATTGATTTATTCTTCAATTCAACATGAATTTGAAATGGATTCCATTTACTTTAATTATAAGTCCTGATCATACAGAGAAATAATTATTAGTACTTGATACTTTTTAATCTAATCTAGATTAATGCCGGTATTGCCCATATAATTATGCATCAAATGCATCATCTGCCACTTTAAGAAAGGCACTCGATTGAAATGAATAGTGCTTTGCTTTACGAAACTGCTCTTGGGGGGTAGCACTGTAGCATGATGGTTTATAGCATTCAGTGCATTGGGAAACCTAGACTTAAGACAAGAAACAAGGCTTTGTGTGCCAGTCTTATTTATATCACTAAAGGGTCAGTATATTTGGCAATGTATGCCACTTGGTGCTATTTTTTGTCTGCCGTTTCCAAAGTACTCCAAAAAGATTCAAAGTGGGGCAGAGTCCTTTGTTTAATGTAGAGGATCCCAGTGGGAACATTTGCATCACGGCTAAGAGCTTTATCTATAATTCTATAATACATTCTGTGTTTCTACCCATTCTTTTAGGAAGAAGTCTCAGAAATGGGATGAAATGAATATTTTGGCCACATATCACCCGGCGGACAAGGACTATGGGCTGATGAAGATAGACGAACCCAGCACGCCATACAACAGGTAAGCATCTGCCATTAATGCTGTTTAGACCATACCTGTATCGCTCTGTGCTGTGACTGTGCTACTGCGTAGATTCAGGAGTGAAGCTGCCGCCACCCTATTAAATCTAAGAAGATAATGAAACCGTGCTCGTTAGAACAAATTGGATTGAGTGAAGTTTCTAGGAAGGGATTAAATGAACAAAACATTAATTTAGGGAAATAAAATCAACTGACAATTTCTTTTTGGACTAAAGTGTGCAGGAAAAACATCTATAAAACACCTAGAGCCTTAATGCTACAGCTTGAAGAATAGTCATTTTTAAAGATCTGATCTCTTGCTGAGGCTGTATGGATTGGGAATATGGGTTGTTCAAAGTGTTGCTCTTCTCTCTGGATATGTTTCTGCCCCGTCTGCAAAATACAAGAGCAGCACTGAGGGTGCAACTCAATATGACAGGGCAAATTTGCAGAAAAGGTCATTCTGTCTTTCTCCCTTCGGGCTGTCGACCAAAAATCTCCTGTTCCTCTTAGGATGGTCGGCAGTGACGATGATGAGGGGGCGCTCAGCGATTCGGACGGGAACACAGTCCTACCTGGAGATGACCTCGCTAAGAAGTAAGTGATGTATAATAGCTATCTCTGATATGTATATATTTCTTCTAATGTTTTGGGATGTACCCATGTTTTAGGCTCCAAACCTTGCCCCCCCCCCCCCCAAAGAATTCGCTTTTTTTTAATAATGACCGAACACTTATTTACTATTTGGTCAGGCTGCAGTGTACCAGAATAGCTCAAAGCACACAATTCTTGTTAGTAATGTGTCAAATGAAATAAATAATCCCTTTATAAGTGAAGTTACATAATTATTAGTTATTGAAGACAGGAAGGTTTTAAGCAGCAGTGCAGCTGCATTAGTGCACATTAGGTGTGTAATCGAAGCTTTTATCATTACTGTGCTGCCACAGGAAATGAAGGGAGATTCTGATGAAGATGCATCAAACTCTGATAATGTGTCTGTGTCAGGCTGGCGGCAGCGGCGGAAGGAGCAGGATCTCGCTTCATGGAGGAACCAGAAGAGGAGAGCAGTGAGGAAGAGGAGGAGGAGCTGAGTCCGGAGGAGCAAGGTGACACACGTGTCTGGCCTCACAGAGAAAAAACATACTTGTGAAATAGAGAACAGGGTTGAGAGCATATAATGCTAATGTGAAATAAAACCACACGTGCCGTATTCAGTTTGATGTACCGATCTAGTACTGCTTTCTGTCAGCTTTCTTTTAAAAAACAAAAACAGAGGCATGACTTGATGTTCATCGACTGAATCAGTGGATTCTCGAGCTGGATGTGTTTTTGTTTTGTCCTTCCTCAGCCAGAAAGAAGCAGTTTCAGATGATGAGGAAGATGCATTATAATGAAGGTATGAACATTAAACTAGCCCGACAACTCATGGCCAGTGAGCTGGAAGAGGAGGAAGACGAGGACGAAGAGATGAAGGATGACACGGAGACCGAGGACATCACCGTTGACCCCCCACAAGAGGGTAAATAAAGACTAAAACCATGTGTTAGTAACACTATTGACCCGCACTGAACTGCACATGTGGTTTGGAGAGGAGTCGAGCCATCACTAGTGCTGTGTTTGGGGTTAGTGATTTGGATAAACTTTTAACCCGTCATATTAACCTTGTCTGACCCTGGAGAGCTCGACATATGGAATAATAGAAAAAAAAAAAATTGTCAAACTGTCTGTTGGACCATCAGACAAAATGTAAAAAAAAACAAAAAAACAACAACATTTTTTACATATCGTATTTAATAAATATTAGGCATTTAGGACCAATTTATCGATTAAAAAAAAGTATCTAATTTAAAAAAAAAAAAGTATCTAATCTAAAATATTGATTGATTGAATTAATGGTGCTGAAAATTCAGCTTTGCATCAGAGGAACATTTATATAAGGAATGCCTAATATTCCTTATATAAATGTTATATATAAAACTAATATATATATATATATATAATTAGTTTTAAAAAATCTTTTTAATGTAATACTGCCGATATGTTTTACCCTGCTTTTTCTTTACGGATGTAAAAAATGTTTTGAAATACTGTAATAAATTCAAACGTCTCATCGTTCATCTATTACAGCTGATTCGTTGGATTTATAAGGATGTCAAGATTTTGTCCCACGACCGTCTGGAAGGCAGCATGTCGTCACCGGTTCAGCTTCGGGATCCCCCTCCACCCCGTGTGTCCTACCAACAGCACAATGCCACGTATATCATCCAGCTCCATTATTTGCCAAACGTTTATTGTCATCACGCTAAGAAACGAGACTGTTATCAGACAGGTCCAGGCCTGGACTCCACCCTCTTCCTGTGGCGAGAGAGTGGGAGTCCGCTCAGAAGTGTGCTTGTGTCTTACACCCCTAATGATCCACAATCAACCGTACACTGTATGTGAATCCCCACCTCTTGTAGTGATTGAGTTTAATGTGATCTGACCAGGCCGGTGGTTTAGGATGCGCCGCTAATGGAGGACGGATGTGGTCCTGGGCTCTGACACACATCGCTCACATGAGCTCTACTGTATGCACGGCTTCTGAAAACCATGTTTAACCTCATCGCCACTAATAGTATCTTAACAGGTGAGTATTACTGAACTAGATGTCAAACTACTGATCAGTAGACTGAACCCTGTGGTTGTCTCTGTTGCTTTTCCAAAACTGTTTAACAGATGCTGAACAGTTCTGATGGATTTTGACTTGGCATCCTTATTGAGCTTTCTTTGTTTTGATCGCCTTTTTATTTCCTAAATGCCATTTATAATGAGGTGATTTCTTTCTATGATTGCTGAAGAATATAATTATCCTTTCAGTACCTAATAAAAGAAAAAAATCATAATTTTGGTATGTTGATGCAGCAATTTGATCTCCAAAATTGGATTTGTTATTCTGGTTTATCAATTTAGTCATGGACAATCACACACAATACAATAATAAATAATCATCATACTAATAATAATAAGCTAAATGGGTGAATGCTGCAAACAAAATATAATATATATATATATATATATATATATATATATATATATATATATATATATATATATATATAAATAACCCCCCCCCCCCCCCCCAGATGATTATTACTTTATATAAACTCTTGCATATTTTCTATTAAATAAAAGTATTCAGGCTTGTTACAGTAATGCAATAAAATACAAAAAATTCAAAAGTCAAACATATTTTGGCTCTGTAATGATAAATAAATAAATAAATAAATACAAATATTATGACTCATTACCAAAAGGCAATAATAATAATAATAATAATAATAATAATAATTGGGGGAAAAAAACTTCACTGTAATATAATAATTCAGAATAAAATGCACCACCTCAAATAAAACATCCAGATGCATTACATTCATAAATATCAAATATTTACAAACATTTAGTACTTAAGTTGTGCTAAATTTTAATGAAATGACCAAATTACATATATTTTTTATTTTATTTTTATTTTACTTAATAATAATAATAATAATAATAATAATAATAAAACGGTTCTTGACTGGTTTTACAAAGTTCACCCAAACACTGGCACAGTATTGTTTTTTTGGAAACCGTTATTCAATTCAAGTGTTTCTGCCTGGATGCATTTTATAGACCTTTTTCTGGCTACTGTGTTTCTTCTGGACATAAAGACAGCACAATCAGTGTGAGATCTGTGTTTCTGAGATGATCCCATCATTCACACGGCCTGCCCTTGACTGAATGATGTCAGGAAATTCACAAACTGCTGGACACATTGAATATAAAAGCACCTATTTCTTAACTGGTATCAGTTTTTGATGAAAAGAATGAAAGGTCTGGTATTGTCTTGCGATGTCCCATCAGTCATTGACGTGGATTGCACACATTCATACGGTCATGTCAGATATAGTGCAATCCTACATTTCTACATTCTCAAGAACAAGTGCTTTGATTTTTATCATTGTTGAACTTTCTTTTTTTTGCTTCATGCGTTTTGAGTAATTTGACAATTTCTGTTCATTTTATTCCTCCACAATATATATATTTATTTATTTTCCTAAATATATGTGCATATTCTTCAAATGAAAATGTGCATATTTGTCAGTCATTAAAATGTTGGTATGAACTTGTTCTTTGGATTTGTTTTTAAGTAAGTGACATACCATTACAGAAAATACAATGATATTACTACATTACAACTGCCAATACTCTAGTCGAAGTCAAAAAAAATATCAGCTTATACCTTTATTAAAAAGCTCGTTCACATCACACCAACAACTGATAACTATTTCAATGTTCACACCAATGGATGAGACCATTCAGTTATCTGTCTCCCACTTTAAAACGTTGACACGTCCGCCATCTTGGAACGGTCAGTGTGTCGTCACTCGCTATTAAAAGCAATGCGTTTCAAGACGTCACAACATTGCACAGCCTCTGCTGGGGGAGAAAAAAGACGAAATGTTAAATTCCTGAATAAATTGGATAAACTTTCACGGGTAAGAATGTGTTGGTTTGTGTTTTTATATGCGTTAATTCGCTGTTACAGGTTTTCAAACTACAGTACCTTTTAAATGTGTTGGCTAACGTCTTTGTCTTGGTGTGTTAGTTTAGCAAAATCATTGGTAACTGGAATTGGTAACTATTGGGTGATTGGGACAGCACATTTTTTCTTTGATTTAGGCTGGTGTAAGAATATTTACTGAATTACACAAGTTCATACGTTGATATATTTTTATATGCAATATTTCCTTTTCTGTTCATCATTATTAAGAGTCCCTTTTAATATCTGTTCAACATTATTTCTCAGTTCATCAATCCATACAATACAACACATGCAAATGAGGTAAAAGAGGGCTTAATGTCCCAAGTGCGTCTCATTTTAATTATGTGGTCTTACAGCTAGGGCACAGCAAAAGAAAAAAGGTTTTTATTTTCACTCATTAGGTGAGAAAACACATTCTGGATAGTTATACTGTCCCATTTGATACATATATACAGTTATAAGAGTAACTGCATTTATTTTTTTATTTTTTTAGAAGTTATTAATATATTTTAGTATGTACACTAAATTTTAAGCACGAGTTCAGAATCAGAAGTAATAGCCTAACAGTTTCCAATGATTGCATGTCAGAAATCAACAACTAGATGGAAGTATTTCACACAAAAATAAAAATACATAAATTCAACCAACACAAACTTGATCTATACATTAAATTCACTTGAAGGAATGGACTTTTAAGCTTAAAAAAAAAAAAAAAAACGTTATATTTATATATATATATATATATATATATATATATATATATATATATATATATATATATATATATATATATATATGCCTGGTCGATGTACATGAATGATTTTTAAAGAGCGAAACTGTATCGGTCGTTTCATTGTGAATAAAAGTGGGAGTGAACCTTTTCCTCAAACGTGGAAACCAAATCCAGTGTATTTACTTCATGAATTTCACAAGCATATATATATATATATATATCTCTCGAGATAATCTGAAGCAGTCTTTGATGCTTTTTTTTTTTGCTAAAAATTTATGAGAGCACATGGAAAGAGTGTAAGTGTGTGAAGACTGGGTTCACTGGCCTGTTTCTGGCCGTGTCTCAAATCTCTCGAGCGGCAGATGAGACGTCACTACTCCAGTGAGACACTACATGTGTTTTCCTCCAGGGGGCGCGTCAGGGCTCAAACAGCCGATTCCGTCCTTAAACCGCGTTCAAATCTCAAGACCATGTTTATCTTACTGAACACATCTGCACACTAAAAAGTGTAATTATTTAAGTATGCGACATTTAATGATACCTAATAGATACCTAAAACGGAGATCCGCCTACAATCTCTAAATATGTTTTTACGCACTAATCGCAAACGCCTGTGATTGGTCAAACCTGACCAGCGCTGGGAAAAGTAACATTTAGTAACGTTAACCGCTGGACGCTAAACTGTCTGAAAAACGACAACGAGAAAAAATGTATTTACATTGAACTGCACGGCTTCGAGTAAAAACCTGGATGATGATAACAATAACAATAATAATAATAATAATAATAATTAGTAAAAGATGCCGTAAACGAATTCATCCGTATAACCACACCCACTTTCTACAAAGCCCCGCCTTACAAAAACACGTCAGCCAACCCGATGCTTGGAAACGTAACGGTCAAATTGATTGACAGGCGAAGTGAACACACGGGCTAAAACTAAGTCCCGCCCATTTTATAACTAACGAACCATATGATTTTTAATTCTACTTGAATTATTTCATTTCTATTCTACAGGACGAAGCTCGTGGAAAAAAGTGCAGTCTAGATAGGCAGCAAGCGCTCTGGGTTTCGAGACGCAGTCAGTCTGTGCTGCTCATTTGCACTCATATATCGGTCCGCTCGCTAATGCTGGAGGAACTAACGTTAAACCTTTTAAAACCCATTTCTACAGCTTCACGTCCGACTGAATCCAATGTGTGGAGTTCATCCGGGATTCTGGAGTGATCTGAAGAGAAGTTTGAGCTCTTTCTGTTTTTACTGGAGCTAATGTTAGCCTGCTAGCTCTTTAATCCGTGTTTATAAACCTGATCAAGTCAACATGAAGATTACTGTGGATTTCGAGGAATGTCTCAAGGATTCTCCCAGATTCAGGTGAGGAAAGACATTAGGCGTTTGTTTGGGAGTAAATGGGAAAGTACAACATAAGCGTAATGTTACACTTAATAAAATAAAAAAAAATAACATTGATTTAGATGCTCATTATGCTGTCAGTATTTAAAGCTTTTACATGGCTTTGTTTTAATAGGTTGGGTTTGTGTTAATCATTAATTTATTCATAGCATGCCATTTACATATTCACATTTTCATTATGTACATGTAATACACACACACACACACACACACACACACACAGTGCTGGTTATTAATTGATTAGATGTAATCTGGATCACCTAACAATAAAAAAAGTACTTGTTCTTAATTTTATTGATTCTCCCTAATACCTATTTTATCTTTTAAATGTTCCTTTCCTAATTAGCCTACAGCTAATATACACCCAGTTTCATACAGAGACCAGTCACAGTCAGATTTTAGAATCTTAGCCCATTCCTCAGTAAGGAACCGCTTCAGCTCTGTGATGTTGCTGGGTTTCCTTCCATCCACAACATTTCAATTGCATTAAGGTTCAGAATTTGACTCATTGCGTGTCATTCCAAAACATTAACTCTGTCCTCCTTTAACCAGTCTTTGGTAGAACAACCTGTGTGCATGGGATCATTGTCTTGCTGCATGATCCACTTTCTCTAGAGATTCAGTTATTGGAAATATATTTTCCTTCATAATTTGCTGGTATAATTCAGAATTCATCAATGTTGGCAAGCCGTTCTGGACCAGATGCACCCAAACCATGATACCAGCACCAGCATGTTTCACAGATGGGATGAGTGATCTTTGATAGTGGAGCACTCCTGGGGAGGGTAACGGTGGTCTTGAATTTCCTCCATTTGTACTCCATTGGAGTCCAAACTCAAACCTTTTCTAGCCCTTATGAACAACACCAACTCTTTTTCTGAGGTCCTCCGAGATCTCAATTGTCTGTGCCATGATTCACTTCCACAAACATGACCAAACCTTGATAGATCCCTATTCCTTAAATAAAACAGGACATGCACTGCCACCTTCAAATGAACAGCTAATCCTGAATAAGTGTGCCATTTTGTTTCTTTCCATGTAAACGATTGCAGTTTGCAGGTTTGCGATTGTTTTACTGATTCATTGCCAACTTTTGGCTTTAATTTTTAATTTCTGTTGCATCTGGTTGTGTTGGGTCCTGTTATTGAATAGCAATGTGGGCTGCTGATGTAAAGATTTTTCCATACAGTGAAAGTGGATGGGGACCGGAGCTGTTAGTGTCTCTGTGAAAGTGTTGAAGAATTATTTCTGCTTTCTGCCCCGTCATCTCTCCTGCCTCTCTCATAACCACATCCTCTCAGAAATAAGGAGCAGATGTTTATGGAAAACTCTTTTTTTTGGGGGTATGGGGGTCAAAAAGGCGCCCTGGGTTTAGCTGAGAGGAAGTGAAACCACTGGACAGATGCACTTAATCATGTTGTTTCTTATGCAAAGTCAAAAAGCACTTCATTGACCACTGTAGTTTACGTTTTCTGAAGAAAATAGGCAATAGTTCTCATTTCCTCAATCCCTGACTGAAACATTTCTCATCAGGACTGTTTTCTATAAAGACTGGAATCATGAAGGACAGTTTTCAAAGCTATGAATTATTATAACACTGACTGCACCATTTTAAAGGTAAAACAATGATAATATAGCCTATCTATAATACACAGATGAGGGGAGTTTTTTCCTACTTTAGTGTGCACTTTTCACCCATCTGTGATCAGAAGCTCATCTGTCAGCACAAAAGTCATTTCACACCGTACAGTTTCCTCTGCAGCCAGGTTTTCCACTCCTGCTTGGATCATTTTTCCATTTTCTGTGTTTAACTCGGTGTATTGGGAGTGATGGGTAAAACCCCGTGGAATGGCCCTCTTGACATCGGTTTCCATTTATGTGTTGGGTTTGAATTTGCTGGTTGCGAATTTATATCCACTTTGATCGAAGAGACGTTTAGTTTTTAGCAAATGCATTTCACTTCAGCAACTTCATCTTCGACCCAGTAAACACATTGTGTAGAGCTGCAGTAAACCTCTGAACTTATAAAGCAAACTAAAGTATTTAATCGTACGCTAGATGCCGCTTTAAAGAATAGACACATTATTTCGCTCGATGTTTATTTTTGTTAACTGAAGGCAACGTAGCAAGGGTTTGTGGTGTTTAAGGCAAAACCGGTACTATTAATTTTCTCTGCTGACTAGAGTTTCATTTGATTGTGTATAATGCAGGCACTATACAGTATACATGCACACCAGAGTATCAAAAACACTTGAGGCTGAACTGTTTTGACTTCAGTCAGTAAGCACCCACCTAGCAGACACCCAGATTGCATGCAGGGAAATAAAAATACATTACATTTTAATGTACATTTTTGATGATTTGTTGGTTAGCTTTCCATTAAACTCATGAACCCCCCGCAGGTCCTTCATAAACCCTAGTTAGGGAAGCTTGTATTTAATTAAGGTGTCTTTACACAAACTGTTTAATGCGGCTCAGGGGTGGCATTAATGCATTTACATATCAGCCAGAATTGTATTCTTTGATTCTAGGGGCTAAAATGGGTCATAATTTAATCAGTTTTTATGCAGCATTATGTCTTTACACAGGATTTTTAGCGGGCACAGCCTGGAGCTTATCTTAGCTGTGCCATTAGTTAACCTGAACTAACCGGGGGGGCAGGGTTTAATATTGTATTGAAGCACCCCTGGGCGCCGCCATTGGCTAGCGGACCCCCACCCGCAGTTAGCATTCCCATTGACTCCCATTCATTTTGGCGTCACTTTGACAGCGAATAACTTTACATCTGAGGTGTTTAAAGACTCCATTTGTCCATTCATTATTTCTAAGGAAACACGAAAATGTATAAAAGGCCCCATTACCTTGTATCTTACGTTATGGTCCTGTAGAAGCAGTTTTTGTAAAAATGGGCTAATGATTGCGTCATAACCAGCGACTCCCTGTCGCACAGTAGAGAAATTACCGTATGGACAGGAGGAGAAGCTCGCAGGCAATCTTTTACTGTATATCAGTCTATCGGGGGGGATGATTAATACTAAAAACTATGCAAAATTAAAATAATTAATAACAAAATTTGCTCCTGTACACGCTCGCCTTCTCTGGAAGATTCGGTGGGTGATTCAGATTTCCCTTGGCACAGCGATTAGAAGACTTACAGGTTCCTCACGTGACATTTACGTCATCAAGCTCAGTTTGAGTCTGCGCAGTACGCCCGACCCCCAGGAAGTGCGCGCTTAATTAAATAAGCTATTTTAGTTTTATTTTATTTACTATAAATGTTTTTTTTAAAACCACACTAAACCAGCATCTGTGTCTTGAACACACTGAAGCCCCTTTCACACCATGGCCAGATTGTCTTCTGTGTAATCGCTTGTCATGTCCTAGAATGGGGACCTAGTAACATTGCCGGGATTGGAAATGGAACGCGTCACATTACACATCACATCCTAATGCAGGGTTCCTCAAATCTTGTCCTGGAGGGCCAATGCGCTGCAGAGTTTAGCTCCAACCTTGATCAAACTCACCTCTCTGTGATGTTCTAATGATCCTGAAGACACTGATTAGCTTGCTCAGGTGTGTTTGATTAGGGTTAGAGCTAAACTCTGCAGGAAAGTGGATCCCATGGGCCAGATTTGAGGATTGCTGTCCTAATGTCACAAGTTTTAACAGGATCTTTACAGAATGTGTGTGAATGCATACACCGATTCCAGAAAATCACTGGCAGTGTGAATGAACCAAGATCCAATGATCCCGTGATAAATCAGTGTGTTTTCCAGAATCTCTGTGTGAAAGAGGCTGGTGTTGGTGTTGTGGTGGCTTCAGAAAGATCAGTGGTTTTTGGAGTTTGGAGAACGTGCAGATCTATTTTCTTTCTTTTTTTTCTGTCTTATAGTTGGCAAGGATTTGCCTGCAAAATGTCCTCCATGTCATCTCATTACGTGGTGTTGTTGGTTTTCTAAAAATTGTAGGATTAGCTCATTGTGAACTCCCCACCCCCTCTCTTTCATCTCAGATTGTTTCCCAACAATTGCAGGAAGAGTTCGACAACATAGGGGCCGACCCGTGCGTCACACACATCAAGCCCAAATCCACTGCTGCTACTCCGTCCCAATCAGGAACTTCTACTGATCTCACGTTACCCTCATTTCCCATGATCCTCAGAGACTGCGTCGAGCCAACTGAGGACTCGTCATAAGATCTTTCATTACATCTACCTCATGGTAGAAAGTTAGTTGCGTTTTCATTCTGTAAATATTTGAGGAAGGTGGGTGTGATTCCTCCACTGAATCCAGCTGGCTAAACAAATCCCTGTCCACTCTTCAGGAATAGTCCTGCTTTTTATGATGACCGTTGACAAGTAGAGGTCTGATGTGGTTTCCCGCTTCTCAGTTGTTTAGTCTTCTGTATTGCCTCTTGTTCTTTGATGCTGGGTACTTTATTAATGTGGTCCCACATCATTGATGAGATTAAAGAAACACCAAACAATAGTTTCGTTCAGTTTGGTTGAGTCCCACGATACCTATCATAACCATGACCGACCGGTTAAATGTGTGCCTCTCGAAAAACAAAAGAAAGAAGAAATTGTACTTTGCATAAAGAAAATTAAGCTTGTTTTAAGTAGGGATGCAACGATACCATTTTTTGATACCAACTGATCCGATATCAAAAATTCTGAGTATCTGCCCATACCAATCCGATACCAGCGCAGTTTTTTTTTTTATTCAATATAGAATTTCTGTACTTATCTGTGTTGACCTGATCATCATTCTTTTGTGTTATTCCCAATTAGGGCTGTCACTTTTTATTCGAATATGCATTCGAACATGACGTTTAATATCCGTAATTGAACTATAAATAAAATATCCGGTTATTAAAATGCCATGTGTAGCGCATTTTTTACAGTCTATGATTAGACTGTTTGTTTTTTATTTTATTCCTTGCCATCTTATCCAGTAGAGGACACTCTAAATGTATTGTAGCGTAGGCCCATGACCAAATCAAGCGAATTAGAGCTAGTAGCCAGGCACGTCTGTGTGCTTCGAACATTTGTTCTCCACCGCAGGGAACATTGTAAATAAAAAGAGAGCCGCACTTAATCCAGATCAAGTGGATAGACTGGTGTTTCTTGCAAACAATATTAAGAAGTGAATTAGTCTAGGCTATATGCTTTACTCCTGCTGCTGTTTAAGTTGTCACGTTATTGTTTGTGCCTGTTCTGAATCGTTTTTTTTTTTTTTTTTTCATTTAGCCAAATGTTGTGGGATATGCATAGTGGCACTTCATATAAATTGATATTCTAAGTTGATAACCTGCTGTTTCAAACATTAAGTAAAAAATAATAATAATCCAGATAGTCCTGTTTATGACTCGCTGTTAATACAATTGTGATTGAATCTCCAGTAGGCTAGTAGGCTAAATAATTGTCTTACACATATATATATATATATATAAGACAAATATCGGCCGACCTCTAGTTCAAAGTCACTTCCAGTCAAGTCAAATCCCCTTTCTTCCCCATTCTGATGCTCGGTTTGAACTTCAGCAAGTTGTCTTCACCACATCTGCGTGCCTAAATTAATTAAGTTGTGGAGGAGACGTGAAAAAATGAGTTTCTCCAATATATTCAAATTGGACCACTGTATCCGTTTCAGCCAGTACTGTTCCTTTAAGATTTATTTTAAGCAGTTTTTCATGCTCCTATATACTCGTTTTGGAGGGTTGTGTTGGTGCCAAGCCATTCTGGAGGCAGATATGTAGTTTGTGCCGCACTTTCCTCCTCTCATGACTCACCGGTCTCTGGATCTGCTCCAGCTCTCCGTCGATGAGGCACTGGCCTAGATTTCATTAGCAGCAGCCCACTTCACTGCTGTCAGCACTTTCCCAACCGACTGCACCAGCCAGAGCTGTTTTGGGAAAATCTCTGGGATGAAAATAAGTAGCAAGTCGTTTTGTCAAGAAGATGTGCCTCAGAATCATAACTCAACTGATTAACTAAGAGCTTTTTACCTCAGCAAGATAACTCTCAGCCAACAGCAGAGTGACCGGAAGATAATGGTTTTAAATCAACTGAAGAAAGGCATGTGTCTTAGGGGTTAAGTTTGGCTTTGTGGGTTAATGAAGAACAGAGATGACGTTCTGGGGCTGCATCATATTAAATAGTTTGTACGCTGGCCCTTCATCTTACGGAAAATGTTGTGTTAAATGTGCCATCATGACTGTTTCCTGAAATAACCATAAGTGGATTTAAAATCATTTAAAAGCCAAAGTTTTTTTTTTTTTTAATCGACACATTTCTATTTTGTGGGCCCACAAATAAATACATGAAACAAGTCAAATTAAAAGCTAACAAAAATGACAAACACACACCCCAAACTTACTAAAACTTTAAAATCAAAATATGAAAATAGAAACCAATTCCAAACTATAACAGTATCCCAATGATACTAAAATAATATCGCAGTGAAGAAAGTTAACGTATTGTGTGCATTACCCACATTTTCAATCATTTTCAGCTTAAAGCTTAGTAATGACTTTTTTAGGTTACTATATATACATATATATATATTTATTTATTTATTTATTTATAACGAATGTTTATTAATCTTATCTAAAAGCATTAACTTAAACTATAATTAAAATCATATCTGCATGTTGATTTATTATCATAAATGCATGGACACTGGCTGATATTTAGTGTTATGACTTAAGACCGATATAAACCGTTATTTTATCAAAATGAATTAAAAAATAATAATGTGAATATATTGTAACCTGTAATTTATTCCTGTGATGCTCCGCTGTATTTTCAGCATCATTACTCCAGTCTTCAGTGTCACATGATCTTCAGAAATCAGATAAATTAAATAAAAAAGGATGTTACCAAAATATTGTGCATTTGAATCTATTTGCTAATTTTAAGAAAAAGGAACAAAAGTAATTGCTCATATCTACATCGACATATATTCAAAAAATACTTGTCCTCAACCCTGGTCTTGAACGGTGCGTCTGAGTGTGCTTTACAGAGGTGTTTTTCTCATTCTTATTTAGGAATTTAGTTAGATTAACTCAAACATCCCTGCGATGAAGTCACATGTGAACATGAGGAGAAAAGCAGCTGTTGAAGGGAGTGAAACTGCACAGATTCTCTCCCCTCACTGTTTTGCTGTCTTCGGGACAAAATGATGTGTAGATATTTTTAAACTATATCAGCTAATCATCAGAATCTGACTTCTGCTTTTAACCAAATAAAACATAAAAGCATTTAATTCGACCCCCCAAGTTCATTTGTAATTTTAGTCAAGGTTTGTGACACGGTTTTTCATGACATTA
Source organism: Carassius auratus (assembly GCF_003368295.1). Classification (NCBI taxonomy): domain Eukaryota; kingdom Metazoa; phylum Chordata; class Actinopteri; order Cypriniformes; family Cyprinidae; genus Carassius; species Carassius auratus. The sequence goes on from NC_039289.1 coordinate 14,072,731, forward strand.
ATTTCTACCTCCTCTCTGACCCTGTTTTTTCTGCTATACCTTTAAGAGATCTGTATGCAAATGTGCTCTGTTGTGATTGGCTGACCTCTGCCTGCCAGAGCAGTTTAAGCCTATGCCGATAATAAATGATAAAACTTGTCAGACAGTAAAACATAGATCCAGTTAGATGAACATAGTTAACACCGTTTTCTGAGTAAGTGTGAATTATCAAACTGAGTTGTTTTGGGTTTGTTTTGAATGTTTTGAATGTTTTCCATGATCTGATTACGTGGAGTGTGATGGAGTTACTGTAAATGTCTTCAACAGAGCCACTATCGAGGAGGTGGAGGGCGACGTCTGTGAGCTCGAGTCCAAACTAGACAAGGTACGTTTGGACTGCTAGAGTTAATAGACCTGTAGAGATGAATGTGCCGATATGAAGAGAACATGGCCTGTATATATACTGTGTGTATATGTATGTGTATATATATATATATATATATATATATATATATATATATATATATATATATATATAATAGTGAAATGTATAGTAAAATAAATGTTCATATTATGTTTAGTTTAATTATTTTTTTAATTAAATGTATATTTAAAAAAAGTTAAATTATTTATATTAATGATTAATTAATTCACATTATATTGAAATATAATTAATATTATAATAGCTCAGTGGTAAACGCACGTATATATTTAAGAAATATGTGTAATTTACATTTATTTCTTATATAAATCATACATAAATATGAAAAATATATACACATGTAAATATTTCTTAAATAAACAAACACACATGCATATACACATACAGTAGACACACATATATTATACAAACACGATTAATCAATTTGACGGCTCTAGTGAAATGTTTATATCATGCTATGAATATAGTAATTATTAAGATGATTTGTATTACCATGCAATATAATCTAGTACTTGTTTTTCTGCTGTCGAAAAGCAGTGCAGTAAACATTTTGTTCAATTTTATTAGCAGTATAATATTTTGGGTTAACGTCACTTGCTTAAATGTCAGCAGCTCTCATGCAGACACAAAGAAAACCTGAGGATCATTTGAAAATATCTATTCCCATAATCTCATAATGCCCAAATATCAAGCTAATACTAAAGCAGCAGCAGCATCTCTCTCCAAGTCTTAGTTTAATTTGAGCTCTTTCCTGTCGAGTGCTGTAAAAACTGTTGGAGCAATGGAACGGCTCATTGTTGGGTCCGATTCAGGCCCACCCAGCATAATTTGGCCGAGTGACTCAGACCACTCACTTCCTCCTCTCTCTGAGGAAGGATATGAAGTATTAAGGAGGAGCTGATACAGCTTTTCTTAGAAATTCGACACACATTATAAATGTACATAGTGTGAGATGTCATTAATCAGAGTCTACATCAAAGTCATCCATCAGCAGACCTGAAAACAGGTGTTACTAGCAAGCATCAGTCAATCTATCAACCAATTTATGTTGTAAATTGGGTCATTTTTTTAATGCTATAAAATTTCATCAAGATCATGAACAACAATATCACAGTAGACCACGGAAATTCAAAAATGTTATTACCCTTATATTCAGCTTCCAAAAGTGCATCATCTTTTCCATGTTAATTCATTTAGTTGACTAGTGCTGTGTGCTGTATTAACAAAAACATAAATGGCATTAATAAAAACACTAACACTGACAAGCTACGCAATAATGCATTCATAATCGAATGCGATTCATCTAATGAAAGCGATATAGCGCAGCTTGTCAGTTATCTACGGCTCTGTGTATTAAATGTTGCTCCATCTAAAAGCCTGTGATGGAGATTTACTATGAATTTACTATTAATCACAGAATCGGCTTTACTGACGAGATGCGCATGACAATTACATGGGAATTATCGTGCAGCCCTTGTTTGTTGATCACAAAGTACAAATTAGAGGAGTAAAACTAAGATGCGGCGTGTATTCAAAGTGCCGCCATTTCTGTTTACAGTGTGTAGAATGGTGCGCTGTGATTGGTGGAGCGGATATATCGCATTCTGCAAAAAAAGGGAGACTGGTGCTTGTCGCAGTTTGAAAAAAAAGGGAGAAAACATGACCTAATAACTGCGAATATCGCATTTTGCTTAAAATTAAATATAATATATAATATTAAATATAATATATATTGAGCTAAGCAAAACGAAAAAATTAAATTTTCATTTAAGTGCACTTACATAAAAAAGTATCTACAATATTTATTTTTTGACAAACCGCTTTTCTAAGCAATCTGACTTAATTTTTTCAACCTGTTGGTTTTGTTTTGACCACTTACAAAAATAATGCATCAACCACTTTTCTAAGCAATCAGAGTTTTGCATGATTGCCTGATTTTTTTATATTTTTTTACTGTACATTTATCTGTCAGTGTACTCTGTATTTTGTTTAGCTGGTGAAACTATGCATTGGGATGATAGATGCTGGAAAAGCGTACAACACGGCCAACAGACAGTTTGTGAATGGGATTCAGGAGTTGGCACAGCAGTCTGCCAAAGATGATGTCATTGAGGTGAGTGCAGATTACCGTAATGACCAATCAGCTCTTATTATCCAAGGAACTTTCAGAATCACAAACCTATTGAGACAGTTGTGTCAAAGTGTCCCTGGAGCGAAAGCTGTGTTTGATTTACTGCAGTTTGTCTAGCATGATGTGCCAACTGAAAGATTGCTGTTTTATTTGGTGATTGTTTGAAAGCATGCTTGGTTTGTGTTCACACAAAATCATTGGCTGCATTCCAGCATTCCTAGCGTTCGCTTATTTACTTTCTTTCTTCTTTGAAGTATCCATTGTGCATTGTAAAACGTACCAGTTTATTTCCTAGTATATGCATCTGGTGCAGGTAAATACCAGTGTTTCACAACCTTTTTTGTTGTTACTACCTCCACATTTCCACCAGTAAGAAGCCCTTCATCAAAACCAAACCTGAAATGTATTCATTATTTGTTTATATGGTATGTTTTACCATTATTTTGTTTTCTTGACTTATAAAAAATAACTTCTCAGGTTACGTATGTAACCAATGTTCCCTGAGAAGGGAACGAGACACTGGGTTCTCTAAAGTCGCTAAGGGGAACCCCTTTGGCTTGTACGGCGTCTGAAACATTTAAACATGACAATAACATTGGCCGGCAACAGGCGCTTTATCCGCTTCTTCATCTGAAGCATGGCAAGGCTTCTAGAGGATGGAGTGTCTCGTTCCCTTCTCAGGGAACCATGATTACATATTTAACCTGAGACATTCCCTTTGGTGGGAACTTCAAAGTGCATCCTCTAGAAGTTCCAATGGGGAATGGTATACCCACGCTGCCATCTTGAGGGGGGAGTGCATGCCAAGCACCAAGTCCAGCACTAAATACCAACTTTACCAAGCTATGGGTGTTTCCCCACTGATGCCTTGAGGACTGTCAGTGAGATTATCTCCTATGGCCAAAGGCCTAAGCTGCACACCCCAAAAAACTTACCTGTTAAGGGCTGTGCTGGAAAGCCTAATACCAGGGTAGAGCTCGAAGGTTTGGAATCAGAAAAAAAAAAGATTCCTTTTAGGGGATATGACCAAGCATCTAGGACAATAACTAGACCTGTCACCCAGGGTCTACCGCCAGCTCTGCATGATCTTGCCCAAAGGAATTGACTCAAAAGGTCCTTGGTAGAAAACACTCTATACATAATCAGTTAAGTTGAGTGGTGCCCAAGGTGAAAACCAGGGCCTGAGCCAACTTGCAGTGTGTAACCCATACCATACAGAATTTTAGAAAGTGCACAGAAGCTCAGCGTGTGCACTTACCATAACATGGATTCTTAGACAGGCCTAGAAACTAGGGATGCAACGAATCCAGATATTTTGGGTTCCAACGAATACCAAATCCACTTTTTTTTTAAGATTCGGCCGAAACCGAATACCGAATCCCACTCGCATCCTTATTCCATTATCACAGTAAAACACATTAATGAAGTAAACGACGTCCACAGCAGTGTATTTTTTATTTATTTTATTTTGACTGTAAAAAAAAAAAAAGAATAGGCAACATTATGCCAGGGGGAAAACTATTTTGGATTCGGTGCATCCCTACTAGAAACCCTATGTGACTGTAGCATGCTCAGAGAGCAGTTACTTTATTCAGCAGGAGTCTGCATACTCAGAGTGCATGTGGATTGAAAATGGCGTACCTCATAGGAAAAAATAAATATTTTGAGGGGAGCATCGCCAACTCAATTATAATAGTCACAGGTCAGGCTCTGGAGCATTATGCTCATACATAACTTGAAGGAGCTGGCACCCAACTCTCCAGAGGGGCGGACACAAATGCTTGATTTGCTGCTTGATTGGTGAGTGAGAGGAGTACTACAAGCTTAGTCAAAAGAGCAGCATATCAGGGGGGCAAAAGTTGGCCCAACAACCTGGCATGACTGCCCACCAGAGCTCTATAGAGCAGAGGCCCAACTTTCAAAATAGGAGAGGACCTCAGATGCTCAATTTGGAGCACTGTGCTCAAAGATAGCCTTCTGAAATGAGGGAAGCACTGCTAAGCTCAACCAACAAAGAGTTAGCCTAACAGGGAGGCAGAGAGAGGCCTGAGACCCTGAGGTGGCTGCTCAGTGGAACTCCAAGAGTGTATTACCTGATGAGAGCAAGCCTCAGATGCTCAATTGGGAGCAGTATGCTCAAAGGCAACCCTCTGAGGTGAGGAAAGCTCTGTTAGGCTCAACCAAATAGGGACCGCTAATCAGGGAGGCAGCAAGCAGCTAAACTTGCCTGATGTTGCTGTCACAGAGCTTAGCACAGAGAGCGGAGGGCTCAACCCTTAACAAGGAGAGAGGAACCCAGCTCGACCAAAGTGATCGATAGTCCAGGGGCAAAGTACCAAGCTCTCAAGTAAGAGGAGGACTCGCATAATCTGGCGAGCTCATAAAAGACCCTCCCACAGTGAGGGGAGCACAGCCATGTCCAGGGAGCAAATTGACCGCAAATGGGACATCGGAAATGGGATCCAGCTTAAAAGGGGATCACACATTTGAACAGGGAACAACAGGGTCCCAACATAGAGGCAACTGACCAAGGAGGAGATCGGGACGGGCCTAACAACTCTGAATGAAAGTAAGGTTTCCAAAAATGGGCTTCCAGAAATCAAGTGAGAATGAAAACTGCAGCCGCAAATTCATCAATATTTCCCGCAAGAGGAGAAAGCTCACATGCAAATGCTTTCTTCAAACTGGGGTAAATGAAGTACTCCCCTCCTCCTCAGTCGTTCCGCAAATGTATCACAATGGCCACAAGCCATGCCATCATGAGTTGAGCATGCTCAATTAATGCTTATCACTAACATGAAATAAGCAATGAATGCAACTCCCACAAGAGCTGAACTCGGTTGCACTTCACCTCACATACAACAAACGAGCCGTGTGAAACTGTGGGTATCAGCAGTAAAGCCTCTAGTGAGAGAACATATACTCCTAGTCATGCTTAGCTTGCTGCTAACATAAACTAACAGTCTGTGGAGATGAAGAAGAGGATGACGCGTTCTTCCGGTGCCCTTTTATACTGCGGTCGCACCGGTAACCGCGTCATAGGCTGTCGCAGGCCAATGTTATCATCATGTTTAGATGTATGCTTCAGACACCGGTCATGCCCAAGGCGTTCTCCATAGCAACCTCTAGAGGACGCAGTGTCTCGTTCCCTTCTCAGGGAACACTGGTTACATACTAAGATGTAACCTAAGATGTTATTTTTAAAGTCAAGAAAAAAAAAATAATGCTTAAACATATCCAGGACTTTATAATGAATACATTTCAGGTTTGGTGTTGAAGAAGGGCTTCTTACTGATGAAACTGTGAAGGTAGTAACAACAAAAAAGGTTGTTAAACACTGCTATTTACCTGCACCAGATGGGGGGAATGCAATATTGTTGTAATTAAATGCAGTAGTTTTGCCAGGGAACACAAAAGCTTGGTGCAAAAAAAAAAAAAAAATTCTGGGAAATGCAACATTTTTGTGAGAAAACGATGTTTGTTCATCACCATGAATCTGCAGGAATGCAAAAAAAAGAAAAGAAAAAAAAGTACTTTTTTAATTATTTTAATATTTTTACAAATCTATTTTTACATTTATATTTTCTGTTTTGAAGGCTAGATTTAACAGGTTCAGATTTGTTACATTATTATTATGATTATTATGATTATTTTGTATTTTTATTTTTACAAATTAGTTTATTAAGATATAAGGGTTTGCTGAAGATGGCAGTATCTGTTGTACTGAATTTATACTGACATAAAACATTTCATTGTATTACAGTACAATAGACAGTATCATTTTTTACTGTCATTCAGTATTTTTATTGTAAAACGATATCAAAATCAAAATGAGTGCTTGGAAAGAAAATATGGTAAAAAAAAATGTCAGACTTCAGTTTTTAAGCTTTTAAGTTTTATTTAGTTTTTTGTTTGTTTTTGTTTTGTGTAGTTTTATGTTTTGTTTTGGTCAAGTGTGACTGGACACATTTTTACAAAGATTCAGCTTAGTATTTTGTACATTCGTGACAAATAACCAGATGTGTTATTATTATGTGGTCTCCTGTTATTTGTAGTCTTGACTCTTTGCTGGCCCTGTGTAAAGTTCTCTGGTTTCTTCACAGTCCAGCCTGAGCAAGTTTGCTGAGAATCTTCAAGAGATGATCAACTATCACTCGGTAAGGACATCTGGGCAAAACGTTGTTGCTGAATTGCATTACTATGTATGACCTCTCCTTTTTTCTTTTTTGTCATGTTTGCATGTATATTTTTGCAACAAAAGAAAATCGCTAACCCAAAATCTGCGAAAGTGCTGAGAATGGAGAAATGACCACAGTTATGACATAGAACAAACATTTCCATTTTCCCTCTCTATTCAATAGCTGTTGTAGTTAGACTGTTGATTCTGATGAGCTGTCTGTAACTAATTTATAAATGTCTGTTTCGGGGAGTTAAATTAATTAGCTTAACTGATATTGTCTTCAAGTTGTTTCTCAATTATTTTGAACTGGAACTGACCATAGAACAAGACAGATAATGATAATGCCTGCAATAGCACCCCTTGTGGCAACACAGGGAAGTACTATTCATTTAAGCTAAATGTGAATTTAAAATGTTCCAGTGTAGATTGTTTTTGGGCTTTTTTTATCTCTGTAATATAAAGGATGATTCTGTGGTCCTCACAGCTCTACAGTGTGTTAAACTGGAGCTCTTTGTGTCAGTGTTTAAGGCTGTGGTGAGATCAGCCGACTTGTGGTTAAAGTCCTCATGAGCAAGAACTAAGCACATGATCTTTAAAGCACAAATGTGTCTTGACTTATTTCATCCAGTGTACACTTGATCTAATTCACACTGCCCTAAAATGTCTAACATACAGTTAATGCCTTTAAAGTTGAAATATATACTAAAGTTAAAAATAAATAAAATAATCATTCATATATTAGTGCTTGAAAACGGTTGCATTTTTAATTGCGATTAATCACATGATTGTCTGCGATTTAATTACATTGTTATGCACAAAACTAATAATGCATTCAAAAGTAGTGTATTGTGCACTTTTTTATTTATTTAAAAGTACTGCTATATGAACAAAAGTGCAATAACATTTGGTTATATAACATTCAGCAGTCCCTGGCTCGGTTGGAAGAGGTGGGCAAGAGCCCGGTTCAGTTATATATAGATCAGTGAGTGTGAGCGCTAACCGCACCGGAGCACAGATCTTCTGATACGTGCTGCATGATTGTGTGAATAGTTTTGATTGGCAAAAGAGATAAATGTGTTAAGTAATGTATTGTGAGAGGGCCGTGTGTTACCGCATCACATACGACTCAAAATAATAAACCACAAAGTTAACAAAATGATTTACTTCATTGTGTTGAGCAAGTGCTTCTCTGCTATCTTCACATACTACCGGAAACCTCCTATTTCCAACTTATAAAGTTGTTATTACGAGCTTGTTGCATTGTTTTATAATAAAAATAACAGTGGAGGGTGGTTTGTGAATGTTGATTGATAATTTGGTTGGGAACTTCCCCTCCTGTGATCCATGATTTCTCTGTATGTGTATTCAGAGACACTGAGCAATGGACTTTCATAATAATAATAAAAAAATTGTTAGCGCAGTGTAATCATTATCAGTGTTAATCAATTAATCCGTTAACACGATACATTTTTTGCTTTACATGAAAAATATGGTAAAAACAACCCCTCTTTTTTCTTTATGGTAATTCCTAAATTTTATATTTGCAGATTTTATTTGACCAAGCACAACGATCAATCAAATCACAGCTACAGACATTCATTCAAAAGTGAGTATCATGAAGTTATATGTTGTTTTGTCAGTCCGATGTTTTGTTACAGTTTATTGTAGAGTTTTTAAGAGCTGAAGTTTATATCTAGAGTATCTAATTAACGGATTTATTTGCTGATATGTATTTTAAATAATGTGTAAAATTAGATATTTTCAAGTCCAAGTATCTGTGAGGCCGATATATCGGTTTGTCAATTGTGAATATTATTGAAGCAGTCAATTCATGCCATCATGTATTTCAGCACCAAAACAGCGTATGTTGTGCAGTACAACTTTATATGCCGTATCTTGTCATCCATTTTTTGAGTACAGACCATCAGCTTTTACAGCCGCCAAACCGATTTATCGGTTCATTAATAGACTCCATGCACAAAGTCATTTGTCTTGTCTCAGCTCAAGCCAGAGTTTATAATGGCATGGTTTCAGCAGTCGTTGAGTGCACATTTAAGGAATGGTATTGCTGTGTGCAGGGACCTTCGGAAATTTAAAGAAGCCAAGAAACAGTTTGACAAAGTGAGCGAGGAGAAAGAAGCAGCCTTGTCCAAAAATGCCCAGGTGCCTCGAAACAAACAGCACGAGGTGGAGGAGGCCACCAACATCCTCATCGCCACGCGCAAGTGCTTCCGCCACATCGTCCTGGACTACGTGCTGCAGGTGAGAGCGCCGAGACCCATCTGGTGTTAGTTAAATACCGCAGGGACTCAAGGTTAACCTTTGTACTCAACAACCTTTGTACAAATTCCTGTGTAGTCACAAGATGCATGCTATTGATATAGATTCATTAGAATTAATATTGCGTTCATGGTTGTTGGCAAGAGAAAGAAGGGATGTTTTGAAAAAGAAACTTGATCAGTTCTTGTCACACAATACTTGTGTCCTCTCAATGCTCTTCCTGTCTTCTGTAGTGACCGCACACACACTCAGTTGCAATAATTAATTCCTCTTTGCGAGGTCAGTTTAGCAGCCTCAATTCAAATGACTTGAGCTTAATTACCATAGGATGACTTTTCTGTCAAAATGATGTGTAGCAGCCCAGAAACTCTGTTAAATCTCTCCAGTGAGTCAGTAGTCAGTGTGTGTGGTTTACAGGCACTCAGTGTGCAGTGTATTGCGCCACCTGGTGGCTCAATGAAAGAACTGCTTGTTTCCAGTCAGTTGTGAAAGAATAAAGGATGTACCTCTTGGGAGTTCAGGAAGCAGATGTGTTAGATTTGATAATGCTTCAGTATTGAAACATTCGTGGTCACAAGTGTTCATTTTTACACAGTTTGTATGCTTTTCTTTGTAAAGTCGTATGCATTATTAATTAATTATATTTATTTGGTTTTTCATAATTTTAATGCGGGCAGAATTGCATATAATTGTAGTCAGCAAAACATTTTAGTTTGGAATGCGTGAAGTGAAAACGTGTTTGGTGAAGCAAAAAAAAAACGTTTGTGAATTTAAATTATTTGTGACCTCATGGATTTATTGTTTCACTTTTGTTTTGATCTTTTTTTTTTGTTTATATTAATATTATTATTTTTCAGATTAATGTGCTGCAGTCCAAGAGACGATCAGAAATCCTCAAATCGGTAAAATTTTCTTAATCCTATGATTTATAGTTAAGATTTAAGATTTATATTCTCAAGTTAGATGTATTGTTAAACCTGTCTTCTGTTGTACAGATGCTGTCTTTCATGTACGCCCACCTGACCTTCTTCCATCAAGGTTATGATCTATTCAGTGAACTACAACCCCTCATGAAACAATTGACTGGACAGGTACATCACATCTGTCTGTCCTTCTTTCTAACTTACAGTCTATTTGTTTGTCTTTCATGCTTTCCATCTATTTATCTCTGTGTGTCTGTCTGTTGTACAGTTTATAAGTCTGTCGTGTGATCTGTCTGTGTATGATGCAATCTATCGGTCTTGTCTGTCTCTCAGTCTATGGTACAGTCTGTCTATTTCTGTCTGTCAAATGATCTGTCAATCATACAAGCTATGTCTATCGTACAACAAGGTTTCCGCGGGTTCTTAAGACGTCAGTTCTATCAAATTTTTATGGCTAAATGTGACGATTAAATTTCAAAAGGCTATGAATTTATTAAATAAACATGAGCGTATGCTATTGAATTCAACCAGTTGGTGCTGGGACGTCTATCTGTTTATCGTACAGTCTCTCTGTCTGTTATTGTACGATCTATCTGTTTATCGTACAATCTCTCTTTCTGCTATTGTACAATCTATCTGTTTATCGTACAATCTCTCTTTCTGCTATTATACGATCCATCTGTTTATCGTACAATCTCACTGTCTGCTATTGTACTATCTATCTGTTTATCGTACAGTCTCTCTTTCTGCTATTGTACTATCTATCTGTTTATCGCACAATCTCTCTGTCTGCTATTGTACGATCTATCTGTTTATCGTACAATCTCTCTTTCTGATATTATGCGATCTATCTGTTTATCGTACAATCTCTCGTTCTGCTATTGTATGATCCATCTGTTTATCGTACAATCTCTCGTTCTGCTATTGTACGATCCATCTGTTTATCGTACAAGCTCTCTGTCTGCTAAAGGATATATCTGTTTATCGCATGATCTGTCTGTCTGCTATTGTACGATCTATCTGTTTATCGCATGATCTCTCTGTCTGCTATTGTACGATCTATGTTTATCGTACAATCTCTTTCTGCTATTATACGATCCATCTGTTTATCGTACAATCTCTCTGTCTGCTATTGTACGATCTATCTGTTTATCGTACAATCTCTTTCTGCTATTATACGATCCATCTGTTTATCGTACAATCTCTCTGTCTGCTGTTGGACGATCTATCTGTTTATCGTACAATCTCTTTCTGCTATTGTACGATCTATGTTTATCGTACAATCTCTCTGTCTGCTGTTGGACGATCTATCTGTTTATCGTACAATCTCTCTGTCTGCTATTGTACTATCTATCTGTTTATCGCACAATCTCTCTGTCTGCTATTGTACGATCTATCTGTTTATCGTACAATCTCTGTCTGCTATTGTACGATCTATCTGTTTATCGTACAATCTCTTTCTGCTATTGTACGATCTATCTGTTTATCGTACAATCTCTCTGTCTGCTATTGTACAATCTATCTGTTTATCGTACAATCTCTTTCTGCTATTGTACGATCTATCTGTTTATCGTACAATCTCTCTGTCTGCTATTGTACAATCTATCTGTTTATCGCATGATCTCTCTGTCTGCTATTGTACGATCTATGTTTATCGTACAATCTCTTTCTGCTATTATACGATCCATCTGTTTATCGTACAATCTCTCTGTCTGCTATTGTACGATCTATCTGTTTATCGTACAATCTCTTTCTGCTATTATACGATCCATCTGTTTATCGTACAATCTCTCTGTCTGCTGTTGGACGATCTATCTGTTTATCGTACAATCTCTTTCTGCTATTGTACGATCTATGTTTATCGTACAATCTCTCTGTCTGCTGTTGGACGATCTATCTGTTTATCGTACAATCTCTCTGTCTGCTATTGTACTATCTATCTGTTTATCGCACAATCTCTCTGTCTGCTATTGTACGATCTATCTGTTTATCGTACAATCTCTGTCTGCTATTGTACGATCTATCTGTTTATCGTACAATCTCTTTCTGCTATTGTACGATCTATCTGTTTATCGTACAATCTCTCTGTCTGCTATTGTACAATCTATCTGTTTATCGTACAATCTCTTTCTGCTATTGTACGATCTATCTGTTTATCGTACAATCTCTCTGTCTGCTATTGTACAATCTATCTGTTTATCGTACAATCTCTCTTTCTGTTATTATACGATCCATCTGTTTATCGTACAATCTCTCTGTCTGCTGTTGTACGATCTATCTGTTTATCGTACAATCTCTCGTTCTGCTATTGGACGATCTATCTGTTTATCGTACAATCTCTTTCTGCTGTTGTACGATCTATCTGTTTATCGTACAAGCTCTCTGTCTGCTATTGTATGATCCATCTGTTTATCGTACAAGCTCTCTGTCTGCTATTGTATGATCCATCTGTTTATCGTACAAGCTCTCTGTCTGCTATTGTATGATCCATCTGTTTATCGTACAATCTCTGTCTGCTATTGTACGATCTATCTGTTTATCGCATGATCTCTCTGTCTGCTATTGTACGATCTGTTTATCGTACAATCTCTCTGTCTGCTATTGTACGATCTATCTGTTTATCGTACAATCTCTCGTTCTGCTATTTACGATCCATCTGTTTATCGTATAAGCTCTCTGTCTGCTGTTGTACGATCTATCTGTTTATCGCACGATCTGTTTGTCTGTCTGCTATTATGCAATCTGTCTTCGTCTATAGTATGATCTCTCTGTTTGTTTGTTTATCTGTCTGTCTGCTATTGTACGATCTATTTGTTTATCGTATGATCTCTCTGTCGGTTTTCTATTGTACAATCTATTCGTCTGCAATCTACAGTCTGCTTGTCTGCTATTTTACGATCTATCGGTTTATCATACAATCTCTGTCAGTCTGTTTGCATTTATATGATCTATCTGGTTATCTTACAATTTCTCTTTTTGTCTCTCTGCTATTGTATAGTCTATGTGTTGTTTATTGTACGAATTTATTGTATCTTTCTGTTGTAAAGTCTGTTTAAATACAGATCTGTATATTGATATTTGTACAATTACTAACAGTACTACATTCATTTATACTAACCATGGGCTAATACATGCTTGGTGTATGTGCCAAATAGTGGTAAGATAAATTCTGTCTCTATGTATAAGTGAAAGCCTGATTTCTGCACCAAACCAGTGTTTTCATTTTCACCCTGGAGAGCCGATTGGCTTATGAATCCTTGTTTCCTGTGGGCAACAATGTGATGGGATTCTTGAGATGTGTGATTGGCTGCTGCTTACACAGGCCTTGCACTGGAAACAGGAAGTTAAATTGTGTGATTTAAAGGGTATTCCCTGTCTAGGAGTTAAGTTGAGTGTGTTTGAGACTGAGTGGACTTGAAATATACAGCACAAGGTTATCAGGATTGGTTTTCTGCTGTCTGTCAGACATCATGAAGCTAAAAAGAGTGGAGCAATTATGTCGAGATGTTTGGGGGAGCTGCTCAAAGGTCTGTGTTTCTGTTCATCATGGACTGCTTATGATACTTTGATATTGTCATTTAAGTTTGAACTAGTTATTTTTATTATTTTTGACATTTTAGAATAACGGTTTATGAAATAATACTGTAGGGGAATTATATAGTGACCATATATATAAAAATAAATAAATAAATAATAATATTAAAATTAAATGGTTTTGTATAGTAATTCATACTGTTCTAAAATGTTAATGTTTTTCTTACTTTTTTATACATTACATATATATATATATATATATATATATATATATATATATATATATATATAATTTGTCTGTGCTGTACTGAAAAAGCTTGTCCAAAAATAGCAGTAGTTGTAACTTTGTCACATTAATGCAGCTCAAGATTGATTCATTCTCACAGGTTTTGTCAGGTGGTCAGACTTTGTCAAGCACATCTCAAGAGTGGAAACTTCAGGTTGTAATTGCAACAGAGGAAAAACATTTCCCATCAGATATTATCAGCCGAGCATCTGCCCGGCTCTTTCCGGGTGGATTAAAACAAAGCACTCGACCCAAATACCACACGTGTGCTTGTTTCCATGCATGATACGAGGTGATGGATGGACTCTGAATCTGAACAAATAAAAGTGCAAAGAGAGTCTATTACAGTTCCTTTCCTCAACTTCCCCTATAGAAATGAAACACAAGTGGTGTATTCTAAGGCAATTTTCACTAGAATTATTGGTTTTCCATAGTTAGTGATTTGAATAGGCCCTTAATATTTATGCTAGTCGCTAAAAATAAAAATAAAAATAATAATACGATACCAAATCTTCCAGATTGTGATCTTGAACCTGTTCATTTTCTCAGAATTTCTGCCAGAAGAAATAGAGCGTAGCTTAACCATATATTTATTATTATTATTATTATTATTATTATTGTAAAAATTCACATTTTATTACATGGCTTTCCAGGTCTAGAAATCACACTAACTATCTATCCAGGTTTCCCAAGAATCTTGGTTCTTTAAAAGGAATCGGCATTGGTCAAGTGGATTCATTTTGCTGTTTTAATACTTGTCTTGTTTTAAATCATTTTAAGTCATGTTGAGACCAACTATTGCAGTCTGTTTTTCTATTTGATAAATCATGATCTAATGAGAAAATTAATTGATGTTTATATGGAATGGGAAATCAGTTCTAGAGGTGCTTCATCTAACTGGGTCATGGTAACATCCATGTATATCAATATATATATAGACCTAAACTTGGTCATAATCAACAGTTTAAAAGTTGGATTGATGAAGTGCTTCACTGTAGAGGAATATTCTCACAATGAGTTTGGATTTGGAAATGTTGTAGTGTTAAAAGCTCTTGAATTTGTTTAGCAGTGTGTAGCGGTGGTGAAGCGGTGTATTATGGTCCATCATCATCTTGGGATATGGGAAAATAATGAGGCAAGAGTGGATTTCCGTCCAGTTGTAGGAAACCAGACCATCTTAAGGTCACATGACTTTGTGTTTAAAGTGGTTTTTCGTTGGCAGCAATGCCTCTACTTACTCCAGTTTTATAAAGTTCAGCACTGCTGGGTAAAGGCAGCGTCTTCCTAGCTGTCTTGAAAACATTATTTGCATTGAACGTTAAAAAAAATAAATTAAATAAATTAAATGGAATATGTACCTGCTTCCAAATGACTCTAATTTCTCTCGGTCTTCACGCATGCAAACATCTGTAAGCCGTTTTCATGTGTGTTTTTCAGCTGGATCAGCTGGTGATGGACTCCACAAAAGAAAGGAAAGATATGGAGATGAAACACTCGACTATTCAACAGAAGGTATTCCAAACATGAATGACCCACAAACCCCAGGCCATCGCACACTGTATAGGGCCAATCAGAAAATATCTGTTGTTTAGAGCAACATGAGGCTTCGCAGCACACTGATGAAAGCTGAAACCAAGAAACTGAATATCCTTCCCTACTCTCCTCTCCTCGGAGCTTGAGCTTTAGAAATAATCTGAAGTACACAAAGGGAAGCTGTGCCTGAAATACAGGTTTATGAATAAACACTTAAAGTAATAAAGTTGCTGTTATTACAGTGGAGCCGTTCATCTTTCGGTAGATTAGAACCAAATCCTCACCCATGGCATGTGCAAGTGTTTTTAATGCAGTAGTAGGGTTGTAAGGACAGCGAGATAAAGTAGCCAATACCAGTTCTGCTGAAATGTCATTATTCTTACCACAGCAGTTTACAGTACATTGGCTAGTGGATTAAAAAATTGTGTAAATGTGCAAATTACCCCTAAAAGTGTGGTGCCGTTTTCCTTTGCATGGTGAAATCGAGAATTGAATCAAATTAAACCCCATTCAACAGAACTGAAAACATGTGGAAAGCCACATCACATGTTTTTCTGTGTTTGGTTTGGTAATTCTCAATTTTAGCAAACATTTTTTTCAGGTGGATTTCAAATCTGTTTCTGATTTGTTAAATATTGAACGGTTTTCCACGTTATCGCATAGAATGCAGATTTGGCTTTGAAGATGTAGGGGTGTGTGATATTTTATCATCTACTATTATATCGTAATTGTTGTTTTATATTAATATTTATGGGCGAGGTGACATTATAAAGTAAAAACACGTTGGTCCAATATCATTCACTACATGATGAAGCCTATTGGAATGCAGTTATGAAAGCAAAAATATAGCCCTGTATAGGTTTTTGTTTTAATATATACAAGATATGCTGCTATCACACAAGTAAGAGTGCCATCTACCAAATATTAGTGCGCGAGCATGAAACAATATTGTCAGGGTTTTTTGTTTGTTTGAAACGGAGCAGAACATCTCAGAGCAAGAATGATGTTTCTATGTTAATGATTCTTATTTTGAACAAATCAACCGAGTCAATGATTCAATTATCCATTTATAAAGGCAGCCACTTGCATTGTTTCCAAATGAATCAGTTGTTTGAATAAATGATTAAACAAAATACTGATTAAGACGGACATGTCGCCACGTAATGGTGGTTTTAGTGTCATATATATTCATCGATGATGGGCCTAAACAAGGCAAGGTATTGGCATAACACAAAATATCCTTCAATTATTGTCATCAAAAAAGTCCAAAATTATATAATTTTCTGTTAATATCACACCCATACCTCAGTGTGAGTCGTACTTTATGCTTCAGTATCCTATGGACACACGATGCTAAAATTTCTCGAATGTAACTCCGCCTTAAATTGCAGCCAAGCTATATTAAAGTAACGTATGTATCAGAAATTACAAATTACCAATTGAAATCTCTTTATACTTAATATTGTAAATGCTTCATTTACATCCTGGAAACGCTTCATAAAACACTGAACTAGTGTATATTCATCTATCACTTCATAATGTGATTGGTGCGCTTGTGCCACAGTTCAGCTCGTCCTTCAGCTCATGTCTCTGTATTTCTGTTTCCTCCTCCTCTCTTTCTCTCTGGCTGTATTGGCAGTTGTTAACCTGCTCTCTCTTCTTTTCTGACTGCTCATATGAGGCCGTGCTGCAGGTGAGTCTGTCCCTTCTGCCTCTGAACGCCGCATGAATCACCATTAAAGGCTATGTTGCAGGTTAAACACTACTTTCGATTAATGGGTACGTAAAGCAGTCAAGATATGTATATAAAGTTAGAAATGTCTCCAAAATGGTGTTAAAGTCCAGTTTTTGTAGTTTTTGGTTAGTAACGGTTATTTTTTACGCAAATCGGCGATGACGTCACATGAGGTAGACGTGCTGGAAGGTAGCCCCAGCCTTGCAGCTCAGCAGCTACTAGAACTAGTTCTAGCACTCAGTGATTATGGCGTCTAACTGGGATGAGGAAGAGGTGGAAAGACCCACAGTTAACATTTATGATGGCCCACAGCCATATAATTTCGAACCGTTTAGACGTGACAGGGCGAATGAGGAAATACCGAGAGCCGATGGCAATCAAAGACAAATAAATGCATGGTCAGAGGAGAATGACTGGAGAGTTGGTGAAGTGTCCTGGTGAGTTGCTACCATTTAGAAACGAAGCAATGACCGCTGGAGCTAGTAGTCTGTGAACAGCAGTGCATACAATAACAACTTTTTTTTTTACTGTCAGTGAATAGCACCGAAGAAAAGTCAACGTTTTCTTTATATCTAGTGACAGTGATTAGCTATGGGCTAGCTTGACAGTCCCACCTGTGAACCCCTACTGTTAATTTCTAAGCTTTTACCACCTCCTCCGGTGAAAATGTTGTTTGCAAACGTAGCCGACGCCGACGGCTGGTCATGTCTTCAGTGTGATTATTGTTGATAGTGCCAACTAGTTTTCCTCGTGATTAATTGTCATTGACACCGTCAGGCTTACCGGTAGAGGGAGTGAGTAGTATGCGTCTGTGTCGCTGTGTTTGGCAGGTGTCTGTGTGGGCGGTGTCGTCCCATGGAAACTGTGGTGGAGAGCTTGTGTTGTAGGGAGGTGAGAGCGTTTTGGTCGCTGGTCGAGGACCTCACCCCGCGGCCAGCAGATGTAACGTGCCTAACGCAGCATCCTGGATTTGAGGCATGCTGCCTGAATCCGTTTGTGCTACACATAGCATACTCACACTTCAGGCAGGATCATGGTCCCCTTCAAGCCAGCACGCACGAGTATGTTCATGGTTTGTTTACTTTACCAATCTTTTTACACTGAGTCTTTTGAACAACAGCTATAGGTGACAGGAGATGTGTTGCATACACAATAAACATGCATAAGAGACAGGCTTAAAATGACAGTTTCCAACCTACTTACAGTTTTAAACTTAAGAATCTTTCCTACTTATCCCTAGGCAATACCGGTACACTGCGTACAGGCAGGCTATACGCTGGGCTTATGGAGTTTTAGGCAGGAGTATAAGGAAGCCTCTACCCTCTTGTGTTGTTTCAACCATCAGACAAAAATTTCAAAGTGGTGACCAGACCTATAAGGGCTTTCAATGGCC
The DNA here is from genome assembly GCF_003368295.1 of Carassius auratus. NCBI lineage: Eukaryota > Metazoa > Chordata > Actinopteri > Cypriniformes > Cyprinidae > Carassius > Carassius auratus. Next base: position 14,091,147 of record NC_039289.1, read on the forward strand.
TCGTTTGGATGAAAATTAATAAAAATAATTGCTTATTCTGTTGTGATCCCCCAATTGCCCTTAAAATGTTATAAAGCACACAGAACACATGAATTTTGATAAGAAAACACAGTTTATTGGCATTGCTTTTAACGGTTACTTAACATTTACTGAACAAGGACGAAGATTACTGACCTGAAACGTTTGCACAGTTTCTTTTGTTTCTCTCACACACACACACACACACACACACACACGCAAAAGCACATCAAGCAGACACACAGTGAGCCCAGACAACACCGCACACAGAGGTTGACAAGGCACAGGTAAAATGATTGGTAAATTATTTTGAATTACATACAACAAATTTCATGCATTATAACAGGCAGAGGAGCAGACATGCGGCATGCAGGACCCCTTGAATGGGGTACAGCGACAATTATTGCCACTTACAAAGATGGAAAAAAGTAATAATTTTGTGCAAAGTAAAACCAAAGCAACAGCACACAAAGAAAAAACAAACCATGCAGCATGCAGGAAGCCACCACCAAATTAGATGACATGGACAGAGGGAAAGAAGATAACTAACTAAAATAAATACTTACAACTAAATCATTGGACTTGTCTGTGGAAAAAAAATAATAATGTGAAATTAGGTTTTTTTGTAACGTGACTGCCGGGCTAGGTAGAGGCTGACGGCCTCCTCCTTCGGAACCTGTTCGAAGGATTTGGCGATGGGGGCAGGTGCATCGGAGGATAAATTGTCGCTAACCTCTCGAAGAGCTGAAGGTGAATTGGTGTAGCTTTCCCGAAGGGCCTTCATTAATGATGTTGCATAACCTGCAGACATAATAATAATAATACTGTATAAAGATCATTGCCACTGATCACAGATGTCTCTTGCACCATCTCAAAATATGATAGAACTGCATGACACTGCTTACCGTATGAGGCTGCCTCTTTGATGGGAAGCACCACATGGGCACCTTTTCTGAAGCGCGGATACCGCACGCAGTACTTCTCCGTCCCATCACTTCTCCGTGCTGTCTCACGGTTGGCATTGTGATTATAATGCAGCGCCGCTAAGAGAAGCCTACAAAATAACACATTTGAGAATTTTTTTAACTTTGTGTATGCATGACAAAATACTACAATAGGCATGATAATAGGTACTATTATTACTATAAACGGCATAATAATTGGCAGTATTATTCCATTGGATAGCACTGACCTGCTATACATCCCAAGGTATGAAAACCCTGTGTGCTTGGGCGCGAAGTGCAAGATGAGGGAGTGGTAAGCCTCAAGGGAGAAGGTCTGGTGCTGTGGAGACAGCTGTCGAACATCCTTCAGTAAGGCAGTCCTCATGATTATGTTCTCCAACTTTACTGCTGCCAATGAGCCTGCAAAGACCAAGACAGGGAGGCAGACAGATACACATATGAATTATAGCAAACATAAACAGTAAACAAAATGTTATGAGATTGCCAGTGAATGAAAACATTTCATCACAAAGGTCACATGTCAAAGCATCCAAACAATCACTCAGACAGCAAATACAACAAAACTGTAGAGCGTGCATAATACCACATACTGTGTGTACTGTACCTGGGTCCAACCACTCTTTGTTGCGCTGATCCCCGTCTAGAGGGCCATGGGCACAACTGGAGAAGGCAGGGGTGTCATGGTCATGAATGTCCTGGATGTGGTTGACTAAACTTCTCCATTTGGCCTCCATGACCGCTGGGTTCCCATCTGGGGTTGAGGCTGCAGTCCAATAGAGGTGATTCACTATAGCAGGCCTCCACAACTGTAGTTGGTCACACTCTTTTGAAGCTGCATCCAATGCCTTCCCCAGACCTGTTTTAGAACAAATGGTATTAATTGATATGCAATAACAAAAACTGCTTCAAGGTTCCAACAATGAATACATACTTTTGGCAATGTGCCACACATCAAAATAATGCCGTGTCCCTTCAGGGCTCAGCTCCTCTCTCACCCATTTGGCAACCTAAGGAGAAATAAAAAAACTTTTGTGGATGATTGACCTGTGTGGCCCTCAGTGCATCAGAAAACCACAAACATCCAGCTTCAATGCAATTCAGATATTTACATTCTATACTGCATTTTTATTGTAAATACCTGGCGATGACGGTCCGTGATCAGCGTTGCCAAATGCAGGTCCTTTCCCCTCAGCAGGTCAACACTGCGCTTGAGCCCTTCAAGCTCACACCATGAGCTGTTGGGGACCTCTGAGCTCTGCAACATGACATAACAGTGTAAGTGTAGAATGCTGGTGGTGTTGAAGGAGGCGTGGATGAACCGACGCGTTGATGGTCCAGGTATTATGATACACTGTACTCTAGTTAGGCAATACACAATAAAGCTCTATGCATCGTTGTACTAGTGGAAAGATGTTATATTAAGATACCATCAGTTTACCAAATTGCAGAGTTCATTTCTTTGTCTAATAACATCAGGTTTACCTGAACAAGCTGAACATCCACCACCTTGTTCACTCTGTCCTCTATCAGAGAGTAGGATCCATACTTCGCGCAGTGCCCAGGAGAATCTGACCTGGAATTAATTACAAATTTGAATTATGTTTCAAGTTTTTTAAAAAAAAGGTCTGTAAAGACAATCCACTATGTCATCTGCAAATGCCAACTAAAGCCACCTTACATGATAACAAATAACAAAATCAAAACATGCAACTGGTCTATGAGCTCTCACACTGGTTTACCTGCAGTCACCAGCAAGAACTAGCCCACCATCCATTGCCCGTAGGTCACTAAAATTCTTTGCTTGATCATTTTGCCAGGCCTGAACGATTACAGGGATAGTGTAGCGGCGCTGATGGCGAAAGAAACTGCTCGCACTGATGCACTGCAGGCCAAACAGAGTCAACATTCTTAATGTCTGGGTGGCCAAACATCCAGTGAAATGAATGGCCCCACTTAACAGGAGGTTGCAGGTCGGCATGTTCCTGTGGAGCATTGGTTGGTTTTGCCAGAAACGGTGGTAGCCACATGATGCACAGACCTAGATATGTAAAAAAAAAGAAAAAGAGTAATCAACAGTATATCAGGATTGAATATAGATTAAGTACTGTACATTACTGGTTTCATGTTTCCAATGAAACACACATGACCAATACAGTATAACACTCAAATATGATGCCATCACAAACCAACAGACTAAAGCCAGCCTGGTACATACATTGTAAATTATCTGGCAAAACAGTCAGAGCTATCAGATTGTAATTAGATATTCTGATTTTCTAACCAGATGGCCTGCTGCGCAAACAAAACCGTACCTGCTTGATCTTAACAAAAGTTCCTTCCTGCTGCACGATGCTACTATCTGACCTCTCACAACAGGCCGGACAGATGGCAAAAAGGCCCATCAGCTCCTCTTGGCAAACAATGAATTTGTCAATGCCACTACAACAACAAAAAATTAGGGAGGGAGGGAGGTGTCATTCAAACTACCAAAGCTACAGTACACAATAAAATGAGCATTCAAAATGGTCTATGTTGGTTTTAAATTATCTCACTTGTGGTGGGGGTCACACGCGTAAGGTGGCTCCTCATCAAACAAGTCCTCCTCATGCATCGGCTCTTCGGGCACCCACGATAAGTCACTAACGACAGAGGCATTATCATCATCATCATCATCTGTCTGTTCAGGACTAGCGAGGGGAGTGGAGGTTTGTGGGCTGAAAGACGTCTGTGTGCCCACGCTGACCATCTTGGGCTTCAGGTTAACCTGCACAGCTGTGGAGAGGCAGTAAACATACCCAAACATGTGACAATCATAGCAAATCTAAGCGGCTATATTTTGGTGTAGGCTATTAATTTAATCAATGTGTATGGGAATGTACTGCTTGCATAGATACTGGCAATGATTTAGACAGAATATCCACCACTTAAAATACCCAAGACTTACCGCGAGACCATCGGGGGGGCTTCAAATAACACTGTGTCACAGCGTCAGAAGTGGAGGAGGACAAGGGCTGATCGCCAGTATCGACACTCTCCACAGTGTCTACACTGTCCACGGTCTCCTGCTGTGAGGTATCTGTCATCATCTTGCCAAAACAAATATAATAAGTGGTTATAAATGTCTAGAGTACATGTGATGCATAAACTCTATGAGGTAACGTTAGTGAATTTACTGAGAGGTAGCTAAACTTTGAAGTGAAAAGTGGATAAACTGTTTCTGATATTTCAGAGGTGGGTAAACTGTGTTTACTTGCGTTTAGCTTCCACTACACGGTCACGGTCAAATATATGTGAAAGAGAACCGTAGCAGTCTAACACAAAACGCAAACACACTATTGTGAAAGGCGATTGCCGATGACGACTTCCGATGTCCATATTATGGACATTTACTTCAGGGCAATTTTGTTTTGGCTCATATTCGTGAATCACGAAATATGCTTTTCTAATTTCAGAATGATCATGCTTGTAGTGGAGGCTGTGTCAAAGGGAACACGTTATGCAAAATACAAACAGAGCTAGCTAAAACGCAGCTTGTAAACATTAACGTTAGCATGATGCTTACCGTGGCAATATATCGCTTGCGGCAGACGGTGTCTCTCGACCTCGGGACAGGACAAGCAGAGAGGTTTGCATTCACAGACGGCACGGCGGTAGGAATTAACTTAGCCATCCTCATACTTTTTAAAGAAAGTGCGACCATCTTGGCATCCCCTGAGTGGTAATCCTCCTCCTTGAAATGCGCGCTGCATATTCTCGAGTAGGCGGTGACAGAGCTAGCTGAAAAATCTGCCCGCCTAATCTTGACAAATTGCACCCAGCTTCGGAAGATCCCTTTGTCCTTGGGGAAACAATGGACCCTATGTCCAGTTTTGCTGGAGTTCTTGCACCCGCCACAAACACAGTAATAAACCATGTTGTCTACTTATTCTCTACTCTTTCTCTAAGCTATCTTTTATGCTATGCTATCTCTGACTATATATTTATGCTATGATATCTATCTATGTATCTATCTATTTATCTATCTATCAATCTATCGATCTCTTTCACTAGCTACTACTCTCACTACTCGTCTCACTCTCTCAATGGTATTAAGGCGGGCTTTCGTTTGTCGTCCAAAAGCGAGTACCTCATGTGACGTCATGCAATGCATTGTGGGAGAAACAAGATTCATTGCTAACCTGTAGCTAACCGCTAAGATTTCACCTACTTTTCCTTATTATATTTCTTTTTTGTAATACCCTACAACATCAAATACAATGGATAACTGTTTAAATGTTTATTACGAACTAGAAAATTGCCAGAAAAGAAAAAAAAAAAAACCTGCAACATAGCCTTTAACACTGAGACCTGCATTATGTTCATCAGACATTCGCTTTCATGTCAATAACTCATTTTATATATATAAACAAAGCAAGGCATTGTCATTGGATTGTAAAAACCTGGAAGAAAATGCTTTATAGCGTTTGTTAATCACTATTGTTGGAGTTTGTTGATCACTATTGTACTTGAAGGAGAAAATACTCCAAACAGAAGCGAACCAAAGCAAACCGCAGCTGTATAAATGTTGAATGCTCTGCTGGGATTGGTGGATCCAACACATGAGCCATAGTTAATGAATTCATTCATCGAATGCACACACACACTCACGTGCTAGAGCTTCCCTGAAGGGGAGGAGCCAGCAATAGATACCAAGGCTAATACCCAGCTCAGTCTGCATATACATAGATGCACATGAACACACACAGTGCGTAGAGGCTCGGTGATGGTAGACGGCCCTGCCAGGACAGTCACAATAATATTAGGGAATTACATGCAGCATCACTGCTGACTCACACACACATGCGCTTGCATGCAGTGCTCTGTCCGGCATGAAGATCTTCAGCAGGTTTCACTATGTGTGGTATCTGGTGAGTCAGTTGTTTTTTATAGCTCATGTTCATATTTTTTGTCTCTTTTGACTTTGAGCGATGATGAATGTGAAATCTTTTGTGTATCTACTAGTGTTGTCAACAGACCTGGTACTTCGGTACCAAGTCGGTACTAAAAAAATGAAAATGTCACTGTGCCAGGTTTGTCTGCCTAACGACCCTAGTACTGAGCCTTGAGGTACTCCATACTGCACTTGTGATCGATATGATACATCTTCATTCACTGCTACGAACTGATGGTGGTCATATAAGTACGATTTAAACCATGCTAATGCACTTCCACTGATGCCAACAAAGTTTTCAAGTCTATGCAAAAGAATGCTGTGGTCAATTGTGTCAAACGCAGCACTAAGATCCAATAAAACTAATCGAGAGATACACCCACGATCAGATGATAAGAGCAGATCATTTGTAACTCTAAGGAGAGCAGTTTCAGTACTAAGATACGGTCTAAATCCTGACTGGAAATACTCACATATACCATTATTCCCTAAGAAGGAATACAATTGTGAGGATACCACCTTTTCTAGTATCTTGGACAGAAAAGGGAGATTCGAGATTGGTCTATAATTAACTAGTTCTTTGGGGTCAAGTTGTGTGTGGTTTTTTTTTTTTTTTGAGATGAGAGGCTTGATAAAAAGCCAGTTTGAAGGTTTTAGGGACGTATCCTAATGACAAATTAATAATAGTCAAAAGAGGATCTATGACTTCTGGAAGCACCTCTTTTAGGAACTTAAATGGAATAGGATCTAACATGCATGTTGTTGGACAATGTTGTATTGTCACTTAAAATGAACACATTTTCAGTCAAAATAAATAATTGTTTTATTTTATTATGCTTAAAAATATATTTAAAAATATTAATTAGACTTCTTTTTCTTGTTATAACCATGAAAGTTTTACTTGCAAATTTTTTATCATGCTGATTTTAGTGTTATTTTTAATTCTATTTAAAAATTATTAAGAATTCCAGCCTTTTTAATGTTTTACTTTGTTCCGACAGTTATAGACTTAATTTGTTTTATTGCAAAAATGGAAACTATGTTTATGCAAAACATCAAGACCTTCAGGTCACTGACCCTTAAACGTATGCCACTTCATGTAAGTATTTGTAGTATTGAGTATTTTTTTTTTTTTTTTTTATAACAGCTGTAGCCCCATTATTTGGTCTCTGGACCCTAAATATTAAGCGGCATGGCTCATGTTTCAGCTCATGGCTTCTTGATTAAGTTACAGAGAAATGGAAACCAAATCTGCTTTTTTATAACAGTTGGTGCTGTTGTGTTCATTTTGCGCGCCCTGCTATAAACATACCAGTGAAGAGTCAACCTGAAGGTTGTGGTCTGTAGTTCACTTTGTAGTTGATTTATTTTTTTATTTTTTTAACAAAAATAAATCTAATTTGAAATTTTACAATTTATATGAATTAATATATAATTTATAAAATCCTAGATTAATAAAACGTGTTTAAGTATTGTTCAAAATCACTTCATGATACCTAATGTATTTTACAAATTAAACCTTAGTGTAACTGTAAATTATTAAATATTTATTATCAAGCAGTGTAATCTATTAGTATTTTTGTATTAATTTTTTTTTTTTTTTTTATTTATTATTATTTTTTTGTAGCCTGTTAAAAGGAAACATTTGAATTGTTATAATTAAAATACAATGAGTATTACACTCTCATGCATGCTTAAAGAGGGTCTGGATTATTTCAGCTCACTCACTAATAAGCCAAAATTCATGTTAACCATTCTCTAACTCCTGAAATGACCCAAAACTGTTCCCGTTTAAGTTTTCTGCAGGTCACTTTGAAAAGAGTATCTGCTAAATGGTTAATGTTGGACTGTGTGTCTGTGGGTTTGTGGGTTCAGTTCTCCGCTGTACACCAGAGATGTGATGTAAGATCTGTTAGTAGTCTAGAGCCGATCACACTGGATTCCCACAGCAGCATGCGGGTCAGGCTGTAAACTAACCTCCTCTACTAGTATCTCACTCTTATCTGTCTCTTCAGCTGCTTGCGCTTTCACAGACAGAAACACAAGATCCTGTGACACGCTAGTGTTATTGGGCTCGTCTAGTCTGAACTCAGCCCTGCTTGACTTAACTAGTCTGAGCTCAGCCGGGCTTGACTTGACTAGTCTGAGCTCAGCCGGGCTTGACTTGACTAGTCTCAGCTCAGCCGGGCTTGACTTGACTAGTCTCAGCTCAGCCGGGCTTGACTTGACTAGTCTCAGCCGGGCTTGACTTGACTAGTCTGAGCTCAGCCGGGCTTGACTTGACTAGTCTGAGCTCAGCCGGGCTTGACTTGACTAGTCTGAGCTCAGCCGGGCTTGACTTGACTAGTCTGACCTCAGCCGGGCTTGACTTGACTAGTCTGACCTCAGCCGGGGCTTGACTTGACTAGTCTGAGCTCAGCCGGGGCTTGACTTGACTAGTCTGAGCTCAGCCGGGGCTTGACTTGACTAGTCTGAGCTCAGCCGGGGCTTGACTTGACTAGTCTGAGCTCAGCCGGGGCTTGACTTGACTAGTCTGAGCTCAGCCGGGGCTTGACTTGACTAGTCTGAGCTCAGCCGGGGCTTGACTTGACTAGTCTGAGCTCAGCCGGGGCTTGACTTGACTAGTCTGAGCTCAGCCGGGGCTTGACTTGACTAGTCTGAGCTCAGCCGGGCTTAATTTAACTAGTCTGAGCTCAGCCGGGGCTTGACTTGACTAGTCTGAGCTCAGCCGGGGCTTGACTTGACTAGTCTGAGCTCAGCCGGGGCTTGACTTGACTAGTCTGAGCTCAGACGGGCTTGACTTGACTAGTCTGAGCTCAGCCGGGGCTTGACTTAACTAGTCTGAGCTCAGCTTGTCTGACATCACATCTACAGGAAGCAGGATCTTTGATCTTGTGGTGTACACCAGACAGTGGCCAGAGTGGCGTATCATGATTTCTTACAGTACGCTGATGTTATGCCAAAATAATTTCACCATAATTAGAGCTAAGTAATGGTGGTTTTGGTTTTCATGTGGGATCAGCCCAAATGTGTGTGAAGTGTTTATACAGCATGTGTATTAAATCTAGATATTGATTCATATAACCGTATTAACGCCTACGAAGTTCAGTTGAACAAGTTTGATTTCCTGCCTTTTTTTGTGCTCAGGACTTCTCGAATGACGACACCAAGCTGGAGTACAACGTGGACGCAGAGAATGGGATCGCCATGGAGGGATATCTGTTCAAGAGAGCCAGCAATGCCTTCAAAACCTGGAACAGGTCTGAGACCAGACAGAAAATCATACTGTGTCCTCTTACAACAGTGTTTACTGGACCGCTCCAGGTAATCACGTATACATTGACGAAATTTTAATTGTTTCTGAATGTGTTTTCTTCACAGACGGTGGTTCTCAATTCAGAACAATCAGCTTGTGTACCAAAAGAAATTTAAGGTAAACATAGGATAATATAAAGAAATTCTAGCTCCAGCGGTGCGTTTAGCACTCATTTTGGCGTTTTTATTTCAGGATAACCCTACGGTTGTGGTGGAAGACCTGCGCTTGTGCACCGTCAAACACTGCGAGGACATCGAGCGCAGATTCTGCTTCGAAGTGGTTTCTCCAACAAAGTGAGGACAAGCACACAACTCTGATTCTCATTTCAGTTATGTTGCATGTTTCAGGAAACACAAACAACACTTACTAACAGCTGAAATACTTAAATAGTTAAAATGTGTTACTTTTCTGTTTATTTAATGGTAAGTGTTATTTCTGTGCCACTAGTATCAAATTAAAAAACTAATATTTATGTATTTCTACGAGGCTGAGATGGTGGAAATTATTGGTAATAAAACACCAATGTTTATAAGTGTAAATATTGAAAATAGTTTTCAGTTATTGAAATCAAGCAGAAATAAAATAGTTAAGATAAATAAATAAAATAAAATATAAATGTTAGAAGGTAATTATTATAAAAAAAAAGTTAAAGTACTTAAGTTACTAAAAACCTTAATTAATTTGTTTAAATAATAATAGTAATAATAATAATAATAATAACAATAATAATAAAATTATGAAAACATGAAAGCATGCAACACAGTTAATAAAACTAAATTTAAAATGAAACAAGAAAAGTGATTTCAGAATATAAATAAATACTACAATAGTATAAAAATAATACTATTTGTAAACAATATACTTTTAAAAGTAGTCCAGTATATGCAATATGTAAAGAACTGAATTAAACTATTTTCTTAATCAGTATTTTGTCTTGTTTCATGTTATAAATACCTAAATATCCATTAAATAAATAAATAAAACATTTCAGAATTTCTTCTTTTCTTTTGACTAAAATATATTTTTTAAACCCCTTTTGAAAACTTTTATTGTTTTCTGTCATAGCATTAATAAAATATCATAAAAATGCGTTAAGGTTATTTTTTCTAACACTTTTTGCGAACTGTCGTTGCTGTTTTTTAAGCATAACATTAATAAAATATCATAGTTTATGCCAAAAACATGCCAGTGTGATTTCAAATGTTTAGTTTCACTTTAAAAACAAGACAAAAAACTGTTTTCTGAATTAGATTATTCTTCAGTGCATGTGTCCCACTGTACGTCTGACTGATGTGGTTTCTGCCGAAGGAGCTGTATGATGCAGGCGGACTCTGAGAAACTCAGGCAGGCCTGGATCAAAGCCGTCCAGAACAGCATCGCCACAGCCTTCAGGGACAGAGCAGAGGACGCCGAGGTACAGCAGAGTCTGTTTCATCCGGCTGTTAACGGCAGGCTAGAGACGCTTGATAACGCTGCGATGTGTTTGGCAGAAGATGGACAGGAAGTCGTCTGCATCTACAGGCAGCCTGGAGTCTGGCGGCGAGGTGAAGGAGAGGAGTCTGAAGGGCGAGAGCGCGCTGCAGAGGGTCATGGCCATCGGCGGGAACAGCATCTGCTGTGACTGCGGTCAGCCGGAGCCACGCTGGGCCAGCATCAACCTGGGCATCACGCTCTGCATCCAGTGCTCGGGCATACACAGGTGTGTGTGAGTGTGTGTGTGTGTGTCGGGGAAGGCTTGTGTGTCTCATTACAGGTGAAACTGTGTTTGGTTTGTCAGGAGTCTCGGCGTTCATTTCTCGAAGGTCCGATCTCTGACGCTGGACACGTGGGAGCCTGAGCTGCTCAAGGTGAGGCTTCACTAGCGACACCACGAACACACGGATGGACAGATGCTCCCGTCAGCCTCTCGTTCGTCTCTTTATCATCTCATGAGCTCCTACACCTGAACTCGTTTCTCAGACACTCATTTGACAAGAAAGACGGTCCGAATGAAAAAGAAAACCTTCCGTTCTTGTATGCGAATGAATAATACAGTCCGTTTCTGTACAGCTGATGTGTGAGCTGGGGAACGGTGTGATCAATCAGATCTACGAGGCTCGACGAGAAGAATCAGGAGCCAGGAAACCCCAACCAGGAGATCCCAGGTACTGCACTGAGGATCGCATTTGATTTGGTCTCATAATCAGAAATGTTCCTGTGGCTCAGTGGGAGAGCATTGTGTTAGCGGCGCTAAAGGTTGTGGGTTCGATTCCCAGGGAACACATGTGAGGTTTGAAATGTGAGTCACTCTGGATAGAAGCGTCTGCTAAATGCATAAATGTATTCATTTAATTAATTATCGGACCGCTCTGCAGCGGGAGCTTCAAAAAGCTGGTCCTTCAGAAGTCTATGTACTCTTTAGGATGACGTTGTAGACTTAATTTGAGTGTTGTGCTGCACAGGCACGAGGTGGAGGCCTACATCAGAGCCAAGTACGTGGAGCGCAGGTTTGTGCAGAGGCTCTCTGAAGACGAGATCAGACAGAAGGTTTTAGCGCTGAGTAAACAAGATAAGGCTCTCAGCGGCGGTTCTTCAAGAGGAGCATCAGCATCGAGTCCCCGTCCGCCGTCCTCTTCCTCGGGTGAGTGATCCTAACATCAGTGTGCTCCGTCTGCTGTGTGTGTTCGGTCCCCCGAGGACAGGTGTTTGTGGTGTAAACGAGGCCTGAACTGGTTTTACTGAGTCTGTGTGTCTGTGTGTGATCCTAACGCTGCTCTGGGCTTCTGTGGTGCTGAAGCGAACCAGCAGTCTCTCTTCTGTGTAGACGAGCTCGATTCTCTCTTCTCCTACTTTAACACCTCCGCCAGACCCTGCTGTCGTAAGTACAGCTGCGTGAGTGTCTCCCGCCGTCCTGCTCCAGCAAACTCACCTCACTCTCATCTCACCGAAGGGGATCTGAACTCAGTCGAATACAGGGTTAAGAGAATAAAATAAAATAAAATTAAATTAAACAAAATTAAATAAAAAAATAAAATATAAAATAAAATAATAATAATAATAATTTAAAAAAAAATTACAAAAAATACATTTAAAATTAAATAAAAGACAATTAAATAAAAATAAATAATTAAAATGTAAAATATAAAATATAAAATAAAACAAAATGGTTTACCAAAATAAAAGCCAAAAATCTTAAATGCATTTAAATGAATAATTGTTAATATCAAAATATAATATAATAAAATATAATCTCAATGATCCTAAAATAACATTGATTGACAGGAAGATACATTTACTGAATTGCAATTAAATGAAACTCTATAGCCATAAAAACGTTTTGACCAAATAATACATTTTCATGAAGCGTATTGCAATTAATTCTGAACATAATTAACTAATAATATTAATGTTGACTAATTATGCCTATTTATTGCCATTTATATATCCGATCATGCACAATAGATTATTTTACACAGTAAAAGTTTTTGCTTTCATATAATAAATGTTATTCCTCATAAGGTATGTAGATACATTTCTTATCAATTAAAATACAGTCAAAATGATTATTAAATCCATAAAACAGATTTTCACACGCGCACGAAATGTCCACAGATTTCTCTTTACTTTACAAAAGTAAATACTGCCATCAAAATGTGAATCTGTTCATTGTACATTTATATTGAGCTGTGACCTCTTAAAGGTTTTAAAAATAGACCATCACAAGTTTCTGATTTCAGAGATTGATTTATTATTAATTTCATGTCCTGAGTTTCGATTCGCCCAATCGATGAAGAAACCGTTGCATCATCCCTCCATCGCTCAACATCTCATCACGAGGAGCGTCTCTCCCTCTCGTGTCTGTGTGTTTGTGCGGTGTCTGGTTTACTCTGAGCGTCTCTCTCTCTGTGTGTGTGACAGTGAAGAGCTCAGACGGTGACGTGCAGAGCCTCACAGACGGCAGCAGAGAGACGCTGAGTTCAAGCTCTTCCTCCAGCAACACAGGTCTGTATCGTGTTGTGTGTCCAGGACACAGATTGTGTGACGGATCTCCTCAGATGCTGACCGTGTGTCCTCCAGAGCCTCACGAGGAGAGTCCAGCTGAAGATCTGCAGGTGTTCTGCGAGCCGAAGCAGCTGACGCCGGGTCTGCAGCTGTACTGGGCGTCGTTCTCCCGCAGTCTGCCGGACATGACCCAAGCTCTCGCCCACGGAGCGGGAGTCAACTGGACCAACACGGAGCACGAGAACAGGACGCCGCTCATCATGGCCGTCCATGGGGTGAGGAGAACACATCAGACCTGATCCACGGCTGAGAAACCGCAAGATTCAACTTTATCACATTATACACAAGGATTCTGTGTGTGTGACTTGTTTGTTTTTTTGTTTTTTTTGTGTGTGTTTTGTGTTATTGTTTTTGGCTTTTTTGTTTTTCTTCTGCATTTTCTTTAGTGCATTTTTTGTTTTGTTTTAGTATTTTGTGCATTTTTCATTTTTTTGTCTTGTTTATCTTTCTTTTGTGCAATTTTAGGTTTTTTTTGTGAATTTTCTAGTTTTTTTGTGCATTTCTAATTTTTTTTTTTTTTTGCATTTTTAGTTTTCTTGTGCATTTTTCTCTTTGCTTTTGTGCATTTTTTTTCTTTGTTAATTTTTTTGTTGTGTATTGTCTCGTTTTTTCTTGTGCATTTTTTTTCTCTTTTGTGCAATTTTAGTTTTTTTTCTTTTTTTTCTTGAGTATTTTTTGTCTTGTTTTTGTTGTGCATTTTGTTTAAATTTTGTGTGTCTGGTTAAATCTTTTTTTTGGGGGGGGCTGTTTTTTGTGTTGTGTAGTATTTTACTTTATAATTTGTGTTGTTTGGTTTTGGCTTGGTTTCATTTGTTATTTTTGTTTAGTTTTTCTGCCTTGTTTTGCATTTTGCTTCGTTGACAACAGTTAACTATACACAATAGGTTATTTTACTTCTAAAATGATGTTAGTTCTTTACTTTCAAGTAATAAATGGTCCTGGTTTTATTGTAGGATTCATCAGTGCATGTCAAATAAACAGCAGTGTAATGGATGATGAATGCTGAGTGCTTGTGTGTGATGTGTGTGTGTGTATCAGGGGTCTCTGGTCACCTGTGAGTTCCTGCTCCAGAATTCAGCCAGTGTTAACCAGCAGGACAGTCTGGGAAGAGGACCTCTACATCACGCCACTATCCTGGGTCACACGGGGTCAGTTCTGCTCCACACACACACACACACACACTTGTTTCAGAATTGGTTTAATGTTACGATTGATTTTGTTCTGCTGCAGGCAAGTGTGTTTATTTCTAAAACGGGGAGCCAATCAGAATGCAGCAGATGTAGAGAATCAGACGCCGCTTTCAATCGCGGTCGAGGCTGCAAACGCTGATATCGTCACGCTGTGAGTTGCCAGTGTGGTTTGTGTCTGTATCTCTTGAAGAAGAAAGCAGTGTGGAGATATTGGTGTCACACAGTAAGTGTAAAGGGTTTCCTGTGTTTGTGTCTGCAGGCTTCGGCTGGCCAAGATGAACGAGGAGATGCGTGAATCCGAAGGTCTGTGTAGTCAGTCAGGTCAATATAACTCTAACAGCCCGACTGAAATGCAGTATCGGAAATGTATGGAGGAGTTCATTAACTTACAGCTCAGAGACTCCTGATACATGAACAGATCGCCTCAATCTGTAGCAAACGCACAAAACCAGCGAATGTACACCGATATCACATGAAGCTGAGCCCCAGGATGGGGATCTGAATGTAAAGTGAACATTAATATTACGTTACCGCTAAAACATCTGCAATAACCAGTCTTGTGAAAGAGCGATGTGAAAACACGTGTCTTAAAACTGTCAGACTGTACAAGAGTAGTGTAATGAAAACTCGATCTAATCGTATAATCCTGAGTGCTCTGGCACATTCCTGATATTTATCACAATATTATATTTGAGGAAGTGAAATCAAATCAGTACGCTTATAAATATTACATTTATGAAGACATAAGTAGATCTGTACTAGTAAGTCAGTGTTAGTTCTGGATTACACCACACTGTATCTGACCATATCTACCGTATTTTCCGGACTATAAGTCACACTTTTTTTCATAGTTTGGCTGGTCCTGCGACTTATAGTCCAGTGCGACTTATATATGGTTTTTTTTCCTCATCATGGCGTATTTTTGGACGGTTGCGACTTATACTCAGGTGCGACTTATAGTCCAAAAAATACGGTAATCACATCTAGTCAGAAAATCTGGTTTCCTGATTAGCGCTAAATCACCATCACCTGCTTTCAAATGTAGCAGCATTTAATAGACAGAGCCGTAGATCACTGACAAGCTACGCAATATCACGTTCATTATCGCAGATGAATCGCCTTCAATAATGAACGTTATATTGCGTAGCTTGTCAGTGATCTGCGGCTCGGTCTATTAAGTGCCACTTCATTTGAAAGCAGGTGATGGTGATTTAGTGCTAATCAGGGAACCAGATTTACTGACGAAATGCGCGTGACAATCGCATGCGATATACCACCCAGTCCTAATAGATAATATATCAGTAATTATCAATGCATGTTTCAGTAATGATAGAAAAAATATATATATTTTATGTAGCAGCCTTTTTTTATGCAGATCAGTTGGAATTTTACAGGATTTACGTTACAGAGAGAAATAATGATTTTCACCTTTAGCTTTATTTAAATGTTATATATTTTTCTGTAATATTCATAAAATCCTTTAAAAAAAAAAAAAAAATATATATATATATATATTCTTTTAAGAATAAAGGATTTTTAAATAATTGGTAAAATTAATAAAAATTTTATTTGTATGTAAATTATATTTCATATATATATATATACACACCGGTATATAGTATTTTGTAAAATATCTAAGACATTTGAAGTAATTAGAGTTCATGTATATTAGAAGAGAAATGTGACAGTCTGAATGTTATGTTGCTGCAGAAGTTATATTTGGATCCTTTAGTCTGGTTTAGTGACTGTCACAGGAGGGGGTTGCAGTACTGGCAGCGGTCTCAGAGGGGCGCAGTGGAGCTGGACTCTACACCCCACAGACACACACATGGAGGGCTCTTCAAGAGCGATTCATTCTCATCCTCAGATGTTTACCGCTTTTAAATGAGCTCCTATTTTTAAACTTATAAGCCTCGTATCATTACTGCAATTTCTTTACAGATCAGTCTAAAAACAGTCTCAAGTTTATTAGTAGAGAAATTAAAGTCGGAAAAGCAAATGTTGTGTGTGTTATTCCTGAACCGCTCTCTTCATTCATCTGCTTTATTTCTCACTGTTATGACACTGATTGTTATTTAATGTGGTAATTATGCCACACATCTAACCCAGAACGTTTCTTCAAACAGAAATCTTCACACTTTGCCAAACACTTGACAGTATTCGATCCAAATGTGTTTCGAGTGCTACTAAATGATAAATGTCAATGTAAAGGGTCAATAAATGTTCTTCACGCGCATCATCTGGTGTCATGTGCCTCTTTCTCCTCCGTTTCCTTCTTTCCTGCGTCCTCCTGCTGTTCTCTGAGCGACTGCTCTGAAGTACACAGGTATGCGCTCATCTCTCTGTGTCTGGAGCTTTGATTATAGTATGTGGTCGTGTGTGTTTAGTGCTTGACCGCGCTCTACTTCCTCCGTAATCAAGCTGTTTTCTCTTTCCAGGAGATGAGACGTACCAGGACATCTTCCAAGACTTCTCTCAGATGGCATCGAATGACCCAGACAAACTCAACCGCTACTGAGGTGTATCTCACCACAACAACCTCCTCAAAATCAGTTGCGTTGCCCACATAATCTGGGTGACACCAGTTGAATTATTGCGTTTTTATTGTAAATGTAGATAAAACTATTTCATTCATTGAGCAATTGGCTCTCTATATAGATTTACAGATGAACGAGAGAGTCATGTAATATTTGAGCCGTAGGACTTCATTTATGAAACATGCTGAATGAATGTTTGTGTTCATTAAACGTTAAATAAATGCGGCTGGTTTTACAAACAATTTACACAAATCCATTCTGCGTTCGCGTTTCATAAACGAGGCCCGGTTTTAGCTAAATAGTACATATTAGTAGCAAATTGCATTGGTGCATGACTGTAGAGCAAGGATTAAACCATTCATGTTTACATCATTTCAAAAAACTATACTTTCACTACATCATTTACTTAACTATTGTTCGTTTTTGGAAGAGGAAATCTCGTGTTAGCATGAACACCACACTTTCTTTATCTGTTCAAATAGTATACAAGTCAAATGTATTCCTCCCACGGTGTGAGGGGTGTGTAAATTGTATATATTCTGTACATACGTCATCTTGGGTTGGGAAGTTTATTTTGTGGTACTTCAGATGTTTTGATAAGCTTGTCTGCATCCGTTGTGTGCCCCTTTTGTATTCATATTGTAATCCTCTATGTATGATCGAAGCGCTTTTTTAAGAATTTATCCATTGCAAATGTCTGACTGAAAATATCTCAAAATATATTATAAATTGTTTGCCCTACGTTTTTATAATGTCTTCTTTATGTACACAATGTTAACATTTTGAATTATAATTATATAATGTCATACATTTTTATATAATATTGATAAAATCCTTAACCATATACAATTATTTTCTGTAAATATACACACACACACAACTTTTTTGTTAATCAAAATTCTAGTCTAAACCAAAGTGTTAAGCCTATAGTCTAAGCGGTCTCGTTTCTACCGCACACTATCAGATTGTGTAAAGTGGCCCCCCATGCAGCAGGGTTGCCATGTTTGTAATAGGCACAGCTCTGCGGCAGAGGCTGATTTATATAAACACTGGCGCTGTCTATCTATAATGCAGCAGTCGTTCAGTGACGGTGACCTCATGCCCCTGCCAGCTGTGCACTGACTCACCTTTTTTATGTCGTGCTTTTATAAACTGAGAACATTACCCATTGCACTGCTTCAGGAGCTTTATTTATAAACCTCGTAAAATAAGAAGGTTCAAGCCACGCATTATGGTTATAGCTAAAGTTAAATCCAACGTGAATAAGTGGCTGAATCTGTGCCTCTGGGAAGTAATTTCTTAAAGTAATGTTTCATTAGCGGGTAACATGCAAAAAGGCTTGCAGGCAGTAAAACTGTTGCAAGCGAAAGTTTGTCAATTAAGCATCATCATAACCCATCAGAAATTTAATTAGCTTATATCTGCCAAACGATTTATTGTGATGTAGTATGTGCCTAGTTACATCTATAACTGGTGTCTGACAGAAGATATTGTCCTATGTGGAAGACGTAGGCCAGTTAGTGCAGGTCATGTTTGAACACTCCCATGGCTCACATCTACAAAACCTTTTTTCAAAGTAATTCTCTGAAGACTGGAAAAGTCGAATCAGCGTTTTTAAATGGGATGGTCTAGCTGTGAAAGTTGTATTAGCAAGTGATAGTAACATTTGTACTGTAGATGTGTCAACATTTATTCCACTTTGAAGTTTGTTGTGACGTTACATATTCAATTAAATCGAAACCCAGTACTTACTTTTAAAAGTCAAACCAACATTCTCAAAAACTCCTGTTATCTCACATGCACAAAACGACTCTTGGGATAGTCTGGGCTGTGAAGGATCCATCTGTAGTAACTTTAATGGACCAGGAGACAGAATGCTTTTCAAGGCAGCGTTTGAAGGAGTCTTCGAATTGGGACTGCCTTTGTTGCACCTCTGTGATGCATGTGGTCTTCGAATGCAGCCTTTGAATTCAGACACAGCTATAGATTATGTAGACCAATGGTTACCAGTCTTGGTCTTGGAGAACCTCCAATACTGCACATTTTAGATGTCTACCTATTCGAACACACCTGATTCAACTCATCAGCTCATTAGCAAAGACTCAAATGTGTCTGTCAGGTTAGACCCGGAGCATCTGGGTCTCCAGATTCGGTCCTGGAGGGCCAGTGTCTTGAGTTTATCTCCAACCTTAATTAAACACACCCGAACCAGCCAATTGGGAGTCTTACTAGGCATACTAGAAACCTGCAGGCAGTTGTGTTTAGGCAAGTTGGGGCTAAACTTTGCAGTGTATTGGCCCTCCAGGACCGAGTTTGGAGAGCTAGATTTGGAGCCCCTGATGTAGACCAGAGTAATTCATTTACTCAAATAGTACACTGACAGAACTGCTGTAAAGAGAGAACTGAAGATGAACACTGAGCCGAGCCAGATAACGAAAAAAAGATTGACTCGTTCTCGAGTATGTATCTCTACAAAACCAGATGAAACTTCTAAATTATCTGAGTATCATCAGCATAACAGTGGAAACTAATCCCATATTTTCTAATAATATTACCCAGGGGCAACATGAATATTGAAAATAGAAGGGGACCTAGGACGGATCCTTGTGGCACTCCATATTTTACTGGTGATAAATGAGATAACTCCCCATTTAAATAAACTAAATGGTAGCTTTCGGACAAGTAGGATCTAAACCACCTTAGAGCCTGCCCTTGAATACCTGTATAGTTTTGTAATCTATCTATAAGTATGTTGTGATCTATGGTGAGAGGACGCAGCACTAAGATCAAGTAAAACTAGCAATGAGATGCAGCCTTGATCTGACACAAAAGGCAGGCCATTTGTAATTTTTAATCTGGTGGATTCTGGTTATTTGTTAATTTAGCCACTGTGCTAAATAAAATCCTTGGATTGTTTTGGTTATTTTCAGTGAGTTTGTGGATATGCTCTGCCCTAGCAGTTTTTAGAGCCTGTCTATAGCTGGACATACTGTTTTTCCATGCAATTCTAAAAACTTCCAAGTTAGTTTTTCTCCATTTGCGTTCAAGACTGCGAGTTTCTTTCTTGAGAGAGTGAGTATTACTGTTATACCATGGCACAGTACATTTTTATCTAACCTTTTTCAATTTTATGTGGGCAACAGCTTCTAATATATTAGAGAAAACAATGCCCATTTCATCTAGCATCACTTGGCTGCATAATTACAACACTATCAACATCAATTCCATGTGACAGTATTAAATATAGAGTATGATTTCAAATAATGAGTAGGTCCTGAGACGTGTTGTCTAACCCCAATAGAGTTCGGAACGTCTATAAATGCTGTATGCGGTCTATAAAAAGTCTGTATGCTGGCCTGTATACAGCAGCATCAAAGGGGATTTATCATTAAAATTTGTTTCTCTGGATAATTTTATATGAAGCACCATTACTTCAAACGAGTTATACTTGAAACCTGCCCTCTGACAAATCCTGAAAACGTTGTTATAAATTGAAGCAACATTTCCCCCTTTGCCTTTTAGACGTGGCTCATGTTTATAACAATAATCTTGGGGGGTGGACATAATGTAAAATAATGTAATCATCAGGTTTTAGCCAGGTTTCTGTCAAACAGAGCACATCCAGATTATGATCAGTGATCATACTATTTATAAAAAGTGCTTTTTTAGAAAGGGATCTGATATTTAGTAAGTCAAGCTTTATCATTTGTTTATCTAATGATAAATCTAACCTCTGCCACATTAATTCACAAAAAAGGGGGCGTGATCTTGTTACGCTCCGACGGAGAAGAGGAAGAGCTGTGTTTTTGTTTGTCGCCATGTCGTCGAAAATCTGTTATTTTCAGTCCAGTCATCTTTGTTTGGCCTTCCCAGAGACTCCCGAAAATTATAATCCACATCTAAAACTATGTGCAGCACATTTAGCTGAGGACAGATTCCTCAATCTCAATCAGTTTAATGCCAGATTCGCACAAAGATTATTCTTGAAAGATGCAACCATTTCCTCTTTGTCTGGACCACAACCGGTAAGTGTATTTTATTATTAAAGTTGGTGTGTTTAACAGTTTCTGTAACTTATTAACTAAACGCTGTTTAGCTTTGTTAACTAGATATTACGGTTGTGCAAAAAACGAATGTGATTTTCGCATCTCGTCAGTAAAAATGCTCCAGTGATTATAAGTACATCTCCAGCACATGCTCCTGCCCACTTGCTTCTCAAAACTACACCAAAACTAGTCCAATCGCGTTTCCAGGAGGGCAGCGTGTGCTCAGCTGGTGTCGAATCACAACACAGGAACCGCTGGCCCTATCAGAACTCATTTCCTTATTTGTGAAGGAGGGACTTTATAGAACAAGTAAGTCATCAGGCCATTTTATGAAAGTGAAAACAGCAGTATATAAGTGAATTGTGTGAAAAATACTGTTTTTTTTTTTTTGTTTGTTTTTTACACGCGAAACATGAACACATGTTATATTGCACACTGTAAACACAAAGTTTCAAAAAAGCGTAAAAAATGGGACCTTTAAGATCAATTTCAAGAAGTTCGTAAGAATGTTCTTAAGTGCAATTTTTGAAAAACTTAGTTCTTAGTAAGCTCTTACTATATATTCTTCAGAACATCTTAAGCTTCACGTTTTTAATGCAGTGTGTTTTTGAACTGGTACTTTTAAAATAGCCTGTCTCAAGTTGCAGCTATAGGTTTCATTCATTTTTGTGTGGTGTTTTTGCGCTCTAATCTGAGTGAACGGTTCCAGTATTTGTGTGCGCACTTCTACAGAAAATGTGTCCAGCACATTTATATGCCCTGAATACTGCAAAAGATTGTTGTATGTATAAGATAATATGAAAAGCGTTAAATTAAAGCTCCCTATCTGACTCTTAGAGTTCCTACTGAATTTTGAAGTCAGCAAAAAGTAGCGTCAAACGCAGGCCAATCATGTTTACATTAACAGTCATTGCGGTCACTAAAGAAAACTCATGCACATCCCTAATCTACTATGTATTATATGCAGCTGTTGTTGTAATGCCTAAATATAACAATTAATTTGAAATAAATCCCAAACAGTAATAATTATTTAATTAATTTATTGGGTTAAGAAAAGTCGTTGGTTGTACACATTTTTTTTATTGAGTTATTTAGGATGACTTTTAAGAATATCCTTTTAAAGAATTTTAATTCTTCTTAGGTATTGTCTTAAGAATATTCTAATCTTTTTTTCTTAAAATTGTTCTCAAGATTAATTTTTGTGAATACAAAATATTCATAACTTTTTTTCCTAAAGTTAAGAAAATAAGAAAACAGCAGTTATGAAGAAATTTCTTAAGAATGTTTCGTGAATCTGGTTCCTGGTGTCCAATAACTGACCGCAGAAGGAAACCTCAGCTCCTTATTACTTTTGAAACTGGGTGACTCACCTGTCTGGTGTGCCATGTCTTTTCCTTCCTAAAATTGCTGAACTGATGCACTCAAGAAAATATTGCACTGAGCGCTTCGTAAAATCAAACATTAACTGTGGCCTGGGTAAGCGTATAAAATGAATCAAGCGATGTGAAATGATTTTAAAAGTGAATGACTTGACAGTAACATGTAAGAAATAGTGATGTGTCATCATTTCCGTATGGGGATTGGTCAGATGATGAAGTAATTTCAGTTTATTCAAGCTAGTGCTGAGCATCTTCCAGGCATCCATGCTTGCTCTGCGGTGGAGAGGAAATCTGTGGTTGGCTTCCCACAGAGAGACAGAGAGCCACTGCTTGAGTCCTTTTTCCTCCATTAAAAAACACATTTGCACAAAAACAAAGAAGCCAAGCACCATTAATATACTCTATTTGATTGTAGTATCCAACCCTCATCCTGACTTTCCTGACAAGCTTTCCTGAAAAGTTCCATGGTATTTAACTCGTATTTTCAACTTTTCCATGGGTGCTTCATACTTGTAAAAATGCGACTTGAGATTTGGACTGCTAATGCTTTAAATTTTGAAATGCAAGAAGCCAAACTCTGTCATAGCCTACTTAACATTAACATCAAGTGGAAAGGCTGAGAGCCAACCACAACCATTTTCATGGCCCACATTTTTTCTACCTCTCTGCTTAATGAGTTCTTTGTCTAATGAACCAAAGTATTTTCTCTTCTTTCCAGAAGTTGACCATTCACAACTGACTCATGAATTCACTTTAAAAAAAGCAAAACTATCATGCAAGCGTGGAGAATCCAAACATACTTTGTGGAATTATTCCTTTGACTGCCATGATGAATGAAGATGGAATGAAAGGGAGCTGTCAGCAACCGTCCACACACCGCACACCACATCACACCGCAATCGTCCACCAAATGGCTGGAAAATTGTGGATGTTTGGTGCCCTATGCCATCTATTTATCCAACTTACATTGTTTTTTTTTCTTACTATATTCTCACTTCCCAGAATAGGGAGGCCCCTGTAGTTGCTCACTCCAGTAGAGATACTTTTAAGAGCAGTGTCCCAAGAGCCTTATCAACTACACCTCAGTGCTTCGCCAGTGAATGGCTGGAAAATCTGCTGAATCCATGACAATGAATCTGGCTTCCAGCTGTGCTCAAAGAGAGAACTCAGACAGGTTAGCCCAGACCCTGACCAAGACAGGAAACCTCGACAACATTTTCAGCCAAAAACTGTAAACTTATGTTTTGCCTGTTTAAATGATAATGATGTTTTGGGGACTGAAAACGCCACCGTTATCATTTCTGTGTAAACAACCAATATTAGCTAACGTTTCTTCAGCAAAGTCTGGATTTACCAATATTATAACCAACAGTGGGAGACGCATTATATTAAAAACATAATCGTTACTTCCCTACAGGTACTGTTTACCAACAATGTGACAGTGCCAACTACTGGCCTGGCATAAGTAATACAGCATTTTTGGCCATTTTCAAGGATGTGTGTAAACGTGAGTCGTTTTGAAAACATTGTCCTGTATATGTGAAACGTTTTAAAAACCTCATGTGAAAAATTTCCATTTTTGACTGCACCATTGTCGTGTTAACGTAGCTTCAATCAACATACAACCCTGACAGCCTATCAGTGTCCAAGATTTCTTGCCATGGTCTGCTGTTTATTTTATTCAAGAAACACTGGATATAGAGGCCCAATTAAACACATTACAAAAGCAACTGGAAGCTCTTCTGTGGTCTTTCCTAATTGTTCAGTCACCACAACAAACAACACATTTAATAGGCCCTTGTAATGTTCTACACTTCCTAATCCTGTTCTACAACTGAAAAAAATAATAAGAAAAAAACAAACATTATTATTAAGTAAAAGTAGCAGGAATTTAATCGTAGAATACACTGAAGGAAATATCACAATGTTTCAGTTTTTTATGGTGCATTTTCCAAGTTTCAGGTGGACTTAACATTTTCATAAATGGAACAGGCTACAAATGGCAAACTCCCTGGGCAGTGCACTTAATATGGAACTAGGGAGCGCACCCAAAGACTGTCATCTAACAGAAGCTTATCAGCTTTGTTCATCTCTTATATAAACTCAGTTTCTCCGGTGTAATTCATGGGATGTGGGCACTGTAGGTATGCAATCATGAGAGCAAACAGTTTACTGTCAAGCTATAGCCCTTATCAGGATGGTTTTAAATAAATGACCTCAACTGTGGTTGAAATGAAAGAGTTGTGATTGCTCTCAAAGTTGAGGTAAAGCTGCACTAGTAACAAATAGAATTTACAAACAAGTTTCGAACTTGGCATCTTCCATTGTTTGATAAACTCATGTTACTGGTTGAACAAAGAGTTACGAGCAGCCATGACGGGCCTTTTAAACAAACGGATCGCAGTTCAATTTGATGCTGCTAGAAATCCTGCAGGTCATTGAAACTTGGTCACATATCATCCATTCCCACTGGGAGAAGCATTGGTCTGACCCTTGTGTTCCATTACAGCATTGCATTTATATCTTGCCAAGATCCACAAATTCCTTGACTCTCGAGAAGTCATAGCCTGTCTGTCCCCAGTTTAAATGGCCAGCCAGTGTGTCCATCACTGCCTCCAGCAAGTACAACAAACAGTAGTCTCTCGACCACCTCCAGTGCCTGGACACCCGTCATAAACGTTTCTCCAACAGCACTCTGGCCAATCCACTGACTGACCAAACTCTTGCCATCCATTCTATCATCAATAGTTACACAGTGCAGCTTCAACAGACTGTGACTTAATGGAAAAAAGCGGTGGAGGTATTTGATCACCAACAATCGTACTTGGGTAGGACCTGCCCTTCTCCAAGTTTCCGCTTTGACCCTTTAGGGTCATATTAAGACAAGTCTGTCTCCTTGGCAGAGTCGTATTGCCTTGTATGGTCATATATTCAGAAAAAAGGCAATGAAGGAAAGATGTCGACATATAATAAAGTGTAGTAATATAGTGGTTTCATCTGCATTTTTTTTTTCTGCTGCTATGATGTTGAACTATCAGGCCAGATGAAGTTGACTCGCCAGGACTGCAATCCTGCTAAATGCAGTTTACAAGAGCACGGTCCATTAAGAGCGACTGATGATGTCCGTGGTCTGTGTTGCAAGGTCTTTTAACGGACAATATAACTTTTTTTTGTATTATTATTTGCAAAATAAACTAATGAAGTTCTCTGCAGTTACAACAGAATGTTCGAGTCTTAGAGATGCTAAGAGATGAACCACAATTCCAAGGAAATATAAATGATATGCGAGTATCTTTCCGGAACTTTGCCAATTCCAAAGTATCCCACCCACATTGAAAGACATATGGGAAACTTTGCCTTGACAAAAATCTTTTCCTTTTAGGGGATATAGTGAACATTGGGAGAAAAGTGTGACTAAATGCTTCCGTCAGTTTAGACTGGTGGAACACCTCTGACCACATACCAGTAAAAACTTACTTGGTCATTTCTGTAGAAAGCGCCTTATGATATACAGTATATGGAAAATGGAAAAAATTAATAAATACTGTCACTATGATTGATGCAGTTATATCTTTCCTCCAGGCAGTTGGTTATTCTTTTGTAACTAGTTTGTGTAAATTGAGATTTGATACGATATTACCTACACTGACAATGCAACGTGAGTGGATAGTCTTGGGAAAATGTCTAAATCCAAGGTAAATTCATGACGTTAATTGACTACTTACTTTAAATCACAAACTCTGAGCTTACATAAAAATATACCAATTTTCTACCATCTCGTTTCTATGCCTTTTTATATATTAAAACAATTTTTGCGTTTTCATTTCATTTTATATCCCGCAATTTGTATGAATAACTAAGTTATGCTGTTTCAAATATTACAGCATTTCATGTCAATTACCCATTTATTACAAAACAATACTTAGTGACACAACAGTTACAATCAAATTATCAAAAATACACAATAAAAGCACGCAATCTCATGTTTAACATATTTATTTTATTGTAACGACTGAAAACCATCATGAAAAACATCCCTCAAGTAGCCAAGTGCGAGGAAACAACGTAAAAAAGGAAAAGGGGTGGACATTTTGAGTGGACATGTAGCAGTGCATGCTGTGAACACACAGAATTCATAACACCACCTGCAAAACAAAAAAACCAAAGAGTTGAGAGGAGCACATGAGCTTCACTGAGTTATAGCCACCATTTCTGAGAGCAGTTAAAGATCACTACACTACAGTTTTGTGCAAATGTTTGGGTAACCCTCTGAGGCTGAATATTAATTAGCAGTGACTGCAGTGATATACCATTCAGTTTCTAGAGAAAGCTGCATAATGTGATGTTTTTCAGACAGAAATTCTTAGTGCAGCATTACTGAGTTGTACGAAATAAAGCCGAATGTGTAAAATACGCTGTGCAAAAGTTTGGGCACCCTTTTAATTGTACATGTAGTCACTTAATTCCCATTAATTACAACTTAATATTGATTTATTTGGCTCAGTGAACAATGCAGACCCCTCATGGAAAATTATGTTTAAGGTAGCTAATTCCTAGTTGTGCTTCTCCTTGATTCTCTACTGGAAAGTATCAACATAGGAACCTCAAAAGAACTCCCTAATGTTCTAAAAACTAGGATAATTCATAAATATGAGAAGGCCACAAGAACAACCATCGTTACAGAAAGACGTGGAAGGCTGAGAAAAAAAAAATATCTGAAAGGAATGGTTAGAATCGTCACAGACAAACCACAGAGCACCACCAAAGAGCTGCAAGAACATCTGGCTATTGATAATGTCATTGCTCATAGCTCCACAGTCCAGCGCACTTAAGGTACAGCTTACTGGAAGGTGATGTGGAAAATCCCTTTCTGCTTTATGACGTATGCAAAGGCTCATCTGGACAAGCCAGAACTATTTTTGCTTATCAGCCATCAAACTGGCAGATATATTTCAACAAATGCTACTATATACCAATTGGGGTGCCCAAATTATCGCACCTTTCTGTTTTTTGTAATGATTCCCATTGCATCATTTCTGTTGATTCAATGAATGTTATTTCAGAATTCAAATGTTACTTTGCCCATGAGGTATACACTTTATTTAAATGAAGTTGCTGCTTCAAAAGCCTAGCAGATTATAAATGGAAATTATGATTATTCCCAGGGGTGCCCAAACTTTTGCATAAACTGTATTAGAATTTCTTTAAATTATAATAATTTAGAATTTAAATGTATTTCTTAGTTTAGAATATTAACACAGACAAAAGAATCTCAACTAAAATAATCCAGTGCATTTAAAAAAGGCTTTATTATAGTAGAGGAAGTACCTGTAAGGTGTCCCATCTCACTCATCTATGTACTCAAAGGGTTCTGGGGCCTCGGGCTCCTGTTCTTCCTCCTCGATCTTAGGCCCATGAGCGGACACTGGCTCTACAAGCTCCTCCTCTTCCTCACTGGTGTCTTTCAAGATGATGATGCCACCTGTGTGCAACTGGAGGCGACAATGTGGACAAATGGGGTCACTATGGTTTGGCAGCCCAACTATATACTTTCAAGCAAAAAATGGTTGTCAAATTCTTGTTTAACGCAAAGCCCAGAATTAATTTCCTGCCAAAGCAGACATTATAGAAGTCTCGTAAAATGCAAAAACAAGTGGCTGGAGTCCTGCCAGCTGACCTCGGAGGACTTTATTTAGAGCCACTGGGCCAATGTCTTCTCTCTGAAGAGTTTCTGTCATTGGCAGCATGAGTAGTTCTACAAAAGACAACGGTCCAACATTCACTCACAGGTTTGAAGGGCTGGTATCTGCAGCTGTCGGGCATGGTGAGGACCTTGAGCTGGGCGGCCATGACACGGGCTGGGTTCTCCAACATCTGGAAGTTTGGCTCGGGCTCTTTTTTCTTCTCTTTTTCTTTTTCTTTCTCCTTCTCCTCGTCTTTCTTCTCTTTCTCTGCCTCTGCCTGTGTTTCCTGCATCAGATAAAGACGAAATCACTGAAGTTCTGTGGTACATGATACGTTCAAAGGTTTCTGGGAGTGCTTTAGGACATGCATACCACTTCCATCTTTTCCTCTTCCTTCTCTTTCTTCTCCTTTTCTTTCTCCTTCTTCTTTGCTTTAGCCGTGATGGAGAGAACGGCGGTGGAAACCTGCCGAAAGAACAACAGGACAGAATTCACTATGATATCTGGGACCAGTTCAAGAGCACTGGTTTCTGACATGAAGTTGAGACTTGACAAGCCAGGTGAGAGTTCATGGGACAAGGGTTAAAACAGACCTTCTCCTTTTCCTTCTCCTTCGGCACTTCCAGAGGTGGAGGGTAGGCAAAGGTGGAGGGTTTGCAGTTGGATCGATACTGCACCTTCGGCATCTGTGAAGACAGAACTTATTCATTCATTCAAAAAAATAAAAAATCAATGTATGTCGAAAGAGTTCAATTATTTTACCACTGCCTCTTATTATGATGTTGTAGGTTGGTGTCAAATAAGTCTATGTGCTTTGTTTAAAAAAATGTTAGTTGTATGACACCCGAAGTTGCTACACCTTCTACAGGCTTTCCAAATAAGTCACATCGGAGGTTCAATGACCGTTAGGATGCTGTCTATGGAGGCAACAGCCACTAAAGGACCCAGTATACTTCAAAAGAAATCTAAGAATGAACTGATATGACGTCATTTAGAACAAAATCAGGCTAAAATGAAGTTTGTTTTGGCAGTTCGAAACGGCTCACCATTTGCGTTTTCCCTAAAGGTGTCAAAACCTGCTCCTATTGGACAAACATCTTGCAGAGTTTAGCCCCATCTTACCTAGAAGTCACTAGGCTTCCTGAAGATTTTGATTGGCTGGTTCAAGTGTGTTCAACTGGGGTTGGAGCTAAACTGCAGGACAGTGGCCCTCCAAGAACAGGACTGGACACCCCTGAACTAACTACTTTACCGATGATCCAACTGCTGCAAATTCATCCTGCATTAATGCTATGCATTTTTAATGCTTTGGGTCCATGCTGGATACATGGGTATTAGAACGTTTGTCACACTAATGCAAAAGATAAAAATAACCTACAACAACCGTTCTCTCTGTTGAGGTCACAACTGTGTTGCTTTGTAGGTAAGAAGACTTTTTTTTTACCTTCAGATCCTTGTTGAGGCCGATGATAGCTGTGGGGGTGAAGGCCAGAGACAGGAAGTGAGAGAGTGGAAACCAGAACCAGAACTGGGTGAAGACCAACAGACCCACCACAGATGGCATGTGGGTGTGGCCTGTGCGTGACTGCAGAGAGATCGTCACGTTACGGCCACCTGAGAAGAAACGGAAAGATGGAGCGTTAGCAAGCTCCTCAGGAACTCCAACCAGTCTCTTCATTAGCAAAGTAGTGACAAAAAGTCCATTGTCAGCTGATAATAGAGATGGGCGATCTATCGCAGTCACATGGCTCACACAATGTAGTTGTGCTACGTGGTCATGAAAACTTGTTTATTCGTTTGCATTTTTAAACATTGAGGTTTAAAAACAAGTGGTTAAAAGAAATGCAATGCAATCAGCAGTGAAAGAGAACTCATTTCACTATATGCATGTGCTCTCTGACTGTTCCTGAGGGCAGTTATAGAGGCGCACACATGTGAAGATGGTGCTTGAAGAGTGCGTGGGTTATTTTGGCACTTTACAGGCCTTTAATGGACACACTTGTATGTCAAAATGCCCATTTTAAGTATTCTCATAAACAGCAATTTAAGTGTTAAGTGAAATCAATCAGCTGAGAAAGAAAACGTCTAACATTATATTGGAGCTGAGCAGCTCTTAAAGTGACAGCATTCGAATATTTCTGCTGTCATGTCAATCAACAAAATAGAAAATCTATCACTCTTGACTAAATCGCTTTTGGAACTTTAATAAGTAATAACAAATATATATTTCATTTACACAGTAAAGAACGTGCAGTGTTTTTATTTATTTTATTATTTCATATTTAACTTTATTGTCCTATTGCTTGTTTCTTATTCTTATTTAATCGTTGCATGTTTACTTGTCTTCAGTGAGCTTGAGTTTTTATTTATATTTTTTAGGCTAATATTAGTTTTTGTGATATTGACAATGGTGAGAAGAATTATCACATTGCAATGGTATCACAAATGTTTATACCATAAAGATCTTATTTAATGCAAAATAACTATACTATGATACATACCACTCATAACTCACTTTTAATCCAAGCAGATTTCTGTTGGTTAGCACAGCACATCTGCACGCCCAACTTAAACATAAGGGAAGCACGCATGGAGAAATCCTTCACCGAAACTCTAGACTGTGCAGGTAAAATTTGCTCACAAGCAGTACATGAGATCACACCTTAGGTGGGCAGATCTAGACCTGAATAAATGACATTGTGTGGACCGGACTTTATGCTAATACATTAAGGTCTTTCTGTCTTGATTCTGTAATATTACAAGATATATTTTGCATGCTGTATGCCGTAGGTGTGCACTGGTGATATCTTGATTAACAAATGCAGCTTTCAAAATGTCCTTTCCTGTCGAGGTGCATGGCCGATGGGAGCTTATGCTGGATTGGGATATTAATATGAGATGAAGTGTAGGTCAAGGCCAAAGACTCCTCCACCCTCAAACTGCCTGATGAGTAGACAATAACAGGAGTGATGGATGAGGGCCAAGACGGAAAAAGGAGTGGACATGTCCATTACAATGCACAGAGAAGATGAATGGGGAGGCATGGTATCATCAGTTTAGAGGATTGATTTGACTCCGAATGAAAGACATTACAGACAATAGCATACTTTTGTCACAGGCCGTTAAAGTTTCCTGTTGGCATCTACAGTAATCGCATAGGAAAATTATAACCTGTTTTGTTTATTTTGACTGCAGTGACTGCTTCAATTAGCTTCAAGAGCTACCAGCAGGCCATAGCATTTTCTTTTAAAACCTAGTGAGGTGCCTACATAGGCAGCATTTTACGGCATCATAGACATGCCTTTGACACAAAGACTCTTCCATAGAGTAAGCAGCATACTTAATAATATACCTTTGTTAGGCTAAAATGTAAAGCAACAATCTAAAATCCTTCCAATGTTGTGTTGTCCATTTTTGTTTATCAGAATACTGTCATTAGCTTAGCTACATGCTAACATCAATCTCCAATATTTGTATGTGCGATTTTATTGCTTACAGGAGTATAACGACATAAATTTAACAAAATGCTAGCGTCAAACTCCAAAACTTAAGCAATGTGTATTTTTACGCATTTTGGATTAGTGATGTTATCTTAAAAGGCAGTTAATCCTAACCCAATACTTCAAGAGAAAATGAAGAATTCACTCATTTATTAACATTTGGAACAAAATCTTGCCAAAACAAAGTTTCTTGAGGTTCTCTCCATTTTTGGCAACACATTTACATATGTGGGCGGCGTCAGCATATTCAGTAACAGTTTACCACTGCTCACGTATTTCAAACTCCTAAACAAAGAATGAAAAATAACTGTTTTGAGTATATCGGGGCCTTAATAACACAATGTCAACCTCTAACAGTACGCTATGTATTTTTTATGCTTACTGAAGTACTGCAGTATTAGCTTAGCAACATGCTAACATCAAAGTCTACTGAAATCAGATGACAGTTAATTCTCCTGTGTTCTTTCCTGATGTGGTCCATATCGGTTAAGTTGCATTGAATGCTGTAGACAGGAAGGCAGCTCACTAGGTTAAGGTTTCGGAGCCCATGTAAGAGGGTTTTGTAAAGCAGTTACTAAATAAGTTGCAGCAAAGTTAATTCTCCATGTGGCAGTATATCTCATGTATTTAAATGAAGAGTTCAGGCATATACCCCTGACTGAAACCTTGAAATCCCCCATGGTAAGAACTGTGTCCAACTGTAATAGAAATAATTAGGATGCAACACCTTCCCAGCATGTCCAAAATTCAATTACCTTGGACAAAAACAACACTCTGTGTGAAATATTCTCCCGACTCTGCGATAACCTATATTGGGTTGGTATACATGCTGATATTTTGGAAGCTGGGGGCAAGAGCGTTTTGAAGGTCGATGCATTCTCTCAATATTAATAGGTAAGCACCCCTGGGACAAAGTGAATGATATTTGCTTGTAGTGGCATGAAGACATGGTGAAGACGTCTCGTTTTGCATGCCACATTCTTGTCAAGATCCTATCAGCACTTTATCACAAATGGACTTACCTGCTCCGACATGCATAGAAAAGGGTTGTTTTCGACCTCACATTCAGCACAGAGTACCCAACCAACCAGTTATCTGAGATAAGACTCTACAAAGCACGTTAACCCAGAGAGTAAAAATGTGAAATTGACAATATCTATATGTTTCCACATATATTTAAGAGCTGACTTAAGAGAACTCAAGCTGTTAAACTGACCCCGAAAAAAAGTTAAAGGAACTATGTAAGAAATTAAATGATGCATAAAATTATTTGGGATTTTAAAATATTGAATTACTTAAAAAAAGAAATGAAGCGACAATAATAATAAATACCTGTATCGTGGCGTTATTTTGTATTTATTTAGTATTTTAATGCATACTGAAATAACTTTGTGTGTGATAAATTAAAAAGATTCAACATTTTGTACTAAGATTTTCCCCCCTTTCTTTTTCATTATTGAGAAAAAGTTAAGAAATGTGCAAAATGCAAAAAACAAAGAGGAAGCACATGGAAGTCTAGTCCATACACCTTGAATAGTGACATCTGATACTGACCTGCATCCAGGATGCCCTGAGCCAGGATGGCCCCAAATTTGGCCATCACATCATCGTGCTTGTCGTTGATCACCTTTGAGTAGAGCTGTCGGAACTGGTTCACCTGTGGAAAGAAAGAGCCGATGTACAGCTGATCTCTGGTAGACGAATACTGTGGTTTTCAATTAAACGATAAACAGCATACCAGCAGTGATGTGAAATTGTGACTAAAGGTGACTTTATTTAATTCTCTTAATAAATGTTTCTGGTCTTATGCTGTATTCACAACAACTGTTAATATCGGCCAATTTAAAAGATGGAATCCCAGGTATTTGACTCGGTTCATTTGCTAAGAACAACATACGATGTCAATACGAATTCATTTGCAAAATACTGAAGAAAAATCTAGATTCTGGTTTAGAGGCAAACTGAATGAAGTGTGTTCTCAGGCATTTATGACATTCATAATCTGCTTTCTCTCTCCCCAGATTCTAAGGCCAGGCTCATAAAACATGTGGCTAGCATGAATTAAAGTCTGCCCGGTAGGCATATTTAACAAATGCTTGCCATTATTACAACTCCAGCCGTTTATTACACCATAAAACAGGAATTTCAAATCAATTTTACTTTCATGTGGCCATAAAATTTGCAGCCCAGTAATAATCATGTGGTAAAACTGAAGCAAAATCACCCCAAAAAACAAGCAAATCTACCGTGACTACACAACCACATTGTAGAAATGATTAGAGGAAGTCCGATATTATAAGAGGTGAATATGTACGACTAAAATAATAAGTTAAAATTATAAAACAATAATAAACACTAAAATGACAGACTATTGTTCATTTTCAGTCTGTATAGTCTCTCAAGCCCACAAAAACTTCCTCAAGCTAATGTACATCCGTTTATGTGGAACCTCATTGGTGCAACATGTGATCCACATGAATGTATATTAAACATTAGCTGTGATTTTGTAACTCTGTGCCACACTGCGGTCTGGCAAGGACTGAAAAATACAGTATTTTAAGGCATCATCAGTGGCCATCCATAAACATTATGGATACAAAATCCCAGTAGCCAAATAATTAACCCCAACCACCCAAAGGCACGCACTCCCCTTACCTTTGGACAGGTGACCTCCGTCTGCTGGATCATGATCAGAGCCGAGGCGATCAGAGCGCCCTGTCTGACGTAATTCACCGGGTCATTGGTCATGGGCTCCAGGAGATTGATTGCTTCCTGTTGAAGGAAATCATCAATGGGAGCATATGAACTATGATTATGGAAAAACAGAAGCATATCCTGACGCAGCATGCTGAAAAACCACAAATTCATCACAATCCCAAGTATCTCAATCATTGGCTTTGAGGTATAATAATATGATAGACCTGAAAATACAGAAAGGAAGTAGCAGAGTTAATTTATCTACTCATAATTCACAAGCCATAGAGAAAGAAAAACCCCTTTTACCCCCAGAAAGTCTAAATTTGGTTCTTTAAGATGGTTATTTAGTGTCACAGTTGATCTTCAGGCCAAAAGCCAAACCATTTTGTTTTAAAACAGAGCCCAAAATAGCAGATTGGCACACAGATCACTGAAAGCTAAGGTAACATTACGCAACATTCAGTATCCCATCATTATACATATTTCTGCGATTGTCTCAGCAGTTGTTTGGAAGGATTAATTAAGAGCAAAGCCAGTTTGTTTGACAGATGGAGCGGAAGAGGCATCGAAGCAACTCCTCTAGGCACTTTGCGTCTGCACAACAAGAGCAGAAATTATATCACAGTCAAAAAAACAACCAGGTGTGTAAACTGCAGACCCAAAACTGAATTTGGGATCCATTTAAAAGGCCTGATAGAATTGAATATGTGGGAGATCTTGGCTCCTAGGCCAGTCCCATTTCCCAGCATCGCCACAAAACCACCCCAGAACTGTATTTGGGCACCTGAGAGGGATTTGGATTAGAGTTATTATAAGTTAAATAGTCAAGACCAATCTTTATACTCCATTTTTCCAGCTCACCCAACAAGGGAGTTGAGTGGTAAATGGCTAGAACATCGTCCAAGGTATCGGCTTTAATCTCATCTCCATTCAAGTGATAAATGTGCCATCTGTGACTCTTGCACTGGTGATGCAATTAGTCCCAGAACCGACCCGAGCATGCAGAAGAGCCAATAACTCAGGACTGTTGTAAGACAAGTTCAATCATCTCTCCTGGGGCCTGGGAGTTTCTGCTCAGCTTTCTTCTTGTCTCATTTAATCATTTTTCAGTTGTCTAACCTTTAACAGTCATATCAGCGCTCCAGACTGTGACTGAAATGGCCCCAAATGCAACAACGATTAAATGAAATTGATTTTGTGAATATAAAAGTCTGATCTAGAGTACCTGCATACATCCACTATACTCAAATAAAGCAATATATACTATTAAACAAATCTCAACTGCCTGATTTTTAGGGATGCACCGAATGTTCGGCAACCGAAATTATTCGGCCGAAAATAGCCAAAAAAAGCACTTTCGGTGTTCGGCCGAATAAGTAAAAAGGCCGAATAAATTTTGCCGAACAATGACGTTTTTAATGACGCAATCAAATAACCCGCGTAGAGTGAGAGGCGCGCGCTTTATGGAGCAAACATGTCAGCAGTGTGGAAGCACTTTAAAGTGTCAGAGAAAGAGGCAAAAACGGCCGTTTGCAGACATTGTTCTGCAGAATTGTCCAGAGGGGGTGCATCTGCAAAAACGTACAGCACTTCAAGTTTAATTTATCACTTAAAATCAAGACACCCCGAACGTCATGCAGAGTACGAGAAAGACACGGCGGCGGCTAAGGCAACAGCAGCAGCGAAAAGAAAAGCAGCTCCCAGTCCTACGACACCCACTCCATCTGTGGCTGACTTCTTAGAAAAGGCAAAAAAGTTTGCCAATGACAGTGCCAAAGCTAAAGGTATTACTAAAAGGATAATGGAATTCATCGCATTGGATGATCAACCATTCTCTGTTGTAGAGGATGTTGGATTTCGCAGGCTTATAGACCATATTGAGCCCCGTTACACCATCCCTAGTAGACGGCATTTCTCAGACGTGTGCTTACCTGAGATGTATAACGTCGTTTCAACTAACGTCCATGAGCTTTTGGCTACAGATATTGCAGCCCTCAGCTTCACGACTGATATTTGGAGCTCGGATGTGAGCCCCACTAGTATGCTGAGTTTAACTGCGCAGTGGATCGACACAGATTTCAAGCTACAAAAGATTGTGCTTCACTCACAAGAATTTAGAGGGTCCCATACAGCTGTAGCCATATCCGAGGCGTTCGCCAACATGTTTGACACTTGGCGTATTGACCGATCTAAAGTGCACGCGGTAGTCAGTGACAACGCAAGAAATATGGCTAAAGCCATGGAAGATAGCAATCTGAAAGGCATACGGTGTATGGCACACACAATTCAACTGGCGGTCAACGAGGGATTGTTGAGTCAGCGCAGTATAGCAGATGTGATAGCGATAGGCAGGAAAATTGTTGGCCATTTCAAACATTCACCGCTTGCCTATGCACGCCTACAATCTATCCAAGAACAGTTCGGAATGCCACAAAAACGTTTCCAACAAGATGTGAGCACAAGGTGGAACAGTACATATTATATGCTGGAAAGCCTTTTTGCGCAAAAGCGAGTCTTGGCTACATACATAGCAGATCATGACCTGCCAGCGACATTCACCGCATACCAGTGGGTGTTAATCGAGAACATTCTCTCTCTTCTCGCACCCTTTGAGCAGATAACAAAAGAGATAAGCTCATCTGATGCATCTGTGGCAGACGTCATACCCTTACTTGCAGCACTAAAGCGTCTTTTAAACAAAGAGGCTGAAACAGACCACGGAGTGAAAACAACTAAAAGTGCGCTCTTAGAAGCTGTCAGCACACGATTTAGTCAGGCGGACTCAGAACCCCTATACTGCATCGCGACTGTGCTTGATCCACGATACAAAGATCATTACTTGGATGTGGGGAAAAAGATGCGCACACGAGAAATGATCCAGGCCGAGTTGGATTCGGGAAAGCCGCTAGGTGATGGAGACGGTCAGGTGATGCACAGCGCAGGAGATGAAAACAGCGCAGAGAGTAAACGGGCTCGTACTGCAGATGAGCCGCGCACAGTCTCGCTGTCTGACATGTTCGATGAGATCCTCCAAGAGAATAACCCATTTGCAAGACAGATGACAAGCTCGACCGCTCAACAATTAGATGGGTATCTCTCAGAAGTCCCCATCCCCAGGAGCAATAACCCTCTCGAGTTTTGGAGGACCAATCAAGGCCGCTTTCCCGACCTGGCGCAGATGGCACGCAGGTAAGGCTACTTGTATGGGAAATTAATTTAAGATTTTATTTATATTTTGGATTATGGTAACACTTTATAAGTAGTTTCTATTTTTAACATTAACTAACAATGAAAAACACTTATTAAAATCATTTATTAATCTTAATGTTAACATTTACTAATACATCATTAAAATTAAGTATCACATTTATAATTTTTGAATTAAAAAGTATCAAAAGTGGTAGCCCTATTTGTTAATTGTTAATGCACTTATACTAACATGAACTAAGTATTTTTTATTATCTTACATTAACGAAGTTTAATAAATACAATAACAAATGTATTGCTCTCATTGTTAGTTAATGCAATAATGTTAACAAACATTGTAAAGTGTTACTACCTATATTTTATATTATGTATTTTGTGAAAATTTTACTATTTTCAGTGTAGTAAAATAGTAGGCCTACACTGGGTTTCAACCATTTCATTATCTTGAAGACACTGTTTGTTTTGAAATGAGCAACTGTCAGAAAACTGCAATAACATTTTCAACTATTCTGCAGGTACTTGTCTGCCCCATGCACAAGCACCGACAGTGAGAGACTGTTTAGTGCTGCATGTCATGTCATCGATGAGAAGAGGAACCGACTTTCATGTGAGAAAGCAGAGAAGCTACTTTTCATAAAGAAGAACCTGCCACTTTTCCTGAAGAAGTAGGCTAAGTAGGCTTATGTCTAGGACAGTTATTCATTTGTTGTGGGTTCATCAACATATTTTGCACTATTCAATGCACATGTGTTGTTGTAGACATACAGAGTTACATTCAGCAGTCAGTTATAGGCCTAACATAGGCTATTAAAGAAGGGGGGCTTCAAAGATGGCTTTTTTTTTTTTTTTTTTTTGCCAATTTATTTATTTTAAGTTATATTGTGCTTTTTTTGTATAATATTTGCTGGAATGTTCAAAATTTTCAGAGTTAAATAAATATTTTGAAATTGTATTTGTTATTTGATTTATTTATCTGAAAAGCAACACAAAATAGTAAAAAGCAAATTTTTACTATTTAATTATTGTAATGGTGAAAAAATTGGCAAAATAAATGGAAAAAATGTGAAACACCGCGTTCGGTATTCGGCCTTCGGCCTTCGGCCAAGCATTTCATTATTATTCGTCTTCGGCTTCGGCCAAGAATTTCATTTCGGTGCATCCCTACTGATTTTTTTATTAGATTTTTTTTTTTTTTTTTGGTAGTGAAATGTAACTATTTAAAGCGCGGAACTCTTTAAAGAAAGTTTAAATACAAGTATGTCCAACTTTTATATGGTATGTCTGATTTGTGCACAAATTACATAAAATGTAACTGCATTTATAAAAGTTAATGTTCATTTTTTAAAATTTTAAGTTGGATAAATTAACATTACAATGATTATTATGTATTAACAAAAATGAATTACATAAAAAAAAAATTGCTAACACTTTACAAAAGGATACCTTTGGTTAACAATAATGAACCACATTAGTTAACGTAAACAAAGAAAAAGTATTCTAAAGCATTCACTAATCTTAGTTAATTTTGGTTACAAAATCTATTAATAGGTCTGTCGCAATAGTCAATAAATCAATTAATCGTACGAAAAAAAAAAAAAAAAATGACCTTAATTTTTCCGGCCGCGATAATTTTTTTTGTAATGTCATGATGTGGGGTTAGTCTGGAGCGCAGCCTGTGGACAGCTCGCGGCAGAAAACACCCTCTCCTATGGCACAGATGTCCCGGGAATAAAGAGATAACGTCTCGCTAGAGTAACCAGCTTTGGGAAGCGCCTTTCATTTGCTTGTGGATGTTTGCGTCGCAAGTGATATTGCATTGCACTTGCACTACTGCTGTATTTTAATACCACATAACATATTTTGCAAGTAACTTTGTTGCCCTTTCTGTCGAAATGGTCCCACATAGTAGCCTACTTTTCACTTGCTTCAAAAAATAACTGATAATACTGCCATAAAATCGCTATCTTTATCTCGTCCTTGGTGGACATAGACGGCAATTCACTTTTGCTTTATTTATTTATTTTTTTACTTTTTTATTGTATATGGCCTGTATAAAGCTTATAAGGATTTGTTTGTTTGTTTACAAAGGTCCTAAGTGGCATTATTTATGTCTGAGACTAATGTTTAATATTTTTTTTGAAGTGCAATTTTATTTACATACATTTTATTTATTGTTTTTTGGTATTTATTCAAGTGCATTTTTTTTTTACAGAGACTGAGAGTCCATTGCTTTTATCGTTTTTGGTTGTTTTGTTCATTTATTTTTGATATTTAAAATGTTTTCCGTTTTCAGTGTTAAATATTCTTTAGAAATAAAATAAATTTATTGATCTTTGAAAAGGTGTACCTGCATTATTATCTCATTATCATTATATTAGTTGAAACTGGTCTTAGAACGACAATATTATCGTCCAGCAAAATTTTTATTGTGACAGGCCTAGTAATGTTAATGGTCCTGAGCTAATATGGACTAAAAATGAACAGCTGTATTTTTTTATATTAATAAATACTGTAACAAATGCATGGTTAATAGTTAATTCATTAAACAAATGGAACCTTACTTTAAATTGTTACTGAAATATCTATACACGAAGTATATATTTTAAATGAACATTTAATACTATAAAAAATAAAATTCTAAAGGACAGTGGCGGGCGGTGCCGCAGTGGGCAAGTGACGTATGAAACGGTCTAAGAGTGCGAGTCCAGATAAAGTGTTGATCCAAACTCACCTTGCTCCCGGTGCCAGCACAGCAGATGCCCAGAGCCATGGCAGCGCCGCAGCGCACATGGGGATTGTAGCTCTCAGACAGCAGAGAAACCACACTGGGACATTGTTCTGGAGTCCTGTAGACACAAATACAAAACGCTTGAAGCGGAGACCATCCATTTCTCCAAACGGTTTATTTTCTCTGACACTAATACTTTGGATTGGCTGAACGAATGCAAGGCTTTATTCTTTGTTCAGAGTTTAGGCAAAGTAACTATTAAACTGGTGCGCAGCCAAACCGGTGTTCGGAAATAAAAAATGATTTGATCTTGATAAAACAGTTTCAATTCGTTGAGTATATTTGAAGTATGCACATTTACTACAAACAAGACCATAAAATTATCAGAATGGGAATATCAGGCCTTGTGACAAGTCTTTCCGGTCTAATATTTTGTACTTTAAAATCATAATAGAATGCTTTAATGTTCAAAATGTGGTTGTTTGGCTTCCAATACGATTCAATGAAGCATAGAGATTTCTCAATGAACATAAACTGACATTTCTATGCTAACTCTATCAGTGTTGAGGAACATTCTCAAATTGCCTTCAGTCAAACTATACTTTAAAAAAAAAAAAAAAAAAAACCAACAAAAAAAAACACTAAATCACTATATTACAAGGTATGAAAATGAACATTCACTACATGTTCAAAAGTTGTCAACAGTATCAATCTTTTGTGTTATTTTTACATGGAATATTTCAGATTTACGATGAGAACGCATATTCAGATTCTGCAGATTATGTCAAACAAATGAATTGTGAAAAATCACACTATTAATACCAGATATCATTCTGTGAAAATACAAGGCAAGGTTTTTTTTTTTTCCGTTTTTTTTCAGAAGTGTAGATGCAGGCGTCCACGAAAAAGAGAAACATGTCCTTGAAACCTTTACTGCAAGACTATGTAAACCCTCTGTTTAAGTATGTGGTGATGGTAATCTTAAACAGCCTGAAGGACTAAATGGCCATGCAGGAGTAAAATAATCATAGAACAGCCTCATTTTCCTCGTTTAATCCTTCTTGTTTTGCCAACATCTCAGATGTCACAGAACACAAAGTCATTGAAAAAGAGCAAACTTGTATTAGATAATTAGCACTTCTCATTGACTTCACTCTCAAACAATTTGCAATTTACATAAAAAAAAAAAGAATAATTGAATGTAAAGTCTTCTCAGGGTAGCACTGATATAGAAATTGTGTTGTTGTGGCCGATAAATGCAAACACTGGGTGATATTATGGTTCTATACTGCTATATACTTGTATAAAGTTTTATGCTTAAGCTCTGATCTAGATTCTTAAATGCTTCAAGTGATCATCAGGCATCAAAACATTATCAAACTGCACACCAAAAGATGAGTGTCTTTATTTTCTATGGAAACGGGGTAATGAAATCTAAGGAATATCTCCTCTTTAAACCAAACTAATCAGATCAACATGGATAATGATTGACTGATATCAACATGCTCAGAGGGTTGTGTAGTCTGTAAAATATTCAAGTCCAAAGCATCAACAACAACCAAAAGACCTTTAAAATAATGGTGTCAGTGATTACAGACAGCATGTCCGGTTGAGACAACTGCTCGAACCCTTCCCACAGACCAAATCCTTTCCGTGGGAAGCTAATCCATAATTTAGCACTAGCATACGAATGCCAACTAGCAATAAAAAAAAGATTTGACTTAATCTTTCATCAGGCTGTAATTAATGTGCTGTGCTGGGTATCAAGGGTTCTCCGAACTTGGCAAGCTGGGAAACACCGTTTCAACACTGAAGTTGGGAACCTTCTGTACAAATACAAACCTCGGCCAGGATCTTAATGCTCATCCACAGCCATTTATTCAATCTAATCCTGTCTGGTCATATGGGTTTAGAGTAGAGATGCACGGATCCACCAACCAGGGACCAGAATTAGCCGATTTTCCACATGATCGGCGTGGACCAATTCTGATGATACAGGTTTTATAGCATTCAGTGTAAACGGAGACTGTTGATGTATTGATGTGGTCCCATATAAGAGAGAGAGCCGTGCAGAAATCAAAATAAATGAGTGAAACTTATATATGCATACATAGGAGAAAAAATTTATTATAATATAAGATAAAGGTGAGCAACATTACACGACCAAGGTGTTTCCATAAAAATC
This sequence comes from Carassius auratus, assembly GCF_003368295.1. Lineage (NCBI taxonomy): Eukaryota > Metazoa > Chordata > Actinopteri > Cypriniformes > Cyprinidae > Carassius > Carassius auratus. Next base: position 14,133,570 of record NC_039289.1, read on the forward strand.
ACCAAGACTGCAATCCGACACTGATTTTATACAATAGTAGTTAAAGCTGCAGTCCGTAACTTGTGTTTAAAATTTACTAAATAATAAGCACCATGAACCATTAAACCATTTTCCAAACCGTGCTTTTGGCTTGTCCTGAATCACTACGGTACCAAAAGTTACAGAGCCAATCACAGCCACTGGAGAACTGTTGTGTGTCTCCAACAAACACAGTAGCATTTTGTTACTGAATGAATCCACGGTTTTGAACGAATTGAGTGAGTCAATGATTCAGTGCCCTGTTCATAAAGACATGCCTCATTTCTGAATGAATCAGTCATTTGAACAATTAGGTTGAATGAATGACTCATTAAAATGGTGATTTGCCACCTCCTACTGGTGCTTTGGTTTCACGTTTAAAAGTATCATTGCATTTCCTGCATGTTAAAAAAAAAACATGTAAAACATTAATCTTCTAAAAGTATTTATGCATTTGAAATGTTGTGGTGTAAATGCATATGGCACCTTTCAGTTTCATTAAACATAAGAAAATGGGAGTTTGCTTATACTGATTTCATTTGAATGGTAACAACTCTACAGTTTCTTATTCTAACTTATTTAATTGAAATGGTGTAAGAATCTGGCTCATCTCAGATTCAGACTGGAGATTCATGGGTTTTCTCACAGAAATCTAGATTTGCCTTCAATACTTTTTGGTATCCATTCGTAATCACTTGCCTAGTTGATAAAAATAAATAAAATGTTGCCATTTACAAAAGAAAGTACAACAATTTTTGTTCCACACACACATACTTATGCATAGTACATTTATAAATTCATTAACCAGAAATCCATTATTTAAATACTAATGAAAAGGTACTAAACGTACTAACGAAAGCACAGAAAGAAAAACTTCGTTCAGTGTTCAAGATGTCCCCAAAAAGCTATATATATATAATTATTTTATAAGAACTGCTTTGTCTTTGCAAACACAATCAGCCTTTACAGCCTCTTAAATCTTTAGCTAAAAGCTCCCTCCTAAATTGGGTTTTGTCTGATTTAAGTTTTGTCTTGTTAAGTTTCATAAACAAAAGATGAAGCCTGACACACTCCAGGAGTCGCAGGCGTTCATGGTTCAAGAGTTTTCCTTTGCCAGACGCTTTCCAACGCACCAGTAAAATGAACAAACAAAAGAGAGTCCCCTAATACAGCCCTGGTTTCAGTGGGGAGAAAGAGGCAGCATTTCTTTAATAGCTTAGCAAAACATAGACTTCAGGTTTTGTTAGCAGAGTGAGAGAGAGAAAATGTTTTGGCCTCAAGCATAAAAGCAAATGCATGAACTTCAAAATAATATATTTAAAGTCAGATTAATATAATTTTAATGGATTGAAAAAAAGTTTAAATTACTTAAATTCAGTTGTTGCCTTCAATTGTAGTAGGTGGAATGACATTTCAAGTGTAAAAAAAAAAAAAAAAAAAAAAAAATTATGCTTTTTGCCAAGACCTTTTTTTAGATTAATATAGTAAAACCAAAATTGACAAAAAAAAAAAAAAATATATATATATATATATATATATATATATATATTTAAAGATGAAACTAGTAAAAATGGCAAACTAAATTACAAAAAAATGGCTCAAATTCAAATAATGTCAAGGGGTCAAACAGATGCGTCTATGCAGCTTGAGCACATGGCAGTAAAGGAGGAGCTGGACAAAGATTGTTCACGGATTGGCCCCGCAAAAGTGAGAGTCCCAAATATTTGCACATAGTGATGTAGACAAGACTCAATCGATACAACTTAAAATACGACAGATCTGCCTCTGAACCAACCCCCTCAGTATTCAGAGGGTGTTAAAGGACAATCTCAACACATCTGGATATACAGATATGCTTCGAGGTTCAAGTCTGGATACAAACCCAATAGCTCAATAGGTGGAAAGTATGTACAAAACAATTTTGTTTTAAATTGATTAGTTGACAAAATGACAACAACAACAAAAAAAAAAAAAACGGATGAATTAAGCTACAGAAAACCATGAATGACAAAAACAGCAGCTTCACCGCATAGAAAAAAAAATTACCCTCCAGGATCGCTAGACCCACCCCAGTGTCGACACATTCATCCGTTCCTCCAGGTTTAACTTAGTGAGTGAGAGAGAGAGAGAGAGAGAGAGAGCGAGTCAGTAAGCAGAGACAGAATGAGAGAGAAAGGGTTAGAGGACGGATGAAGTTTTAAACCGTTGATCACGGTAGGTGATGACAGCTGCTCAACAACAAGGACATTCCTCAGCAACAAACTGAAGAGAGATCAAAATCTGGATCCTTTCCTACACAGAATTTTGTCATCGCAATATACTTTCTTGTGAGTACATATATAACGAGAGAAGCTGCAATCTGAAGAACGTTTAGTGAAGAAGCACTTGTTTCACTTGCTTAAAAGACGGGAAAAATACAACAATGAATAATATGGAATTAAGATAATGCACAGAGGAAATCTTCAGGATTGAGTTTAAGGTAAGCAAAAAAATATATATACTCAATTTTCATATTTATTTTGATCTGGGAATTTTTATTTTATTTTTATTATTATTTAGAACCATTTTAAATTTAGAAAATGTATAGATAAAATGTTATTTGATGAAAAAAAAATGAATTCCTTTTAGCTTATTATTAGGGGAAAAAAATCTTCAAACTGGTGAAGTTGATAGGGGAAATTCAACAGTCTACAGCACAAAGAGCTGAAAACAAATGCTAAATTTAAGGTCAATTCATGTTAATATTCTACAATAGTTTTAATATACACATTTTTTATTTTTCCTATATTTTATTCCTATATAGGCCTAATTAATATTTAAAATCAACAATACATTATACAACATTTGTCTATTGCGTGATATTCATTACAATGTTATGACAGAAGGAGCCATTTCAAAATGATAATGAAGTTATGAAACCCTAATTATCCTGAAAATAAAAACATTGTTTATGATGTCATCTGCTCCGACTGATTGAACTAGATAGGAACACAAATGACTTCATATAATCAACACTCACAGATCATTACTGATAGCTACTTCATTCCTTAATCACGAACATGGCCTGGAAGACATATGGCTAATCACAATGAAACAATCTTATCAAATGTTGGCTAAAGATCCTTTTTTTTAATGATGGGTTTTCCATCGTAATGTTTATATTTATTTATTTATATTTGCAGGAGTGCCAAAGCATGGCGACAGAATAAAAATGGGCAATACCTCTGCTACCATGTGACCAATCCAAGCGCTGATTCTATCTGGAGACCATAATTTAGAGGGGAATTCTTTGGAAACGCTTTTGCTCAATAAATTGGTTTCTTGCAAGCAAACAAATGTGCATTACTTGAATTTGAATGTCCCACCACCTTCGGACGGGAGGAAGTCTGTGACAATGCTGGACGAGCCCACAGAAAAAACAAAAGCACAACTATCCAAAGCAAAATGGCTAGCAATAGCGTCTCATCCATGCTGGAGCTCAACCAAACAGGGAGTGAGGACCGGGAATCCCTCCAGCCTGGAGAACAACTCCGTTGGGCCGCACTGCTCATTCTTCTGGTCATCATCCCCACCATTGGTGGAAACATCCTGGTCATTCTGGCAGTTTCACTGGAGAGAAAACTGCAGAACGCCACTAACTTCTTCCTGATGTCTCTGGCTGTGGCCGATCTACTGGTGGGACTGCTAGTCATGCCCATCGCTCTGGTTACTGTGCTATTCCGTAAGTATCCTTAACATTGATTATGGAGGACTGTTTATTGTAAAATATATATATATATATATATATATATATATATATATATATATATATATATATATAAAGTCCTTATAACGTGTTTAGGTGGCAGCATCAGGGTTGAATGACAGTCCAATGACTATGCTAGATGGAATCTGTAGAGTTGTTTTTTGTTGTATATTCTACAGTGATTTTGAAATGCCTTAAGGTTTCTCAGAATTATTCACCTTAAATGAAGTGATAAACACCATATTTGTTTCCCTGCACTGACAGAATAAATACACACAGAAGTCAAGCACTCTTCAAAACATTTCTGAGGTAAACATGCCTCACAAGTTTCAAACTATACAACATCTGCCAAGCTACTACTATTGATGTTCTTATGCCAGCTTGGCTTTCAGTTCCAATGCCAAATACTCCAGTCGGTCCATTATTTCTCATTAAATCGATCTGATGACATTTATGGAACCTCCATTCGCTGCACCTTGTCTGTGCACATAACAGCTTTAGGTAAACCAAAACTTGTTTACTAGGTCATAATTTGGCTCTCAAACAAGTACGTTAAAGGAACAATACAGCAGTAAAATTCTGTCATTATTTGCTCACCTTTACATCAATGCAGTCCAAGCCTTGGAATGACATTTAAAAGCAGCACACTTATTTTTTTATGCATTCAGCAGACGCTTTTATCCAAAGTGACTTACATTGCATTCAAGCTAACAATTTTCTCCTAACATGTGTTCCCATGGGATTTGAACCCCCCAACCTTGCGCTTGACCCAACTCGTTAATCACATTGGTTTAAATAACATGATCCTGTACCATACTGATATAAAAACACAAAAAAAGAAAGAAAATATATGACATTCTTTGTTAAAATTTCATTACGTCAAGGTTTACCACACTGGGGTTCATGAAGGAACTGCAGGGTAAATAAAAATTAATTTTTGAAAGTAAAATAGCTATCTGACTAAAGTGTTACAATCTAATTACAAGTACTTCATTTTTGGAAATCTGATAATGTAATCCAGATTAAATGTAATCAGTAACTACCCAGCACTAGTCCAGTCATTTTTCCTGGAAAATCTTATAACAGATGCTATTCATCCAAAAGAAATGGTCAAACACTGTGTTTGAGAGGTTGGGATAAAACAGAACCCAATTGTAAAGATGGGAAGGGTGGGCTTTTTTTCATGGTTGTGTTTGTCGAAAACCTCAAAGACAAAACTTTAAGTACCTGGGTTAAAACCAAGCCTTGATGATGTGAAGAAACTGAGGAGTCCCCTAAGGACCACACGGATGGGAAAATGACTGAATGATTCTAAAGTTGTTCCAAAGAAGGAGAACCATGTATGAATGCAGAAAGAGAAAGAAAGCTTTCGCCAAACAGCTGAAGCTTACCAGACGTCATGAACACTGACAGGTAATTAAATCAAATTACCTTTGGAGGAAGGGGTCCAACAATACAACATATGAGTGCCACAATTTATTGACCATAACAGCAGTAACTCTAGACGTGAATTCACATCATAATAACCTGCGATTAAATGTAATCATAAAAATAAGGCAACCTTTACCAACTGGAGGAATTCAAAGTTTTCAGTCCTTTGGAGGTAAGATGTGCTTGCTAAAACATTAAAACCAAACGTCCACCAACGACCACATCCACATCTGTGGACCAGGTGAGGACAGGCACTGAAGTTAAAGCCATGAAAAAGCAATGACTGAACACTGTGAAAGTCTACAGTGTTTGATAAAGAGTCTCAGCAAGGCTAAAAACAAAAGCCTACTATGGAGAGCACACCACAAACGTGTTTCTCTGGAACGAGATAAATATTTACATGAGGAAGTTGAGACTTGGGAGTGCAAACCTAAAGTGTGGTGGAGCAGAGTGTCTCTTTATTTTGCTTTTAAGAAGAAAGGGCACACTTACCTGTCAGTCTATATGGAAACTTGAGCTGGACGACAGAGTTAATATGTTCACTTAGATTTTGTGGGTGAGGCATAAAATTAAGCAAGATCGTTTTTGCTATTCATTTCTCCATGAAGCTTTCTAAAGACAATATTAGATTAGACACAACTGAACTATTCCCTTGAGCTGTCATCCAAAACCTTTAATAGGAGGGGTTTGTGATTTTTATATAATAACGTGTTTACATGCATAATATTTTGGTAAAAATTGACTGTCAAACAAACCAAATGGCTATCTGTTGATCCAGGGCTTGAATTTCGGCATGGGATTGCACATAATTCTACTGATTCACAGAGTTTTTGAGCTTGTAATGTAGGAAATTCCTGCAAATATTTCAGAGTGAAAGATACTCGGGATCGATGACATAATGTATCATTTGCACATGCTTTTAAGCCTTACATTTTGAAAATTCAGTACTTACTCTGAGACAGCCCTTTCTGCGAGCTCAAACCCAAAGCGTCCGCACATAAAGCTGCATCTGAGTGTGCGAGACTACAGAATGAAGTAGTGTTGCACCTTATTGTGCATAAATGGCCAAGTATATACAAAATCATGTCAAAATGCCATCTTGATGAGTATTCTTGTATACAGTTGATTTATACTAAACATTTTCATATATAGGCTATTAAGTGAATGTAAACAATTGAGAAACAAAACTTGTGTAACAGATATATCTGTACACATTGAAGACTTACCAATGTTAATTTAAATTTAAATAGATTATTCCGTTTCTGTGGTATTTCTGTACCTGATTATTACTGTTAAAACCTACCTGAAAAAAAAAAAAAAAATTAAGTTTTATCTTATGGCATTTGTTTGTGCCATTGCTTATAATTTATCTATTCTTATTTAATTACTGACTGTTTACATGTCTGTTTTAGTTTAAATAAATTTGTCAAATAAATTCAATTAAAGGGGGAATTCCCCCCACCCCATTTTCCAAAACAAAACTCAGGCCCTGCGATCAACACCGCAAATTTGCATTGCAAAATGTTTTGGAAATCTTTCACCTTTAAACGAAACTTCCAGTTGCATGGACAGAATTATTTTCAGATTCAACATTTAAAATCTACTGAGCAACAATGGCTGTTTGAATAAAATATTACTTTAAATGGTTAAAAGATTAAAAGTTCCTGGGATTGGGAAAAACTTCCTAGTCGAATTAACAGGGTTTCTAAAATAATAATAATAATAATAATAATAATAATAATACAAATTATAATAATCTAATGCATGTCATAGATGTGACTGTCATGCTGGTTAATTTATTTTAGCTCCAAAATAACTGCCAAACATGCTGGATTCAGAAAGCCCAGCTGGCAATAATGCAGCCCTCTCTGAGGAGCTTCTATGAGGATCTGTTTAGTAAAGAGGGGTGATGTGACTAGTGCCAGTTTTCAACATCTGCTTACAGGCTCTCCAAACCCTGGAGGTTCACTCACACACACAAGCTTAGAGATACATGATAGTCCATGCAGACTTGTGTGAAATAGAAGCACCTAGTGTAAAACTGAGACCTAAAAAGTTTGTACAAAATGCAACTTCGTTAAACCAGTAACCTGAAGTATTCAGATAAGCTTATTAAGAGTTGTGATGTATTTTATGGAAAAATGTCAAATTTCCTTTCCACTTCTAGTAAATATGGAACTGTAATGAGAGCAATAGCATCTCTAAGTGCAATGGGGTGAAGACCAACATGATTATCCACCATTTCATGTCTGTCACTAAAATAAACAGCGTCACTAAAGAGCTTGATGAATAGTCCAAAAGCGCCCAAGTGTTTAATCTCGCAAACCATTTTTGTTAAACTGGAGCTTGTTTCTATTTATGTAATAATGTTTAGAACCACAAGATGAGATGCAAAGGCTGAGATGAATTAAAAGGAATGCATTTATGTGCATGCCCAAACAAGACATCATGAACAAGAAAAACCAGTCTATAGCATTCAGATTTAAAGTGAACCTGATGTGTCAGTAGTGTTCATTTTGTCAGCTATTTTCATTTTAGTCTTAGTCTATGTTAAAATATCCTTGTTAGTTGTTATCATATTTAATCAACCTTCTATCAACCTTTAGTTTTAATCTAGTTTTAGTCAATGAAAACTTGACATTTCAGAAAAAAATTTCAATCTGATTGACGTGTTTACATGTGAGTTTTTATATTCTGATTGTGTTTCTAGTCCTATTACGATCTGATTATTAGGGTCTATGTAAACGCAGCTAGTATCACTATGAAAGATCTGTGATTTAGGACAATAAATCCTAATCCTAATAAATCCCATAAATGTCTTATTTATGTTTGACTTACCTCAAATAGGCTTGCTCATTAGACATGGTATTCTACTATAAGGTTATTTCAGTTAAGACGCAACACCAGTTACATCATTTGCCTATTGCAGCACTGCCCTCCACCAGTTTAGAAATGTTTATAGTAACAAAAATAATTTAGGTAGTTCAGTTAGAGAACAGACACTTAAGAACTAAACGCTCAATGCAGCGTGTCGAAACGAGCATGAACAACAATGGTTCCACAGTGTTTGCTGATTTTCAGTAATTTATTTTGTTAGGCATATGTACTGTATTTTTATTGGTTTTGTTATTTTAGTTTGACATTGTTGTTGCTTGAATTGAATCAATGCTGAATTGCAGATCATTTGAAAGTGAAAGTAAAAATGCACACTGCACTTTTTCAAATAGCCTTATTGAAAACCAAGAAATCCGAGGGAAAGAGGGAAAACTAAAACGAGCAATAGCTTGACGCCGAATTACGGTGATTCAGTTGCAGCTTATTTGAAAGTGAAAGTAAAATACACACACCACTTTTATAAGCCATTTGAAAGTGAAGAAAAGAGGGAAACTCAATCTAAATAACACGCCCCAGCCTAACAGTGATACCGGTACTACCGGTGTTATTACACTTCGATTAACTGATGGGAAAGTTTCCTCACTGCCACAAACCTAAGCTGAAGTTCTTCATGGGTGTCTAAAGAGGAGAAACAAGCAGTTAATACCAGTTTTTAATATTTAAGAGAACAGGTTTGTTTTTTTCTGGGAACATTGAATGGGCTACTAACTTTGATTAAAGCCATGCTAAGTTAGCATGCATGAAATAATGCTGTAAATGTCTTTAGAATATGTGTCCAATCACAAAATGACAAAGGTCTCAGAGTTCTAATTTAAATTTCAGACAGCCCACTTATTGGTGCTTAATATTCTCTTCATATTTCAGACTCCAGATGGCCCCTTGCAGATTTCCTGTGCCCTATCTGGCTCTTTCTGGACGTCTTGTTCTCAACTGCCTCCATCATGCACCTGTGTGCCATCTCCCTCGACCGATACATTGCGATCAAGAAACCAATCCAGCACAGCCAGTTCAAGTCCAGAGCTAAAGCGCTGGCTAAAATCGCACTGGTCTGGCTAATCTCTATAGGTATGTCACAATGATGGTAATTCCACTTCTGCAAGTGTCTGGAATAATCTTGAATCTTGTCCTTTACAAACAATTGCAAATTAATCCATATATATATTCACATCTACTATAAAAACAAAAGGAAATATTGCCTTTACAGATGCAGGGAATTTCCATTTTCAATTTAAAAAAACACAAATCCCACAATTTCCTTCAAGATGATGAAGAGGCTTATACAGTTAAAAAAAGGAACAAACTCAAATCTAGTGTTTTATTACCTACATTCAAAACAAATTGTAAAATTACTGCTTTAAACAAATTTGGCAAAATTCAGTCCTTAAATGCCAAACCAATCAATGATCTCAACACTCGTCACCTCTGGCATACGCATACGCACAAATTTAGTTTATCTCATGTCACTCACTGACCAGTGAGCTTCCGTTTATATAAGCAAAAAGATTTACTTTTAATGATCGGGTTTTAGTTATACGTGGACGCTGGCTTGTTGAGGGTGGAACCAAAGTAAACACCTTGTGATTTAAGCTCGTTAGCATCAGTCCAGTGACTGACCAATGACTTTGGCTGAGTTGTTTGGATGAGCGAGACGCACGGTTCTGGAATCATGAAGCTGTTTCACTATCATGACACGTGCTGTGTCACTTCAACACTGAGCATGAACACCAAGTCCCTGTGCACTCCTGAGAATGACTTTGCATATTCACATCTCTGACAAAGCAGTTTTACAGAGAAAAAAAAAACCCTGACGGTTATAGATGCTTGAAGTGACAGAACTCAAGTCCAAGATGTGTTATTGATACTGTAACTGCTATTATTAGTAATGAATGGCAAATGCTACTCCAATTATTATAACAAAAGAGTTCCACAATTTTTACAAAGACATCTCCTGCTGTTTTTAATTGCATTTCTCATGTGAACACCTCTTAAGAACCTAATCGGGATCAGATGAACCCCAGATAAGCTGAACAGTTAGGGGCTTTCAGTCTGGCAATCCACCAACCAGAAGCATTCCTTAAAAAATAAAATAAAAATAAATAAAAACAGAAAATAACTGACAAAAACACAAAAAGTACATTTACAAAGGAGATGCCTGACTATGCAATAACCTAGTCCACTGGTAACCAATACTGTTCCTGGACATCCAGCTTCCTGGAGAGTTTAACTCCCAACGAGACCAGCTCATTTAGGTCTAAGTCCAGGCCCAGACCAACAGAGGCTGACTCAGAGTCAAGACTGAGACCAGAAGGAAGTTGAGTGAGAGTGAATACAAGAGACTTGATGCGGGGCTGAATAATTCACTGTATGTAAATGCAATACTTTGGGATTAAGCATAGGACGATAACCGGTTTTAAGGTATACCGCGGTTTGGAAAAGTCACTGTTTCAAAATCACAATAATTTATATGGGGTATGCACAGATTTTTTACATGTCTTCAAAGACAGAAAGTGCAGGACTTCCTCAGGTTGTGTGAATCCCTGGAACTTTTTCCCCCATCAAAGAACACAAAGTCTGTTATATGGGAATTTTTCGGGGAACATAGAATAACCATGCTCCATACAGATGACATTTTAGACCAAATCACCAAATAAATACTTTCCAGGTCGAATGTAAACTATATATAGCGGTCTCATCTTAATTTCTCCCTCTTTCACCCACGACCAAGACAAAGACCCATCAGCCATTTGTTTCAGTGTTGAAATAAATACTATTTGGCTTGCTTCCCAAGCAGATAACACGGCTAATTAACTAGCTAACATCAACTAGTTTCCTCCCTCACGTTACTTCACAGAGCGAGCAATAGCAGTCTAAAGTACTGTTTCTGCGATTTAGTACAAAAATTAAATTTAGCTGGTCTCGCATCTATACTTTTAAGCCTCCAGCCATTGTTTACATTTGTTCAAAACCACAACATTTAAAAAACAAATTAACTGCTGGTTCTCAGGTGTCTTTGCCACTGTTTGTCTGTGAGCACACATCCTCGTACCTTACCGCTCTAAACTTAATCCAGGAAAGATGAGCATTCCTGCATAAGAACAGGATTTTTTTTTTTTTACAGAAATTGTTTTGATTTATATTTTTGTTTATTGAGCTGCAAGTTTAGGCTTACTTAAGTGACTACACTTAATTTAGGAAGAATTTAATTATTTATTAAAATTATTTTAGTTGAGTTGAGTTGTTTTTAACCCAGACGTTTAAAATGAACATTTTAGAGCTGTGATAAACAGTAAATTATAATTGGCTTGAACATTTCAATGTTTGATTTCAACCTTATTCCTTGCTCAATTTAACAACTGGTCTTTGTCCATCAGGTATTGCAATACCTATTCCAATTAAAGGGTTACAAGTCTTCGACCATCCAAATAACATCACCTTCAACAACAACCACACCTGTCAGCTGTCACGAGAAGGATTTGGGGACTTCAAGGTGTATGGGTCTTTGACAGCTTTCTTTATACCTCTTACAATTATGATGATTATCTACTTCCTGACAATCCAAGTGCTGCGCAAAAAGGCCTATCTTTTGAGATGGAGAGCTTCAAGGACCAGTATTTCCACCATCTTCCACCAGCCGGTTCCCTCTTCGCCTGTTAAAGTGGCCACTGCAAATGGATTTAAAAGGGACCGAACACTGCGTCCCATCACAAGGAATGATATCCCTCTCCGTAGGATGTCCACCATAGGAAAGAGGTCCATGCAAAACTTGACCAATGAACAAAGGGCGTCAAAGGTTCTGGGGATTGTATTCATGTTGTTTGTTGTGATGTGGTGTCCTTTCTTCATTACCAATGTGACTTCTGTACTCTGTCAAGGGTGCAACAGTAATCTAGTGGAACGACTGTTGGATATCTTTCAATGGGTGGGCTACGTTTCTTCAGGAATCAACCCCCTGGTTTATACACTGTTCAACGGGACGTACAGGCAGGCCTTTAGGCGCTACATCACATGTAACTACAGACGTGTAGAGACTCCGAAAATGCAACGGAGAAGCAAAATTAATTTTCGGTCATCGATGACCAAGAACTCAAAGCGGTTTATGAAACACAGTATGAAGAACGGAGTCAGCCCTGTGAGTTATCAGAGTCCTCTACTCTCGAGTCGTCCCACGGATCTGCAGACTTCTGCAAACATCACGTTGAACATCTTGCTCCTGTCAGACAATGAAGACTGCAAACCTGACGATCACGTAAGCCACGTGTAGTATATCTGACACACTTCGGATAAGAAGTCAAGTTAGAGATGTGCCAGTCTTTCAGTGCCAAAAGCCCATGTTTAGACATAGTCTAAAAGGAGTTCAGAAGGACTGCATTAAATGGTCATGGCCGCTCCATCTTAAAGCCTTGGATTGGCAGACAGAATGGCATATAAACTGAATGTCTGGAGGAATCCGCAAAAGACAAAAACAAATTGCTTTGGGGAGTGAAAGTCACGGCCAACCTAATAATTGGCAATACTGTGAAAAAAAAAAAAAAAAGTACTTCGAGAGAACTGTTTTTACACAACCCAAAGTTAGTAGACTGGGTCTACAATGTGAAGCCAAATTAAGACACCTTTGTCAAGATAAGCACAAGTCTCAAATCACACCTCCACTTACCTTCTGTATACATGAAAATTAATAAATGCTTCACTAAATTATTGCAGGACTTTTTTAACATGTGTAGATGGATCAAAGTTGCTTTTATACAATGAAGAATAACTATTTGTAGATACTGACATTTTGCAATACTTCTGGCGAATAAACTTTATTTTCCAGATAAAGGAGCTACGAAGTGTTAATTCTGGTGAATGCTTACAGTTCATGATTGCAACATGTGTCAATGGTGCTACTTTTTAGTTGTGAAAGATGCATTCCTACGAAGAAAAACCTTGTGTTTTATTGTATGTTCGTATAGTGAGAAATTCCATTCGCATTTATAGAGTGATAAACAACACCCATAAAAAAGCGAGGTGTGCAGTTGTAATATGGATGTGTAGCAGGGATAGGGGCCTGTGGGACAGACGACAGAAACCTGTTCAACTGTTTTAGCTCTGTACACTCTCTAAACACTGGAAGGATTTATATAGACTTTTTTAACTGACAACTGATCATGGGAATACCGCAATGGCCTTTTTAGGGCTTAAAATAGTTCACCAGTTATATTTGGCTCCGTCTGAGGGGGAACTTACTGCCGGCAAAATAATAATAAAAAGGATAAGCATATGGGACAACACAACATGTTTTACCCTGGCATGCAGGATGTTTAAAGGTGCAAGCTGTTCTTGATTGAGATCTGTGGTTAAACTCTACTACTTCAAAGTATTTTTGTCCTGAAACGGCTGATTTTTAAGGTCAACAAATGCTGCAATTTAGATCGATCCATGATCAGTGCTGGCTATTTTGAGATTTACTCAACATCCAGATGTTTTGAACTCAAGAATGCATATTGTGAGTGTGTGATGGGCATGAATCTAAACCAGATTAGGGTCTGGTTTTGAAAAAAATATGCATTTTTAGGTTTGCCAAGATGCATGAAGGTAAATAGAATGACAAAGGGGAGTAAATAAATAAGTAATTTCTGGTTGAACTGCTGCATAAGGGGAATATGACAGAATCTCCATTACCTCTGCTGACATTTAAATCAGAGGAATGGGTGGAGTCTCGAGTGTGTATACATTAAGGGCTGTTTAATCGGGGCTACTGGCAAGCCATCTCAGAGCGGCTCATCCCGATGAGGTCTGTTTATAATGAAGCGCAGGATGAGACGACGATAGGAGAGAGAGAGAGACAGGTGAGGACTGACAGTGCCATACCTGAACAAGATTAATCCAATGGACTCGACGGCGGCCCTCCGAACATCATCGTTCACGTCACTTACCTGACAGGAAGAAGGACCAGAAATCAGAGCGGTGCATGCGGATAAAATATTACATTCAATACATCCCTCATTGAGCAGTGGCTAACTTTAACTCTGTTTGGCATGCAGGTTATGTTCTCGCTGTTGTATAAATACATTAAACTGCCTGAGCTTTACCAGAGCGTAACTCTGAAACACTGAGATTACAATAAAACCTACAGCAGAACAGGAAACAAGAACAACACTGCAAGCTCTTGTACAAAAGCACTTATGGAAATGTCGCCATCTGCAGGAAATGCAGGGCAGATGCCCTTCTCAGCACAAAAATAGATCTCAAAAAGCAAAAAAAGAAGGAAATCTACACTATGTATAATGTTTTTGTTTTTTCCTCTCTGTTAACGTTTTTTTTTTTTGTTTTTGTTTTTTTTTCAGAATTCTAAAAATACTGACCTAATATTTATTTATAATGTTTAATGATATCTAATCTAATAAAGCACACAGCATACATTTTTGAATGAAATTCCTGATTTTTCAATGATACTCTGCTGCCCTGACAAAGATGTTAGTAAAAAGTTATTAAACAATTATATTATACCATATTATATATGTGTCTTCTCCTGATTTTAAAACACTTTTCCACCCTTTTTATAATGTTTTTTTTTTTCAATAACTAATGAAACATGACAAACCCTTTTTTTCTTTCTTGTAATTGAGGAATGACTCATATGTGTTTGCATCTGATAATACTTGTTGTTTGTAATATTTGTAATAAGACTCACAGCCACGTGCAGCAGTCGTCGGATGGCTTTGTTGTTCCCCGAGCCGCAGTACGCCATGGCCACGGTGTACATCCCCGAGCGGCGCAGGATAGGGTCCTGTCGGGACAGTGACATAAAACAGTCTGCAACCTCAAACAAAGCAAGCCACGCACTTCATGCATTCACAGAATAAACAGAGCCTTCTGGAAACAGTTAAGAATGCTAACAATTTATTGCCTGATAGAGACACAATTAACATTTTTTATTTATATATTTCTATATAAAGTCAGTGCTCACCTTATCTCTACACAGACTGTCAATTAGAGCATCGGCCTCTTCCATCCGTCCATACATCACCATTGCGATGCCGACAGCCAGTCCACGCAGGATCTTCTCATGCTGGGTCTCCTGAGCGTAGCCCACCATGTCCTCAATGGCCTGAGCCGACTTTGAGCCCAGCATCACCAGCCCCAGAGCAAGACCAGACGCCTCTCCTGTGACAACACCAAATAACACGATGAAGAGCGAGCCGAAGCTAGCATTACAGGCCGAATGTTGCCCATTAAAACCTGATTGCCATGATGATAAAGTGTTTCGGGGGGCTGCCTAGAATTCAACCAACAGTGCCTTCATGAAAACTACTGATGGAGATTAACTCTACGATGAACATGAACATGCCTGTTACTGCGTCATCTTGATAGAGGTTTGATTTGAGCAGATCGTAGACGTCCTGGCGAGCAGTGCCCAGGGCAGCTAACCCGAGACCAAGAGCGCCACCATGTCGAACAATCTGGAAGAAGAAACAAGAAAGAATATAAAGATCTATTCCTGTTTTTTGGAGTTGCAGTGCTGCAAAACTTGATTTGAATTAGATTATGCACGTACGTCATTACTGGCATTCTTGAGCTGGCTGAGAAGGTAGTCAATGATGTCCCCTCCGTGATTAGCATGGATCAGCCCAAGAGCGTACAGCCCTCCTCCTTCCTGATAGGCTGATCCAGGTGAGGTGTCTTTGGGCAGGTAAGTCGCCATTAACTGAAGTGCTTCCTTTTCATGGCCCTGGACACAAATGCAAGTACATTTAAAAAATGAAAATAAAATAGTAAAGACATTCTTTTTTTTTTTTTTTTTTTTTTTTTTTAAACAACAACAAATTTCAGTCACTTTCCACAAGCATTACAAAATATGACCTCCCTGCTACAAAAACAATAAACTGAACTGAATCAATTCAAAACACAAAAACTGCAACGTTTAATTTAAATCTCTGGACAGACAAAAAAAATAAAAAATAAAAAAAAAATCACAATTTGAATAAATAAATATAAAACGTTACAATATTTTTAATAGTTCTCACTACAAACATATAAAACGAATATCTAAATACATGTAACACAAACTAACAAAAAACATCTTAATCTAAAACTTAACAAAATAAAAAACATTTTAAACAAAAAAGCAAACAAATGTACAACTAAAATATAACAAACTAAAGCAAACAAATTGTAAACTAAAACAAACAAACATCCTAAAAGTGAACAAATGCAAGCAAACATCTAAGACAAACAAACGTCCTAAAAACGAACATCTAAAGCAAAATAAGCACACAAACATGTAAAACAAAAGCATCTACAACAAACACCCCACTGTTTTTGTGGAAAGTGCCTTGAGCATAAAGACAATGCTCACCTTGTGAATGACGCCAAGACTGGCTGTTGCTGTGAATTTGGCCCAGTTAGTTGCTCTTGCCAGCCACTCCAAATTCTCTCTGTAGAATAAAATTACTATCATCATGATCTGTTTTCTTGTTATCAGTATCAAGAGGCCTCATTTCCATTAGCGGGACGAAGCATGGGAACGTGCTTTACCGTAGAAACTGGTCACTCGTTGTTCCCGTGTGCATGAATGAGTTTGCTATGACCGTCGCTGTGTGACACACCGAATTTCGCACCGCATCCTGAAATGAGTCAGGAATATAAATACACTTAGCTTATGAAGTGGAGAATACCTACGTCTATAGGATTGGATTCATATTAAATCAGCTTGAGCCGATATCAAAGACCGTTAGACTCTTAAACCTGTCCAAGAGCTGGTTTCTCACCTTTGTGTTTTTGAGGATCATCAGGTCTGTGTTGTTGTTTCGAATGAGGAACTGAAGGTGCAGCTCGATGGCCATTTCACCACTTAGTATTTTGATCATTTTTGAGTTCTGGTCTTTAGGCTCACTCTTCTATTTAGAGAAAAATAAATATTAAACGTGTTTCTACAAGCATAATATATCTGATGAGCTAAAAGTGTTAAAGTGAGGACTCACCACATCAGCATCCTTTCCAGCAGGAGAACTGCCCGCTTTATCCTCCGTCTCCATCACATCACTGAAACAATAACAACACATCTTAGTTATGGTCTAATGCAACTTATTAAAGCTTCTGCTATTTCAACGCTTTTGTTTAAACATCCCTCAAGGATGTGACTTACAGTGAAGGGATTTCACCCTAACTAAACCGAAAATTAAGCTTATTTTTAGAACCATTATGATTTTTTGCAGTGACGTCTGTAATTCTCAATGATTCTCATAATAGCATTTCCGTATGTTTACGCCTATTTCGCTAGAGAAACATTGTAAACTTGAACCTCTCGTGAACACACATGACAGCTGGCCAGAAGCAATTATTTATAGTTAAGAAAATTCTTCTTCTGATATATTTTCTAAATTGATTTATCAGTTGTTCTCTGATACATGAGTGGTGCACCAATGTGGAAGCAGTAACGTGTACCTGTCTCTCTCTTGGGTGGGCACAGTGCCAGTGTTGGTGGACCCGGGCACAGCGGGGATGGGTGTGCCCACGGTCCGCAGGTTCTGGATGACAGAGGACAGGAATTGCTGGCTGGCGCTCTCATACAGGTCGAAGCAGATCTGATAGGCCATCAGGAGGTTATCATCCTTCACAAGCTTCTCCAATATATCGCTCACAGCTTGAGGGTCGTCCAGGAAAATCAGACACTATGATGAAAAACAACAATGTCAGAAAGGAATCTCTGAATGCAGAGCAGGATAAAGATCAGTGGGCTCAGGACAGGTCACCTGGCAAACGTTAATGAAGTCAGGCTTCTCCAGGTTCATGTACAGCTTGACCAGAACTCGGAGAACGTCGTTACGAAACTTCTTGTTCTGCATGAGGGACATGCAGATCTTCAGGCTGTAGGCCAGCAAACCAGCAATGTCATTCTATGGGAAACCACACAAGATCTGGACAACTGGTCCTGAAACCACTGGGTCATGACATCACAGCTCATTAACACGTTACTACACACACAAACTATAATGCACACACACACATATATATTTTTATGCATGCCTGATTTTCGATACGTGCTTTGAAATCCCGATCTGAATCAAATGATTCGCGATACCCGCTCTGAAGTCCCGATCTGAATCAAATGATTCACGATACACGCTCAGAAGTCCCGATCTGAATCAAATGATTCACGATACGCGCTCAGAAGTCCCGATCTGAATCAAATGATACACGATACACACTCAGAAGTCCCGATCTGAATCAAATTATTCACGATACGCGCTCAGAAGTCCCGATCTGAATCAAATGATTCACGATACATGCGTTGAAGTCCTGATCTGAATCAAATAATTCGCGATACACGCTCAGAAGTCCCGATCTGAAGCAAATGATTCGCGATACACACTCAGAAGTCCCGATCTGGATCAAATAATTTGCGATACGTGCGTTGAAGTCCCGATCTGATTCAAATGATTCGCGATACATGCTCTGAAGTCCCGATCTGATGCAAATGATACACGATACGCGCTCAGAAGTCCCGATCTGAATCAAATGATTCGCGATACGCATTTTGAAGTCCCGATCTGAATCAAATTATTCACGATACGCACTCGGAAGTCCCGATCTGAATCAAATTATTCACGATACGTGCTCAGAAGTCCCGATCTGAATCAAATTATTCACGATGCGCGCTCAAAAGTCCCGATCTGAATCAAATTATTCACGTTACGCGCTCAGAAGTCCCGATCTGAATCAAATTATTCACGATACACGCGTTGAAGTCCCGATCTGAATCAAATGATTCATGATACACGCGTTGAAGTCCCGATCTGAATCAAATAATTTGCGATACGCGCGTTGAAGTCCCGTTCTGAATCAAATGATTCACGATACGCCCTCAAAAGTCCCGATCTGAATCAAATAATTTGCGAAACGTGCGTTGAAGTCCCGATCTGAATCAAATGATTCACGATACGCACTCAGAAGTCCCGATCTGAATCAAATAATTTGCGATACGCGCGTTGAAGTCCTGATCTGAATCAAATGATTTGCGATACATGCTCTGAAGTCCCGATCTGAATCAAATGATACACGATATGCGCTCAGAAGTCCCGATCTGAATCAAATTATTCACGATACGCGCTCAGAAGTCCCGATCTGAATCAAATTATTCACGATACACGCGTTGAAGTCCCGATCTGAATCAAGTAATTTGCGATACGCGCGTTGAAGTCCCGTTCTGAATCAAATGATTCATGATACGCCCTCAAAAGTCCCGATCTGAATCAAATAATTTGCGAAACGCGCGTTGAAGTCCCGATCTGAATCAAATGATTCGCGATACGCACTCAGAAGTCCCGATTTGAATCAAATAATTCGCGATACGCGCGTTGAAGTCCTGATCTGAATCAAATGATTTGCGATACATGCTCTGAAGTCCCGATCTGAATCAAATGATACACGGTACGCGCTCAGAAGTCCCGATCTGAATCAAATGATACACGATACGCGCTCAGAAGTCCCGATCGGAATCAAATTATTCACGATACGCGCTCAGAAGTCCCGATCTGAATCAAATTATTCACGATATGCGCTCAGAAATCCCGATCTGAATCAAATTATTCACGATACGCGCTCAGAAGTCCCGATCTGAATCAAATGATTCACGATACGCGCTCAGAAGTCCCGATCTGAATCAAATGATTCGCGATACGCGCTCAGAAGTCCCGATCTGAATCAAATGATTCGCGATACACACTCAGAAGTCCCGATCTGAATCAAATAATTTGCGATAAGTGCGTTGAAGTCCCGTTCTGAATCAAATGATTCACGATACGCACTCAGAAGTCCCGATCTGAATCAAATAATTCGCGATACGCGCTCAGAAGTCCCGATCTGAATCAAATGATTCACGATACACGTTTTGAAGTCCCGATCTGAATCAAA
Source organism: Carassius auratus (assembly GCF_003368295.1). NCBI lineage: Eukaryota > Metazoa > Chordata > Actinopteri > Cypriniformes > Cyprinidae > Carassius > Carassius auratus. The sequence goes on from NC_039289.1 coordinate 14,153,554, forward strand.
TTATTCACGATACGCGCTCAGAAGTTCCGATCTGAATCAAATAATTTGCGATACGCGCGTTGAAGTCCTGATCTGAATCAAATGATTTGCGATACATGCTCTGAAGTCCCGATCTGAATCAAATGATACACGATATGCGCTCAGAAGTCCCGATCTGAATCAAATGATTCACAATACGCGTTTTGAAGTCCTGATCGGAATCAAATAATTCACGATACGCGCTCAGAAGTCCCGATCTGAATCAAATTATTCACCATACGTGCTCAGAAGTCCCGATCTGAATCAAATTATTCACGATACGTGCTCAGAAGTCCCGATCTGAATCAAATTATTCACGATACGCGCTCAGAAGTCCCGATCTGAATCAAATTATTCACGATAGGTGCTCAGAAGTCCCGATCTAAATCAAATTATTCACGATACGCGCTCAGAAGTCCCGATCTGAATCAAATTATTCACGATACGCGCTCAGAAGTCCCGATCTGAATCAAATTATTCACGATACGCGCTCAGAAGTCCCGATCTGAATCAAATGATTCACGATACACGCGTTGAAGTCCCGATCTGAATCAAATGATTCACGATACACGCGTTGAAGTCCCGATCTGAATCAAATAATTCGCGATACACACTCAGAAGTCCAGTTCTGCATCAAATGATTCGCGATACGCACTCAGAAGTCCCGATCTGAATCAAATAATTCGCGAAACGCGCGTTGAAGTCCCAATCTGAATCAAATAATTCGCGATACGCGCGTTGAAGTCCTGATCTGAATCAAATGATTCGCGATACATGCTCTGAAGTCCCGATCTAAATCAAATGATACACGATACGCGCTCAGAAGTCCCGATCTGAATCAAATGATTCACGATACGCGTTTTGAAGTCCCGATCTGAATCAAATTATTCACGATACGCACTCAAAAGTCCCGATCAGAATAAAATTATTCACGATACACGCTCAGAAGTCCCGATCTGAATCAAATTATTCACGATACATGCGTTGAAGTCCCGTTCTGAATCAAATGATTCGCGATACGCACTCAGAAGTCCCGATCTGAATCAAATTATTCACGATACGCTCTCAGAAGTCCCGATCTGAATCAAATTATTCACGATACGCGCTCAGAAGTCCCGATCTGAATCAAATTATTCACGATACGCGCGTTGAAGTCCCGTTCTGAATCAAATGATTCGTGATACGCACTCAGAAGTCCCGAAATCTAAATCAAATAATTTGTGATACGCGCTCAGAAGTCCCGATCTGAATCAAATTATTCACGATACGCGCTCAGAAGTCCCGATCTGAATCAAATTATTCACGATACGCGCGTTGAAGTCCCGTTCTGAATCAAATGATTCGCGATACGCACTCAGAAGTCCCGTTCTGAATCAAATAATTTGCGATACGCGCTCAGAAGTCCCGATCTGAATCAAATTATTCACGATACGCGCTCAGAAGTCCCGATCTGAATCAAATTATTCGCGATACGCGCTCAGAAATCCCGATCTGAATCAAATTATTCACGATACGCACTCAGAAGTCCCGTTCTGAATCAAATAATTTGCGATACGCGCTCAGAAGTCCCGATCTGAATCAAATTATTCACGATACGCGCTCAGAAGTCCCGATCTGAATCAAATTATTCACGATACGCGCTCAGAAGTCCCGATCTGAATCAAATTATTCACGATACGCGCTCAGAAGTCCCGTTCTGAATCAAATTATTCACGATACGCGCTCAGAAGTCCCGTTCTGAATCAAATGATTCGCGATACGCGCTCAGAAGTCCCGATCTGAATCAAATTATTCGCGATACGCGCTCAGAAGTCCCGATCTGAATCAATTATGGGGGAAGTCGTGGCCTAATGGTTAGAGGGTTGGACTCCCAATCGAAGGGTTGTGAGTTCTAGTCTCGGGCCGGACGGAATTGTGGGTGGGGGGAGTGCATGCACAGTTCTCTCTCCACCTTCAATACCACGACTTAGGTGCCCTTGAGCAAGGCATCGAACCCCCAACTGCTCCCCGGGCGCCGCAGCATAAATGGCTGCCCACTGCTCCGGGTGTGTGCTCACAGTGTGTGTGTGTTCACTGCTCTGTGTGTGTGCATTTCGGATGGGTTAAATGCAGAGCACAAATTCTGAGTATGGGTCACCATACTTGGCTCAATGTCACTTCACTTTCACTTTCACTTTCACTTTCAATTAATTCGCGATACGCGCTCAGAAGTCCCGATCTGAATCAAATTATTCACGATACGCGCTCAGAAGTCCCGATCTGAATCAAATTATTCACGATACGCGCTCAGAAGTCCCGTTCTGAATCAAATGATTCGCGATACGCGCTCAGAAGTCCCGTTCTGAATCAAATTATTCGCGATACGCGCTCAGAAGTCCCGATCTGAATCAAATTATTCACGATACGCGCTCAGAAGTCCCGTTCTGAATCAAATAATTTGCGATACGCGCTCAGAAGTCCCGATCTGAATCAAATTATTCACGATACGCGCTCAGAAGTCCCGATCTGAATCAAGTGATTCTTGATACACACTCAGAAGTCCCGATCTGAATCAAATAAATTGCGATACGCGTGTTGAAGTCCCGTTCTGAACTAAATGATTCGCGAAACACACTCAGAAGTCCCGATCTGAATCAAATGATTCGTGATACACACTCAGAAGTCCCGTTCTGAATCAAATGATTCGCGATACGCGCTCAGAAGTCCCGATCTGAATCAAATGATTCGTGATACACACTCAGAAGTCCCGATCTGAATCAAATAAATTGCGATACGCGCGTTGAAGTCCCGTTCTGAATCAAATTATTCGCAAAACGCACTCAGAAGTCCCGATCTGAATCAAATAATTTGCGATGTGCGCGTTGAAGTCCCGATCTGAATCAAATGATTCACGATACACGTTTTGAAGTCCTGATCTGAATCAAATTATTCACGATACGTGCTCAGAAGTCCAGATCTGAATCAAATGATTCGAGATACACGCGTTGAAGTCCCGATCTGAATCAAATGATTCGCGATACGCACTCAGAAGTCCAGATCTGAATCAAAAAATTTGCGATGCGCGCGTTGAAGTCCCGATCTGAATCAAATGATTCACGATACACACTCAGAAGTCCCGATCTGAATCAAATAATTCGCGATCCGCTCGTTGAAGTCCCGTTCTGAATCAAATGATTCGCGATACGCACTCAGAAGTCCCGATCTGAATCAAATAATTTGCGATACGCGCGTTGAAGTCCCGATCTGAATCAAATAATTCTCGATACATGCTCTGAAGTCCCGATCTGAATCAAATCATACACGATACGCGCTCAGAAGTCCCGATCTGAATCAAATTATTCACGATACGCGCTCAGAAGTCCCGATCTGAATCAAATTATTCACGATACGCGCTCAGAAGTCCCGATCTGAATCAAATGATTCGTGATACACACTCAGAAGTCCCGATCTGAATCAAATAATTCGCGATACGCGCTCAGAAGTCCCGATCTGAATCAAATGATTCACGATACACGCGTTGAAGTCCCGATCTGAATCAAATAATTCGCGATACACACTCAGAAGTCCAGTTCTGCATCAAATGATTCGCGATACGCACTCAGAAGTCCCGATCGGAATCAAATAATTCGCGAAACGCGCGTTGAAGTCCCGATCTGAATCAAATAATTTGCGATACGTGCTCTGAAGTCCCGATCTGAATCAAATGATACACGATACGCGCTCAGAAGTCCCGATCTGAATCAAATGATTCACGATACGCGTTTTGAAGTCCCGATCTGAATCAAATTATTCACGATACGCACTCAGAAGTCCCGATCAGAATAAAATTATTCACGATACACGCTCAGAAGCCCCGATCTGAATCAAATTATTCACGATACACGCGTTGAAGTCCCGTTCTGAATCAAATGATTCGCGATACGCACTCAGAAGTCCCGATCTGAATCAAATTATTCACGATACGCTCTCAGAAGTCCCGATCTGAATCAAATTATTCACGATACGCGCTCAGAAGTCCCGATCTGAATCAAATTATTCACGATACGCGCGTTGAAGTCCCGTTCTGAATCAAATGATTCGCGATACGCACTCAGAAGTCCCGATCTGAATCAAATAATTTGCGATACGCGCTCAGAAGTCCCGATCTGAATCAAATTATTCACGATACGCGCTCAGAAGTCCCGATCTGAATCAAATTATTCACGATACGCGCGTTGAAGTCCCGTTCTGAATCAAATAATTTGCGATACGCGCTCAGAAGTCCCGATCTGAATCAAATTATTCACGATACGCGCTCAGAAGTCCCGATCTGAATCAAATTATTCACGATACGCGCTCAGAAGTCCCGATCTGAATCAAATGATTCACGATACGCGTTTTGAAGTCCTGATCTGAATCAAATGATTCGCGAAACGCACTCAGAAGTCCCGATCTGAATCAAATGATTCGTGATACACACTCAGAAGTCCCGTTCTGAATCAAATTATTCACGATACGCACTCAGAAGTCCCGATCTGAATCAAATAAATTGCGCTACGCGCGTTGAAGTCCCGTTCTGAATCAAATTATTTGCGAAACGCGCTCGGAAGTCCCGTTCTGAATCAAATGATTCGCGATACGCGCTCAGAAGTCCCGATCTGAATCAAATTATTTGCGATACGCGCTCAGAAGTCCCGATCTGAATCAATTAATTCGCGATACGCGCTCAGAAGTCCCGATCTGAATCAAATTATTCACGATACGCGCTCAGAAGTCCCGATCTGAATCAAATTATTCACGATACGCGCTCAGAAGTCCCGTTCTGAATCAAATGATTCGCGATACGCACTCAGAAGTCCCGATCTGAATCAAATTATTCGCGATACGCGCTCAGAAGTCCCGATCTGAATCAAATTATTCACGATACGTGCTCAGAAGTCCCGATCTGAATCAAATTATTCACGATACGCGCTCAGAAGTCCCGATCTGAATCAAGTGATTCGTGATACACACTCAGAAGTCCCGATCTGAATCAAGTGATTCGTGATACACACTCAGAAGTCCCGATCTGAATCAAATAAATTGCGATACGCGTGTTGAAGTCCCGTTCTGAATCAAATGATTCGCGAAACACACTCAGAAGTCCCGATCTGAATCAAATGATTCGTGATACACACTCAGAAGTCCCGTTCTGAATCAAATGATTCGCGATACGCGCTCAGAAGTCCCGATCTGAATCAAATGATTCGTGATACACACTCAGAAGTCCCGATCTGAATCAAATAAATTGCGATACGCGCGTTGAAGTCCCGTTCTGAATCAAATTATTCGCGAAACGCACTCAGAAGTCCCGATCTGAATCAAATAATTTGCGATACGCGCGTTGAAGTCCCGATCTGAATCAAATGATTCACGATACACGTTTTGAAGTCCCGATCTGAATCAAATGATTCACGATACACGTTTTGAAGTCCTGATCTGAATCAAATTATTCACGATACGTGCTCAGAAGTCCAGATCTGAATCAAATGATTCGAGATACACGCGTTGAAGTCCCGATCTGAATCAAATGATTCGCGATACGCACTCAGAAGTCCAGATCTGAATCAAAAAATTCGCGATGCGCGCGTTGAAGTCCCGATCTGAATCAAATGATTCACGATACACACTCAGAAGTCCCGATCTGAATCAAATAATTTGCGATACGCGCGTTGAAGTCCCGATCTGAATCAAATAATTCGCGATACATGCTCTGAAGTCCCGATCTGAATCAAATGATACACGATACGCGCTCAGAAGTCCCGATCTGAATCAAATTATTCACGATACGCGCTCAGAAGTCCCGATCTGAATCAAATTATTCACGATACGCGCTCAGAAGTCCCGATCTGAATCAAATTATTCACGATACGCGCTCAGAAGTCCCGATCTGAATCAAATGATTCGTGATACACACTCAGAAGTCCCGATCTGAATCAAATAATTCGCGATACGCGCTCAGAAGTCCCGATCTGAATCAAATGATTCACGATACACGCGTTGAAGTCCCGATCTGAATCAAATGATTCGCGATACGCACTCAGAAGTCCCGATCGGAATCAAATAATTCGCGAAACGCGCGTTGAAGTCCCGATCTGAATCAAATAATTTGCGATACGTGCTCTGAAGTCCCGATCTGAATCAAATGATACACGATACGCGCTTTGAAGTCCCGATCTGAATCAAATTATTCACGATACGCACTCAGAAGTCCCGATCAGAATAAAATTATTCACGATACACGCTCAGAAGCCCCGATCTGAATCAAATTATTCACGATACACGCGTTGAAGTCCCGTTCTGAATCAAATGATTCGCGATACGCACTCAGAAGTCCCGATCTGAATCAAATTATTCACGATACGCTCTCAGAAGTCCCGATCTGAATCAAATGATTCACGATACGCGCTCAGAAGTCCCGATCTGAATCAAATTATTCACGATACGCGCGTTGAAGTCCCGTTCTGAATCAAATGAATCGCGATACGCACTCAGAAGTCCCGATCTGAATCAAATAATTTGCGATACGCGCTCAGAAGTCCCGATCTGAATCAAATTATTCACGATACACGCTCAGAAGTCCCGATCTGAATCAAATTATTCACGATACGCGCTCAGAAGTCCCGATCTGAATCAAATGATTCACGATACGCGTTTTGAAGTCCTGAACTGAATCAAATGATTCGCGAAACGCACTCAGAAGTCCCGATCTGAATCAAATGATTCGTGATACACACTCAGAAGTCCCGTTCTGAATCAAATGATTCGCGATACGCGCTCAGAAGTCCCGATCTGAATCAAATGATTCGTGATACGCACTCAGAAGTCCCGATCTGAATCAAATAAATTGCGATACGCGCGTTGAAGTCCCGTTCTGAATCAAATTATTTGCGAAACGCACTCAGAAGTCCCGATCTGAATCAATTAATTTGTGATACGCGCGTTGAAGTCCCGATCTGAATCAAATGATTCACGATACACGTTTTGAAGTCCTGATCTGAATCAAATTATTCACGATACGTGCTCAGAAGTCCAGATCTGAATCAAATGATTCGAGATACACGCGTTGAAGTCCCGATCTGAATCAAATGATTCGCGATACGCACTCAGAAGTCCAGATCTGAATCAAAAAATTTGCGATGCGCGCGTTGAAGTCCCGATCTGAATCAAATGATTCACGATACACACTCAGAAGTCCCGATCTGAATCAAATAATTCGCGATACGCTCGTTGAAGTCCCGTTCTGAATCAAATGATTCGCGATACGCACTCAGAAGTCCCGATCTGAATCAAATAATTTGCGATACGCGCGTTGAAGTCCCGATCTGAATCAAATAATTCTCGATACATGCTCTGAAGTCCCGATCTGAATCAAATCATACACGATACGCGCTCAGAAGTCCCGATCTGAATCAAATTATTCACGATACGCGCTCAGAAGTCCCGATCTGAATCAAATTATTCACGATACGCGCTCAGAAGTCCCGATCTGAATCAAATGATTCGTGATACACACTCAGAAGTCCCGATCTGAATCAAATAATTCGCGATACGCGCTCAGAAGTCCCGATCTGAATCAAATGATTCACGATACACGCGTTGAAGTCCCGATCTGAATCAAATAATTCGCGATACACATTCAGAAGTCCAGTTCTGCATCAAATGATTCGCGATACGCACTCAGAAGTCCCGATCGGAATCAAATAATTCGCGAAACGCGCGTTGAAGTCCCGATCTGAATCAAATAATTTGCGATACGTGCTCTGAAGTCCCGATCTGAATCAAATGATACACGATACGCGCTCAGAAGTCCCGATCTGAATCAAATGATTCACGATACGCGTTTTGAAGTCCCGATCTGAATCAAATTATTCACGATAAGCACTCAGAAGTCCCGATCAGAATAAAATTATTCACGATACACGCTCAGAAGCCCCGATCTGAATCAAATTATTCATGATACACGCGTTGAAGTCCCGTTCTGAATCAAATGATTCGCGATACGCACTCAGAAGTCCCGATCTGAATCAAATTATTCACGATACGCTCTCAGAAGTCCCGATCTGAATCAAATTATTCACGATACGCGCTCAGAAGTCCCGATCTGAATCAAATTATTCACGATACGCGCGTTGAAGTCCCGTTCTGAATCAAATGATTCGCGATACGCACTCAGAAGTCCCGATCTGAATCAAATAATTTGCGATACGCGCTCAGAAGTCCCGATCTGAATCAAATTATTCACGATACGCGCTCAGAAGTCCCGATCTGAATCAAATTATTCACGATACGCACTCAGAAGTCCCGATCTGAATCAAATAAATTGCGCTACGCGCGTTGAAGTCCCGTTCTGAATCAAATTATTTGCGAAACGCGCTCGGAAGTCCCGTTCTGAATCAAATGATTCGCGATACGCGCTCAGAAGTCCCGATCTGAATCAAATTATTTGCGATACGCGCTCAGAAGTCCCGATCTGAATCAATTAATTCGCGATACGCGCTCAGAAGTCCCGATCTGAATCAAATTATTCACGATACGCGCTCAGAAGTCCCGATCTGAATCAAATTATTCACGATACGCGCTCAGAAGTCCCGTTCTGAATCAAATGATTCGCGATACGCACTCAGAAGTCCCGATCTGAATCAAATTATTCGCGATACGCGCTCAGAAGTCCCGATCTGAATCAAATTATTCACGATACGTGCTCAGAAGTCCCGATCTGAATCAAATTATTCACGATACGCGCTCAGAAGTCCCGATCTGAATCAAGTGATTCGTGATACACACTCAGAAGTCCCGATCTGAATCAAGTGATTCGTGATACACACTCAGAAGTCCCGATCTGAATCAAATAAATTGCGATACGCGTGTTGAAGTCCCGTTCTGAATCAAATGATTCGCGAAACACACTCAGAAGTCCCGATCTGAATCAAATGATTCGTGATACACACTCAGAAGTCCCGTTCTGAATCAAATGATTCGCGATACGCGCTCAGAAGTCCCGATCTGAATCAAATGATTCGTGATACACACTCAGAAGTCCCGATCTGAATCAAATAAATTGCGATACGCGCGTTGAAGTCCCGTTCTGAATCAAATTATTCGCGAAACGCACTCAGAAGTCCCGATCTGAATCAAATAATTTGCGATACGCGCGTTGAAGTCCCGATCTGAATCAAATGATTCACGATACACGTTTTGAAGTCCCGATCTGAATCAAATGATTCACGATACACGTTTTGAAGTCCTGATCTGAATCAAATTATTCACGATACGTGCTCAGAAGTCCAGATCTGAATCAAATGATTCGAGATACACGCGTTGAAGTCCCGATCTGAATCAAATGATTCGCGATACGCACTCAGAAGTCCAGATCTGAATCAAAAAATTCGCGATGCGCGCGTTGAAGTCCCGATCTGAATCAAATGATTCACGATACACACTCAGAAGTCCCGATCTGAATCAAATAATTTGCGATACGCGCGTTGAAGTCCCGATCCGAATCAAATAATTCGCGATACATGCTCTGAAGTCCCGATCTGAATCAAATGATACACGATACGCGCTCAGAAGTCCCGATCTGAATCAAATTATTCACGATACGCGCTCAGAAGTCCCGATCTGAATCAAATTATTCACGATACGCGCTCAGAAGTCCCGATCTGAATCAAATTATTCACGATACGCGCTCAGAAGTCCCGATCTGAATCAAATGATTCGTGATACACACTCAGAAGTCCCGATCTGAATCAAATAATTCGCGATACGCGCTCAGAAGTCCCGATCTGAATCAAATGATTCACGATACACGCGTTGAAGTCCCGATCTGAATCAAATAATTCGCGATACACACTCAGAAGTCCAGTTCTGCATCAAATGATTCGCGATACGCACTCAGAAGTCCCGATCGGAATCAAATAATTCGCGAAACGCGCGTTGAAGTCCCGATCTGAATCAAATAATTTGCGATACGTGCTCTGATGTCCCGATCTGAATCAAATGATACACGATACGCGCTCAGAAGTCCCGATCTGAATCAAATGATTCACGATACGCGCTTTGAAGTCCCGATCTGAATCAAATTATTCACGATACGCACTCAGAAGTCCCGATCAGAATAAAATTATTCACGATACACGCTCAGAAGCCCCGATCTGAATCAAATTATTCACGATACACGCGTTGAAGTCCCGTTCTGAATCAAATGATTCGCGATACGCACTCAGAAGTCCCGATCTGAATCAAATTATTCACGATACGCTCTCAGAAGTCCCGATCTGAATCAAATTATTCACGATACGCGCTCAGAAGTCCCGATCTGAATCAAATTATTCACGATACGCGCGTTGAAGTCCCGTTCTGAATCAAATGATTCGCGATACGCACTCAGAAGTCCCGATCTGAATCAAATAATTTGCGATACGCGCTCAGAAGTCCCGATCTGAATCAAATTATTCACGATACGCGCTCAGAAGTCCCGATCTGAATCAAATTATTCACGATACGTGCGTTGAAGTCCCGTTCTGAATCAAATAATTTGCGATACGCGCTCAGAAGTCCCGATCTGAATCAAATTATTCACGATACGCGCTCAGAAGTCCCGATCTGAATCAAATTATTCACGATACGCGCTCAGAAGTCCCGATCTGAATCAAATGATTCACGATACGCGTTTTGAAGTCCTGATCTGAATCAAATGATTCGCGAAACGCACTCAGAAGTCCCGATCTGAATCAAATGATTCGTGATACACACTCAGAAGTCCCGTTCTGAATCAAATGATTCGCGATACGCGCTCAGAAGTCCCGATCTGAATCAAATTATTCACGATACGCACTCAGAAGTCCCGATCTGAATCAAATAAATTGCGCTACGCGCGTTGAAGTCCCGTTCTGAATCAAATTATTTGCGAAACGCGCTCGGAAGTCCCGTTCTGAATCAAATGATTCGCGATACGCGCTCAGAAGTCCCGATCTGAATCAAATTATTTGCGATACGCGCTCAGAAGTCCCGATCTGAATCAATTAATTCGCGATACGCGCTCAGAAGTCCCGATCTGAATCAAATTATTCACGATACGCGCTCAGAAGTCCCGATCTGAATCAAATTATTCACGATACGCGCTCAGAAGTCCCGTTCTGAATCAAATGATTCGCGATACGCACTCAGAAGTCCCGATCTGAATCAAATTATTCGCGATACGCGCTCAGAAGTCCCGATCTGAATCAAATTATTCACGATACGTGCTCAGAAGTCCCGATCTGAATCAAATTATTCACGATACGCGCTCAGAAGTCCCGATCTGAATCAAGTGATTCGTGATACACACTCAGAAGTCCCGATCTGAATCAAGTGATTCGTGATACACACTCAGAAGTCCCGATCTGAATCAAATAAATTGCGATACGCGTGTTGAAGTCCCGTTCTGAATCAAATGATTCGCGAAACACACTCAGAAGTCCCGATCTGAATCAAATGATTCGTGATACACACTCAGAAGTCCCGTTCTGAATCAAATGATTCGCGATACGCGCTCAGAAGTCCCGATCTGAATCAAATGATTCGTGATACACACTCAGAAGTCCCGATCTGAATCAAATAAATTGCGATACGCGCGTTGAAGTCCCGTTCTGAATCAAATTATTCGCGAAACGCACTCAGAAGTCCCGATCTGAATCAAATAATTTGCGATACGCGCGTTGAAGTCCCGATCTGAATCAAATGATTCACGATACACGTTTTGAAGTCCCGATCTGAATCAAATGATTCACGATACACGTTTTGAAGTCCTGATCTGAATCAAATTATTCACGATACGTGCTCAGAAGTCCAGATCTGAATCAAATGATTCGAGATACACGCGTTGAAGTCCCGATCTGAATCAAATGATTCGCGATACGCACTCAGAAGTCCAGATCTGAATCAAAAAATTCGCGATGCGCGCGTTGAAGTCCCGATCTGAATCAAATGATTCACGATACACACTCAGAAGTCCCGATCTGAATCAAATAATTTGCGATACGCGCGTTGAAGTCCCGATCCGAATCAAATAATTCGCGATACATGCTCTGAAGTCCCGATCTGAATCAAATGATACACGATACGCGCTCAGAAGTCCCGATCTGAATCAAATTATTCACGATACGCGCTCAGAAGTCCCGATCTGAATCAAATTATTCACGATACGCGCTCAGAAGTCCCGATCTGAATCAAATTATTCACGATACGCGCTCAGAAGTCCCGATCTGAATCAAATGATTCGTGATACACACTCAGAAGTCCCGATCTGAATCAAATAATTCGCGATACGCGCTCAGAAGTCCCGATCTGAATCAAATGATTCATGATACACGCGTTGAAGTCCCGATCTGAATCAAATAATTCGCGATACACACTCAGAAGTCCAGTTCTGCATCAAATGATTCGCGATACGCACTCAGAAGTCCCGATCGGAATCAAATAATTCGCGAAACGCGCGTTGAAGTCCCGATCTGAATCAAATAATTTGCGATACGTGCTCTGAAGTCCCGATCTGAATCAAATGATACACGATACGCGCTTAGAAGTCCCGATCTGAATCAAATGATTCACGATACGCGCTTTGAAGTCCCGATCTGAATCAAATTATTCACGATACGCACTCAGAAGTCCCGATCAGAATAAAATTATTCACGATACACGCTCAGAAGCCCCGATCTGAATCAAATTATTCACGATACACGCGTTGAAGTCCCGTTCTGAATCAAATGATTCGCGATACGCACTCAGAAGTCCTGATCTGAATCAAATTATTCACGATACGCTCTCAGAAGTCCCGATCTGAATCAAATGATTCACGATACGCGCTCAGAAGTCCCGATCTGAATCAAATTATTCACGATACGCGCGTTGAAGTCCCGTTCTGAATCAAATGAATCGCGATACGCACTCAGAAGTCCCGATCTGAATCAAATAATTTGCGATACGCGCTCAGAAGTCCCGATCTGAATCAAATTATTCACGATACACGCTCAGAAGTCCCGATCTGAATCAAATTATTCACGATACGCGCTCAGAAGTCCCGATCTGAATCAAATGATTCACGATACGCGTTTTGAAGTCCTGATCTGAATCAAATGATTCGCGAAACGCACTCAGAAGTCCCGATCTGAATCAAATGATTCGTGATACACACTCAGAAGTCCCGTTCTGAATCAAATGATTCGCGATACGCGCTCAGAAGTCCCGATCTGAATCAAATGATTCGTGATACGCACTCAGAAGTCCCGATCTGAATCAAATAAATTGCGATACGCGCGTTGAAGTCCCGTTCTGAATCAAATTATTTGCGAAACGCACTCAGAAGTCCCGATCTGAATCAATTAATTTGTGATACGCGCGTTGAAGTCCCGATCTGAATCAAATGATTCACGATACACGTTTTGAAGTCCTGATCTGAATCAAATCATTCACGATACGCACTCAGAAGTCCAGATCTGAATCAAATGATTCGAGATACACGCGTTGAAGTCCCGATCTGAATCAAATGATTCGCGATACGCACTCAGAAGTCCAGATCTGAATCAAATAATTTGCGATGCGCGCGTTGAAGTCCCGATCTGAATCAAGATTCACGATACACACTCAGAAGTCCCGATCTGAATCAAATAATTCGCGATACGCTCGTTGAAGTCCCGTTCTGAATCAAATGATTCGCGATACGCACTCAGAAGTCCCGATCTGAATCAAATAATTTGCGATACGCGCGTTGAAGTCCCGATCTGAATCAAATAATTTGCGATACATGCTCTGAAGTCCCGATCTGAATCAAATGATACACGATACGCGCTCAGAAGTCCCGATCTGAATCAAATTATTCACGATACACGCTCAGAAGTCCCGATCTGAATCAAATGATTTGCGATACACACTCAGAAGTCCCGATCTGAATCAAATAATTCGCGATACGCGCTCAGAAGTCCCGATCTGAATCAAATTATTCATGATTCGTGCTCAGAAGTCCCGATCTGAATCAAATTATTCATGATTCGTGCTCAGAAGTCCCGATCTGAATCGTGAGGTCGTGAATAGGAATGGTTTAACTCATATTCAGAGTTTCAAAAAGCTTGTGTTCTATGTTCACTTTCTCTATGTAATTTGTTTTAATTAAAGTAATTTATTTATTTATACAGGTTGCGATATATATATATACATTTATTTTATAAGGTCCACAAAATCTAAGTCATATGGTGCAACACGTGGCAAAATGTCAGATGGTGCAACTTCATCAAAAGTTAGTTAACATTCTATTATTAATATTTGATTTAAGACTGTGCAGATTAATAGCATACAGATTCCAGGATGGTTTTCTCGAAGATGTCCAGGCGTCGGGTCTCCAGCGCGATGCCGATGGCTTGTTTGTACATGTGATCTCCCAGGCAGCGCTGGAACATCTTGTTGACGATTCCCTCCAGACGAGGATCGATGCTTTTCTTCTCCTCATCCTCTGGCAGCTCGGCGTTCTCCACACGCAGTTTGGTGTAATGATCGATACACTTGGCTGATGGAAAAGAGGATAACGCAATGAAAAAGTCTCTTCTGCTCACCAGAGCTGCGGTTATTTGATAAAAAACAATTCTAACATTGAGAAAAATTATGATTTAAAACAGTGTTTTGTGTGAAGAGCTGTTAAAACGTAATTTATTTCTGTGATGATAAAGCTATATTTTCAGCATCATTCCTCCAGTCTTCAGTGTCACATGATCTTCAGAAATCATTCTAATATGATTATTTACAGCCCAAGAAACATTTCTGATTATTATCAATGATGAAAACAGCTGCTTAATATTTTAACTATAAACTTCAAAAGCATAGCATTTCTTCGAAATGTAAATCTTTTGCAACATTATAAATGTCTAAACTGTCAAATGTACTATCAATTTGCTGTATAACAGTCCTAATTTCTTACAAATACATTTGAGAGCATGCTAATCACTTACCAATAATGGTCTCCACGTATTCTGAATTGTCACTGACGTTGAAGAGATCTCCGGCACCGAGTGCGTAGTTTAAAGACTCGTCAAAAGCACCGAGGTGGTAAAAGACTTTAGAGGCCACCAGTGCAGCAAACGCTCTGCTGCGAAACGTCTCGTCCTCGTAGAGGACCTCGCTGATGGAGAAAAACAGAGATCAACACCTCAAAATATCCAAACATTCATAAGAAATGTTTCAGAAACTGTTAATCACTTTACACTACAGTAGTATTATTGCCATGGTAATATTTCTTCATTAAAAATTGCACGGTGGCGCAAGATGGAACTAATCTCTCTTTCTTTCTTTATAATTTATATGATATATAAAATACTTTATATTTCTTTTCTAATAATATTACCAAGGGGCAACATGTATATTAAAAATAGAAGAAGATTTCTTCATTAAAAATTATATATAAATATTTATTATATTTAAATATTTAAATAAGAAGCACTAAAAATATATAAATAGAATTTAAAAATACATAAATATAAATAAAATAAAAAGCATTTTTGAATAATTATTAATGATTAATTTTAATACATTAATAGCATTTTATTTACTATTTTTACACAAATAGTGTAAACAGTCATTTCTTCTTTTAGCTTTACGATTTAAAAAACACAATGAAAATGATTTAGAATTATAATTTTAATAATGATAGTCAACAAAGAAATAATATGATTGCAATAATGCTACTGTAAGAAGACGGGCAATTAACAACAAAAGCTATTTATAAGTTTTAACTATAATATTTTATACAATTTGAAATAATACATATATATCAATTGTAATATTGCTAATATACTGCAAATAAATATTTAATCATTATTGTACAAAAAAAAAACAGAAATACTACCACCATTTAATTTCTACTGTAGTGTCAAAAAAATACAAGTAAATAATAATCAGTAGTATTTAAATGATAAATAAAATTAGAAAATCAATGAAGAAATGTATTATCTCACTATTATTATTGTACTGTACAATAAAAAGGAGTATTTAATAATAATTTAGTTTATAGACCGACTGTAAAACTAAAATATTACAATAATGCTATTTTTTTCATCCATCTTTGGTGTTGCACAGGTTTATTGCCGTTGTCCAAATTTTTCTTTGCAAAACACTAGATGCAGCGATTGAAACTGTGAAACTATGGGCACGTAAAATTGCTGGGTATTTTCTGTGTCGCTTTTGCGACGCCTACTGCACTTCAGGAATTCTTTATTTTCTTTTTCTACATGTTTGTGAGTTTTGTAACATGTAGTTTTTTATTGTTTAATTCTTTTAAATTTAATAGTGTACATATTTGGTTAAATCGATTCCCTATTTTCATTTTCAAAACTTTTTTTGGTTGTGAAATTGATTTTCGAATGAAAAGTGACAGCCATAATAATAATAATAATAAAAATATGGGGAGAGAGAGAGAGAGAGAGAGAGAGAGAGAGAGAGAGAAACACAACCCTGCTTAACATTTAGATGAGTTCATGGCCATTTTTGGCTGCAATTCTCTTCTAAACCATTCAATCAATGCTCCTTACATTTTGTCCACAGACTCTGAAATCTCAGCCCAGAAGTCATTGACAATGGCGTTCAGTTTCTGCAGAGCAAACTCCTGTAAAAGAGGAAGAGAAGAAGGTCAGTAAGCGCCTCAGTACAACCAGCACATGAATGTGTATCTGAGTGAGCTGCTGCTGTACCTTGAGCTGAGGCTCATCTTCATCCAGGAGAGAAATCACACCAGCTGCAGAACAGACAAACACATCAGTGCCTTCTCCTGAGGCTGACTGTACATCAGCCTGTCTATCTGTCAGTCACACCAGTCCATCATCTATCAATCTGTCTGTCTGTCTATCTATCTATCTATCTATCAGCATGTCTATCTGTCAATCACATCAGTCCATCATCTATCCATCTGTCTTTCTATCTATCCATCCATCCGTCTATCTTTCTGTCCGTCTGTCTATCTATCTATCCTTCCATCCATCCATCCATCCATCTATCTGTCTGTCTGTGTATCAGCCTGTCTATCTATCTGTTTATCAGTCCATCGGCTAATGTCTACAGACAGTGACATTATAAACTCACACACGTCTTTGATACACAAATAACACGCGTGGACATATTTACAGAGCAAAGACAATACTGAGAAACATAACTAATGTTTTAATATATCACGCTAATGTCTTACTGTCGGTTGCTGATGTAAACAAACCACTCAAAGTCATGAGAAACGATATTAGCAAACAATAACACTCTCTCCACTGCATTTAGGCGCTATAGTAGCACATACAGGGTAATTACAAGAGTAAATTTATTAGCATCAAGCACAAATAAAGTGGTAAAGCTCATTAGACTCGTGCGTCTCTTTAGCCGCTAGCTGCTAGCCGTGTGACTCAGCTAAATCAAACGCACTCTTTTGTCATTCAGTCGCATGCTCTCACCGGCTGAAGTGATCATGTCTGTTCGTGACGGTCACCGGATCTCCTCCAGCACACGGATTTAAACACACAAACAGTCAGAAGAAGAAAAATGTATATTTCACTCTCAGTGAAGCAGCGAGATAACGAGCATCAAGTGCTGTTACACAGCACCAGCGGCACAACTCATCTGACACTGAGCGCTGCTGCGGGGCGCGCTGAACACTGCGCCTGAAATATGATCTGGCGTTTACTAAAGAGTCACACACCGCGGAATGCATCGACGTGGCAGTTAGCAATACAACTATTTTAATGGGCAATATGAGTTATTTTCAAATGAATATATTACCAGGGCAAGAATAAAAAAATAAATGTTTTCAGACAGGCTTTGACGCGGTCAACCCTCCAGCGGCTCTTCTTCTGTGCTCTTCAGGAAAGAGCCTCTGAAGCTGTGCTTGATCGAGCCGCGCGGTGGCGCAAGATGGAACTAATCTCCCTTTCTTTCTTTCTTTCTTTCTTTCTTTCTTTCTTTCTTTCTTTCTTTCTTTCTTTCTTTCTTTCTTTCTTTCCATCAGGAAACTTTACAGAAAATTAAGTTTCTACAATATTTAGTAGTAGCTCATAAGTGGTGATGAGTTTATCATTTCTGATCAGACATAATTATCGAAGCTGCTGTTCCAACAAAGTAAAATTAATTAGTTTAACCCAAGCTAAAGAAAAAGAATGCCCATTTGATCAGATGCAACTGCACATTTGATCAGATGGATTATTCAAATGCTTGGCGATAGAGATGTGTTTTTACTCTAGATTTAAACAGAGAGAGTGTGTTTGAACCCCGAACATTATCAGGAAGGCTATTCCAGAGTTTGGGAGCCAAGTGTGAAAAAGCTCTACCTCCTTTAGTGGACTTTGCTATCCTAGGAACTACCAAAAGTCCAGCGTTTTGTGACCTTAGTGAGTGTGATGGGTTGTAGCGTGGTAGAAGGCTAGTTAGGTACGCATGAGCTAAACCATTTAGGGCCTTATAGGTAAGTATTGATCATTTGTAACTGATACAGAACTTAATAGGTAGCCAGTGCAGAGACTGTAAAATTGGAGTACTTGGGGTTTCTTGATCTTGTAAGGACTCTAGCTGCTGCATTTTGGACTACCTGTAGCTTGTTTATTGACGAAGCAGGACAACCACCTAGAAGTGCATTACAATAGTCCAGTCTAGAGGTCATGAATGCATGAACTAGCTTTTCTGCATCAGAAACAGTTAGCATATTTTGTAGCTTGGCAATGTTTCTAAGATGTAAAAATGCTGTTTTTTTAACATGGGAAATATGGATTTCAAAATTCAAGTTCCTGTCTAATATAACACCCAGATTTTGACTGTAGAGGAAGTAACAGTACATCTGTCTAGTTGCAATCTTCAATCTACAAGATTCTGTGTACTGTTTTTGGTCCAATAATTAATATCTCTGTCTTACCCAAATTTAATAGGAGAAAGTTATTGGTCATCCAGTCTTTTACATTTTTAACACACTCTGTTAGCTTAGATAATTTAGAAGTTTCATCTTGTCTCGTTGAGATATAAAGCTGAGTATCATCAGCATAACAGTGGAAACTAATCTCGTATTTTCTAATAATATTACCAAGGGGCAACATGTATATTGAAAATAGAAGGGGACCTAGGATGGATCCTTGTGGCACTTCATATTTTACTGGTGATAAATGAGATGACTCCCCATTTAAATAAACAAAATGGTAGCGATCGGACAGGTAGGATCTAACCAGGGGTTTTCAAACTGTGGGTCACATAATGGAATAAGGTGGGTCGCACAAAGTCACTTGGCTGTACTAAATTTGCTTTTTAATGACACACAAACTCACACAGTTCAGTCTAGGGCTGCACGATATAGCCTACCAACATTAATTTCAATTAAGTCTGCGTGTGTTGTGTTTTGAAGCACAGGCATGCACGAGTTGTAATAACAGTGAAGGTTATGTGTCTCGACCGCAAGGCTCCAGCTCCACCTGCTCCACCCTGGATTCCTGCCCTGGGCCCCTGAACGTTTTTTTTTTTTCTCTCTCTGTTTCCCTCTATGGACCTGGTCCTCCATCCCTCCCCCTGGTCCTCCACAAGTCCACCTCCTTCCTGGTCTCTGTGTTCCTTGATTTGTTTTTGTGTTCGATGGAGCATCTGGTAGCTGCTCCTTAGAGGAGGGGGTAATGTCACAGTGTCTGGTCTGTGTTTCCCTGGGTGTCCACTAGTGGTCTCACTTCCCCATAGTCATCCCACTGCAGGCACTACATTTCCCACCTTGTCCCTTCATTACTGTTAATAGCAATTGCACTCAGCTGTCTCCACTCTCTTCGTTATCACCTGTCCATATTTACCAGCCTGTCTCATTCTGTTTGGATGGAGTCCTTTAATTCTGATATGTTGCATTATCATGTTTACTATTCAATCAAATGTTTTAAAACATACTTGGTGATTTTAATAAAATTCTGACTTTAGTGTGTAATAAACTTCTCAACAGATGCTGTATAGTATACACATTATAAATTTATAACAAATTATATGGATTTATGGCTCAGGTGACAAAAATCATCTATGAATATTTGCATTTTCATTATATATTAACTTTTCTTTACAAGTATAGTTTTTTAATATTGATTACAGCATTTACAAATTCTTCTTAACTAATTATAAATGATGTTGGCGTAATGTGAGATGTTCTTTTTCACTATTTATCTTGCCTAACAGATTTGATGTGGGTTTTTTTAAGTATATTTATTCACTGTACAGAGCACAACAATACAATAAAAGAATAAAATAAAATAAAATAAAATAAAAATCTTACCTTACTAGATAAAAATTTCACAAATTTTCATAGGAAAGTTACATTTTTATTTTCCACCATGCATTTATTATTTGCTAGAATTATTATTATTATTATTATTATTATTATTATTTGTCAAAAAGTTTATTTGCACAATTTACAGAAAAGAAAATATGCAACAAGCTATAAATAAACCATTTTGCTGGAAAGCAAATCTCAGCTATAATCAGCCTCAATCAATAAATCTTAATGTCAAATTGTTTAATTAAAGAAAATCTTTCATTCAAACATTAAACATATGAATCAACAACACTGACACTTAAATGGAATAAGGGAACAAAGGGAAAGTTTTATTTGAAATTTTATGTTGTTGTTGTTGTTGTTGTTTTATACATATTTAGTATAGAAGTCAGTTATGTCTTTTTTTTTTTTTTTTTTTTTAACAGCTGATTTTCAGTATGAGGAAACATCATGCAATTCCCTTCAATCATTTTTGCTAAGGAAATGAAAATATTGATTTCTTAAAGATCTGGAAAAGGAACAGGGAAAAGGTTCAGCTTAGAAATGAAGGAGGCCCTTCAAACTCCAAAAGCAATTTGAATTTAATTGGTTTTAAAACCAAGAGTGATTATGATCAGACAATGAACTGACACTTCATTACCAAATACCTTCTCATAAGAGAATTGTTTGTTTGTTTAGGTTTCTTGAAATTTCCCCATCACTGATTCTGGTTAATCTGCATTTTTGACTGGTTAGTCAAGCATTTAATCAACGAGAAGCATTTATTTGATTGTTTAAAGCTGCAGAGTAAGTTGGCATATAATAACGTCTGCCTAAACAGATCTCCTGTAAGATAAGATTTTTTTTTCTCAAAGTTACAAAGTGTACCAGCCCAGTTGGAATAATGATGAGAAAATGGATGTAAATGCTACAGTATCAGTCTTATATACATCAAACTCAGAAACTAGGAACAAAAACAACAAGAAATGAGAAGTAACAAAAAACTGAACAAAACACAGGGTTTAGACCAAACAAACTAATAAAAGAAATGAACAGCAGATGTGAAAATGAATCAAACAACCAGTAATCAAGGAAACTTTCTAAAAACTGTCAAAGAACAAAAATATGTGATACAACCACTCCAAACCAAAACAAATAACAATATACCCTGAAATATACATGTGTGTGTGTGTGTGTGTGTGTGTCGCACACCGGACACGTCACATTCAATTCAAGATGAAAAATAAAAATAAAAACTTTAATCTATTCTCCTAACAGTCAAAAGTTCACTTCATGACCAAGTGCTGTCAATGAGTTTGAAGTTCAGTGATTGAAAAAAAAAACCCAGATGTGTCGAAAAAACAGATGTGTTAATATGAAGCACGGATTTTCTAAGAGCCCCAGAAAAACTAACGTTTCAGTGAAAATTGCACAAAAGATTGTCTTTATGTACATAAACAATAATTTGGGACAAATACAATGCAGTTTAAAGGAAAACTTTGTGAGTGGCATGGCAGGTTTTTGAAGAGCACCGAGTTGGAGACTGAACTGCAAACTTCCATGAATTCGTTGTCATTTTTAGCAGCTATTGTGCAGCTAAAAGGTGTAATCTCAGTATGTTATAATACAGCAGCTGCTTTACATTGCCAAGAGGCAAGCTGTGCTTAGATCAATCAGAAATAAAGACGTCCACGCTTTTCCTCACCACTAACTTCCTGTTTACACTTTAATGCGCATGCCCAGGGTGCATGAATGTTCATGTGACATGCCTTTTTTGTTTTTTGGCTGGTTTTGATCTGGATTTTGGTATTAAGGAATAGAAACAGGACATTAACTAGATGAATATTCAAGTAGGTTTTTCCATAGAGATAAACAAGACCTGACACTAAGTGCTGTGTGAACTGCGTAAGTATGTGTCCTGATGAGCTGGCGTAGGTGTAGGTGATTGGGGAGTGAGGGCATGTGGTAGACAGAAGGGATCATGGGAAGTGTAGAGCTGAGGATGACATGCATGGTGACAGGAGCTGGTGAACTGATGCAAATGGCATTAGCTGTGTTTGTATGAAATGAGAGAATGAGTTGGCGACACCAGCATGACATAATACAATTTTTGTACAGAAAAATTAATTTGAGATTTAATGTTTTATTGGCCAACCAAACACAAAGCTTCCATGTGGTGACAGCCCAATTAGAATCAAGTATTCCACACAGCTACATAATAAATTGTCTGATTTAAAGCACACCTGCTAGCCAATCAGAATCAGAGTATTCAGAAAACCCATGGTGTGTGTGTGTGTGTGTGTGTGTGTGTGTGTGTGCGTGTGTGTGTGTGTGTGTGTGTGTGTATGTATATATATATATATATATATATATATATATATAGAGAGAGAGAGAGAGAGAGAGAGATAGATAGATAGATAGATAGATAGATAGATAGATAGATAGATAGATAGACAGATAGATAAAATATTACATTACTTGTAATACATCAACATTTACAAAACTGTTTTGAACTAATGTCTTAAAAGACTTCTAGTTATAAAGCTAGTATAAGACGAATGCTACTAATTCTGACATGCCACAACTTTGAAATGTTATATAGATTTTTTTAATCACACTGAAAGGTGCAGAAATTAAATAACATCCACAAAATATTATATATTACACAACACAGCTCAAGAGATTGTTTGAGATGAGGGAAACAAATGTGTCACCTAAATCATAATAATAATAATATATACATTTTCATAGTGGCATATTCATTCTTAGATTTTTGTAGAATTTTGCAGTTTTACATGTCAGATCCTTAGGTCAACAATGTTTTGGATTTCTTCACAGTAATCCTGATGGTCCCACTACTGTTTGTGTGTAAGTGATCGAAGAACTGCAATGAAAATTGATAAGCACTGTAAGCAATACAGTTAAAATCAATCAGCATCCTATTACGAAGTATTAGGAAGACATGAATTTTACTCCGACTGAATATTATTCCACCAAGGGGCTGGTTTACAGACAGCAAAATGTCCACTCGGAGTAGGCAAATTTCTTGTGTTAGAAGTAAATCACTGGGCAAGTGTTGATTGCTAATGTTAAAGTATAATGCTTTCACTGTCTTGGTAATTAATGATTTAAAAAATAAAAACAAACAAATTATTTTTTTTTTAGATTTATTTTAGACTTAGCTACAGGTTATGTACGCAGGTTATTCTACTATCAGCTAGATTATTCTCAATTGCTAGATTTAATCTTAAATTGTTTTTACAATTTAAAGATTACATTAAAAATGCATTGTAATCGCTTATTATTTGCTTAAAAGAAGAGTTTGACAATTAATATATATATATATATATATATATATATATATATATATATATATATATATATATATATATATATATATATATGTATATTAATGACAAACTATCATCTTACCTTTTCAATATATGTAATGATTTTGTCATCGCTCAGCTCAACAAAGGATCTTATTTTGAAAGTTACATATGCAACTGCTGTCGTATCTATAAAAGTAAAATTCAAATCAGAATCATATCAGCATACGTGAACACAACTTGAGAGACAAAATCTGGGTGGTGAATAATACAAAATACATGAATGAACAGATAAAATAAAAATTTGCTTACTTTGCAGGGCAGCTTCTGGAGATGAGGGTGTTGACTGATTGGTTGGTTGAGTTATTGTGACTTCAGAGGTAGATGCTGGTGTTTCTTTTCGAGTTGTGGATGTTAATGCAGATGATATCACTGCAGCTGATGTAGTTGGTGTTTCTGTTACCATTGTAGATGTAGTTTCAGTTGTTGTTGGTTCTGCTGCTGTTGTTGTTGATTCAGATGTAGATGCTGGCATAGTTGATGTTCCTATTACAGCTGTAGATTTGGTTACAGATGTTATTGTTGTTCTGGCTGTTGTTGTTGATTCGGATGTCACCGGTGAGGTTGATGTTATTGTTACAGTTGTAGATGTAGTTTCAATTGTTGTTGGATCAGCTGTTGTAGTTGATTCAGAAGTAGATGCTGGCATAGTTGGTGTTTCTGTTACAGTTGTAGATGTAGTTTCAGTTGTTGTTGGTTCAGCTGTTGTAGTTGATTTATATGTAGATGCTGGCGTAGTTGGTGTTTCTGTTGGAGTTGTAGATGTAATTTCAGTTGTTGTTGGTTCAGCTGTTGTAGTTGATTTATATGTAGATGCTGGCGTAGTTGGTGTTTCTGTTGGAGTTGTAGATGTAGTTTCAGTTGTTGTTGATTCAGCTGTTGTAGTTGATTCAGATGTAGATGCTGGCGTAGTTGGTGTTTCTGTTAGAGTTGTAAATATATTTTCAGTTGTTGATTCAGCTGTTGTTGTTGATTCAGACGTAGATGCTGGCGTAGTTGGTGTTTCTGTTAGAGTTGTAGATGTAGTTTCAGTTGTTGTTGATTCAGCTGTTGTAGTTGATTCAGATGTAGATGCTGGCGTAGTTGGTGTTACTGGTACAGTTGTAGATGTAATTTCAGTTGTTGTTGGTTCAGCTGTTGTAGTTGATTTATATGTAGATGCTGGCATAGTTGGTGTTTCTGTTAGAGTTGTAGATGTAGTTTCAATTGTTGTTGGATCAGCTGTTGTAGTTGATATATATGTAGATGCTGGCGTTGTTGGTGTTTCTGTTAGAGTTGTAGATATAGTTTCAGTTGTTGTTGATTGAGCTGTTGTAGTTGATATATATGTAGATGCTGGCGTAGTTGGTGTTTCTGTTAGAGTTGTAGATGTTGTTGTTGATTCAGCTGTTGTAGTTGATTCATATGTAGATACTGGCGTAGTTGGTGTTTCTGTTAGAGTTGTAGATGTAGTTTCAATTGTTGTTGATTCAGCTGTTGTAGTTGATTCAGATGTAGATGCTGGCGTAGTTGGTGTTTCTGTTAGAGTTGTAGATGTAGTTTCAATTGTTGTTGGATCAGCTGTTGTAGTTGATTCAGATGTAGATGCTGGCATAGTTGGTGTTTCTGTTACAGTTGTAGATGAAATTTCAACTGTTGTTGTTAATTCGGATGTAGATGCTGGCGTAGTTGGTGTTTCTGTTACAGTTGTAGATGTAGTTACAGTTGTCGTTGGTTCAGCTGTTTTAGTTGATTCAGATGTAGATGCTGGCGTAGTTGGTGTTTCTTTTAGAGTTGTAGATGTAGTTACAGTTGTTGTTGGTTCAGCTGTTGTAGTTGATTCAGATGTAGATGCTGGCGTAGTTGGTGATTCTGTTAGAGTTGTAGATAAAGTTTCACCTGTTGTAGTTGATTCATATATAGATGCTGGTGTAGTTGGTGTTTCTGTTAGATTTGTAGATGAAGTTTCAGTTGTTGTTGATTCAGCTGTTGTAGTTGATTCAGATGTAGATGCTGGTGTAGTTGGTGTTTCTGTTAGAGTTGTAGGTGTAGTTTCAGTTGTTGTTGATTTAGCTGTTGCTGTTGATTCAGATTTAGATGCTGGCATAGTTGGTGTGTCTGTTACAGTTGGAGATGTAGTTACAGTTGTTGCTGGTTCAGCTGTTGTAGTTGATTCAGATATAGATGCTGGTGTAGTTGGTGATTCTGTTACAGTTGTAGATGAAATTTCAACTGTTGTTGTTGATTCGGATGTAGATGCTGGCGTAGTTGGTGTTTCTGTTACAGTTGTAGATGTAGATGTAGTTACAGTTGTCGTTGGTTCAGCTGTTTTAGTTGATTCAGATATAGATGCTGGCGTAGTTGGTGATTCTGTTACAGTTGTAGATGTAGTTTCAGTTGTTGGTTCAGCTGTTGTAGTTGATTCAGAAATAGATGCTGGTGTAGTTGGTGTTACTGTTAGAGTTGTAGATGTAGTTTCAGTTGTTGTTGATTCAGATGTAGATGCTGGTGTAGTTGGTGATTCTGTTACAGTTGTAGATGAAATTTCAACTGTGGTTGTTGATTCAGATGTAGATGCTGGCGTAGTTGGTCTTTCTGTTAAAGTTGTAGATGTAGTTACAGTTGTCGTTGGTTCAGCTGTTATAGTTGATTCAGATGTAGATGCTGACATAGTTGGTGTTTCTGTTAGAGTTGTAGATGTAGTTTCAGTTGTTGTTGATTCAGCTGTTGTTGTTGATTCAGATGTAGATGCTGGTGTAGTTGGTATTTCTGTTAGAGTTGTAGATGTAGTTACAGTTGTTGTTGGTTCAGCTGTTGTAGTTGATTCAGACATAAATGCTGGCGTAGTTGGTGATTCTGTTACAGTTGTAGATGAAGTTACAGTTGTTGTTGGTTCAGCTGTTGTAGTTGATTCAGATGTAGATGCTGGCGTAGTTGGCGTTACTGTTAGAGTTGTAGATGTAGTTTCAGTTGTTGTTGATTCAGCTGTTGTTGTTGATTCAGATGTAGATGCTGGTGTAGTTGGTGATTCTGTTACAGTTGTAGATGTAGTTTCAGTTGTTGGTTCAGCTGTTATAGTTGATTCAGATGTAGATGCTGACATAGTTGGTGTTTCTGTTAGAGTTGTAGATGTAGTTTCAGTTGTTGTTGATTCAGCTGTTGTTGTTGATTCAGATGTAGATGCTGGTGTAGTTGGTATTTCTGTTAGAGTTGTAGATGTAGTTACAGTTGTTGTTGGTTCAGCTGTTGTAGTTGATTCAGACGTAAATGCTGGCGTAGTTGGTGATTCTGTTAGAGTTGTAGATGAAGTTACAGTTGATGTTGGTTCAGCTGTTGTAGTTGATTCAGATGTAGATGCTGGCATAGTTGGCGTTACTGTTAGAGTTGTAGATGTAGTTTCAGTTGTTGTTGATTCAGCTGTTGTTGTTGATTCAGATGTAGATGCTGGTGTAGTTGGTGATTCTGTTACAGTTGTAGATGTAGTTTCAGTTGTTGGTTCAGCTGTTGTAGTTGATTCAGAAATAGATGCTTGCGTCTGGCGTGTTACAGTTGTAGATGACATTTCAAATGTTGTTGATTCAGATGTAGATGCTGGCGTAGTTGGTGTTTCTGTTACAGTTGTAGATGTAGTTACAGTTGTCTTTGGTCCAGCTGTAGATGCTGGCCTAGTTGGTGTTACTGTTAGAGTTATAGATGTAGTTTCAGTTGTTGTTGATTCAGATGTAGATGCTGGCAAAGTTGGTGTTTCTGTTACAGTTGTAGATGTAGTTTCAGTTGTTAGTTCAGATGTTGTAGTTGATTCAGAAGTAGATGCTGGCGTAGTTGGTGTTACTGTTAGAGTTGTAGATGTAGTTTCAGTTGTTGTTGATTCAGATGTAGATGCTGTTGTAGTTGGTGTTTCTTTTACAGTTGTAGATGAAGTTTCAACTGTGGTTGTTGATTCAGATGTCGATGCTGGCGTAGTTGGTGTTTCTGTTACAGTTGTAGGTGTAGTTACAGTTGTCGTTGGTTCAGCTGTTTTAGTTGGTTCAGATGTAGATGCTGGCGTAGTTGGTGTTTCTGTTACAGTTGTAGATGTAGTTACAGTTGTTGTTGATTCAGCTGTTGTAGTTGATTCAGATGTAGATGCTGACGTAGTTGGTGTTTCTGTTAGAGTTGTAGGTGTAGTTTCAGTTGTTGTTGATTTAGCTGTTGTAGTTGATTCAGATGTAGATGCTGGCGTAGTTTGTGTTTCTGTTACAGTTGTAGATGTAGTTTCAGTTGTTGGTTCAGCTGTTGTAGTTGATTCAGATGTAGATGCTGGCGTAGTTGGGGTTACTGTTACAGTTGTAGATGTAGTTTCAGTTGCTGTTGGTTCTGCTGTTGTAGTTGATTCAGATGTAGATGCTGGCGTAGTTGGTGTTTCTGTTACAGTTGTAGATGTAGTTTCAGTTGTTGGATCGGCTGTTGTAGTTGATACAGATGTAGATGCTGGCGTAGTTGGTGTTTCTGTTACAGTTGTAGATGTAGTTTCAGTTGTTGTTGATTCAACTGTTTTTGTTGATTCAGATGTAGATGCTGGCGTAGTTGGTGTTTCTGTTACAGTTGTAGATGTAGTTTCAGTTGCTGTTGGTTCAGCTGTTGTAGTTGATTCAGATGTAGATGCTGGCGTAGTTGGCGTTACTGTTAGAGTTGTAGATGTAGTTTCAGTTGTTGTTGATTCAGCTGTTGTTGTTGATTCAGATGTAGATGCTGGTGTAGTTGGTGATTCTGTTACAGTTGTAGATGTAGTTTCAGTTGTTGGTTCAGCTGTTGTAGTTGATTCAGAAATAGATGCTTGCGTCTGGCGTGTTACAGTTGTAGATGACATTTCAAATGTTGTTGATTCAGATGTAGATGCTGGCGTAGTTGGTGTTTCTGTTACAGTTGTAGATGTAGTTACAGTTGTCGTTGGTCCAGCTGTAGATGCTGGCCTAGTTGGTGTTACTGTTAGAGTTATAGATGTAGTTTCAGTTGTTGTTGATTTAGCTGTTGTTGTTGATTCAGATGTAGATGCTGGCAAAGTTGGTGTTTCTGTTACAGTTGTAGATGTAGTTTCAGTTGTTAGTTCAGATGTTGTAGTTGATTCAGAAGTAGATGCTGGCGTAGTTGGTGTTACTGTTAGAGTTGTAGATGTAGTTTCAGTTGTTGTTGATTCAGATGTAGATGCTGTTGTAGTTGGTGTTTCTTTTACAGTTGTAGATGAAGTTTCAACTGTTGTTGTTGATTCAGATGTCGATGCTGGCGTAGTTGGTGTTTCTGTTACAGTTGTAGGTGTAGTTACAGTTGTCGTTGGTTCAGCTGTTTTAGTTGGTTCAGATGTAGATGCTGGCGTAGTTGGTGTTTCTGTTACAGTTGTAGATGTAGTTACAGTTGTTGTTGATTCAGCTGTTATAGTTGATTCAGATGTAGATGCTGACGTAGTTGGTGTTTCTGTTAGAGTTGTAGGTGTAGTTTCAGTTGTTGTTGATTTAGCTGTTGTAGTTGATTCAGATGTAGATGCTGGCGTAGTTTGTGTTTCTGTTACAGTTGTAGATGTAGTTTCAGTTGTTGGTTCAGCTGTTGTAGTTGATTCAGATGTAGATGCTGGCGTAGTTGGGGTTACTGTTACAGTTGTAGATGTAGTTTCAGTTGCTGTTGGTTCTGCTGTTGTAGTTGATTCAGATGTAGATGCTGGCGTAGTTGGTGTTTCTGTTACAGTTGTAGATGTAGTTTCAGTTGTTGGATCGGCTGTTGTAGTTGATACAGATGTAGATGCTGGCGTAGTTGGTGTTTCTGTTACAGTTGTAGATGTAGTTTCAGTTGTTGTTGATTCAACTGTTTTTGTTGATTCAGATGTAGATGCTGGCGTAGTTGGTGTTTCTGTTACAGTTGTAGATGTAGTTTCAGTTGCTGTTGGTTCTGCTGTTGTAGTTGATTCAGATGTAGATGCTGGCGTAGTTGGTGTTTCTGTTACAGTTGTAGATGTAGTTTCAGTTGTTGGATCGGCTGTTGTAGTTGATACAGATGTAGATGCTGGCGTAGTTGGTGTTTCTGTTAGAGTTGTAGATGTAGTTTCAGTTGTTGTTGATTCAGCTGTTGTTGTTGATTCAGATGTAGATGCTGGCCTAGTTGGTGTTACTGTTAGAGTTATAGATGTAGTTTCAGTTGTTGTTGATTCAGAAATAGATGCTGGTGTAGTTGGTCTTACTGTTAGAGTTGTAGATGTAGTTTTAGTTGTTGTTGATTCAGATGTAGATGCTGGTGTAGTTGGTGTTACTGTTAGAGTTATAGATGTAGTTTCAGTTGTTGTTGATTCAGAAATAGATGCTGGCGTAGTTGGTGTTACTGTTAGAGTTGTAGATGTAGTTTCAGTTGTTGTTGATTCAGATGTAGATGCTGGTGTAGTTGGTGATTCTGTTACAGTTGTAGATGAAGTTTCAACTGTTGTTGTTGATTCAGATGTAGATGCTGGCGTAGTTGGTGTTTCTGTTACAGGTGTAGATGTAGATGTAGTTACAGTTGTCGTTGGTTCAGCTGTTTTAGTTGATTCAGATGTAGATGCTGGCGTAGTTGGTGTTTCTGTTACAGTTGTAGATGTAGTTACAGTTGTCATTGGCTCAGCTGTTTTAGTTGATTCAGATGTAGATGCTGGCGTAGTTGCTGTTTCTGTTAGAGTTGTAGATTTAGTTTCAGTTGTTGATTCAGCTGTTGTTGTTGATTCAGATGTAGATGCTGGTGTAGTTGGTGTTTCTGTTAGAGTTGTAGATGTAGTTACAGTTGTTGTTGGTTCAGCTGTTGTAGTTGATTCAGATGTAGATGCTGGCGTAGTTGGTGATTCTGTTAGAGTTGTAGATAAAGTTTCAGTTGTTGTTGATTCAGCTGTTGTAGTTGATTCAGATGTAGATGCTGGCGTAGTTGATGTTTCTGTTAGAGTTGTAGATGTAGTTATAGTTGTTGCTGGTTCAGCTGTTGTAGTTGATTCAGATGTAGATGCTGGCGTAGTTGGTGTTACTGTTAGAGTTGTCGATGTAGTTTCAGTTGTTGTTGATTCAGCTGTTGTTATTGATTCAGATGTAGATGCTGGTGTAGTTGGTGATTCTGTCACAGTTGTAGATGTAGCTTCAGCTGCTGTTGTGTATAATGGAAATAAAGCAAAAACATAAGTGACTTCTATCTGACTTTAATTGTTTTTCAGTGTTTGTTACTGTGTTTGAGCATTGAATTAGATCTGTTGGTGAACACTTTAAGTAGTATAACTAAGTGTGTAACTAACATATGTGACCAAAGGCTAGTTTCACTTGAAAAACAATTATGATTCTGCCATCATTGCTGCCCAATAAGTAAAAGCAATAGTTATTAGCTGTTTTTTTTTCTTACAAACAATGCAGTGCAAATCCATGAACTGTCCTACATATTTCACTGTCAATAATATTATTATAGTGTTTTTTTTTTCTTTATTTGACATCAAAATAACTAAGTTTTATTTGTATTTGCAGGAAGTATTTTTGTTTTATCTTTACAGTTTACCCAAAAAAGATAAACAGGCAGGCAGGCCAGGAACAAGACACAGCACATACCACAAGAACTCTGACTTAAAAAAAAAAAAAAAAAACAGCACAATACTACTGACACCAGGGCCCGGTTTTTCAAAAGTAATCCAGTAGGATTTTGGATAACAGATTGGATCAAATCTTGAAAATGTGTTTTTCAAAAGAAAAAAACGGATTACATAATCGGATTAGATCACATAATCCAATCTTGGTTTTGATCCGGATCAAACCTTTAGTTTGGGTTTTTTTTTTGAACTTTTTTGTAGGTTTTGGAACACTTTGATCCAAAAAATCTGGATTAAACTGATCCCATCAGAAGGGTGGATTCAGCGTGGATTTCATGGCCAAAATGTAATGAAAACTTTAAAAATGTATCAAATAATACTATATTTGGATCATGCAGTATGTTACAATATATCCTATTTATTCATAAGGTTTTAATTTTATTTGTTCATCCGTCAGGCTACAGTGATTAGGTAGGCTTTAACGTATTCAGCCTTTCAGTATAGGCCTACAGCAAAGTAGAAAGAGTTTGGCCTCATAAAATAATCCCCCAAACAGCTGTCAAAATTGAAAAAAAAAACAATACATTTTATTCTGTCACTAATTGATAAATATATTCATCACAATCGAAAATATATATTTTTTTTTATTCAATACATCTATACCTGATACTTGTTATAAATATCCTCAATGTACAGTGTTTGTGTTGTAGGTCTCAGATGAGCGGACTGCTGGAAGAGGATGGGGTGGGGTTTTTCTTTTTTTTTTTTTTTTTTCTTTTTTTTTTATGTGTGGGTTTTCATTTCAAATAAAAATGAAACACTGTCTATTCTACTTGTTGCTCTTTACATATCTATAGTTCTAGATTTTGATTTCCTATCCTGTTTGAGCACTGGTTATCCAGCACTGGTTATCCAGATTTGGTGATCCTGAAAAGTTCCTATCCGGATCAGATTGATCCAATCCGATGCTGCTTTAAAAAACTGTCTCCAAAAGTAAGATGGATTACGTGATCACGGATCACAAAATAAGGATTACTAAATCCGGATCAGTTTTATCCGGATTAAACATTTTGAAAAACTGGGCCCAGGAGAATAAATAGGAGCAGGCGGAGTTAAAACCCAACAGGGCGGAGCTGAAACCCTCCAGGGCGGAGCAGAATACCACCACAGCAGAGCAGGCATGACTGAAGATCCCCATCGTGAAACTAGTCTCAAATTTATATTTATCACATTTACATTTATTCATTTAGCTGACGCTTTTATCCAAAGCGACTTACAATTGCTATGCATGTCAGAGGACACATGCCTCTTGAGCAACTAGGGGTTAAGTATCTTGCTCAGGGACACATTGGTGTCTCACAGTGGATTCGAACCCGGGTCTCTCATACCAAAGGCGCCAACCACTCTTATCCACTGCGCCAACACCAACTATGCCAGCATCTACATCTGAATCAACAACAACAGCTGAATCAACAACAACTGAAACTACATCTACAACTCTAACAGAAACACCAACTACGCCAGCATCTACATCTGAATCAACAACAACAGCTGAATCAACAACAACTGAAACTACATCTACAACACTAACAGAAACACCAACTATGCCAGCATCTTCATCTGAATCAACTACAACAGCTGAACCAACAACAACTGTAACTACATCTACAACTCTAACAGAAACACCAACTACACCAGCCTCTACATCTGAATCAACTACAACAGCAGAACCAACAACAACTGAAACTACATCTACAACTGTAAAAGTAACACCAACTACGCCAGCATCTACATCTGAATCAACAACAACAGCTGAATCAACAACAACTGAAACAGAAACACAAACTATGCCAACATCTACATCTGAATCAACTACAACAGCTGAACCAGCAACAACTGTAACTACATCTACAACTGTAACAGAAACACCAACTACGCCAGCATCTACATCTGAGTCAACAACAACAGCTGAATCAACAACAACTGAAACTACATCTACAACTCTAACATAAACGTAAACTACGCCAACATCTACATCTGAATCAACTACAACAGCTGAACCAGCAACAACTGTGACTACATCTACAACTGTAACAGAAACACCAACTACGCCAACATCTACATCTGAATCAACAACAACAGCTGAATCAACAACAACTGAAACTACATCTACAACTGTAACAGAAACACCAACTACGCCAGCATCTATATCTGAATCAACTACAATAGCTGAACCAACAACTGAAACTACATCTACAACTGTAACAGTAAGACCAACTACATCAGCATCTAGATCTGAATCAACAACAACAGCTGAATCAACAACAACTTGGGCCCCCCTTGTGAAGAGGTTGTGATGAGCCTCTGAACTTCCGCCTATCTTGAGAAGTGACTCTAAACTGTTGAACATCTCAGGATGAGACTCTGGAATGGAGCCATGATGGGAAAATGCATGTCTGACTGCCTCCCGTTGGGGACTAGAAAGTCCACAAAAGCCCCCAAAAATAAGTTCTCCGTGCCAAACCTCCTCCGCTCATCAATGGGATAGGTAAACAGTTCCTTGAGAGCTGAATTTTTGTAGCCCCTGGCGAATTCCCTCAAATCAGTCCCCCATTGCTGGAGGGGAACTAAAGGAATCCACTTGAAGCAGACGTTGGTAAAGGGGGTTGCTGCTAGTGGAGGTTGGCAGTTGGAGGTATCCCCTTCTCCACTGAGCCAACAGCAGAACAGCACTCTCTTCTACCCTCAGTACCCAAGGCTAAAGTGCCCTTGAGCACTGAACCCCCAGTTGCTCCCCGGGCACTGGATATAGCTGCACACTGCAGTGAACACACACCTGGAGCAGTGTGCAGCTCTACTAAGGAGGTGCACAGTTGAGATAAAAATTTTCTTTAAGTAGAGATGTGATAAAAAAAGTGGTCTGTAAGAAAAAGGGCTAATATATCAAAGTTTTTAATAAATGGAATGAGAGCTGGCGATATGAGCAGATAATCGATGCAAGAGTAGGATTTATGGTGAGCTGAGAAGAATGAACAGTCCTTGACAGCCCTTATTTCTCAATCACCATACATCATACATGTTAACCTGTTTTATAAAATTATTACATAACTTTGAAGAGGCCTGATCAGAATGTAATATTTAAGATCTAGTAAGTAAGCAATTACGTACAGTATTGAAGTCGCCTCCTATGACAAGATGATAGTCTTTCAAACTTAGTAACATGCGGTTGATAGAATAATCTATCATATCCGTTGGGAACTTCTAATTCTTTTTCTAGCTATCAGCAAAATTAAGCTTTACTTCAGCAGTTTACCCTGCCCAAATTTGATGAACATCACTTAGAGATGCTAAAATGGCCCACTCTCACTAGACAAACTGATACTGGCATTAGACTGCATTCCGAAGAACAAAGCCGGGGAGTGACAAGCACACTTAATATTGGACCAAGTACCAATTATGTAAGTAATGCGACCATCTGCATCACTGCTAGAGCAATGTATGGAAAAAGAAAGATGCCTGGCCATCAATATCAAACCCCATTAGATTTCTTATCAGAAGAAAAAAAAGAAACAAATTCATTATATGTACTGTATTTTGAAATCAGTGTAAATCACAAGCTTTCAAATGAGATTCCTGTATTAGTGCAATGGAAACCAGTTTAGATCTTAGATAATCCAAACATTTGATTTTCTTAATGGCACCTTTTAAGCCATTGATGTTCCAAAACATTACATTAAAAACCATTATTCAATCAAATTACTGTTCATCTTACTTAATAAGAAACATAATTAGCGAACTACAGTTGCATCTCAGTAAATTAGAATGTCATGAAAATGTCATTTATTTCAGCAATTCAACTCAAATTGTGAAACTTGTGTATTAAACTAATTCAGTGCACACAGACTGAAGTAGTTTAAGTCGTTGGTTCTTTTAATTGTGATGATTTTGGCTCACATTTAACAAAAACCCAACCAATCTCAACAAATTAGAATATGGTGACATGCCAATCATCTAATCAACTGAAAACACCAGAGCCTTCAAAATTATCTCTCAGTTTGGTTCACTAGGCTACACATTAAACAATCATGGGGAAGACTGCTGATCTGACAGTTTTCCAGAAGACGATCATTGACACCCTTCACAAGGATTGTAAGCCACAAACATCCATGGCCAAAGAAGCTGGCTGTTCACAGAGTGCTGTATCCAAGCATGTTAACAAAAAGTTGAGTGGAAGGAAAAAGTGTGGAAGAAAAAGATTCACATCCAAACAAGAGTACCACTGCCTTAATGAGGATTGTCAAGCAAAATCGATTCAAGAATTTGTGTGAACTTCACAAGGAATGAACTGAGGCTGGGGTCAAGGCATCAAGAGCCACTTCAATGGTTTATATGTGTCAAGGAATTTGCTGAACCAGAAGACAACGTCAGAGGCATCTTACCTGGGCTAAGGAGAAGAAGAACTGAAGTGTTGCCCAGTGGTCCAAAGTCCTCCTTTCAGATGAGAGCAAGTTTTGTATTTAATTTGGAAACCAAGGTCCTAGAGTCTGGAGGAAGGATGGAGAAACTCATAGCCCAAGTTGCTTGAATTCCAGTGTTAAGTTTCTACAGTCTGTGATGATTTGGGGTGCACTTTCATCTGCTGGTGCTGGTCCATTGTGATATTTGAAAACCAAAGTCACTGCACCCTTTTACCAAGAAATCTTGGAGCACTTAAAGCTTCCCTCTACTGACCAGCTTTTTGAAGATTCTGATTTCTTTTTCCAGCAGGATTTGGCACCTGCTCATACTGCCAGGAGCACCAAAAGTTGTGAGAAAATGGTTCTGTCGTGCTTGACTGGCCAGCAAACTCACCAGACCAGAACCCCATAGAGAATTAAAAATCAGAAACAGGAGACGACAAAAATGCAAATGTGCTGCAGGCCACTGAAGAAACCTGGGCTTCCAGACCACCTCAGCAGTGCACAAACTGATCTCCTCCATGCCATGCTGAATCGAGGCAGTAATTAAAGCAAAAGGAGCTCGTACCAAGTATTGAGTACATGTACAGTAAATGAACATACTTTCCAGAAGTCCAACAATTCACTTGAATTTTTTTTTAATTGGTCTTTTGAAGTATTCTAATTTATATTTTCTAATTATATATATATATATATATATATATATATATATATATATATATATATATAATTATTTATTTTTTCTGGTACATTTTGGCATCGATTGGCATCAAACAAAGTAAGTTGCAGAAAGCTGGACATAATAGAACCTGAATAACATAAACAACCTATAACAGAACCTGAAACATATATAATGTTATTTATAAAGAATGACACTCATATTTTGTATTTCAAAGGGTTTTCTTTCAAATGAAACCTTTTGTTTTTCATTTATTGTGTAGGGTAAACATTTGAATTTTAGTATGTCACATTTAGGCAAAAATACAAAAATAAATAAATAAATAAATGCCCCAGAGTATAAGGGATTAATTGAATGATTGTCATGTTGCATGTCATCCTGTCAGTGAAGCTGGTTCTGAGATTAGTAGAAAATATCCAGCATGTGCCTTCAGATGGAGTGGCATTTAATACACAGAGCCGTAATTCATTGACAACTACGCAAAATTGAGTTCATAATTGCAGACGATTTAATCGTGCAATTAGGAAAGCATATGTGACGTTTCAGCATAAGAATTCCCTTTGGCCTTCGGAGATTTACTGCTGATCACAGAACTGTACTTCACTGAAAGATATGCATGACAAATGCAGCTTCTGCCTAATCATGATTTATCGCCTTTGTGATTTAATTGTGCAGCCCTAATTAGCAAGAGATGGTATACTGTTTAAGGTACAGATAAACTTGAAGAATTTAGAGGTCACCTACTTCTGCAAAGAGCAGTTTCACTATTGAATCCCTTTGTTTATTCTACTCTCACAATTCTGTTTTTATTACAAACACTGAAGAACTATTTCGTTTTTGGCATCAAGCAGAATTGCATAAATAATGGCAAACAAGTAACATTAATCAGTTTCTTCCTGTGGTCAGGCAAACCAAAATATTGTTATTGTTTAAGCCAATAGTGCTGGGCTGGTCACAATGCTCAAACAAATGGACCAATATTTTTATACAATCACACAACAAGAGTTACATTAAACCCATTATTATTATTGATTATTATTTTTATTTATTTTTTCATCTAAATCTGGTCTGAGTACTCTACTGAGAATTCTCATTTAAGATTACCAAATGCAAATCATGTGCAATTGTCAGTAATCAGATAATATATATATATATATATAGAAACATCTGTGTTCTATACTTTTACCATTTCTGAATCTGAATTTTGAATTTATATTTGATAAAACATATATATATATATATATATATATATATATATATATATAAAATATATATATATATATATATATATATATATATATATATATATATATATATATATATATATATATATATATGTTATGTTTTATCAAATATAAATTCAAAATTCAGATTCAGAAATGGTAAAAGTATAGAACACAGATGTTTTATATTCCTAAATTAAACATCATATCAGGATATCTCACAATATATTTCTACTTTTAAAGATTCTTGAAACGTTGATAATTCACTTATATAAAGTACATTATATGTACAAGTATTAAATAATAAATCAGTAATATATACACACACATATACAGTATATTTAGTAATTATTTGCAGAGATGTCTTACCTGTTGGTATTGATTTACCAATCAGTAAAGCCAATCCAATAAATATAATAAACTGAAACATCTTTCAAGCTTTAGCTACTAAGCCTAATGTAAAATGATTTCTGAGAAGCAACCTAACATGACTAATGCAAGCTTAAGGATCTACAATCATCTTCTTCATGGAAAATCACTAAAGACAGATGTGTTTTGCATCAAACTAAGACTTGTCCTTAAACTCCACCCACCCTTACATGTGTACTAATATAACATGTTCCCAGATTAAGTCACCAGAGTTCAGTGAGAATTTACTTATTGATTGATTTATTTAATAAAATAAAATGGAGACTTATAAATCTATTTCCGTCATTCTCATTTTTGTGAAACTTGATCAGTTTATGTCTTGTTGTTTAACTTTTATAAGTGACATTTCTTTTTGTTTTTAATAATAATAAAAAAAAGTTTTGTTATTTCATATTTTCTATACATTACAAAAATAAAATATGCAGCAAGCTATGAATTAATAAATGCTTTTACTGCTAAACAATGTTGTATATAATGCAAACCTTCACAGATGTTTTCAACACATTCTCACTAAAGACTTGTATGGTCATGTATGGTCTTTTTGTGTTCAATTTTGTTTTCCCTGTGTTCTGACTAGATCACTCTTCTCACCTGTTATCTCAGTAATTATATCATTAATCCCAGTGTTTAAATATCCAATTCCTTCTAGCCACGGGCTGTCTAAATTTACATTTTATGTTTGGTTGATTCTCTATGTGTTTTCTGTGATGTATCTATTAAAGTTGATTTTTGTATGTATTCCTTTGTTGTGCGATTCATTACTGCAGAACGAGTCAGTCTGTTGTTCATTATCTGGCTCTGCTATCTGGTTCATCTTCAGTTCTCTCTTCACAGCAGTTCAGTCAGTGTACTGTTTGAGTAAATGAATTACTCCGGGATATTGGTTTGTTTGAACTCAGAGGAAGTGTCAGCCACATTTAAAAAGTTAACAGCTTAAGTCATTTGTGGATTAATGTGTATTGGAGACGCGAACCGTTTAAAACGATTCAGTTCGATTTGGTGAACTGGTTCAAGAAGATCCGGTTACATCGAGTGATTCGTTCACTAACCGGATATCACAAACTGCTGTGTTTTGAACTCTCTCACAACAGACCAGAAGAGAAGACAATGCTGAATAAAGTCGTAGTTTTTGCTATTTTTGGACCAAAATGTATTTTTGATGCTTCAAAAATTCTAACTGACCCTCTGTGTTAGCCTTCATGGCAGCAGCATAGAAATCAGGCAGCTCTGTAGTGGCTTCTGTTGCCAAGACAAGGATTATGGACTGCTCAGTGATGACCTTTGTGGTGGCAGCAGAGAAATTGGGTAGCTCTGTAGCGACCTGAAGCAGGCTTTGGAGTGGATTCTGAAGGCTCCTGAATTGGAGCAGGTTCCTGAGTGGACTCCACTGCAGGCTCCCAGGAAGCTAGTGCGAACTCTGAAGAAGTACATGCCCGCAGAACAGCCCTGAGGTGAAACGCAAAGACAGCCTTCTTGACGACGGCAGCAGTTGTGAAAACATGCAGCGCTGTAGTGGCTACCATGTCCAAGACAAGGATAGTGGGCTGTTCACACACATCAGAAACCACCAAACATAAGACCACCTGAGTCCGTTGCGAAGAACGGACTTTGCATTCTCGTGGAAGAACGAACTTGGAATGATGCGAGGACACAGAACGGACCCTTATGAGAATCGAGATGTGCTGCGCTCTTGGTTAACTGACTGCATAGTCACAGCATAAGCAGTGGCCAGTGAACCATAAATATAACATAACATTAAATACAAATGTCTTTACAACTTACTTAAACATTTCATACTTTTATATATATTATTTACCTATAATTGTACATTGTTTTATTTTACATTGCTTGAATAACTTTGAATATGTTAAGATTAATTTTAATATGCCAATAAAAATATTGCAGACTTTCTCTGGTTCTTATAACTTGATTAAAATTAAGCAAAGCAAAATGATAAATGTTTACTTTCAAGAGCATTCAAGTATTTGGTAGTTTAAAGCTTGAAGGCTTCCGGACACTAGACGCCCGCAGAATCTTCTGGGATTTCTTATAGTGTGATTCTCTGAAGTCTGCACTCGATGCATCCTCAAATTTTAAGAACATATCCGGGAATTTTCATGCGTCTTCTGTACTTGCGTTCTTGAGAATTGGAATTGAATGTTGATAGTTAAAATGACGTAGAGTGAGAACACAATGTCGAAAGATCGCTGAAGAATGCATATTGAGAAATGGCGAGTGTTTATTTCTTTGATGAATCATTTTTGTCATTAGTATTAGTTCCCAATATGCGGAAGTAAGTGAAGAGCAGACATATGGATAAATCTGACAACGCAAGAGAGAATTCAATTCGGTCTGGTATTCTGAGCGTTCTTTCACGTTGCATTAAAGGAGAATTACACACAAAATTATGTTCAATTGTCCGTTCTGACGAGTATTCACATAAACATTTGATTATGTCTCAGGTGAGCGTAAGCAGTAGGGAGAACGTGTATCAGTACATTGCATCCATTGCAATGTGCATTCGATTTTAAAGGGACAGTGGCCTATTTTTTTATTTTTTTTTGCAATTGTCAGTCATTGATTTTAATAAAGCAACAAAACAAAAAACAGAAAATCACTCACTGCTCTTGACTGAAAAACTTTGGTAGTCCTAAAGATTAATCAAAATTTATTTATAGATATACGTCTACATTTATTTATAGATATATGATATTATTTATAGATATATGATATGTTTGCTTGAAAGGATAAAGAATATGTTAAACAAGTTGCTATAAAGAATGCATAATTAACCTGTATAACCATTGGTATTTCATTAAAAAAGAAGAACATGCTCTTCTTTATGAGAAGTGGTTTAATTTAATTTTAACATAAAGGCATGTTGTGCGTCACCGCAGTTAAATCTGTATCTATCATGATAAAGCCGTAATATCAAACCGAGTTTGGAAATTTTAGAGAAATGCTTAATAAATGCACTGTAAACCCATTAGATTTTAGCCGACTAAATTTACTGTAGATTTAGTTGACTAAAATCTTATGATATTTAGTCGACTAGAAATAAAAACAAATCAGATGACTAAAACTTAAATGGCATTTTAGTCAAAAGTCTAAGACTAAAACTAATTCAAAATTTGACATTGTCCTCTGGTGGCCATCTAAGGCACACCAGTTGATAACTGTGACAGTCTAAGAACATAATGCACAATTATTAAGAAATTTAAGGAAATGTATTTATAAAGCAAGAGTTGATATATTGTATAAGGCACAGATAAACTTGCAGAATTTAAAAGTCACCTCCTTCTGCAAAGAGCAGTTTCACTATTGAATGCCTTTGTTTATTCTACTCATACAATTTTGTTTTTATTACAAACACTGAAGTACACTTTCATTTTTGGCATCAAGCAGAATTGCAGAAATAATGGCAAACAGGTTTCCAGAACATTAGTCATTGTCTTCCTGTGGTCAGGCAAACCAAAAAATTGTGATTGTTTAAGCCAATAGTGCTGGGCTGTAATTTGAGCAATTGCCTTGCTATAGGCTATTGGCTGTGCTAATTATAAGTTGGCCACAGTTGTTTTCACTTTAGTGTCTTAGACTGTGTGTTTATTGGATGTCTGTGCACTGCCGCGGAAGTATTTAGCCCTCCTTGTGTTGAGTATAGTATTTAGTCCTCACTTTTCCATGTCTAGCATGTGTTTACAAAACATTCCTGTTGTCTCTCGACAGTGCTGGAATGTCAAATGTAGACGGCAACGCAATCTTGCTAACCTGCATCCATTTCTACATCTTCTGCTGCACCTCTTTCTTTTTCTGTGGGTCTCTGGAATTGTCAGTCGGCTGTCATTTCTGCTTTTTCTATACAATCCATACTCAACATTTTGGGCTTGACTGAGACCTGGATTCATCCAGAAGACTCAGCAACCCCAGCTACTCAGTCTAACAATTTATCTTTCTCTCACATCCCCCTTCAAGTTACCAGGGTGAGGGCACTGGTCTGCTCATTTCTAACAATTGAAAATACTCAACCCACTCCTGCCTATGCAATTATAACTCATTTAAGTAATCACTTTAATGGCTTTAAAAATACAGTTTGAATTACCGCCCTCCTGTGCAAATTCTAGCCACCTTCCTAGAGGAGCTGGATGGGCTGCTGTCCTCACTCCCAGAGGATGGCAGTTCACTTTTAGTCTTTGGTGACTTCAGCATTCATCTGGACAAGACTTATGCTACAGACTTAAATTCACTCCTTGCTTCATTCGATCTCAAAGGATTTACAACTACAAACTTGCACAAATTGGGAAACCAACTTGACTTAATTTACACACACAATTGGACTGCATTCATTACATTTCGTCATTACATTTAAATAGAATTTTGCTACCTGTGTGCCACCAACCCCTATATCAGTTACTTTTAGACAAAATGTTTGCTCCCTTTCGTCCGTAGTATCTTCTAGGGTACAATTATTCAAATTCGACTGTCATACGCTTCTTGTCAGTAAAGCCAGTTCTGTGATTAGTAGTAAATCATCATCACCTGCTTTCAGTGGCACTCACTACACAGAGCCATAGTTCACTGACAAGCTAAGCGTAACTGCGTTCAAAATCGAATGCGATTAATCTGCAATTATTAAGGCGATATTGCCTAATTGTTAGTGAACTACGGCTCTGTGTAGTGAATGCCTCTTAGTCTGAAAGCAGGTGATGGTGATTTACTACTAATCACAGGACCGGATGTCTTTTAGCATGTCCTAGGGAGGAGAGGTATCAAAGCACATCAACTGGTCACTGGGGTTCCCCTGGGATCAGTTCTTGGACCCCTCCTGTTCTCCATGTACACTGCATCACTGGGTCCCATCATGCGGGCACATGGCTGGTTTCTCTTACCATTGCTATGCTGATGACACACATAGCTTTTATTCTTATTTCAACCAGATGATGCAACTAAAACTGTATGGATCTCAGGCTGCCTAGTAGAGATCCTGGCATGGATGAAAGAATATCACGTACAGCTCAACCTGGTAAAGACTGAGCTTCTTGTCTTTCCTGTCACTCCAACTTTTTAACATGACTTCACCATCCAGCTTGGCTCTTCTACAATTACCCCATTAACCTTGCTCAGAAATCTTGGTGTAATCTATGACCAACTGATCTTCAAAAGACCACATTTGCAAAGGCTGCTCGATCTTGCAGTTTTGCATTGCA
This sequence comes from Carassius auratus, assembly GCF_003368295.1. NCBI lineage: Eukaryota > Metazoa > Chordata > Actinopteri > Cypriniformes > Cyprinidae > Carassius > Carassius auratus. Next base: position 14,196,765 of record NC_039289.1, read on the forward strand.
CAACAAAAGAAAGAGCAAGCCCTTCCTAAAAGAGTGTGCTGCACAACTTCTTGTCCAGGCACTCAATATTAGGAATCTACATCCCCTCCAGAAGTTTGAGATCCGCTAGTGAGCGATGCTTTCTGGTACCATCACAGAGAGGCTCAAAGTAACTTTCCAGAACAATTTTTAATCACCATTTTTAGCTGGGGTAGTGATCTGCCCACCCCTTTCTGGAATGCTGTATCCAGGGGAGAGCAGGTGTGAATAAATATAGATTTAAACTCAAAGAGAGAGGATAGTCTGCACATGATCTGATATTTTATTCGGACCCAGAATACAGCGAGATGAACATCACGAAGCACTAAACTCTCATGCAGTGTGTGATTCATTCATACTCGAAGCTGGAGGGTGCTCTTGCACAGAAAGTCATATCATGAAATTCCTATTATGGACAAAAACCGTCCAAGCTATCGCTGTATGAAAACATTTTTTACACAGAAAAAAAAAACTGTAAATAAAATTAAAAAAATTAAAAAGCCCTGAAACTTTTGGAAACATGAAGACATTGAACATAAGATTGAAACAAAATATGTTTTTTCAAGTCATCTCTAGCAGGTGATAAATAAAGTATGAACAATGCAGTGCTAATTGACATAGCATTTATTACAGAATAGAAACTATTCTGCCTTATAATGTGATTAAAAAAAATTTGTAGTATATAAACAAATCATATATATGTGTTACTTGTCCAGCAGTTATACATTTCTAAGCCAATTAAAAGCTAGAAATTAGAGAGAAGTTAAAGTTGCCTATACTACCAGTCAACAGTTTTTGAGCAGTTGGGGATTCAGTGCCTTGCTCAAGGGCACCTAAGTCATGGTATTGCCGGCCTGAGACTCGAACCCACAAAAGAGTCCTTGCTAAATAGAAGTATTCTGTCTATAATTTATTTTACAAAAAACTAAAATTATACTCAAAAAGTTAGACTCAAAGCTTTTGAATGATATAGTGTATAATGTTGCAACAGCTTTTTATTTCACATAAAAGCTGATATTTGGAACCTTATATTCATCAAAGAATACTGGAAAAAAATACTCATGTTTTAAATATTGATAATCAGCAAAACAGCATTTTAGAATGACTAATGATGCTGAAAATACAGCTTTGATCACAGGAATACATTTTAAAATATATTCAAATAGGGAAAAAAGTTATTTTAAATATAAAAATATTGCACAATATTACTGTTTTTGCTGTACATTGTATCAAATAAATGCAGGCTTGGTGAGCAGAAGAGACTTCTTTAAAAACATAAAAAATCTTACTGTTCAAAAACTGATTGGTAGGCTATACTGATTACAGAAATGTTATATAGTAATGGTAATGTTATATAGTATAGTAATATACTGTATTTGTCCCCCTCACTTCTGAAAAGATGGCTATGCCCCTGGCTGAATCCCTGACAATTTTCATGTGACAGGTGAAAACTCATCCCTTTCGAAGTTAGTTGACTTCATTCTTAACAACAACAACAACAACAACAACAACAACAACAACAACGAAAAACCTTTGTCATTCTCTTTATTTCTTCCTTCCCTTTCTAGCTTGTACTTATTTGAACAATGCCTAAGTCTTGGTATTACAAGCACTTCTGATGTTTGCCTCTTAAAGAAAAATTGCTTTATGTATTCCCCAATTGTAAATCAAAATTGCTAAATTAACTAAATCTAAAATGTAAATGTAAGCCAATATTGCGTTGGGCTGGCCACAATGCTCAAACAAATGGACCAGTGTTTCAAAACAATCACAGAGCCAGAGTAATATTAAAGGGGTCATATGACATTGTTAAAAAGAACATTATTTGGTGTAATGCAATGTGTTTATATTGTTTAATGTTAAGAAAACACATTATTTTTCACATAATGTACAATATTTTTGCTCATCTATGCCCCGACTTTCTGAAATGCGTAAATTTTGACAAAGCTCATCATTTTGAAAAGTGAGGTCTATGTTGATTGGTCAGCTATCCAGTGCATTGTGATGCTTTATGGCTGAATGCCTCAAGCATGTGACGGAAATGTTAGGCCCCTTAACATACTGTGATGCCAATTCCCGGTCCTACAATTTTCATGTCTTTTTACGTCTTGCATTGCATTTTGTGCCGTGTAAACATAAAACCATGTCTGCATTTGTGATTGGAGAAACAACAAAAACAAGCGCTACTCTACACTGCTCAAAACTCACGTTTGAATCATCAGTGGCAATTTTATAACGTTACTTACAAGCAGTCAAAATTGCCAGCCTGTCCTTGCAAAGTTGGAATTGCCCCACTTTATAGAAACAGAAACCGTCATTGTAGGCTACTGGTTCAGGAAACAGTCCAAGTCCTCTGTAAAATGTGATGCACACATCTGAATATTTGGGTTGAACTGTTCTGGAACAGTGTTGTAAATATAACTTAACGACTGACTTCTTGTTGTGTCCTCTTTTGGAAGAACAAACAAAGTAGCTCCGCTTTCACAAAGAAACACACAGCGTCTCCACAACATGGTAGCGGCGGCAACAGCGAGAATAACATTTACACCTTCTTTCTTTTTGTGAACATTTGGGCAGAGTTCTTCCCACATAATGATGTAGACATGTGGGGGCGTGTTAGAATGAGTTGTTTTAGGTAGGTGTGGTTGACTGAACTTTTATTAAGAATATTTCTTTGGATTTGAGACTTCAGTCTTTGCAACTTTACAGATTTTCTTTACGCATCGAGAGCTTGTAACATATCAAAGAGAAAGGAAAAATGTATCATCATATGACCCCTTTAAACCCATTATTATTACTGATTCCTATTTTTTTTTCATTCTATTATCTAAAAACTGGTCTGCGTACTCTAATACTCTATTATTCTAATTTCAGATTACTAAATGCAAATTATGTGCAAATTGTCAGTTTTCAGATTTTTCTCAGAAATGTAATTTCTTTGTAACTGACAACGTGATGGTAATTATTATTATTATTATTATTATTATTATTATTATTATTATTATTATTATTATTATTATTACTATTATTATGTTTTACAAAAATACATGGATTATTCAGAAATGGTAAAAGTATAGAGCACAGATGTTTAATATTCCTAAATTAAATTTATATTTATATTTCTAAACATTTTTGTGACTCTGATATATATAATTCACTTATATAAAATATAATAATAATTTAATAATAAATTTGTAATATATATATATATATATATATATATATATATATATATATATATATATACCACACACACACACATATATAGTAATTATTTGCTGATCTAGATTTAGATTCAAATAAATAGATGTCTTACCTGTTGGTATTGATTTACCAATCAGTAAAGCCACTCCAATAAACATAATAAATCTAAACATCTTTCAAGCTTTAGCTACTAAACCTAATGAAAAATTATTTCAGAGAAGCAACCTAACATGACTAATGCAAGCTTAAGTTGAATATTTCTCTTCTTCACGGAAAATGTCTAAAGACAGATGTGTTTTGCATCAAACTAAAACTTGTCCTTAAACTCCACCCACCCTTACATGTGTACTAATATAACAGGTTCTCAGATTAAATCAACAGAGTTCAGTGAGAATTTACTTATTGTTATTTAATAACATAAACATTGGCACTCATTATTCAATATCCATCATTCTGATGATCAAATGTTCTTGAAACTTGATCAGTTATGTCTCAGTTGTTAAACTTTTGTATGTTAATTCAAATAGGAGACATTTATTTTTTTGTTGAGTTTATTTCTGTTTTCATTCAAACGTTTTAAGTGTTTTACTATTTACAATTTTTTTTCATTACAAAAATTAAATATGCAGCAAGCTATTAACTCATAAATGCTTTTACTGGAGAACAATGTTATATATAATAAACTTAGATTAAACATAGATTGGTTTGTAGTTTTCAACACATTCTCACTAAAGACTTGTAACATGTATGGTCTTTTTGTGTTCCATTGTGTTATCCCGGTGATTCATTCCCTGTGTTCTGATTAGTTCATTCTGCTCACCTGTTATCTCGGTAATGATCTCATTAATCCCAGTGTTTAAATATCCAGTCTGGCAGCGTGTCATCTCCCAGGTTTCCATCATGGCTCCTCCCTCCAAGACTCCGGTCTCTGGACCAACATCTGGCTTCCTCTGTTCCTGGCTTCCCCCTGGCTCCTTCCACCCTCCACTCCCCCACATATTTATTATTTGGACTTGTTCTGGTTCTGCCCCTCTCCTGCTCCATGTCCCCTTCCAGAATTAATCCCAGTGTTTAAGACCACATCCACACAAAGCCAGAGCTTTCCCTATCTGATCCTTCCCCCCTCAATCTAATTTGTAAATTTGTAAAAATTCTGTAGACATGGTGTAGTTTTAAGAAATATTTTCTTACACACAAAATCACTGAAACGGACTCAAAATAATGAAGTATACATGCAAGACCAGTATGTGATGCTGTATTCTGCCACAGAGATGCACTAAAAATGGAGAAGACTACTTGGAGCATGCACATAATAAACTGTATAAATGCACTGTATACAAACCTCATTCTGTATACTTATTTTTATAAATCAGAGCAGATTTTGCATGTGACTAAAGAATGTTGCAAGTCAGTAACATAACTTACAGCTAAATTTTCAGTATGAAGAAACATCATGTAATTCCCATCAATCATTCTGCGTAACACTCTATTGCCTTTTTCTGTACTCTAGTTATTTAAGAATGGATGAAAAGCTTGATGCATTTATACTTGATATTGTCATCCATTATCTAGTCATTATCTGTCGTCACCTATATTGAGAATCTTGATGAAATAGAAAAGATCTGGAATTGGGACAGAGGTGTAGAAGAGATAAGATGTAAAGATACAAATATTCTTTGGTGAGCTAAAACAGGTCAAACTCCAAAATATTTGAATTAAATTGGTTTTAAATGCAAATAAACATGAGGAGAAAATTAACTAATACCACATTACCAAATAAATTCTCATAGGAGAACACATTTTTTCTTAGGTTCACTGATATTTCCCCAAGGCTGAGGCTGGTTAATCAGCATTTTATTGAGTTACTATCTTGATAAGTGCCAAGTTTCTACAAGAATTTAAAGTCAACATGTCACTTTTCTACACTTCAAATTTGCAAATAATTTCCCTGTACATTCAAAACTGTCTATTGGAATATACCTGCTTATTGTTATTCCTTATTTCCTTGTTACTTTTTTTATCTGTTCTTGTTCTTTCACTGTCATTCTGTTGGACTGCGGAAGCTTCCGTCATAAAAACAAATGTATCATACTTGTAAACATACCTAGCAATAAAGCTCATTCTTCTTCTTCTTCTTAAAGGTTGTTTCCAAGTGTGACTTCCCGACATATAACAATGTATTCCTAATTAATAGATGTAGATGGACACATCTGGTGTAAGTTTTAAGGTTAAGATTAGTAATTAAATAAACAGTTCGCCCCAAAATGAAAATTTGTAAAAAATGTACTCACCCTCATTCCAAAATGTAGATCATTTATGTGAGAAATACTTTGACAAGCCAGCCAAACCACTGCCAAGCCAAAAATAGCAAACAGTGATGCAATGCAAAATTTCTCCAAGCCTATTCAGATGAAAAAACTAACTCATCTACACCTCGGATGGCCTGAGAATGAGTACATTTTAGGCAAATTTTAATTTATGGGTGAGCTAGTCCTTTAAAATTAAGCTCAGTAAAATAAGTAACAATGCTTTGTTGGTAATATGAAATAATTGAGATGTTAGAGTTTTGTATAATTGACATGCTGGAGTTAAAAATATACAAATATTTACAGTATATTTAAAATGTATCACATCACCTATAATTCAATATCATATTATTCGTCATTGCTTCCATTATTGCAGGGTAAAGAAGGAACATTAGCAACAAAGGTAAATGTAAAATCAATGTTTACAAGATTTAAAACATTTTCTCCTACTGCCTTGAAAGTCTTCTCTAGCAAGTCTAACACAAATTTGAAAAATTCTGTTCCATAGATGAGAGTTTTTATTAAAATTAATCAGACTGAAGGGAGCAGAAATGAAACATTCACACAAAATTACATATTACACAAATGATTGTTTGACTTCATTATGAAAAAAACGCAATAATCAATAAATAAATAAATAATACAAAACAAACAAACAAATAAAATAACTGTAATTAATCGCTGCAGTCAGACATATGTTTTCCATCAGATCCTTAGGCCAACAATTTTCTTGAATTCTTCACTTTAATCTTTATGGTCCTATTAATGTTTGTATGAAACTGCTTAAAAAAAACTGCAGTGAAAACAATACAGTTAAATGTGTAGTAGCATTTGTTGCTTTACCCCAAAATAAACAGTACTTATTATTATTAGCCATGTTAATACTGCAAATTAATACAACATTTAGGTAGATACATTCAGGATGATTGTATAAAAATGATTTGTTAAGAGCATGCTCGACAAGATTGTGCTGTTACTTATGTCTAGAAGTGTTTCTTTTCCGCCTCCTACTGGACATTTAAGGTACTGCACTGTATTTGCCGTTTACTTTCAGTTTTCTCTCAGTGAATGCAGTCGGGAAGAACGTTCATACAGTTCCTATGGGCTATTGATTCCATCGTTAAAACCTTGGAAATATATGTCTGTAAGTGCTAAGTTTATACTAAATAGTGCTTTAAGGGTTGTGTAGATTAAAGTAAGGTGTAGCTCAGTATTATTGTTGTATTTTGTTATATACAGATATGATATGCATTATTGGTTCGATACTTTGTTTTAGCATAATGCTAATTTCTCTTCTGTTTGTATAGAATCTCATTTGATTATAATTTCTTGGCATGTACAAAACCGAACTGTAATGTTAACTGGATGTGTATGTAAAGATGTACATAATGTTCATACATATTTATTCTTGTTTGTAGTTTTACATAAAAGAAGTGAGAAGAACAATCACCAGTAAAGTCACTAAAGTTACGAAGACTGCTTTCTGGAGTTCTTTTCTGAAATTGTACTCTATCTGTTAAGCCTTTTCTCAAGCAACGCAATTGGTCAGAACAGAATAGTAAAAAGACATTGACACAGCGGGTTAAAACAGCGGAATTACACGACCATTGTTACATTGCATTGAACATCTCTTCAGCAGCAAGTATGGAGTCACACTGTGATGAGAAAGAAACCCTTCAGGCCTTTGAGATTAGATCACAAGCTTCTAGCTGGAAATCATCACAAAGATCAAGTCGGTCATCAGCCAGTGCGGCAGCGACTCGGGCGAGAGCTAAAGCAGAAGCAGCTCGAGCTAAAGCATCGTATGCAGAAAGAGAAGCAGCTATGATGAGGGAAAAAGCAGAAGTAGAAGCAGATCTATACTTGCTACAATCTCATAAAGAAGCGACTGCAGCATCCGCTGAAGCGGCAATTTATGAAGCAGCAGCTGACATTGAGGAAGGAAATATAGCGGAATTGGACCATGAGACACACTCAGTTCGTACTCAGCGTACTAAGGAGGATGTTCAGAACCATGCAGTGGAACAAAATATGCAGCAGTATTCTGGTACTCCGATTCTACAGTCATCCTTAAAGAATGCTGAACCTCTTCTGTGTGAAGCTACAGTAACATCTCCATATCAATCCATGTATATCAATCCTATGGAATGGAGGGATTAAAAATAAAACAGGAGACAATGGATAACCAGAGAGACATTTACCTGGATTAGCAATTCTTGACACTGCGAGGGGAGTAAATCCCATCATTGAGAAACTTCCCTTTAATCTACAGGAAAGATGGATCACTCATGGTGCTAAATATAAAGAGGATTATCGTGTCGCATTTCCCCCATTTGGCTTCTTTGTCAAATTCATTTGCGACCAAGCAAAAATAAGAAATGATCCCAATTTTTTGCTATCTATGCAGTGTCATCCCAAACAGGAGAAATTTCCACGGGTCAGCAACAAAATACCTGTGTCAGTGAGGAAAACTGAAGTGCTAACCACAGTTCCTAATTCTAAAGCCAACTAACCTCCAGATCCTGGTAAACAATGTCCAATTCACAATAAACCACATCCGTTGTCAACAGTGTTGTGGGTAACGCGTTACAAAGTAACGCGTTAGAGTACTCTAATTACTTTTTTCCTGAAATGTGTAACTTAACGCGTTAGTTCCGTGCGTAAGTAATCAGTAACTTCGTTATTTTTTTTAAAAAGTAATCCGTTATTTTAAGGAAAGGAAAATCCCGACTGCAGCCTGCTTTTTGTCAGACAGTATGCCTAGGTTTACTGTGCCACCTGCGGATGTATCAGCGGAGCCGAAGCTCTGTGATCGTAAAGTCAATGGCTGTGATACGTCTGTGCCCTGCGCCTGACCCTGTGTGTGGGTTTTTTTTTTTCGAACTCCCGGCAAGATGGCAGAGAGGACAGCGTTTGGTTTATGGAAGTACGCACATTATTTTCAATTTGTCAACGAAAAAGAAATCGACTGTCGGACAAATGTTTCGAAAATCTGCTTCTGCTATGTTTTAATCACTACTTTGAAGAGTAAATATAAGAGGACTGTGTTACAGTGAATTTAGGCTCGTGACTGTGAGTGACACTTTAATAATAATTAGTTCGGCTATTAAGCGATTTGTCATTTGCCTGTGTGGCAGTGAAGGATTTAATTCGGTTTGTTATCATTTTTGTTTGACAGGCAGCTGTTAATTTCTGTTAGATCGTTGGCTGGCTGGTTGTTCATCATTTCTAAATGGATTTAAATCTGCAAGCCTGTTTAAAGTTGTGTTTACAAGTAAGCATACTTGTACTTTGATAACTGCATTATGTAAAGTTAAAGAAAAATCAGGAGTTATCTTGTGGTGCTCATAATATACAGTAGCCTAGGCTACCCGGGCTGGGTAGGTGCGAATTTTGATTAATAATATGTTCTGTGATAATAAATAAATAAAACGCCATGTGGAATAGCCTATTGCTGACTGTCTTTCCTGTTATTGTTATCCTGCTGTGTTAATTTAGTCGGATGAATGACGTTATTCATTGTCGGGAGTCACGACTTCTAGGTGCATTTAAAGGGGCCGGGCGCTGTGTCTGTCATGTGTGAGCCGCTGCAAACGGCTTTTAATTTTTGGTAACGCATGAGTACTCTAACGCGTTACTTTTATGAATAGGTAACGCTGTATCATAACTGATTACTTTTAATTGATGGTAACGTTGTAACTTAACTAACTACTTTCCAAAGTAACTATACCCAACACTGGTTGTCAAAGTGCCGTGGGTTTAGAGGAAAACCCCTCGATGAAAGAAAAACGTACCTTAAAGAGCAGTCTATCTGCTTCAGGTGTTGCAGTTCCACTAAACACATAGCAAAGGAATGTGCAGCAGCTGTTAAATGTAGAGAGTGTAACAGTGATCGCCATGTCTCTGCAATGCACCCAGGATCAGCTCCATGGGCAGTGGAATCTCCAGTAACACAGCAAGAGCAGGACGAGGAGCCTGAAGGTGATTTATTATCTGAGGTTACTTCTAAGTGCACAGAAATCTGTGGCAAAGCTCTTAGACCTAGATCATGCTCAAAAATCTGTTTGGTGGATGTCTACCCATCTAACTCCCCTGGAAAGGCTAAGAGGATGTATGTTGTTCTGGATGAACAGAGTAACCGGTCTCTAGCAAAGTCCGACTTTTTCGAGCTGTTTGAGATCAATGGAGATTCTTTTCCCTATACTCTTCGTACATGTGCAGGTACAACAAAGACAATGGGAAGAAGAGCAGATAATTTCATTGTTAGTTCACTGGATGGGAAAACTCAAGTGTCACTTCCCACACTCTTAGAATGCAACATGTTGCCGGAAGATCGCGACGAAATTCCTACTCCTGCAGAAGTACAATACTTCTCTCATCTCAAGCCAATGGCTGACAAAATACGACCTTATGATGCAAACGCTCCCATTCTTCTTCTTTTTGGAAGGGACATTTTAAGTGTGCATAAGGTTCGAGAACAGTGTAATGGACCTGGTAACCTGCCATATGCTCAGCGTCTTGACTTAGGCTGGGTCATTGTGGGAGAGGTTTGTATGGGAGGAGTACACAAATCTGAGACTGCAAATGTTTTCAGAACAAACATACTGCAAAACGGACGTACATCTGTTTTCATACCCTGCTCAAAAGGAATTCAGGTCAAAGAACAGTTTGGTACTCCAAATGATCAATACCAATCCTGCTGTCCTGTCTCAAGCTGTTTTACGGATCACCTGGGTGATAAAGTCTTTCAGAGGACTCCTGAGGATAATAAGCTTTCACTGTCTGTTGAGGATAACATCTTCCTTGAGGTTATGAACAGAGAAATGTTCATGGATGAGTCAAACCACTGGGTAGCTCCATTACCATTCCGTTTACCTCGCAGCCCACTGCCGAACAACCGAGACCAGGCAATGAAACGTCTTAATGTCCTCCAGAGCACCTTACAAAGGAAACCCGAGATGGCCAAACACTTTGTGGAGTTTATGCGAAACTTGTTCATCAACCAACATGCAGAAATAGCTCCCCCACTGCAGCCTGATGAAGAATGCTGGTATTTACCAATATTTGATGTGTACCACCCTCTGAAACCTGGGAAGATTAGGGTCGTCTTTGATTCTAGTGCGCAGTATGAAGGCGTCTCGTTGAATAGCATTCTTCTTCATGGACCAGATCTAAACAACAAGCTCCTGGGGGTCTTGGTGCGCTTTCGTAGGGAGCAGATTGCAGTTACAGCTGATGTAGAACAGATGTTTTACTGCTTCAAGGTCAGGGAAGATCACCAAAACTTTCTGAGGTTTCTGTGGTTCAAGGATAATGACCTCTCCAAAGAAATCACAGAGTACCGAATGACAGTTCATGTTTTCGGTAACAGCCCGTCGCCAGCTGTGGCAATCTTTGGGATGAGACGAGCAGCTGAGTTTGGAGAAGACGGGCATGGAAGAGAAGCCAAGCACTTTGTCCATAAAAATTTTTATGTGGACGACGGCCTGATCTCTGTATCCAGTGTCGCTGAAGCCATCAGTCAACTGAAAAACACCAAAAACATGTTAGCTGAGTCAAACATCAACCTTCACAAGATTTTATCAAACAGCCATCAAGTAATGGAAGCATTCCCTCCATCTGAAAGAGCAAATGACCTGAAGGATCTGGATTTGAGTGTCGATCCTCTTCCTCTCCAAAGAAGTTTAGGGTTGAGCTGGAACTTAGAGACTGACTGTTTCACTTTTCAGGTTTCTACAGAAGTTAAACCATTCACACGACGGGGCATACTTTCAACAGTTAACAGTCTCTATGATCCTTTGGGATTTGTTGCACCTGTCACCATGCAGGGTAAGGCCTTAGTAAGAGAGCTGTCATCAGAGCAGTTTGACTGGGACACGCCACTCCCATCTGATAAAGAAGCCCAGTGGAAAGCATGGACAGATTCATTAGCAGATCTCAAGGAAGTCCAGATTCACAGACCCTATGTTCCAGTCTCGATTTCCAAAACTTCCAAGAGAGAGATAATCATTTTTGCTGATGCCTCTACATTAGCCATAGCAGCGGTTGCCTACCTGAGGGTTGTAACTACAGATGGTCAGTGTCACATTGGGTTTGTTATGGCCAAATCTAAGTTGGCACCATACCCTGCTCACACAGTGCCACGTCTTGCTGTCGAGCTGGCAGGTCTGATTAAAGAAGAGCTGGATGTGGAACTAACTGCAGTAAAGTTCTACACTGACAGTAGAATCGTTTTAGGATACATCTACAATACTTCCCGGCGATTCTATGTGTATGTTGCTAATCGAGTGGCCCAAATTAGACATTCCACAAAGCCAGAACAGTGGCATCACATTTATTCAGACCTCAATCCAGCAGATCTCGGCACCAGATTCATTCCAGCAGCTATCCTACCTCAAACTAATTGGTTCTATGGTCCAGGATTCCTCCATCAGCATTTTCTCGGGGAAACTCCTGAAAATGAATCATTTGAGCTTGTAGAGCCAGAGAAGGATCAGGACATTCGCCCACATGTAGTAACCTTGGCCACGCAGACAACAGAACAGTCTCTGGGATCACACAGATTCGAACGCTTCTCTGAGTGGAGATCTCTTGTAAGAAGTATAGCCATGCTTTGCCATGTTGTAAAATCATTTTCTCAAGACAGAAATATGGGGGATTGCAAAGGATGGCATTGGTGCAATAAATGTCTCCAGTCTGAGTGCACACAAGCAAAGACTTCTATTATTAAATGTGTGCAGCAAGAGCACTATAAAGATGAATTCAAGAGTTTGGAGAAAGGTGAAGAAATCTCACAGCGAAGTGCTCTGAAGAGACTATCTCCCTTTGTAGACACTGAAGGACTTATTAGAGTGGGAGGTCGCTAACAATCAGCAGAACTGTCTGAACAGGAAAAACGCCCACTAATAATTCCAGCAAGTCAACACGTAGCCACGTTGTTGGTCAGATACTACCATGATCGAGTGGCACATCAAGGACGACATCTAACTGCCGGTGCAGTACGTTCAGCAGGTCTCTGGATTGTAAAAGGAACTAAACTAATCAACCGTGTGATTCATCAGTGCGTTTTCTGTAGGAAGTTAAGAGGCAGACTCGAAGAACAGAGAATGTCAGATTTACCTATGGACAGAGTGAAAGTGGATCCCCCATTCACTCATGTGGGTCTGGATGTTTTTGGGCCATGGAACATAATATCACGCTGCACTAGGGGTGGCAGTGCTGAAAGTAAAAGATGGGTTGTCATTTTCTCTTGCTTAAGTACAAGGGCTGTCCATTTGGAAGTCACTGAGTCCATGTCAACCTCAAGTTTCATTAATGCCCTCAGACGGTTTTTGGCAGTTCGCGGACCAGTCAAACACTTCAGATCTGACAGAGGAACAAATTTCATCGGAGCCTGTCGAGAACTGAAAATCAATGCAGATGATCCAGAACTAAAAGGTTACTTGCAGGAGCAAGGTTGCGTATTGACATTTAATGCTCCCCACTCTTCCCACATGGGGGGAGCTTGGGAAAGAATGATCCACATAGCACGGAATATTCTGGATGGATTGCTGCTAAAAACCGGCCTTTCCCGTCTTACCCATGAGGTTTTGACTACTCTCATGTCCGAAGTCATGGCAATAATGAATGCTAGACCTTAACTTCCTATTTCTTCTGATTCAGACACATTGGAAGTTCTGTCCCCTGCCATGCTCCTCAATCAAAAGGCTAGCACTGTACCAGCACCTCTTGGGGACTTTGACATTAAGGACCTCTACAAGAAAGAATGGCGACAAGTTCAGTGTCTGGCGGATGCTTTTTGGAAAGCTTGGAGGAGAGACTATCTTGCAACATTGCAAGTACGGAGGAAATGGACTGAGAAAAGAAGGAACCTTGAGGAAGGTGATGTTGTCTTGCTTAAAGATACCAAAGTGAAACGTAATGAGTGGCCAATTGGACTCATTGTGAAAACCATACCCAGCAGTGATGATAATGTGAGGAAGGTTGAGGTAAAGATAGTTAGAGAAGGATCTGCTAAGGTATAGCTAAGGCCTGTCTCTGAAGTAGTACTACTCCTGCCTGGGACGTCGCAGAAGGATCAATAATTGTATAATAATTTATTATACCAGGCGGGGAGTGTGCTGTTACTTATGTCTAGAAGTGTTTCTTTTCCGCCTCCTACTGGACATTTAAGGTACTGCACTGTATTTGCCGTTTACTTTCAGTTTCTCTCAGTGAATGCAGTCGGGAAGAACGCTCATACAGTTCCTATGGGCTATTGATTCCATCGTTAAAACCTTGGAAATATATGTCTGTAAGTGCTAAGTTTATACTAAATAGTGCTTTAAGTGTTGTGTAGATTAAAGTAAGGTGTAGATCAGGATTATTGTTGTATTTTGTTATATACAGATATGATACGCATTATTGGTTCGATACTTTGTTTTAGCATAATGCTAATTTCTCTTCTGTTTGTATAGAATCTCATTTGATTATAATTTCTTGGCATGTACAAAACCGAACTGTAATGTTAACTGGATGTGTATGTAAAGATGTACATAATGTTCATACATATTTATTCTTGTTTGTAGTTTTACATAAAAGAAGTGAGAAGAACAATCACCAGTAAAGTCACTAAAGTTACGAAGACTGCTTTCTGGAGTTCTTTTCTGAAATTGTACGCTATCTGTTAAGCCTTTGCTCAAGCAACGCAATTGGTCAGAACAGAATAAAGATTCTCTTTTAACTGTTACTGTTGCCATGTTTGTCCATGTTGTTGTTGTTGTTGTTTTCTTCTTCTTCTTTTTCTTCTTCTTCTTCTTCTTGAATGTTAGTTATTATTATAATTCTGAATGTTATGATTCAGAGCCGTTTCTCTTGTCAGCACTAAATCACCAGTCTAAAATTTAAAGATAGTATTTTCGCTCTAATGGCACACACGTTAGTCTTGTAGCTACAGGTTATTCTGTTCTCAGCCAACTCTTTCTCGATTTGTTGTTTCCCTGCCATGGGTACATTACATTCCTGTCATAATTGCTTGCTGTATTTGCTTGATATAATTGCTTGCTGAACAGTTTGGCAACAAATTAATGCTTACAATTAGACAAAATAAGAAAAAAAAAAAAAAAAAAATAACAAAATAATAGCTCATCTTTTCAATTTATGTAATGATTTCATCATTGCTCAGCTCAACAAAGGATCTCAATTTAAAAGTTGCATAAGCAAATACTGTCCTTTAATCTGTAAAATTAAAGCTCACATTAGATTCATATTATCATAGGTGAATAAAACTGTATAAAAAATAAATAAAATCTAGATGGTGATTAAAAATGCATGAACAGGCAAAATAAATGTTTTTTTTTTTTAACTTTGTGGGACAGAATCTGGAAATGAAGACGTAAATTGAGCTGTCATTCGAGAAGAGGATGTTGGTATTCGAGAAGATGTTAATGTAGCTGATATCAATGTTGAAGCAGTATTGCAGTTGTTGTTGACTAAGTAGTAGATTTAGGTGCAAGTGATTGACTGGAAGATGTTGGTTGAGATTTAGATAATAATACAGTTGATGTAGAACTTTGAGTCACGGATGTTGATGCACATGATGAATATGCTGGTGCAGTTGTTTGAGCTGTAGAAGATGTGCTAAATGTTGGTACAGTTATTGTTGTTTGAGCTGTAGATCTTGGCGCAGTTGATGTAGATGTTAATGCAGTTGTTTGAGCTGTAGAAGTAATGTAGATACTAGGATAGTCATTATTGACTGAGTTGTAGATGATGCAGTTCATTTATATGTTGGTACAGCTCTTGATTGAGCTGTGGATGTTGGTGCAGTTGTTGTTTGAGTTGTAGATGTTATCACAGTAAGGTTTTAAGGTGGTGGCATTTGTTGTTGTTGACTAAGAGGCAGATGTTGGTACAGCTAATGCAGATGTGGGAGCAATTGCAGTTGTTGTTGATTGGGTTGTAGGTGTTGTTGCAGCTGATGTAAATGTTTAAAGAAGTCACAAATGACTTATTTTCAATATAAAAAGTGATTGTGGACTGGATATTTTTTTTTTACATTTTATCACAGTCTTGGGCATGTCAAAGATTAGTAACAACATTGGCATTGATGCATTGTTAGTTTTTGTTCAGCATTAGATTAATTTTTTTTCTCCCTCATGTATTGTTTGTGGCTGTTTTTGCCCCATTTACTTCCATTATAATGACATTTTTTGATTGCAAAGCCATGACACCATAAAATTATGCATTCTTGGTGGTTGGTGGTTTTCCCTGTATGGGGAAGAGGTAAAATTAAAATTTTTATGGTTGATCACTAGGTACGACCATTAACCCATTAGATAGGCCTGTGCAAAAAATAAATAAATAAAATAAAAACCTTTCTGGCTTGTGTATGGAGTTATATGGAGTATAACAGCAAATTATAGTGTGTGTGTGTGTGTGCGTGAGATTCTTGATTATTGGTGGTTTTCACTGTTGGGAAGAAGTTGAATTTGTTATTTTATACAGTTGATCACTAGGTGGGACCATTAATCATTTAGACAGGCATGTGCAAAAAGAAAGCTTAGTTTCTGGCTTGTATATGGAGTTATATGGAGTATAACAGCAAATTATAATGTGTGTGTGTGTGTGTGTGAGAGAGAGAGAGAGACAGAGAGAGACAGAAAGAGAGAGTGAGAGAGACCTTTACACACTTACCTTGATGTATCTGAAAAAATCTAAATGTGCACCTCAGCGCTCAGAACTACATGGGGAAAAAAAGAGCAGTTTATTCACCTGCTGCCTTTTAATGGTGATAAGTACAGGCCGAACAAAAGACAAGTGGATTTAAACACTTGCATGCCATCCTGCTGCTCATTTGATGGTGAGAAGAGCAGCAAGCAACATGAGAATGGGCTTGACTTGTACCGAAGTTTTAGAAATGATTGTACAGCTTGACACCTCCAGTAAGCTGCAGGATGTATTGTCTTCTCCCTCTGACATCACATACTTAGGAGAGTCAGATGCTGATTTTGTTTTGGCACCCTCATCATCCTTTCCATCTTCCACTGAAGGCCAGAAGGATTCAAAGGATCCTGTATCAGGGTGGATTGGGAGAAATGGTAAAATGTGTTTTTCCACCAATGTGGAGACAACTCACTTCCTTCAGCCTGCCAAAGAGACTTCAGGGACAACACGTCCCAAACATAACGAAAGGGTAGTGAATTTGAACAATGCACAAGTGTTAAGTCTCCACAACTAAGGAAGCCAGAGGCGACAGCGGCAAGGAACCAAAACTCCATCGGTGACAGAATGGAGAAAAAACCTTGAAAGAAACCAGGCTCAGTTGGGGGGCCAGTTCTCCTGTGGCCAGACGAAACCAGCAGTTCAATTTGGATACAATATGGACACACACACAGACTTATATCTGGGTAAGCGCCAATGGGTTAAAGTAGCCTATGTATTATAATAAATAAAAATAAAAAAACATAAACATTACATTTTATATTTGAGTATGACTGAAACTACATGATAGGAGCCATTTTTGTTGTTTACCATTTACATGCTAATCCCTGTGTTAACAAACTTTCAAGACTTCAAAACACTCAATTTTATAACTGACCAACCTCTAAAAACAAATTTATAGTTGTCTTTGTAAAGGAATATGTAGCTTTGTAGCCACTGCTGTGAGGTTGTTCAAACCTCTCCAGTGTGAAACACTGTTATGACCCCCATAACAATTATTCATGCTATTGTCACGCCCAAGGACTGTTCTGTGTATTTTGTTTGGTTTCCCTCATGTTTTCCTATGCTAATATTTAGTTTTCCTGTTCCTTGATTGTGTTTTATTTGATTCCAGTCTCCAGTCTCGTTGTTCCCTGATTTAGATGCGTATTTATGGATCATTCTGTTCAGTTTCTTTCTCCACTGTTAAATGTCAATCCTTGTCTGTTCTTCTGAAATTGTTCATATTTTGAATTATTATTAAAGATTTCTGAAATTTATTCTATGTCTCCTTGTTCACTCGGTCCTCGCTCATTCTCCTCTTCTAAAAAGAGAAGGATGACAGCAGCTGAGGACAGGCTGTGGTGTTTGCAGCAGGGCAGTCAGAGCTTGGAGCGATATGTGTAGGAATTCCTCAAGCTTGCTAACCAGATGAGCTGGTAATATGCAGCTTTAGGCACTATCACTGCGATCCGAAGTCAAACCTGCCAGCCGGGCACTCTCAAGCTCTCAGCTGACAGCAGCCTAATCCTTAACCCCAAATCAAGTGAGGAATCTAAGGAGGAAGCAATTGTTGGCCACTGAGTGTGCTTCAGTGTTGGCTCGAGCCCCTGAGTCCCTTCCAGTGTCAGCTTGAGCACCTGAGTCCACTCCAGTGTCGGTTCCAGCCCCTGAGTCCACTGCACTCCAGTGTTAGCTCGAGCCACCGAGTCCACTCCAGTGTCAGCTTCAGGTCCTGAGTCCACTGGACTCCCATGTCGGCTCAAGCCCCCGAGTCCCCTCCAGTGTCAGCTTGAGCCCCTGAGTCCACTTCATTGTTGGCTCGAGGCCCTGAGTCCCTTCCAGTGACAGCTTGAGCCCCTGAGTCCACTGCACTCCCGTGTCGGCTCGAGTCCCTGAATCCACTCCAGTGTCGGCTCATGCCCCTGAGTCCACTGCGCTCCAGTGTTGGCTCCAGCCACTGAGTCCGCTCCAGTGTCGGCTCAATCCCCTGAGTCCAATTCAATTCAATTTTCAATTCTATTTTATTTGGATAGCGCTTTTTACAATACAAATCGTTACAAAGCAACTTTACAGAAAATTATGTTTCTACAATATTTAGTAGTAGCTAGTATTATGTGAACGTTTAACAGGATTTTAGAAAAAATAAAAATAATAATAATAATACAAGACGTAGTCAGCTAGAAGATGAACTATCAATATTATTAATTAATAGTTATTATATGATGCAGTCACACATGTAGCAATATTTGTTAGTTCTGTTTGTTGATTTAAGGTTTTCATCATCTGGGGTCCTCTGAGGGTCAGCATCATCTCTTCTCAGGTGTTCTGGATCCAGACTGGAGCTTATGTAAATCCCGTGGCAAAACATAGAAACAAAATAGAGACATCATTAGCATAGCTGCTGATCCAACAAAGTAAAATGAGTTTAACCCAAGCTAATGAAGAAAAATGCACATTTGATCAGATGCAACTACACTCACAATTTAAAAGATACATTATTCGTATTCTTGGCGAAAGAGATGTGTTTTTAATCTAGATTTAAACAGAGAGAGTGTGTCTGAACCCCGAACATTATCAGGAAGGCTATTCCAGAGTTTGGGTGCCAAATGTGAGAAAGCTCTACCTCCTTTACTGGACTTTGCTATCCTAGGAACTACCAAAAGTCCAGCGTTTTGTGACCTTAGGGTGCGTGATGGGTTGTAACGTGGTAGAAGGCTAGTTAGGTATGCAGGAGCTAAACCTTTTAGGGCCTTATGGGTAAGTAATTATAATTTGTAACTGATACAGAACTTAATAGGTAGCCAGTGCAGAGACTGTAAAATTGGGGTAATATGATCATATTTTCTTGACCTCGTAAGGACTCTAGCTGCTGCATTTTGGACTACCTGTAGCTTGTTTATTGACGAAGCAGGACAACCACCTAGAAGTGCATTACAATAGTCCAGTCTAGAGGTCATAAATGCATGAACTAGCTTTTCTGCATCAGAAACAGATAACATGTTTCGTAGCTTGGGAATGTTTCTAAGATGGAAGAATGCAGTTTTTGTAACATTGGAAATATGATTTTCAAAAGACAAATTGCTACAAAACTGTAACTAGAAGGTCTGAGAGGAAATCTGCAAATTCTTTTAGGAATTCTGTATACGGCCCTGGTGATCTATACACAGTAGCCAGAGCAAGAGATACATTAGATTTATTTTGCATGTCTGACAGTGTAACATTTAGCAGAAGTATTTCAAAAGAGTTAAACCTGTATCCTGTTTTCCGGGTAACATTGAGAATCTCACTATATATTGTTGCAACACCTCCGCCACGACCAGTCTGACAGGGCTCATAATTATAACAGTAGTTTGGTGGAGTAGACTCATTTAGACCAAAATAATCATTTGGTTTTAGCCAGGTTTCAGTCAAGCAGAGTACATCAAAACTATTATCTGTGATCATTTCATTTACAATAACTGCTTTTGGTGTGAGTGATCTAATATTTATGAGCCCAAACTTTAAAAATTGTTTTTGTTCATTTACTTTACATTTTTCTGGTTTAATTGCGATACGATTTTTTCTAGATCCTACATTATATTTATATTTTGACTTCACTATTCGGGGAACAGACACAGTCTTAATAGTTTTTACAGTGCAAGTACTTTTATCATTTAAGCGGGTGGAACAAAACTCATCATAATGGTTATTTGAGAATTGACTTACTAGTCACATGGAGCGAAGTGTCCTGGAGATGTTGTCAGAAAGCAGCTCCGCTCCGATTTTGCTGGGGTGTAATCCATCAGCGCGAAACAGCCTAGGACGCTCCCAGAAAAGATTCCAGTTATTAACAAATAGCAGTTTCTGTTCTTTACACCATGACAACAACCATTCATTTAAAGCAAAAAGTCTACTGAACCTTTCGTGTCCTCGTCGATACGTGGGCAGTGGTCCTGACACGACGATCGTCGCCGCGGGCGTCGTGCTGCGATCCGTCTCCATCAGGCTGCTGAAGTCCCTCTTCAGCATCTCCGTCTGCTGCAGCGTGGTGTCGTTAACCCCGGCGTGTAGCACAACCGCTCTGGGGCTCTCGTCGGCCTTCAGGATCACAGGTATCTGCGCAGAAACATCGAGAACACGAGCACCAGGCAAACAATGAGTGTGCACTTTACCTTCGGCTAACGTAGCACTTACGTGTCGGACGATGGAGTCTCCGATGATCACAGCGTCGCATCCTGTCTCGCGGAGGGGATCGAAGTGGTTCCGGATGGAGATCTCGAAGGCAGGAGGGGGAGAAGTCGTCGCCAGGGACCCAGCTCGCGTCCTCCGCTGTGGATGCACCCAGGGTCCTTGGTGTCCCGGCGTCGCAGTGAAGGACATCTGGGAAGATCGCGTCCTGGGTGCATTGGGCCTGTGCAGAGAAACACACGGATTAGACGTGGTGGGACTGTTAACAGCAGGCTGTATACTTACCCTGGACTTGTGAGCGTCAGCCCGGGATGATTCCAGCACGGCTCTCCGCTCTCTCAGCTGGGCCTGCCTTACCTCCAGGTTGCGAATCTACTTCCCCACGGCATGGAGCTCGAGCTACACAGAGTGGAGACATTCATCCGCCATTAAAGCAAGTAACAGTGAGTACAGCAGTGGTAATGTATGTGAATAGAGTATTAGCAATGTAAGCGCAGTTAGCAGCAACCAGGCTTGCTGATGCTAACGGGCTAAAAGCTAATAGCGGACCCGGGAGATAAAAATAAAACTAGTGATAGGGAGGCGCTCTGATTGTTTTTGTTGTAGAATACAATAGAGGATATATTCACACGTTATATAAACGGAAACGATGATGTATAAAATTGATTTTTAAGTTAAAAATAGTCAATGAAAATAATATAGTGACGGAGCTCAAACGCAGTACCAAAATCCCTGAGTCCGCTCCAGTGTCAGCTCCAGCCCCTTAGTCCACTGCACTCCTGTGTTGGCTTGAGCCACTGAGTCCACTCCAGTGTCAGCTTGAGCCCCTGAGTCCACTGCACTCCCGTGTCGGCTCGAGTCTCTGAGTCCACTCCAGTGTCGGCTCCAGCCCCTGAGTCCACTCCTGTGTCGGCTCCAGGCCCTGAGTCCACTGCACTCCAGTGACGGCTCGAACCCCCGAGTCCACTCCAGTGTCAGCTTGATCCCCTGAGTCCACTCCCTTGTCGGCTCAAGCCCCAGAGTCCACTCCAGTGTTGGCTCCAGCCCCTGAGTCCACTGCACTCCTATGTTGGCTCAAGCTCCTGAGTCCACTCCCGTGTTGGCTCGAGCCCCTGAGTCCACTCCCGTGACGGCTCGAGCCCCTGACTCCACTCCCATGTTGGCTCCAGCCCCTGAGTCTACTCCAGAAAGGGCTCCCACATTAAGCCCTATGACGGCTCCAATTCCCAAGTCCAGACCAAAGAGGGCTCCAGTCCTCCCAAGTCATAGTAATAGTGATGCTTGAGTAACACCATTAAGTGTACTGTGATTTTTTTAAGTAGTTTTTCTTTATCCTTTAAAGAGCAGGTCTTTTGGTTTTTAAAGTGTCCTAATATTGTGTTGGAGTGCCCTACAACAGGTTAAAATGCATGTAAGGTCAGAAAACACTGTTTGTTGGATTAAGTTATGAGAGAAATGTCTGTAAACCCTTCCCTTCCGTAAGCCTACTCTGCTCTGATTGGTCAGCTGGCCAAGCCTGTTCTGATTGGCACAAAGAAGCGTGCTTGAGCAAATTAGTGAGCGCTATCTCTGTGTTGTCATGTCCTTGTTGATTTTGATGTAGAGACCCCGATAAATATTTTACACTCACTAGTGTAAAATAAATAAATGAATAGATAAAACAATTTGTCAACATTATTATTATTATTATTATTGTTGTTACAAATAATACGAATATCAGTATCTTTTAGACAGGGACACCTAATCAAATATAGAGTGTTATATCAAACTGCTAACAATAACCTTCTATAATTTCCCTGATACACATAAAGTTGAACACTTTCTCTTTCAAACTGCATTGACACACTTCCCATTAATTAACCTCAGAACAACTTGATGATGTAACAGAAACTATGGACAGTTGCTCCTTTATGCTTAAGGAAGGTTAAGGAAAACAGTTTGACACCATGGTATAATGAGCATACTCGCACCCTAAAGAGAGCAGCCCGAAAAATGGAACGCAGCTGGAGGAAAACAAAACTAGAGGTATTTCGTATTGCTTGGCGGGAAAGTAACATATCCTACATAAAAGCATTAAAAACTGCTAGATCTGATTACTTTTCTTCTCTTTTAGAAGAAAACAAACATAACCCCAGGTATTTATTCAATACAGTGGCTAAATTAATGAATAATAAAACCACTTTAAAAATAAAGTGTTGACATTTCCCAACACCACAGCAGTAATGACTTTACGAATTACTTTACTACTAAAATCGATACTATTAAAGATTAAATTGCAACCATTCAGCCGTCAACTACAGTATTACATCAGACAGTGCACTATAGACCCCATGAGGAACAGTTCCACTCATTCTCTACTATAGGAGAGGAAGAATTGTATAAACTTGTTAAATCATCTAAACCAACAACATGTATGTTAGACCCTATACCATCTAAGCTCCTAAAAGAAGTGCTTCCAGAATTCATAGGTCCTCTTTTGACTATTATTAATTCCTCATTGTCATTAGGATATGTCCCCAAAACTTTCAAACTGGCTGTTATTAAGCCTCTTATAAAAAAAAACACAACTTGACCCCAAAGAACTAGTTAATTATAGACCAATCTCGAATCTCCCTTTTCTGTCCAAGATACTAGAAAAGGTGGTATACTCACAATTATATTCCTTCTTAGAGAAAAATGGTATATGTGAGGATTTCCAGGATTTCCAGGATGTCAGGATTTAGACCGTATCATAGTACTGAGACTGCTCTCCTTAGTGGAAGTGCATTAGCATGGTTTAAATCGTACTTATATGACCGCCATCAGTTCGTAAAAGTGAATGAAGATGTATGGAGTACCTCAAGGCTCAGTACTAGGGCCGCTACTCTTCACGCTTTATATGTTACCCTTGGGAGATATCATCAGGAAACATGGTGTTAGCTTTCACTGTTATGCTGATGATACTCAGCTCTATATTTCTTCGCGGCCCGGTGAAACACACCAATTTGAAAAACTAATGGAATGCATAGTCGATATAAAAAATTGGATGACGAGTAATTTCTTACTGCTAAATTCAGAAAAAACAGAGGTGTTAATTATAGGACCTAAAAACTCTGCTTATAATAACATAGAACACTAAGACTTGATGGTTGCTCTGTCAATTCTTCGTCATCAGTTAGGAACCTAGGTGTGCTATTTGATCGCAATCTTTCCTTAGAAAGCCATGTTTCTAGCATTTGTAAACTGCATTTTTCCATCTCAAAAATATATCTAAATTACGGCCTATGCTCTCAATGTCAAATGCGGAAATGTTAATCCATGCATTTATGACTTCAAGGTTAGATTATTGTAATGCTTTATTGGGTGGTTGCTCTGCACGCTTAGTAAACAAACTACAGCTAGTCCAAAATGCAGCAGCAAGAGTTCTTACTAGAACCAGGAAGTATGACCATATTAGCCTGGTCCTGTCTAGATTAAAGACCCATCTCTTTAACCTGGCATACACATAACATACTAATATGCTTTTAATATGCAAATCCGTTAAAGGATTTTTAGGCTGCATTAATAAGGTAAACCGGAACAGGAAACACTTCACATAACATGTACCTTCTACATCATTAGAAGAATGGCATCTACGCTATTCTTTGTCTGTTTCTCTCTTGTTCCGAGGTCACCGTAGCCACCAGATCCAGTCTGTATCCAGATCAGAGGGTCACTGCAGTCATCCGGATCCAGTACGTATCCAGACATGATGGTGGATCAGCACCTAGAAAGGACCTCTACTGCCCTGAAAGACAGCGGAGACCAGGACAACTAGAGCCCCAGATACAGATACCATGTAAATACCTTGTTTCAGAGGACCACCAGGACAAGACCACAGGAAACAGATGATTCTTCTGCACAATCTGACTTTGCTGCAGCCTGGAACTGAACTACTGGTTTCGTCTGGTCAGAGGAGAACTGGCCCCCCAACTGAGCCTGGTTTCTCCCAAGGTTTTTTTCTCCATTCTGTCACCGATGGAGTTTCGGTTCCTTGCCGCTGTTGCCTCTGGCTTGCTTAGTTGGGGTCACTTCATCTACAGTGATATCATTGACTTGATTGCAAATAAATGCACAGACACTATTTAAACTGAACAGAGATGGCATAACTGAATTCAATGATGAACTGCCTTTAACTGTCATTTTGCATTATTGACACACTGTTTTCCAAATGAATGTTGTTCAGTGCTTTGACGCAATGTATTTTGTTTAAAGCACTATATAAATAAAGGTGATTGATTGATTGATTGATTGATTGATTGAATTACAGGTACACTGACCATTCCTTAATGGTAAAGAACAAATAGTTTGTAAAAAGTTTCTTCATAACCTAAACAGAGATGGACAGGATGAAATATAAAACAAAATATATACATTAGTGTTAATGACCAGTTAAGATCTCTTTCTGATTGTTTAGCTGTCGAGTTGAACAGGAGTGGAGAACTATCTTCTGTTTATTTCCTTGTTTGTTTGAATATTAAAAATATATCAGTGCTTTATGTTTATGTTGATAGGATGAATGAGATTCTGGGACACGGGTGGATCCTGCATTCCAGCAAACCTGAAATTAATTTACAAAGGATCAAACTATGTCAATAGTCCATGCTGTTCTGCAGAGACAGAGCACGAGAGGGCCAGCAGACTATTGTTTTCTGTTAGTGTATATTTTCTGGTAATGTTTCTGGTTATAAAAAGCGTCATAATGTTTACAGATTCCCAGGAAGTAGCTTTGTTCTCAGAAAATGGAATTTGAAGTATTATGAATGAAGTTGACTAACACCTTAATAACACTATTACCAGCTACAAGGAAATGTGTTTAGAACTTTGGCTAACATTCTGGCAAGATAGTCTCAAAGTTCTGAGCAAACGTTCTTTTACATTAATTTAACATTTGTATAAAGCGATCTGGTCTTTAATGATGTTATCAAAATGTTAGCACAAAATGTTATTTATACAACATGAATGTTTTTCAGAAACATTTTTCTAGACGTTAATCGAAAGATGTTTTTCTTACATGTCATGTGCAGGGTTCTGTGATGTAATACTTCCCAATAATTAGAATCATAACCTACACCTCCATACCGAAAATTAAAATGTTTGTGTCGAGGTACTTTTCAGAACTGAGTTTATTTCTCGCAAACAATCAATCAATCACCTTTATTTATATAGTGCTTTAAACAAAATACATTGTGTCAAAGCACTGAACAACATTCATTTGGAAAACAGTGTCTCAATAATGCAAAATGATAGTTAAAGGCAGTTCATCATTGAATTCAGTTATGTCATTGAATTCAGTTATGTCATAACACAATTCTCAGTTTATATCTAAAGTATCTTAATCAGCCTTCCATATTTTGTGAGTTAATGACTTGCTCTAAATTCTGCTTCGGTCTTTGTTACATGCTGGTGAGCAACTAACAGCAGATGGAGATCATGCATTAATACTCCTGCATTTCCTGGGTGTGCAATGCTGAATATTCTGTAAAATTTGAACAACTGAATTTGTGAAGTTCCTGCCTGTTTAAATAAATTTAAGACATTAACTTGTTTCCAGATGCACTTTTTTGTCTGTCAGCACTATCAATTTATAGTCCTCATGTATGCCACAAGACAAGCCCTTTGTGTTCATCAAGGCGTCAGAAGAAAGCATTTAAAGAGGCAGCTCCCTCTGTGACTCAGCTTTGGGAATTTCCATACTTTCATCTGACCTTCACATGCACATTAAATCAAGTAAAGTCACCTTTATTTATATAGCACTTTAAACAAAATACATTGCGTCAAAGCAACTGAACAACATTCATTAGGAAAACAGTGTCTCAATAATGCAAAATGACTGTTAAAGGCAGTTCATCATTGAATTCAGTGATTTCATCTCTGTTCAGTTTAAATAGTGTCTGTGCATTTATTTTAAATCAAGTCAACGATATCGCTGTAGATGAAGTGACCCCAACTAAGCAAGCCAGAGGCGACCGCGGCAAGGAACCGAAACTCCATCGGTGACAGAATGGAGAAAAAAACCTTGGGAGAAACCAGGCTCAGTTGGGGGGTCAGTTCTCATCTGACCATACGAAACCAGTAGTTCAATTGCAGGCTGCACGGTGACCTCGGAATAAGAGAGAAACAGACTATTATTAGCTTAGATGCCATTCTTCTAATGATGTAGCAAGTACATCGGGTGTTATGGGAAGTGTTCCCGGTTCCGGTTTACCTATTTAATGCAGCCTAAAAATCCCTTAACGGATTAATTCAATGCATTACAGTTAAGCTGCTAATTCCAGTTATAGTTTTATTCCGAACAAAAGATGAAATGGATCTATTAATAATATTCCCATATATCATGCTTGTTTTGTTTCTTATTGTTCACTTCTGGTAATGTTGGAGATGCTCACTCATTCCATTTGTTGTTTATTAAACCTTCCAGTGTGCTTTGATTTGTTAGCAGTGCTGTGTAGTAACTGATTACTTGTACCTTCGATTGTGTACTCAGATTCCAAAAATAAGCTATTTGTAATTAGAGTATATGACATTTTTAAATGCTCATTATCAATTTAAAGTTACCTTTTTATGGATTACATGATTACATATTATTCGCAAATGCCAGTCAATTACACATGGTGTAATGGTGTCACATGCAGGTAAACAAATAAAAGCTTTTGAGCTTTTAAGTTATTTTTAATTTCCATTTTTATGATTGGATTAATTATTAGCTTTTTATCAATTCATATACCCACTGCAGTTTTTCCATCAAGCCCAGATGGGGAAAACCCTGATGTAATGAAATGTGTAATGGATTTTATGATGTTGATATCAATATGGTACATTTAATGGTACGTTTAAGAAAAAGTAATCTAAAAAGTAGTCAGAGAGCATGAGTAACCCATAAGTTACGTTATGAATTACAGTTTTCATCATGTAAATTTTGGTCCCACTTTATATTAAGTGGCCTTAACTACTATGCACTTACATCAAAAAATAAAAACAATGTACTTATTGTGTTCATATTGTATTGCAACTTTTTTTTGCTGCTATTGAGGTGGGAAACAGGTAAACGAAAAATAGCCATGGTTTTACTACGAATAAAACCAAAAAACCATGGTTACTGTAGTTAAACCATGGTAACCACAAATTAACCATGGTTTTGCTATATTAACCATAGTTTTACCATGGTATTTGTAGTAAATCTGTGGTTTTACAAATGGCAGTCAATACGCCAAAAAACCATGGGTTACTACAGTTTTACTATAATAAAACCATGGTTATTTTTCATAAGGGAGGTTAGGGACAGATTTGGTGGTATGGGTAAGTTTAAGGGTGAGTTAAGGTGTAAGGGATGGGTCAACGTGTAATTATACATGTAATTACAAAAATTAATTACAGATGTAATTATGTGCAGATATTTTTCAAATATAAGTACAATGTAAAAACATGTATGTACACAATAAGTGCATTGTACCAAATTAATAATTAAAATTTAACTACATAGTAGTTAAGGCCACTTAATATAAAGTGGGTTCGTAATTTTTAATCGAGAACCAACTACAATTTGTGATGAATCACCCTGGGGCCCGTTCTTCATACATGGATTACACAGTTAGCTGGATTTTGTTGTTGGTGATTTGACATGATCCGAAATTTTTAGGTTCTCTGAAAATCAAACTGGAGTTGTTGTCACTGCAACATGTCCATAAATTTGAACCTGCTCAGAAGCAGCATATTTAGCATAAACAGGATTAGACCATATCATTTTCAGTAACTATTTTCTTCCAGCACACTATTAAAGGTTCATCCAAAAATGAAAATAATGTCATTAATAACTCACCCTTATGCTGTTCCAAACATGTATGACCTCCTTTATCTTCGGAACACAGTTTAAGATATTTTAGATTTAGTCCGAGAGCTCTCAGTCCCTCCATTGACACTGTGTGTACGGTATACTGTCCATGTCCAGAAAGGTAAGAAAAACATCATCAAAGTAGTCCATGTGACATCAGAGGGTCCGTTGAAATTTTTTGAAGCATCGAAAATACATTTTGGTCCAAAAATGGCTAAAACGATGACTTTATTCAGCATTGTCTTCTCTTCCATGTCTGTTGTGAGAGAGAGTTCAAATCAAAGCAGTCTCGATGTCCGGTTCGCGAACGAATCATTCAGTTCACCAAATCGAACTGATCGTTTTAAACGATTCGCTTCTCTAATACGCATTAATCCACAAATTACTTAAGCTGTTCACTTTTTTAATGTGGCTGACACTCCCTCTGAGTTCAAACAAACCAATATCCCGGAGTAGTTCATGTACTCAAACAGTACACTGACTGAACTGCTGTGAAGAGAGAACTGAAGATGAACACCGAGCCGAGCCAGATAACGAACAATAGACTGACTCGTTCACGAGTAAAGAACCGGTTGCATCGGTTTTCGGATCACCAGTAGTTATAGTTCAATAAACCAATTGAAGAAAACGGTTCACCGGTTCTTTTGCGCTCGACGTAATGGCTTCATTTGCGATGATTGCCCTTGATTCAAGCCTTCGATTTACTCGCGCTCATAACACTAGCACAGAATCAGTTCAGAATCAATCACCAAAAGAATCAGTTCAGTTCAGATGCCCTGTGTGTCGGTCTGCTTCACGCTGAATCACACATGCGCAGTATCATCAGCTCCTCGGTTCACAAATCGGACGCGTCTGACAGAAACGGTTCTTCACTCATAAACGAGTCAGTCTATTGACTCATGGGACACTATCCCTAAACAAACATGAAACACTATTTGTTTTTATTTAATCAGCTATAATTCTGACTAGCTGTAAGCACTTTAAACAAAATACATTGCGTCAAAGCAACTGAACAATATTCATTAGCAAAACAGTGTGTCAATAATGGAAAATGACAGTTAAAGGCAGTTCATCATTGAATTCAGTGATGTCATCTCTTTTCAGTTTAAATAGTGTCTGTGCATTTATTTTCAATCAAGTCAACGATATCGCTGTAGATCAAGTGACCCCAACTAAGCAAGCCAGAGGCGACATC
Source organism: Carassius auratus (assembly GCF_003368295.1). Lineage (NCBI taxonomy): Eukaryota > Metazoa > Chordata > Actinopteri > Cypriniformes > Cyprinidae > Carassius > Carassius auratus. Next base: position 14,226,187 of record NC_039289.1, read on the forward strand.
GCCAAGGAGCCAAAACTCCATCGGTGACAGAATGGAGAAAAAAAAACCTTGGGAGGGAACAGGCTCAGTTGGGGGGGCAGTTCTCATCTGACCAGACGAAACCAATAGTTCAGTTCCAGGCTGCAGCAAAGTCAGATTGTGCAGAAGAATCATCTGTTTCCTTTGCTCTTGTCCGGGTGGTCGTCTGAGACTGTCACGGTTCATGAATCGGCTGTCTCACACTAAGGTGTCTGCTTGAGTGTAATAGTGTGGGTGTGGTTACTCGTGTTGATTAGTGTCGTTGATTTCACCTCCCTTTATATGCCAGTAATTTCCCTCTCATGTTGTCAGATCGTTGTGGTTGTTCCTTGGTGTGTGTCCTGTTCTCGTGTCTCGTCAGCCCAGTTCTCCGTCTGGAATTTGTCAGTTCTTCGTGTCATCTGGATTTCGTCAGTTCCTTGTGTCGTCTGGATGTTCCACGGTTCCTGGGTTTCTACACGCTCTTCACCGCACCATCACTGGATCGCCATCTCGTCCCTGCTTCACCACCACCTGATTGTTTGTCCCCGACCTGTGTCTTAATTCTGACTTTCATTTATTAAACCTTGTTTACTTGCACCTTGCATCCTCTTGTTATTTCATCACAGAGACAAGGGGCCCTATTTAAACGATCTGAAACGCAAGTGTCAAAGCGCGAAGCGCAAGTAAGTTTGTGGGCGGGTCTCGGCGCTGTTGCTATTTTTCCGGCGGGATAAATGGCTCTTGCGCCCGGCGCAAATCTAAAATGGGTGGGTCTGAAGTAGCTTCATTATTCATAGGTGTGGTTTGGGCGTAACGTGAAATAAACCAATCAGAGCGTCATCCAACATTCCCTTTAAAAGCAGGTGCGCAAGTTCCATTATGGATTGCTATTATTATGGCGTATTTACCAGGCGCACGCCAGGAGCGGTTCACAGCCGAGGAGACTGATGTTCTTGTAAGAGCAATGAAAGACAGAGAAGTTGTGTTGTATGGGGATGGGAGAAACCCACCCAAAATAGCGTCGGTTAAACAGGCGTGGGAGGAAATAGCCACAACTGTTTCATCGATTTTTTTTCCTGGTTCTTGACGGACAAACCAATTTGTCAGATGTCCTTATATACATATATGTATTGCCACTATTGGGCAAACAGGTCTGATCCTTAATTACTACAATTAGCCTGAATAATTTGTAAGCAAGATTTATGCCTATTTTTTCACATCTTCGTGACACACCACAATGATTTCCGTCATCTCATGTGTTAATATTTTTTTAGTGTAACAATTTATGAATCTTAATAAAAATCTGTGTAGATTATATGAGCAAAGTGTATGCGCGTTGTGCACGCTATATACATTAAGGTCAAACATGCGCCCTTAAAATAGCATAATGAACAGCGCGCAACGCGCCACTGACTTTAGACTAGGTTTTTTCTGGTCAGTGGCGCAATTGCTTAATGGAACAGCAAAATAGCACCAGGGATTGTTTGCGCCGGAACACGCCTCTTTTTTTGCGCTGATCCGCCCAGGGAGCGCAAGTTCATTCACTAGTTTAGCGACGTGCTTCTGTGGAGGGAAAAGCGCGCTTTGCGCGGGTGCAAAATAGGAATGACACATGCGTCGGTGTACAAAGTCAATTGCGCTGGGTGCAAGATAGGGCCCAAGGTCTTTACAGGGGATCTGTATCTAGGTGCTGATCCACATTCTGGTCTGGATTCGTACTGGATCTGGGTGACTGCAGTGACCCTCTGATCTGGATACAGACTGGATCTGGTGGCTACGGTGACCTCGGAATAAGAGAGAAACAGACTAATATTAGCCTAGATGCCATTCTTCTAATGATGTAGCAAGTATATTGAGTGGTATGGAAAGTGTTCCCAGTTCCGGTTTACCTAATTAATGCAGCCTAAAAATCCTTTAACGGATTTGGATATTAAAAGCATATTAGTATGTTATGTGTAAGCCAGGTTAAAGAGATGGGTCTTTAATATAGATTTAAACTGCAAGAGTGTATCTGCCTCCCGAACAATGTTAGGTAGGTTATTCCAGAGTTTAGGCACAAAATAGGAAAAGGATCTGCCGCCCACAGTTGATTTTGATATTCTAGGTATTATTAAATTGCGAGAATTTTAAGAACGTAGCGGACGTAGAGGATTATAATGTAAAAGGAGCTCATTCAAATACTGAGGTGCTAAACCATTCAGGGCTTTATAAGTAATAAGCAATATTTTAAAATCTATACAATGTTTGAAAGGGAGCCAGTGCAGTGTTGACAGGACTGAGCTAATATGGTCATACTTCCTGGTTCTAGTAAGAACTCTTGCTGCTGCATTTTGGACTAGCTGTAGTTTGTTTACTAAGCGTGAAGAACAACCACCCAATCAAGCATTACAATAATCTAACCTTGAGGTCATAAATTCAATGGATTAACATTCCTGCATTTGACACTGAGAGCATAGGCCGTAATTTAGATATATTTTTGAGATGGAAAAATGCAGTTTTACAAATGCTAGAAATGTGGCTTTCTAACGAAAGATTGCGATCAAATAGCACACCTAGGTTCCTAACTGATGACGAAGAATTGACAGAGCAGCCATCAAGTCTTAGACATTGTCATAGGTTAATACATGCAGAGTTTTTAGGTCCTATAATTAAAACCTCTGTTTTTTTCAGAATTTAGCAGTAAGAAATTACTCGTCATCCAGTTTTCTTATATTGACCATGCATTCCATTAGTTTTTCAAGTTGGTGTGTTTCACCGGGCCACGAAGAAATATAGAGCTGAGTATCATCAGCATGATGTCACGTACGGGAATACAGGAGACGGAAGATCCAAGTGTAGTGTGGTTTTCTTAAGGGTAATCCAAATCAACGTAAAAAAACAAGCCGGGGTCGTAACCAACAAGATCCAACAGACACAAACAAACAAACAAACAGGAACAAAAACTGGAACTCAAGGACTAGGAAACGCGAGGAAACTAGGTGACGGAAAGTAAGGACTCCATGACGACAAACAGGAAAAGACTGGTTAATATAGGGAGGGTAATGACTATCAAGTGAAGACACCTGAGTGCAATTAACAGGAGTGCAATTACTGTGATGAAGGGACAAGGCTATGGGAATAGTAGTGCCTGCGGTGAGGTGCCTATGGGGAAGTGAGACCACTAGTGGACACCCAGGGAAACAGAGACCAGACAGCGTGACACATAACAGTGAAAGCTAACACCATGTTTCCTGATGATATCTAACATATAAAGGGTAACATATAAAGCATGAAGAGTAGCGGCCCTAGAGCCTTGAGGTACTCCATACTGCACATGTGATAGATATGATACATCTTCATTCACTGCTACAAACTGATGCCGGTCATATAAGTACGATTTAAACCATGCTAATGCACTTCCATTAATGCCAACAAAGTGTTCAAGTCTATGCAAAAGAATGTTGCGGTCAATTGTGTCAAACGCAGCACTAAGATCCAATAAAACTAATACAGAGATACAACCACAATCAGATGATAAGAGGAGGTCATTTGTAACTCTAAGGAGAGCAGTCTCAGTACTATGATACGGTCTAAATCCTGACTGGAAATCCTCACATATACCATTTTTCTCTAAGAAAGAATATACAGTAATTGTGAGGATACCACATTTTCTAGTATCTTGGACAGAAAAGGGAGATTCGAGATTGGTCTATAATTAACTAGTTCTTTGGGGTCAAGTTGTGGTTTTTTGATGAGAGGCTAAATAACAGCCAGTTTGAAAGTTTTGGGGACATATCCTAATGACAATGAGGAATTAATAATAGGCAGAAGAGGATCTATGACGTCTGGAAGCACCTCTTTCAGGAGCTTAGATGGTATAGGGTCTAACATACATGTTGTTGGTTAAGATGATTTTACAAGTTTATACAATTCTTCCTCTCCTATAGTAGAGAATGAGTGGAACTGTTCCTCAGGGGGTCTATAGTAGTAGCCCTTTATTGTCACTAGTCACAAGTTCCAGCGAAATTAGCCATCAACCTGTCCATACATACACAACATACATACAATGGGGTAGACAGAACAGGAATACAGGGAATTGAGGAAGAAATACAGCATAACATTGGGAAAATGAGGAGAAAAAAAATGCAACACCCACACTATGCTCCTTTTGGGAGTACAATATGGGAATATGAAAAAACACCTCAGCAACAAAAGCACATACACCATGAACACAAGATTTTGCAACTGGGGATGGAAATTGGGGGGGTTGAGGTAATCCAGTGCAGGCAGCATCCGTCCTACCCTGCAGCTAGAAAGCGCTGGTCACGGACCCGCTTGACAGACTGGCGGTACAAAGTGGCGAAGGCGAGGGATGGGGGTGGAGAGATGAGTGCATATCTGTATATGTGTAAGAGTTTGTGTATTAGTAGGCCTGGAGAGTTGCGATTCTCTCTAGATGCCTCAGTCCGCAGATTATACAGCGTCACAGCAAGTTGCCATGGAGACTGCCTTGGTCAGGTCCTAGACAGAGTCAACAACAATCCTGGTGTCTGTGGGAAACGGGTTGAGGGACGCAGAGCGTCTCGTTGCCATGCTTTCCAAAGGGAAAATTTGTTATCCAGCCAAAGCCAAGCTGGGAGTGAACCTTTTGGTCTAGTAGCCGCATTCCAATTTAACGGTCACTATGATTGTCTTTTTTGGTCTCCAAATCCTCCAATTTTCTTTCCAAAGCCTTGAGCTTCACCGTGATGTTATCCATATTGCGGTTAATAGTCTCAGTCTCAATGATGACCGCTCTGCCCACTGCTTCAATCATGACGGGCAGTCTTGTGAGGCTTTGGACAGCTGTTCCCATCTTCTGAATTTTCCGATAACCCAGGGCAAAGCCTAATCCAATCAGCAGAAGACCTGTTATCATGGTTCCAAATAGGTAGATGTCTTCAATGTCCTCCATGGAAAGAGCTGCAGGCACACGACCCGCCAATTCGCTCACGCGTCCATCGTGTAGCCAGCTGCAAATGTTCCGGCAGGGCAGTCAGGTTCCCCCGAACCCAAGCTCCTCGTCGAGAAGATGGTGTCAATTGCATTGAGAGACCAATTGATCAAATCCATGTTTTTAGTTTAGGAAAGCAGTCCAGAAAGAGTCTCTCAAAGTAGACAAGACAAAAGACAGGCGAAGCAGGCAAGGCAGTGGAGGAGAGGAAAGAAATTAGACCGCCTCTGTTGAGAGCTAAAGTAGTGCACTGTCTGATGCGATACTGTAGCTGACGGCTGAATGGTTACAATTTTATCTCCAATAGTGATGTTTTAGAAGACTATTATAAACTCTAAGAATATTTGCCATATTTCTAGAGAGAAGAGTGGCGCCACCCCAGGAGCATTGAAGACCATCTCTTTTCAACAGGTCAGGTCTGCCCCAAAAGCTTGTCCAATTGTCTATGAAACCTATATTATTCTGTGGGCACCACTTAGACATCCAGCCATTGAGCGATGACAATCTGCTATGCATCTCGTCACCACGGTAAGCAGGGAGGGGAATGGAAAATATTACAGTGTCTGACATCATGCTTGCAAGTTCACACACCTCTTTAATTTTATTTTTAGTGATCTCCTCTTTTAGTGATATATAATAGACAGAATAAGCATATTTGGCCTGCTGTTGTCTGGGAATGGAGGTGAGAAAAGCCTTCCTCTGATGCTAACTGGTTGGATTATCTGAAAAAGTTTCTCCTGAACTTTGTTAAAATAAACTTCATAAAAAAAATAAAAAAAAAAACTAGTCAAAGTGAATTAGTAACTGAATAAAAGATAACTTTAGTAATAAAATGGTATTCAAAAACTGTGTTCAATTTACCTGATTGATGACTGTTCTTAAACACCAGCAGTTTTCCAAAAGAACGTGTATATGAGGTATAGAACAACATTTGAGAACAACATTTGCCATCTGACCTAAAAACATTAAATGTATATACACATTAAAACATATTCATTAAATCAACTCAAAATAAAACAAAATACATTGTAGATTTCCAAGAATTAAAACTAGAACAGACATGAACAAAACAAGTGCAACTTACGCTGCACTTTGAAAATGATGATATATCTCCGGTGAATCAGAAGTCAGCTGCAGTGTTTGGAGATTCTGAAATCAGATGAGCAGAATGTGTCAATGGGGAATATGTGGCCAACTAAAGCACGCTAGCTAAACTTAAATTAATTCATAAACTTGTATATTGTACTAAAAGCTAACTTTAAAAAATGTAACATTACATAGCAGTTGCTACTGTAAGTTAACAGATAATCAAGACATCTAGACTAATTTTACAACATAAAGCCACTCATAAACATCCATTATAACACTTACCATTGAGCTTTGGTAAATAGCATATTTATAATGTTTCTGTAAATTCTTCCTCAACGTTACTTTCTTCTGATATAAATCTCTCTGAAGGCTGTGAACACACGCTGACTGAAGGCTGCTGAAGTGGAACAAACGGCTCAAAACAACACTGGACTATAAATACAGTCAGAGAGGAACAATACAACATTGAACCAATTTTAATGTTATGTCCTGACATTTTATTTTATGTATTTAAATGGTTTTATGTATTTATACTAACCTTTGTCTGATGTAAATCTCTCAGAAAATCAGCGTGCGCAACAGCGAAGCACCTAAAGAGAGAATAAATGGCTTGAAATAAATATAGATAAAAAAATCTTACAACATCAAACAACATTTAATGTTATGTTCTTGTAAACATGTTTTTCAAAATGGATTTATGTATTTATGTATTTACCTTCACTGCAGAACACAGGCTCTCCTGTCAGCGCGCCCATGCAAATTCAAACAACAAGCGGCAGGAGGGGTAAAATCAGTGAGTTGATTCAGAAAAGATTAGATTCAAGGGTGTCAAGGATTTCAAGTCTTGTGTGAATCAGCTCTAAATGCGAGACCTGGCATGTCAGTGCGTGACACATTACTATTACCTCTATTACCAAACTACAACAAACCCCAAGATTTTATTTTATTAATCTCACTCAAATTGCATGAATTAAAAATGACTGGACGATTAACTTTTAACTGATAAACACCCCAAAATAAAAAAACAAACAAAAAAAACAGTGCTTGCTCCCTTAATTATTATATTAACTAATTGTAAAAAAGAAAAAAAGAAAAAGAAAAAAAAGATTATTTTACTCACCATGGTAACCATAAATTAACCATTGTACACTAACCATAGTTTTAGGTGGTAGCCTATTTGTAGTAAAAATGCTGTTATACAAATATTAGGGCTGTACTGTAAATCTCTGAACACGTCCAGTGTATACAACCAGAATACCCTGTATCCGGAAATCTCTGTGCATCTCAAGTGTATGGTCGTGTATGGGACTCAGCACACTTGCCTGGGAAATTTTTGTACATGAGTCGTACACCTTAAGTTTCACTGAAATCTCCCATGTCAGATTTATCCCAGAAATTCCTATTTTCATGCAGTGGTGTAATGTTTGGAACTTGTAATGAAGAATTAAAGAGAGAGAATGCCTAGTTTCACACATAGACAGTAAAAGAAATGGACACAGTGACCACATTGGATTCAACGGAGACAAGTGAAGTCAATTAGAAGCATGCACTTCCTGTGGGTCGAGCGTACTGCGCAGACTCAAACTGAGCTTGATGACGTTGTAACAGAAATGACTCGAACCAGACAAATGAAAGAGTCTATCAGGGCTGTGTTTGAAACACTGAGTCGAATTCCTTAGGAAGTCATAAAACATTCTGTGTCACAAGACCCAAGCAAGATGACCAACCAACCAACTTGTTCACACAACAGCTTTCAACATTAACACCACTAGAACAAGTATTTACAATTTCATTTCGAGAAGAGAAATTTGGTGTCAAATTCAATGCTGAACATCACATGTAAACCCATGAGATTTAACACTTCCATTAACTTCCCCAACCCAGCAGAACCAGACTGAAATTCCTAAGGGGGGAAGGGGCTTTGAACCTCTGGTCTCCACAGAAATATTTGTCAAGAGAATGGCAAAGAAACTGTCTTTTGTACATATATATGGACCAGAATGAACTCAAAAAGACTTATAAATAAATCAGTCCATCGCTTAACTCCATATTCATTTATTTGTAACCCACCCATTCGACTATCATGTTATAATCACTTATTGTGTATGTCTTTTGATAACTATAGGATACATAGTCATGTATAGTATCGATATAATCGAATCTGCTTGCTTGAATTAGTTCAGACAATCATTTATTTGTCAAATATATCATAACCTGGTTATAGGAATCATGTCCAAAATTAGACCCTGCAAGAGTGGAAAAATTTGGACCACATGCTTGGTAAGATAAACATATGATTTATGATACCCTTGAGCCAAGACAATATCTGATTGGTCAAGACAACATTTGAGGTGTGGCCAACAGTCCAGTTGAAATACTTAGGACACCATAAAATCTTGCTTTCTAGTCTCTAGCTATGCTTCTGCTACCAGTCATGCCTGCTTTTGCTTTTAGCTTTTAGCTTTGCTTCTTAGCTTTTAGCCATGCTGTTTGTTATCACTGTTCTTTGAGCGCGGTTGCAGCGTGCTTCAGCCTGCACGCCTGCTGCTACTTAGTCACGATGAGAAGAAACCCAACTTAGTCTCGTCAAACTTTATTTCTTTTCTTTTCCGTTTGAGAGTTTCGTGTTCTGAGTTAAGTTTGTAACACGAGTCTCAGACGCCTGACCTCGGGTGCCCGTTTCAACTTCAACCAGCCATACAACTCCATCTTCAGCCAACGGCCAACAACCACGGGCTTCCCAAGACGTCACATCAGCGACTAATGAACTTCCAGCCAATCAGCGACATCGGGATACCCCTTTCAACTTCACAGGAGACGCAAGTAACCTCCAGACTGTGCCTTTACTGGTGTATCTAATATAATTTTAAAGAGCCAGTAAGATGAAAATTCTAAGCTTCCTATCACTGTCTATAAGTCCTGTACATTAGGTTTAAATCCATCCAAGGATAAAACATTTTTTTGTAATTTTGTCAAAATATAATTTTAAAATTACCTCAATTCTCAGAGATCCCCAAACGGTTTGCGCGAAGCTGTTCAAAAGATTAAGTTTCCTTAAACCCCACCTTTCGGTAGCATACTGTGTTCTGATTGGTCAACTATCATAGTCAGTTTTGATTGGTTGTTCCGCACACACCTCCACGGTAAACTATGCGTTAGCATCTGTTTGGGGTGAATTATGTCTTATTCCTCTCACCACGAAGCAAACAGTAAAATAAAAAACTTGAACAGTCTCGCTGCTTTATCTTCTGTGTGGGTGTATTCAAGCCGCGTGCTTCAGTTTGAATCTGAATAGTGCGTTCAGCGCGGGGGCGTGGTCACATTAGATATAATGAAGGGAGACGTGAAAAACAGACATCGCGTTGTTTTCATATGGATTACTTTATCACAGAATATCTGTTAGCAGCACTCGTTTAGTTTTAAAGAAGACATGTCAAGCTTTCTATAGATATCTCTCTCATGTCTCTTCTTTGAGTATTCACAGAGTTACACTTCATTTTAATGATGTGTTTGTACATGACGATCAGCACAAACAAAGGCTGCAGACAGCACACATACTGATAAGACGCTCGGGAGAAAACAAATACATAACTTCATAATCATACTTCGCGTTTTGATTCGGAGTTGCTCGTTGTTCAAAATAAAGTTGGTAATGAACCATCTTTTAAGGCCCAAAGCTTTGAAAATCCCGCTGTACTCACCGAGATTAGAAAAGCAGTCATCAGTGAAATGTTGTGAACACAACAAGGATTTGTTGTACTGCTCTGGTATTGTGGTGAAAAGGAATTTTAGCCATTGGTTCTTCTGATCTTCATTCTTTGGCAGTGAAAATAAAACAAACAAACTCCTCGACATGATGCTCTCACACCAACCAGAGCGTCTGTGTGGGGGGGCAGGTCAGAGTTCCGTTTCTCCCAACATGGTAGGCGGAGATTATTATGCAAAGTGTTCCTAGTGACGTACATAGAGATGGGCAAAAGATTTGAAATCTATAAAGACTCGTTTCAGCGATTCAGAGTCGACTCCTTACTTTAGAAGCCAATAACTTTATAAATCGTGTACTTTTTGGTTTAATTATTTGCACATTGTTTACACTGATGGACAGCTACATCATACACTGTAATACAGGTATTTTTTGATTTCCCATCTGTGTGGCTCTTTAACTTCATTGAGGAACTCAATGCGAGGGCTAATTACGTGATTGATGGTTGTTCATGTCTATGCAATTTAAAGTATTGCTGTAAACTTGGGAATCCATATTTCCATTCTCTTAAACTCATCTTTCCCTAACTTTCGATCTTCCTGCAACTTGTGTGAAGTCGCAGGACGTCTCAGTGATCAGCCGTGAAACAGTGATTCTGTTCAAATTCCCTTTAAAATCTTAAATGATTCCCTTTGAGCTAAATTGACCTGTTTCCCTTACAACGTAAATGTCACGTGAGCAACCTGTAAATCTTCTAATCGCTGTGCGAGAAATCTGAATCAACCACCAAATCTTGCGGACGTTGTTGAACAATTTTGTCCCGTTTCTTTTATGGGCTCTCTATGGGCTTCTGCCTTGACTTTATGCCTCCACGTCCCGCCGATAGCCTCATAAACAGTAAAAGATTGCCTGCGAGCTTCTCATCTTGTCCATACAGTAATTTCTCCACTGTGCGACATAGAGTCGCATGTAATGACGCAATCCTTAGCCCATTTATACAAAAACTGCTTCTACTGGGCCATAACGTAAAAGTATATATACCCACATTTCACTGCTGGTTATATATACTATATATAATTGTGTATGTGACAAATAAAAATCTTGAAATCTTGAAACAAGGTAATGGGGCCTTTTATACTTCTTCGTGTTTCTTTAAAAATAATGAATGGACAAATGGAGTCTTTAAACTCCTCAGATGTAAAGTTATTAGCTGTCAAAGTGACGCCAAAATGAATGGGAGTCAATGGAAATCTAACTGCAGCTGGGGGTCCGCTTATCAATGCTAATCAATAAAATATGAAACCCTGCCCCACTGGTTTCACATCATGGCTGCATCCGAAAACTGAAAAATGCTGCCTTCGGAGGATGCATTCCAAGGAAGGTAGGCATAAAGGCACGTACTAATTCAAAGTTAGCTTTACTTCCCGTCTCCTGAGATGCCTTCATCTGGCCGGTTTTTGGCAGCATAGATGTATCCTTCGCTGCCTATGATATCCCACAATCCTGTGCGTTCCATTCTGTGACAGTTAAACCAAAAAATAAAGATGGCATCTGAAAGCGATCCAATGTAAGTTCCACCTCGACTAACAATCTATCTCTCACTGCGGTCTCCATTTCTCCGAATTGACAATACACTGCTAGATGACGTAACTCCGCTATATACTGACTTGTGGTTTCATCTGCATGCTCTGCGCTCTGTCTGAATTGATATTGAGGAGCAACAACATCTACTCTTGGCGTGAAATTAATATCAAGAGCCGCCATGGCCTCATCATATGTTTTACCCCCGTTTGGCAGTGTATAGAAAAGTCTCTGACCTTCCGTTCTGAGACAATCTAACAAAACTGCATGAACTCTGGCATCAGGTCAAGTATCACTTTGATGACAAGCAAGTATTTAAAAAAAAAAATAATTCTTTGTGGAATAATGGAAAATGGAATAGTGGGCTCTCCAACAGTAGGAAGAAAAAATGCAGGCAAGGGTGCAGATACAGACATCTTCAGATTTTGTAATGTTTGAGACCCGTAATGAAGAATTAAAGAGAGAGAGAATGCCTAATTTCACATAACATCACAAACACTTACTTATTATTTCTCCTTCTCCTCCTTCTCACCACAGAACATTGACTCATGCAGCATCTATTGGACTGACCCAGTATTGCAATCTATAAACATGAACACAGGACATAACATTTGGGTCCAGTATTAATTCCCTCACTTCAACAGGGTTGAGCTTAAAATGCTTCCTTGGGGCAGAGTCAAGACTACACACGAGGGGAACTTAAAAAGAGGGAGAATTAAGGAATTAACAAGTCAAAGGTGTGATGGCAGCTGAAGTACTAATAAATAAGATAACAATAGGGAGGGAACAACAAAGACATAGAGCACATGGTAAACTGTCAACACAAAACAACCTGCTGATCAGACCGAAGTCATTACACCATTCTTTTAACACTTTCAACAAAATAAGTGGCATTATCCCAATTATTATTATTATTTTTTTTTTCTGGTCTCCCACAACTTGACATCAAACATCTCTTTTAAGGGTTTTGCCCATATTCGACTTGAAAATCCATCTTCTGCTAACAGCATGTACTTATTTCCTGACCTTGTTCTAGGATTCAAAGGTTCACTACCATAATCATTTCTTATAATTTTATGATGGTCTCTTCTCAGAGTTGTTACATTTTAGTGTTATTTGTCTATATTTTTTTTGTCTATATTTTTTCCTCCAATTGGAAATATTTATATGATTATCAGATTAACAATTAGGTTAACACTAGGATGTTTCATGTAAGCATGTATTTTTTGAATGATGTTATTTTCACTTTATTTAATTAATTGCTAGCTTGTCCACCTCTCTGTTTCCCCAAGCTATTTCTGTGTCATCTGAGGTATGTCCAGCTTGATGAATTATTGGCCTACTAGATCTAACTCTCTTATTACATCAAAATTTCCCTCCACAGCTCACTGTGAACACAGGCTTTCCATTAAATTTTGCATAGCTGCTTTGTCTCCAAATATCAAAGTTCTCATTTAAACATGCTTTAACATATTTGCTATCTGTTATTAAAACTGCTTGTTTAGCCATCATTTCTTTATATTTTCTAGAAGATTTTAATACAGCCATCACTTTCTGTTTCAGGAACAGAGCCTTTTCCTCTTATTTCTCTCACTTGTTTTGCTTGTATAATATACTCCTTCTTGGCTCTTAACAGAGGCAGGTGCATTTCTCTCCATCTCCTCCCCTTGCCTTCCCTGCTTGCTCTCTTGTCTCGTCTATTGTCTAATACTTCTGAGAGACTCTCTCACTGGTCTCGGTCAAGGTAAATGTTGGGAATAACAACTCCCCCTGAGGAGCACTGCAGTGAGACACTCTGTCTAGCGTTCCTTCCCCCCTCTGTAATGGCGAATGGATCAGATGGCTGCTTGTCTGTGCTTGATTACCTTGACCCCCCAGTTTCTGTCCCCAGTTGCAAAGTTGTGTGTTTATGGTGTATTGATTATGTGCTTTTGTTGCTGAGGTGTTTTTCCTGTTCTTACACTGTGCTCCCAAAGGAGCATAGTCTGGGTGTTGCTTTTTTTCTCCTTCCCAATGTTATGCTGTATCTCTTCTTCCCCTGTACTACTGTATTTTGTTGCCTTGTACCCAGATGTGCAATGACAATAGTTGAATCTTATCTAATCTAATATGCCCAATGTGCTAGATTATCATCTGCAGGTGTCTTTGTTCCATCTGTAAATGCTGTAATTGCTTTAAACAAGATTATTTTCTTTTTCTGGCATTTTTCTTTTCCTTTTTACTATTCTTAAGTTTGGATCTAAAAGTATATTTTCCCATCTTTGCCATCACAACTTTTGAACTTTCAGATCTTTTATTTAATTTTTAGATGCACCTTTATTGTTTCATCTGTTGTAATTATTATATCCTGTCCTCACGTAATACATTATAGACATATAATATTATTGACAAAAGACATATATCTGTAAGATATTCGTTGATATACTTAATGTTTATTATTTACAGTAAAAGTATTTTTTTTCTCTTGCCCTCAGGACCCATATATGGAAATTCCGCTCCATCTAACGTCACACAGAGCCATACTCGAAAAAAACTTTCCGAAACTTGTGACAAACCGGAAGGAGAATTTTTGGAACAGAAATACTCCTTCAAACGTACAACTTAATTTTTGAAACTTTGTCCATGTTTAGCATGGGAATCCAACTCTTTAACAGTGTAAAAAAACCAGTATGCATGAAATAGCATTTCACCCCCCCCCCCCTTTAATGATATATAATTTGTTACTAGTCTGAAAGTTTTATCTGGTTTTGGCAGTAATTGTCACGGTTCATGAATTCACTTTCTCTCTCATCTAGTTGGCGGTTGTGTGTGTGTGTGTGTGTGTGTGTGTGTGTGTGTGTCTGTGGGCGTGGTCACTGATCAGCGATGATCAGCAGCGCCATCTGGATTCAATTGTTTGTTCCCTTTATAAGTTCAGTTACCTGTGTTTCATGTTGTCAGATCGTTGTACTTCCCGGTGTGTTCCTGTACCTGTTCCCGTGTCTGTCTTGTCGGCTGGATTCCCCGTGTTGTCGTCGTTCTTCTTCCCTGGATCACCACTCAGCACTGGATCACAGAGCACCGTCACAAGGATTACTACACTGACCGGGAATCATTCGAGGGATCATCACTGGATTGAGCACCACCACCAGTTGTCCATCGAAGTCCCTGCGTCACAGTTCCACCCTGTCTTGTGTCCGCCCGCCTGTGCTTCTGTGTTACTTCGTCATTTCTGAACCTTGTGCTGAATTAATAAACAGCATTTTGCATTTACATCCTGTTTCTGTCTTACGTAACAATAATTGTATTGGACTATTTATTATTGCAGATTTAACTTCTTGTCACGGTTGGTAAACCATGGCCTTGGGTTTTGCATGTGGGTGGAGTGTGTGTGTTTGTGTGTCTTGCGTCAGCATTGATTGTTTCATGTGGACGTCTCCGTTAATTGTTCATTATCACCAGCTGCAACTCATTACCCAATCCCTACATATTGCCCTGTTTTTCGTCTTGTGTTTATCAGAGCTTGAATGCAGTCCCAGTGTTATATCCTGATCTCTCGTTTCCCATTTCATGTTTCTTTTCGTCTCTGGATTGTCTTCGTCCTCGGAACCCCATCCACTCCTCATCTTCCATGGACTTCACGCTTCACCTGCACATCTCACTCACCACAGTTCCTGTGTCACACTCTCCTGCTGACTACTCACCACCGCGCCCCAGATCACCATTGAACATTGTCACTGCCTTGACTAATACAGCCGAAACTGTAACGCCTCCGCCCCGGGTGCCAACCGAATCGGTTGTTTGTTCCGCAGGAGTTAAATCCGACTTTATTCAATGGGGTTGTAGTAAACCTTACTACATCTGAATTACAACTGGTTGAGGCGGCCAAGTATAGACCAGATTCTGATCAGAGAATCAGGAGAGCAGAAGAAGTCTTTAGCTTGAGACATTTATTTACTCCAATATATGCATCTGCATATGCATCTGGTATGAATTTAGATGTGTTCTACAAAGAAACAAAGGAAATAATTACAAATTTCTCTCTAATAACATAGCACCACTATGGTATTTATCAGCAAATATGCATTTGTAACCCAAATATACAGTGGGGCTCGAAAGTTTGGGCACCCTTTGCAGAATCTGTGAAAATGCGAGGAAATTTTCAAAAAATAAGAGAGATCATACTAAATGCATGTTATATTTTATATAGTACTGTCCTGAGTAAGATATTGTACATAAAATATATTAACATTTAGTCCACAAGACAAGAAAAATGCTGAAATTATTAAAATAACCCCACTCATAAGTTTGGGAACCCTTGGTTCTTAATACTGTGTTCTGTTACCTGATGATCCTCGACTGACTTTCTGTTTTGTCATGGTTGTGCATGAGTCCCTTGTTTTTTCTGAACAGTTAAACTGAGCAGCATTCTTCAGAAAAATATTTAAGGTCCTGCAGATTCTTCAGTTTTCCAGCATCTTTGCATATTTGAACCCTTTCCAGCAGTGACTTTATGATTTTGAGATAAATGTTTTCACATTAAGGACAACTGAGGCACTCCAACACAACTATTAAAAAAGATTCAAACATTCACTGATGCTCCAGAAGGAAACAAGATGCATTAAGAGCTGGAGGGTGAAAACTTTTGAACACAATGAAGATGGCCAAATTTGTCTTATTTTGTCGAAATGTTTTTTTTTTTTTAAATTTAGTTCTGCCCTTCGTAAGCAACAGAAGATACTTGTATGTTTCCCGGTACACAAATTAAGTACAATTTACCTTGATCTTCAAATTCCAAAAGTTTTCACCCCCCAGCTCTTAATGCATCTTGTTTCCTTCTGGAGCATCAGTGAATGTTTGAATCTTTTTTAATAGTTGTGTATGAGTCCCTCAAATGTCCTCAGTCTGAAAAGATGCATCTCAAAATCATAAAGTCACTGCTGGAAAGGGTTCAAATATGCAAAGATGCTGGAAAACTGAAGAATCTGCAGGACCTTAAAGATTTTTCTGAAGAACGCTGCTCAGTTTAACTGTTCAGAACAAACAAGGGACTCATGCACAACCATCACAAAACAGAAAGACAGCCGTGGATCATCAGGTAACAGAACACAGTATTAACAACCAAGGGTTCCCAACTTTTGAGGGGGTTATTTTAATAATTTCAGCAATTTTTTTTTTGTCTTGTGGAATAAATGTTAACATCTTTTATGTACAATATCTTACTCAGGACAGTACTAAATAAAAAATGACATGCATTTAGTATGATCTCTCTTATTTTTTGAAAATTACTCATATTTTCACAGATTCTGCAAGGGGTAACCAAACTTTTGAGCCCCACTGTATGTATATATATATATATATATATATATATATATATATATATATATATATATATGTTATATAACAGATATAGAAGCTGCGGCACAGACAGCATGCTCATATTCATGGAGTGCGCAGCAGTAGACATAACTGTGGCTAATGAGGAAGGCTGAGGTACCAAATACCATGGTAAGGGGCAGTCTGAGATACTGTAGAGACTGGTTATGAAACTGCTTGTGGCAAGTGGAGTGGTTTAGGAAAAGAAACAGTCTCGGTTTCAGTGGTAGGTAATGTCAGCGCCTGTGGCCTGAGTGACAGCTGTGATGTGTTGTCCAGCATGATCTTATCACCCGAGGAAGGGTGTACAGATGATGTCACGGCTGGTGTCTGAGTAAAGAGCTGCTGAGACAATGAGGGAGAGTGTGGACTCACGGCTGGACTACTCTGATTAGGTTGAGGTGGGGGCAAAGGGCTGGCTGGTGAGCCTGGAGGCACAGGAGTGGCTGAACCAGAGTCTTCAATGAGCATAGTAGATACAAGCTTCGCTACCTCAAGTTCAGTCTCTGCTTGTTGCAGCTTGCGTTGTCTCTCTAGATGCTTGGACAAAGCCTTCTTAGCTGCAAGAGCCTCTTCCTGAATGCGCTGAGCTTCCTTTGCTTGTGTCTTCAGCTGCTGATATTCCATGTCCGCGAGTGAGTCCTCCTGTAACTGCTGCCGGAGACTGTCAAACTGTCTCTGCTTAATCTTCTCCTCCAAAACAGCAGTCTGGACATTAGAGACTTATTGGGCTCTCTCGCCTTGGGCAACAAATAACCTAGAGCCGGCCCTGGCCATGGGCCACTTCCCGTTTGAGTGTAACATAGGTTTACCAGCCACTTGTTTTTCCTAGTCTGGAATCTGAAGTCTGAGGGGACGAGGATTCCAGTACTTGGTGGACTGGGAAGGTTTAATGTCCGGAGGAGAGGAGTTGGGTACCTGCTAGGGACATACTGGATCACTCCCTGATTGATGAGTACAATCGACAAGTAGGGTCGTCTGGGAACTCCAGGAGGCATTCCTAGAGGGGAGGGTACTGTCACGGTTGGTGAACTGTGGCCTCGGGTTTTGCACTATGTGGGTGGAGTGTGTGTGTCTTGCATCAGCATTGATTGTTTCACGCGGACATCTCTGTTAATTGTTCATTATCACCAGCTGCTACTCATTACCCGATCCCTACATATTGCCCTGTCTTTGTCTTTTGTTTTTCAGAGCATTGAATCCAGTCCCAGTGTTATATCCTGATCTCTCATTCCCGTTTCATGTTTCTTTTCATCGCTGGATTGTCTTCGTCCTTCCACGTTTGAACTAAGAAACTGTTTCCTTCAGACTGTAGATCTGTTGAATATCAAATTGTACCATAGCTCCATGTCTTTATTTATTTTCTTTTTACTGCTTAAGCTTTAACCATTCTTCCTATGCCAACTGTATGCATGTGTGTGTGTGTGTGTGTTTGTGTGTGTGTTAGACTAGTTTAAGTGTTTATGTAGTTAATAAAGTCTTATTTGTTACACACTTGAGTTTGTTCATTGTTTGCTCATAACTGAAGTCCCTAATCATGCAGATTTTTGCGACATGCTCTGAGTAGTATTGTACAGTAAGATAGTTATTTCCTTAAACAGAAATTAATGTTTGAAACGAAGAGGCTCTTTAAGTTGTTAAATGCAGCCTCAGCTGTATTAGACCACCTGAACGTAGTTCTGGAGGAGGCCAAGGCGGTCAGAGGTGCAGCTAGTTGGCTGAAATTATGAATGAAACGTCGATAGAAGTTGGCAAATCCCAGAAACAGCTGTAGGGCCTTAGGTGAACTGGACTTGGCCAATCTATAACAGCCTTAACCTTGTCAGGATCCATGTGTGCTCCCTCAGAAGAGACGATGTAACCTAAAACAGAGACAGACTGTGCATGAAAAAATGAATTTCTCTGCCTTGACAAAAAGCCCATTCTCTAGCAACCTCTGAAGCACTCGTCTGACATGTTGAACGTGTTCCTGGAGAGACGAAGAAATAAAATCAAAATGTCATCCAGGTAAACATATGAATCGATCTACCATACTGTGATGAGTGGGGCAGGACCAAGAGCCATGGGAATGGTGCGAGGCCGGTGGAGTGATCGGAAATGAGTGACACCTGCTCGACCCACCGGTCTTGAGTCCCACGGAGGAGATCAGAAGGATACAAAAGAGGAGCGATGTTTTGGTTGGGTTTTGGTTTTTGTATGTGCGCGACAGTCATCCAAGAGGGGCTGTCGTGCTGTTTTTGTTTATTTTGTTAATAAAGTTTCATTTTGATTGTCCGCTGGTTCCCGCCTCCTTCTTCCCGTGTTCATGGAGTTTTTATTTTGTCACAGATATCAACACGTCATTCACGAGTGCCTGAAAAACTGCTGGGGAATTGAATTGCATAGCCAGATATTCAAAATGCCCTCTGGGGGTGTTGAAAGTGGTTTTCCATTCATCCCCCTTCCTGATGCGAACCAAATTGTAACCGTTACATAAATCCAATTTTGTGAAAATGGATGCCCCTTGCAATCTCTCGAAGGCTGAAGACATCAATGGCAAAGAA
The DNA here is from genome assembly GCF_003368295.1 of Carassius auratus. Taxonomy (NCBI): domain Eukaryota; kingdom Metazoa; phylum Chordata; class Actinopteri; order Cypriniformes; family Cyprinidae; genus Carassius; species Carassius auratus. The sequence goes on from NC_039289.1 coordinate 14,245,430, forward strand.
CACATATTCTTCACTGTGATGTTGTTCAGCTCTTGGTAATCAATACAAGGTCGCAGAGAACTATCCTTCTTACCAACAAAAAATTACCCCGCCCCCGCAGGAGAAGAGGAAGGTCAGATGAACCCTGTTGCTAGAGAATCAGAAATATATTTCTCCATGGCCTCCCTCTCAGGAATAGAAAGGGAGTAATGTTTGACTTTAGGCGGAGACTTACCTGGTAATAAATCTATAGCACAGTCATAGGGATGATGCGGAGGAAGAGAAGCAGCGTGAGAATTACTGAACACTTCCTTCAGGTCCAGGTAATCTGCGGGCATGTTTGACAGAACTGCTACCTTCTCCTGAAACACAGAACCAGACACAGATGAACAAGCAGACACCAGACAGGATCTCAGCCTCACTGGAAGGAGAGTGGATGATGAGGACTTCCCAACGGAGATCCCACCTGATAGTAGCCTCAACTTTACTACCAGGCTTGCTCTTTTACCGGGCAAGAATGTAAGATATGTCCAGAGCCACCACAGGAAAGACCATGGAACCTCCACCTTTCTCTCTCCTCCTGGGAAAGCCGTGCTCTCCCCACCTGCATGGGCTCGTGATCGACAATGGGACAGACCGTGTTCTCCAAGCTGCTGCTACAAACTCCAGTGCTTCCGGGAGTGCATTTGGATTGAGCGTGTTGCTCCAGTTGATCAATGCAGGCATCAACCCGTAGAGCCAAGTCAATTAATCCGTTGAGTCTAGGAGGTAAATCCAAGATGTAAATCTCTCTCAGAATATGGTCGTCCAGCCCATGTAGGAACATATCCCACTGCGCCTCCTTGTTCCATTTGCACTCTGCTGCCAGCGTATTAAATTTGATTGAGTAGTCTGCCTACCTGCTACTGCTCGGTCAAAGACCCTCTTCATTTCCGCGTTGAGTGCATGGAACGAGGCGCAGTATGGGTCCCAGGTTCTCCTACACCGCCGTTCCCCACAAGGCTGCCTTACCCAGTCAATAGTGGGTAGTGAGAACGAACACCATTTTAGACTTCTCTGTCTCAAATGTTTGGGGCTGCAATGAGAAATGCATTTAACATCTGGTAAGGAATTCTCTACAGAAGTTTGGCTCACTGGCATAACAATCAGGAACGGGTAGGCATGGATTTGATCGATGGCTTGTCTCTGGTACAACATGGGGTGGATCTGCAGGGTGAGCTCTGACACCTGCGCCACGTGCACTTGAACTGGTCTGGTGTTGGTAATGCTCTCCTGCTGATGATCCACCTGGGAGATGCTATGATGGATAAAATCTGCCAGCCAGTAGGAGAGTGTGATACAGGGACTGAGACGGGCGATCCTGAGGTGAGTTGAGGAGATGAAGAATCTATTGTGAGTATGGAAGTGAAGCGATCCGCCTTGAGTGAAGCAGGAACTATCAAGGGCGACAAACACAAGACAAAAGACAGGACAATAAATAGGGAGCAGGAAATGAGTGGCATTTGTAACTGATGGAACATCAGTCAAGCCCACATGAAACAATCAGTGATAATGAGCCACACATATAACCTGGGTAGGGCCCACATAGATCAAAATGAGACAACGGTTCTACCAACCGTGACATGACCTTTGACATGTTTCTAACTCCCTCCTCAGTTTCACTTCTGCTTTTAAATTCTTCCATTATTTTCTCCAATTCTCTAATTATTTTCCTATTAAATTCATAAGCTTCCTAAGATACTATTTGCCCATGCCCACTGAAGCACCCCGCTTGATACCATGACCTTGGCTGGCAGGCTGCGCCGTGCACACAGAGAACGTGCCGTGGGCGGAAGTGAAAGTAAATGGCCGCCCGTTCCTGACCCTTCTGGACTTCGGCAGTATGGTCAGCCTGGTCAAAACGTTGGTCCTACCACCGCGGGTTGAAGCCAAAACAAATCTGCCCATCACCTGTGTGACCGGCGAAGTACTGGCGCAGCAGGTTAACATTGATGCGCCAACCGGTGCCTGGCCAATAGACGTCGGGCTCATCAAGGATCTGCCAGTACCGGTCGTCCTCGGTAGGGACGGGCCGAGATTTGACCGCTTACTCGCCGCCATCACTCAGCCCTCCAGCCCCGCCGGGAACCGCCCAACCCGGAAGTCCATCAAGAAGTCCCAATGGCGTCCCATGTTGCTGGCCTCGGACAGCCCCAAGGATGTTGAGGAACGCCCTCCATCTCCTAACTTCTACTTTGATCTCTACCAGCAGGTGACTGGGGCCGGGGGTTTTCAAAGGAGCAGCATGAGGATGACCGCTTAAAACACTGTTGGGTCCAAGTGAGAGTCGCGGAAGGAAGAGAGCTCCCGCTGATACCGCTGCCCATCATTGAGGTGCCCTTCGAGCAGATTGGGATGGATCTGGTGGGGCAGTTGCCAAAGACTGCCTGGGGGCTTGAACACATCATTGTCATCATGGATAATGCCACCCGCTACCCGGAGACCTATTCCTGCTGTGTATTCGGGTCAGCATCCCATCCCAGATTCTGACTGACCAGGGCACCCCGTTCATGTTCCAGATGATGGCAGACCTCTGCAAACTCCTGAAGGTCCAACAGCTCCGCACCACAGTGTAATACCCCCAGACCGATGGGCTCGTCGAGCAGTTCAACCAGACCCTAAAATAGATGTTGTGCAGATTGGCGGCCAAAGATAAGCGGGACTGGAACAAGATGCTACCCTTTGTGCTCTTCGGTGTCCGAGAGGTCACCGAGAGGCTATTTTATAATAAAATTATACTAGATTTGTTTTATTAAACTTCAGGCGTACTGTTCTCAAAATGGAAACCAAATCAACTCATTATTTAAATGAACATTCTTGTTCATACAGAACTACTCTTACATACAGGTATTAAAGGATCCCTCTCTATACTCTTGTATTTTTGTGGGCTTTACTTTCACAGAGCAAGATGTCCCCCCCTTTAAGACTTCTCAAACCTCAGTAAGCATTCGCCTCTAACTTAAGAGATTCTTACTACTTTTGTGCACATTCAACTCTTTCTGGGTCTATTCAATTTTAGTCTACTCTAGTTATTATAGGATCTTTTTCACCTATCAAACACTATACTCTAGAACATATTGCCTAGGTTGAGCAATTGGTCATTGATCTTGGCCATTGATATGCCCCCGACATGTAGGGCACCATGTTTTACAGTGCTAATTCTTCTACACCAACTACCTTATTTTATTTATTCTCAGGTTAGGTAAAGCAAGTAAAATCTGCCCTATATATCTCATAAACATTCACATTTTCATACTTACAAAACAGATTTCTCTTGTCTGTTCTGTTCAAGTTTAGAAATCAGAGTCTTTTGGCAGATGATCTTCTTAGTTATAGTTAAGCATAAGTTTATTGTATATAGGTTAATTAAATTACAAACAGAATACTAATATAAAAGCAGAAATAAAAACAAACATATATCATTTGCAAGCTTGTTGTTCAGAGGCATCAATGTCAAGGCCCCTGGCACCGGAGAAGCTGTTCCACAGAACCAACATCTGGTTTCCTCATTGCACTTCAGTCCCTTGTAGAGAGCAGGTGGATTCCAGTGTCTTGTGATGTCATGAGGTCTGGAAATACCCTAAGAAGCTCCCTACAAGAAGCCTTCAATTTTTCCCCATATTTCTTCTCCAGGACTTTCTTCCTTGATGCCTCCTGCTCTGAGTCTGCAAAACAGCATTCTACGGTAACATCCCTTTTCTTCAGTTTTCTTCCGCAAAGTTCTTACTAATACTGAACATTTCATTTCTAGCAATAATTTTGCTATATGCTATAAATAGTCAATTAATGCTTTTAAACAATTATAATATAATGTGTGGTGTCTTTCTTAATAAACCACTTAACAAATAAAAACGATTATAATATAATGTGTGGTGTCATTTTTAATAAACCACTTTCCTAATAAAAAGATAACAATATATGCAGTTACAATATAAAGGCATCACATATAAAGAAAAAGGTAAACATGCAATAGGACAAATGCATATTTTCCTCAACAATACATTTACAAATAATTATATATAATTAAGAATATTCAGAATATTAATTATTAATGATCTAATTGAAGATAAGAATATTTAGAATTTCAGCTAAATTACCATAATAAAGTTTATAATTGTCTTCTGAAAACATAAATAGTCTAAGACAAACAAGTTACAACAAAATTATTTTTGACCTTTTGACCAATACATTTCCTTGGTTTACCATGATTTTTTCAAACATTTGTGATCGCTGAATACAGATTTTTTTTTTTTTTTTTTTCATAATTTCCATTTACTTATAAGACAACTCTTCCAGACCTTTTAAAATTGCCAGGTACTTCCAGGTTGTTCATGACTATGTTGCAAATACATTTAAAATCAAGAAGACACACAAAAAAGGAAACCTGGTCTCAATCAACAGTCAAATGATGAGCTGCTGCCTCTGGTGGTATCAACCATAAAAATAAACTCTTTTCAGTAGTAAAAGATGGTAGTAGATAGGCTGTTAATTCAAAGATTAACATGCATATTCTGAGAATGCAGATAAAGAAAACAAAACGTGCACACAAGTACACACATAAGGATACACACACACACACACACACACACAATGTTGATGTTTTTGCACCTTTGCCTTTTGGCTATGTTTGAGCTCTCATAATGTTTAGTGCATTTATATAATCCCATTTGCTTTTATGGTTCTCAATTGCTCCTCTCCCAAACCCAAGAAAATGGGTGCATTTATTTTGCCAAATTTAAATAAGAAACTGATTATTTTGCCTAATTGGATGGAGTGATAACTAGTGTGCATGAGGTGATGACCCAGTGACTGGTAAGATTCTCCAGCGGTCAGAGGAGGACAACCTAAGGCAGGGCTTCACTGCCACTGGGCACCTGAAGGGATGTGTAATCTGTGAAACGGGAGTGAGTGAGATGCTGTGGGGGACTGGAAGGGACTGGAAGAAACTAGTCTGCCCCAACCCAGATTCCACTCCACAATACATGTTCAATCCTGCTCATTTCCCAAAATGGCTTATTATATAAAGATGTAAGTCAACCATTTAGTTTTTTAGATCATTTGGTATGATGAAATCATGCTGCAAATAGTGACCAGTTGTATAATGGGAGCGGGTGTGGGACACAGAGAACCATCTCAGACAATTAGGAGTTGTAACTTCATTAAAATACAGAGTACAGCTGTTACAACAGGAGCAACTTCATTTGCATTATGAACTATAACTATATAAAAGGTTTGAGCTTAGGATGTTCATGGTCCATGCTGTTAAACCAAAGCTTCTACATGTACTTGGTCTTTGCTGTGTTGCAATAACCATCTTCATCGAGATCTTCAATGTCCTGATATTTTTTTTCTTACAGTAGGTCCACTTAAACCGTCTACAGTGAATAAAAGAGAAAACATTTGTTTTAACTGAATTTGATCTGCAAATATCCCAGTGAAATGTAAGATGGATTTGATTATTTAGAAAATAACTACTGCCTTATTAAATGATCAACATGACATAATTACCTTCTGTAACATCATTAGTTACCTGTGCTTATATCTTTATTAATCGTGGCATCAAGAGTGTCATAAATATGAGCAGTTCCTGTAATAAATCAATGCATCTTATGAATTTTAGCCCACATAAAAATATTGCTTTTATGTTGACACTGCTAAACTCAGCTAAATATGTAAGGTGCTATTAACATTTTAAATTGCAGTTAATATTTTCTTATGCATTATTCATAATTAAACGAAACTGAATTACATCAAATAAAAAACAAAAAACAAATGTCAGTTACACAAATATATTACACTTTGGAAGAGGGGAAAATTATTTAAGAATCTCAGCTTGTAAAAAATTATAGTAAAATATTTATGTTTAATGAGTAAAGACTGACCAGACGTGAGTGCTGTATATACTGCTTCACTCTGGTTCTGCTCTGATGTCTGCCTGCTGTTCTTCTGTTGACTGACACGAGAGGGAGACGGAAATCTTCCACCTAGACAAACATAAAAAGATTTTGAGGAAATAAGGGGGTCCAAAAATTACTATAATCTCCTTTTGTGACATATTATACAAAAGTCACTTTTTTCATGTTTGAACACAGTTTTGTGGCTGCAGTGTTTTAAAGCAAATATAGCTTAACCCTTGTGTATTGTTCAAATTCACTACCCTTATGTTCTGGATGAAAACATCCACTCAATTAAACTGCTGTAAAAATGTATCATATAAAAAATAAAAAATAAACTTGCCAAGTTCATAAATGATGTCACTGATTTGGGTGGGTTGGGGGGAAACAAACAAAAATACTTATTTTCAATATAAAAGTAATTGTGGTTGGATTTCTTTTTTTTTTTTTTTACTTTTTATCACAGTCTTGGGCATGTCAAAGATTAGTGACAACATTGGCTTTGATGCATTGTTAGTTTTTGTGCAGCATTATATTTACATTTTATTCGTGGCTGTTTTTGCCCCATTGACTTCCATTATAACAACATTTTTTTGATTGCAAAGCTATGACACCATAAAATCATGCATTCTTCATAAAATCATGCTTCCCTGTTGGGAAGAAATTTTTTTTTTATTTTTACAGTTGATCGCTAGGTGGGACCATTAACCCTTTAGATATGCCTGCACAAAAAAATAGCTTAGTTTCTGACTTGTATATGGAGCTATATGGAGTATAAAAGCATAGTATATGGTGTGTGTGTGTGTGTGTGAGAGAGAGAGAGAGAGAGAGAGAGAGAGACCTTTGCACACTTACCTTAATGTATTTGAGAAAATCAAAATGTACACCTCAGCTCTCAGAACTACATGGAGTAAACAAAAGTGTATGTATGCACCTGCTGCCTTTTGATGGTGGTGACAAGTATAGACTAAACAAAACCAAGGTACGTGGATTTAAACGCTTGCATGCCATCCTGCTGGTCATTTGATGGTGAGAAGAGCAGCAAGCGACACGAGAAAGGGCTTGACTTGTACCAAAGTTTTAGAAATGATTATGCAGCTTGACCCCTCCAGCGAGCTGCAGCTTATTTGAAGTTGGTATTGCATTTTGGTTCATAATACATTATGTTAATAAATCTGATGCAAAGTAGATTTTTTTTACAGGATTTTAAGGTTTTAAACTGGCTTTGCCATCAAGAAAAGACAAGCATTTCACACATAGGCCATCCATACTTTTCACCATCAAAAGGCAGCAGGTGCATAAACACACTTCTTTTTTTATTGTTTACTCCATGTAGTTCTGAGAGCTGAGGTGCATATTTGGATTTTTTCAGATACATTAAGGTAAGTGCACAAAGGTCTTTCTCACTCACTCATACTCTCTCTCTCTCTCTCTCTCTCTCTCTAGTGATAAATATGTTTTAACAGTATTACTACTCTTACTGATACTGCTCAATGGTCCGGTGCTTTAACGGTATTCTTATCGGTACTTTGTGTTGTGTTACCTGTAAAAAACAAGCTTGTCACACCGCGTGCACCGTGTGCCTCCGCAGCGCGCATGAGAGATCTCGCAGATTTCACTGACAAACGTCTTAATAATATTGCAAATTAGAAATGTTTGTTAAGATAAAACGTGCACGATAACATTATTAAGCAAATCTCTTTGGCATCGTCACTCTTTATTATTAAAGCTGCGGTAGGTAACTTTTGAAGCTCTAGCGGTTAATAAACAGAACTGCTTGCATCTTGCGGAAGAACATCATAGCCGGAACTACTTCTCTCTGTTTATGTCTATGAAGAATCACAAAGGTACTGGGTTACTCCGCCGCGGTACCCCCGAAGCAATCTAAAATAGTCAGAATATAAACACTTATTATAGGTGCACCCTAGTGATTCAGGACAAGCCAAAAACACGGTTTGGAAAATGGATTCATGGTGTACTCGCTTATTATATACATTTTTCTACATTTTGAAAACAAACAAAGTTACGGACAGCAGCTCTGATTGGTTGTTTTTTACCGGGAGCGGATGAATTTCTGCAAATGGCAATAGGACCACTGGGAGGAGCCAGAGGAGCTTGATTTTTTCACAGATTATCTGTCTCATTTTCTACTGTGAGGACATAATTACAGGTTTAACAAATAGGTAAAAAATATATTTTTACAAAAGTTACCTACTGCAGCTTTAAGCGGGAGTTACTGTTATGTCTGTGCGTGCGCCGCAATTGTTGTGGAGTGTGTGTGTGACTCACAGACAGCCTCCGCAGCGCGCATGAGAGGTCTCGCAGATCTCACAGGCAAACTTCTTAATATGATCACACATTAGAAATGTTTGGTAAGATAAAATGTGCACAATAACATTATTAAGCAAAAATACATAGTACATTGATTTGTTTCCCCTCCAGTACCAAAAGCAGAACCAATACCGTAAGATCTTACTGATACTACGGTCTTTCACAATTTAGCCCCGGGGCCATTTTAATACTGGGTTTCGGTACCCATAACTAGTGAAAAACTGTAAAAAAATAACTAATTTTACCTCTTCCCAAAGGGAAAACCACAAACAATCAAGAATGCATGATTATATGTTGTCATGGCTTTAGCAATCAAAAAATATAGTTATAATGAAATTCAATGGGGCAAAAACAGCCACAAACAATAAATGAGGGAGAAAAAAATTAAATCTAATGCTGCACAAAAACTAACAATGCATCAACTACAATGGTGTTACTAATGTTTGACATGCATGCCCAAGACTGTGATAAAGGTAAAAAAAATAAATATCCAGTCCACAATCACTTTATATATTGAAAATATGTTATTTTGTGTGTACCCCTCCCCCCCCCCAATCAGTGACATAATTTATGAACTTGGTAATTAAAGAGTTAAAATGTTGGCTTTTTTAAAACATTTGGTAGTTTTGATCAGGACTGAGGTTGATTAATAGATTTATGCAAATAAATATAAAAAATGTATCAGATTTTTTCAGCAGTTTAATTTAGTGGATGTTTCCATACACAAACATAACAAAAGGGTAGTGAATTTGCCCACAGTGTTGTTTGCCCACAATTGTTGTTTTTGACAACTTTCAAAATAAGATTTGTCACCAAAAATCATTCCATTTGCTGAAACATAGAGAAAGTTGTGTATAGTTGTGTAAAATAAGACTCAACTTTACCCCCTAGTGGACAAAAACGTCCCCAATAACGCATAAGGGTTAATAAAAGAATGGCAAACAGGGTGGCAAAAGGAAATTAAGGGTAGAAACTATTTTTCTATAAAACCAAACAGTAGAAACAGAAGGGTTTTACCTGTGCAGAAATGTTAATGTAGAAAGAAAAATACTTTTTGATAAATTGGCAGGAATTGGAGTTGAAGTGGTTTCTGTTACTTCTTTGTTTGGTCATAGTGACAAGCATAGACTGATCTCTGAGGCATTTCTTCAGTTCCTTGTATTATACAGGACTGTATATAAGAATATAGTTCAAACTTTGACCTTAGGAGGGCAGTAATATGTCTAGTAGCATCTACACTGCCAGAAAGCCTCAAGGAGAAGAAGAAGTCCACATTACTGTTTTCTTGCTGTATCTGATGGAGATACAATATTAGCGCCAAAGTGGCATTTCAAGTGTCTTGTGTTGGGGTGCTAAAGGTAACGCTACCATTGTCTCTGGCCGATTTCACTGATGCTGCCTTCAAGTGCTACCAGAATGATCATAAATAGGAATGTAGTTGTTAAAAATTGCATATGAAAGCAATGTGAGTTAGCTTGAATCTGTCGAGGTCATAATCACAAGTGGGACTTTGTCAATATTATCTCTCCATGCTCCCTGTCCGTGTGATTCATAAACATGCATTTATTATGCACAGTACAGTACAGTATTTTTTTTCTGTAAAGATAACAGGTTTGTATTCATAGTGGTTATTTGCAATGTCCAGGATTGAACATTTCATCTTGTCCCATCAGACTGTCCCACCAATATTGCATGAACATGATATTAAAACTCCACCCTTTTCTGAAAAGGGAGGCGGGAGCACTAGCTCATTTGCATTTAAAGGGACAAACACAAAAATAGCGAGTTGTGGATCATACCCTAAAAGTGGTAATTTCAACAAGCTATAAAAATTATCTGTGGCATATTTTGAGCTAAAACAACATCTGGGGACATCAGAGACCTATTTTAGATCTTGTAAAAAGGGGCATAAAAGATCACCTTTAAGCATAAATTTGCTAATTTGTAGTAGTCTATAATTTGGAGTAGTACCTGCTCAGCAGAAAACTATCCAAAAACCCTTTAAAATCAGTCAACACACAGGTTTTGTCAGTTTCGGAGACCGGCTACATTTAGATTACCAGCTATTGAAGGATGATAGGTCACAGGTTTAGGAAATGTGTAACTGAATTTTAAAATGACAGAAGATAAACCTGTGTTGTTTCTGTAGCGACACAGCAGGACCAAGACGACAATGATCAAAAATGTGAGTCCAGCAGTCACTCCAACTATCACAGGACTGAGATCATCAGATCCTGATGTTCTGGAGAAAGCTGAGATCAACACATTGTACAGTCTTATTAGTGCTGTATATTACACAGAAACATTTCAATCGTGTTTACAGTTCCTGCTCTCACCTGTGACTGAGATCCAGCTCTTGGGTGACTCTCCTCTCTCTCTGTGTTTGCAGGAGTAGAAACCCTCGTGTGACTTTGAGAAATTAGAGAGGATCATCTCTGTAATATTATTCTGGATGAGTGTCCCATCTTTATAGAAATCAGCTCTGAGGTTTGGTGGAGTTGAGTATTTATCTAAACAGTGTAGAGTCAGATTCTCTCCTTCAGTCACAGGATGAACAGGACTCTCCAGAATCACACCAGCTACAGAAACAGAGCAAACATCAACTGATGAATAGTAAGAATCAATGTGGTGACAACAACAACAATAATAATAATAATGCATTTTATTTAGAGGTGCCATTCAAAACACTCAAGAACAACTTACAAATGAATGACAACCATAAATAAAAGGCAGTAATACAATCTAAGCAACATCGATTCAACATTAAAATAATCCACAAAATAAAAATAAATATTAAGGAAAAGATCATTTAACCATTTATTAAAAATACTGTATATGTATGTGTGTGTGTGTGTGTGTGTGTGTGTGTGTGAGAGAGAGAGAGAGAGAGAGAGAGAGAGAGAGAGAGAATCTGTGTGTGTAAGTGTTTTTATGTTTCTGCCCCTGCCCTTTCTTCACAATGTTGTAGCACTTTAATTCATAAATGTGATCTAACACAGCTAAAGGGTAAATTTTGACCATATATGCTGTTTATATTGCTTGTAATCTGGATGAAATAAACATCTGTTGAGTATTTTTTGTTGTCCCACAAACACTGGCTGAGTTACAAAAATATGAACTGCACACAAGGGTTAAAAAGATTTTCAAAAACATTGCGAAAGAGAGTTCCACAGCAGGAATAACAAGAGAAACAGACGAGGAAGTTCTAATGGTGTGTGAGCACCTTTTACGGATCACTCGGAGACAGAGGAGTAACAGATGATGTAGATGTTTATTTAAAGACACAAGCAGAGGAGCAGGTAGTGAGGAGTGGATGGGTGTTGGGAACCGTGCCAGGAAGGAGGTGAACACACACACACACGCACCGTTGGGGTTTATAGGAGTCTTCGGGAATAATCCTTAGGGAGAAGATGAAGGAGGAGTAGTCTTCAGAGTATATCCTTGGAGAGAAGGTAAAGAGAGGTTAGTCCTTGTAGTTAGCGCAGATGAATGATCTTGTCGCGAATGTGACCGGACAATGACTGGGTGCGTGTGTGTGGCCTTTATAGTGCTGTGGTCAATGGCAGGTGATGAGGATCAGGTGGTCATGGTTAGAACTCAGGTGAGGGTGTGCGCCGTGATTGTGTGGAGGTGGAACCTGGCATGTTTGTAACAGTACCCCACTTCCCAGGGCCCGCTCCTGAGGGCCGGGGACCCCGACGACATGGTGGGCGTCCTCTTCCTCTGGGAGCAGGTCGGTTGGGGTGCATGGAGTGGAAGGTATCCAGCAAGGTGGGGTCCAAGATGTCGTTGCGTGGGACCCAGGAACGTTCCTCTGGCCGTGTCCCAGACCCTCTCGCTCTCCCGGAACCAATAGTCGACCGTGGGAACATAAGAGGGCTCTCCAGACCAGGGGAATAGAGGTGGTTGGTAGCCGAGTACGCACTGGAAGGGTGTGAGTCCGGTGGTGGGTTGACGGAGGGAGTTCTGTGCGTACTCGGCCAACCCCAGGAATTGGTTCCAGGAGTTCTGGTGGCCGTGACAGAAGGTACAGAGAAAGCGTCCGATCTCCTGGACCTTTCTTTCCCTCTGCCCGTTGGACTGCGGGTGGTAGCCGGAGGACAGGCTGATGGCCACACCTAGGAGGGAGTGAAATGCTCTCCATACCCGGGAGATGAACTGGAGGCCCGATCCGACACAATGTCCTCTGGAATGCCGAAGTGCCTGAAGACATGGTTAAACATCAGTTCTGCCGTTTCCATGGCAGTGGGGAGACCCTTCAGAGAAAGAAGACGACAAGCTTTAGAAAATCTATCCACAATTATCAGAATACAGGTATAGTTGTCAGAGGGTGGAAGGTCCGTTATGAAATCCACCCCTAGGTGTGACCCCTAGGGTTGGGAACGGGCAGAGGATGAAGTTTTCCAGATGGTAGATGGTGAGGACTTTTTGACATGGCGCAGCTGGTACATCCACTCATGTACCTTCTGACATCCGAGGCCATGTTGGGCCACCAGAAGCGTTCCCGTAGCAACAAGAGGGTTCCATTAACTCCCGGGTGACCAGTGCCAAGGGATGTATGGGTGGAGTGGATGAGAGGAGTTCGCTGTGTCCTAGGAATATATTGGAGACCTGGTGGGCAACCCGGTGGAGTGTTGTTGGGGGCCTCGGCTGGAGGGAGAGTTTCTGCAGGCCAGGAGATAGGGGCGACTATGACCTTGTCCGGAAGGATGGGTTCGGGATTCTCTGACTTTTCCTCGGGTGCGTAACATCTGGACAGAGCATCGGCCTTTACGTTCTTAGCCCCAGGGCGGTAGGTGATGGTAAACTGGAAGCGGGTGAAGCATGGCGCCCAGCGGGCTTGTCTGGGATTGAGTCTCTTGGCTGCTCTAAGGTATTCCAGATTCTTGTGGTCTGTGAGTACTTGAAAAGGATGTTTGGCTCCCTCCAGCCAATGTCTCCACTCCTCCAGGGCGAGCTTGATGGCAAGTAGCTCCCTATTTCCAATGTCATAATTTACCTCCGCCGGGTTGAGTTTCCTGGAGAAGAAGGCGCATGGATGGAGGCGGCTGAGTGTCCCCTGCTGCTGGGATAGGACCGCCGGTGTGGAGGCAGCTTGGAGGCCCGCTTTGGGCAGAAGACATCGCTGAAGGGGGCGTAGCACTTGGCTATGAAGATGGACTGGTTCTCGACAGGGCTTTCAATGGATGTGGAGTATACTGGTAGTGGTTTGGGGGGACGTTCCACCATGGGACGAGAAGGACAAACGAGGCATCCAGCTATGGTATGCCCCGAAGCTGCACAGTACAGACAAAGATTCTGGGCCACCCGTCTTTGATGCTCCGCCATAGTGAGGTGGTAAGAGTCCACGAGCATGGGTTCGTTGGCTGGTTCTGGAGAGCTGACATTCTCTGGTCGGCAGAGCGGTGTGGAGGAATGCGCCTGGCCCTGGTGCTCTTCTAAGCATGACTGCATACGAGTGGAGAAGTGGATGGATAGCTGGATGAATCGCTCGAGGCCGATGGTATCCTCGTATGCAGCGAGATGCAACCGCACTCTGGGTTCCAGTCCTTGACGATAGGTAGTGAGCAGGGCCTGTTCGTTCTACCCACTGGAGGCCGCCAGAGTTCTGAACTGCAAGGCATAATCATTGACAGACATTTTCCCTTGTTTCAAGTTGTATAATCTCTCACCTATCGAGGAGTCCCAGGCAGGTTTGCCGAAAACTTCCCGGAAGTGTTCGATGAAGCTAGATTATGACTGGGTTACAGGGTTATTCTGGGTCCAGAGAGAGTCTGCCCACTGCAATGCCTTGCCTTGTAACTGGGAAATTATAAAAGCTACCTTGAATCGGTCCGTTGGATATGAAAGCAGTTGCATCTCCAGGACCAGTGAACACTGAAGCAGGAAACCGCTGCATTCCTCCGCCGAACCAGAGTAGGGCGCTGGCCGGGCCATGGGTCAGTCATGCACGGCAGGTGAAGGAGGGATGACGGGGTTAGCGGAAGTGCTCGCTGGTGGTGGTGATGCGGGTGCTGACATGAGTGTCCGACGGAGTGCATCAACCAGTTCCTGGAAGGGGTCCATGAGGCTCATGCTTGCGTCTCTCGGTGAGGGTGCGGTCATCTGTTACGAATCACTCGGAGACAGAGGAGTAACAGATGAAGTAGATGTTTATTTAAAGACACAAGCAGAGGAGCAGGTAGTGAGGAGTGGATGGGTGTTGGGATCCGTGCCAGGAAGGAGGTGAACACACACACACGCACCGTTGGGGTTTAGAGGAGTCTTCGGGAATAATCCTTAGCGAGAAGATGAAGGAGGAGTAGTCTTCGAAGTATATCCTTGGAGAGAAGGTAAAGAGAGGTTAGTCCTTGTAGTTAGCGCAGATGAATGATCTTGTCGCGAACGTGACCGGACAATGACTGGGTGCGTGTGTGTGGCCTTTATAGTGCTGTGGTGGATGGCAGGTGATGAGGGATCAGGTGGTGATGGTTAGAACTCAGGTGAGGGTGTGCGCCGTGATTGTGTGGAGGTGGAACCTGGCGTGTTTGTAACAGCACCAAAATGTAATTTAACAATTTGCAAGAGTAGATTACACACAAAGTCAAAGCAAAGATGAGAATAGATGCAAATTTTCTTAGCGGAGAGGGGGGGGGGGGTTATGAAATATATATAAAAAAATAACAAATAAACATTTATTCGTTTACATGACTACTGGTTTCGTCTGGTCAGAGGAGAACTGGCCCCCCAACTGAGCCTGGTTTCTCCCAAGGTTTTTTTCTCCATTCTGTCACCGATGGAGTTTCGGTTCCTTGCCGCTGTCGCCTCTGGCTTGCTTAGTTGGGGTCACTTCATCTACAGCGATATCATTGACTTGATTGCAAATTAAAACAGACACTATTTCAACTGAACAGAGATGACATAACTGAATTCAATGATGAACTGCCTTTAACTATCATTTTGTATTATTGAGACACTGTTTTCCAAATGAATGTTGTTCAGTGCTTTGGCGCAATGTATTTTGTTTAAAGCACTATATAAATAAAGGTGATTGATTGATTGATTGATTGATTGACATGAGGGTAAATGAACAAGAGCTGCACAGTTCTGGATAAATCACAATGATTTTTTTTTTAATGACTCAGCGGTTGAGCAATGGTTTAATAGTCTTGTGGACTTGTTGTCATTTAGGAATGAGATTGAATGGGTGAATGAATTGACATCAAAATTAATTTATATCTGAATCATAAACTGAGGGCTTTGTGAACTGAATAAATACAGAAACACAGACTCACGGTGCACAGTGATATTAACAGGATGAGTTTTCTCTCCAGATTCAGACTCACACCAGTACACTCCAGTGTCTTCTGTGCTGGTGGATCTGATTGAACATGTGGATCCTGTTTGTGATCCCCACAGAGACGAACAACCTTCCAGCCGCCCACGGTCTGTGTATCTTCTCATTCTCCATCCACCAGAGTTACTCTGCTCCTCACAGCTCAGGGAGAGAGAGACATCTGTGAAGTGTTGAGTTCTGCTGGGACTGACGATCAGAGAGACTGGAGGAGAAACACCTGAGAAGACAATTACAACTACACTGCAGAAATCAACTCAAGACACTTTTATTGATTTAACACTTCGCACAACCTAAATAGATTCAAAGCAGCTTTTCAGAAAAAAAAAACATTAAAGTTGTAATATCTGAAATCCATAAGTCATCACTTAGTATTTCTATTTAAAATTCATAATCAAACTTGCATCTTATTATGCCATCAGCAAGAAAGCCAAAGACAACTTTGACAGTCAGCAGAAACCTCCATAAACTGTTAAAAGTCATTTTACTAATAGACTATAATATACCTAGAATCAAGGTCTGGTCAATGACATACAATTTCACAATTAAAACACTGTTTATTAAATAGGTCAGATAATAAATTTAATTATTTTCTCTCAAGTCCACTTGTGTAAGTAACATTTTTGTGCCACAGAACTTATATTTTAGTTTTTAATGATAATTTTAGGTAAAGCTTTAGATTACAACCCGCGACGAACTACGAAGGTAAATAGAATTTACTGTACAGTAAAAAAATTTATAACTATTCAGCACCTCTCTTCAGGTATGAGGGAACAATATGCTAAGTTTGGGGAATAAAAGGGGAACAAGGTGGATTTAGACAGTAATTACAGAGAAAAATATTGCATCAAATCAAATTAAACCCTTTACTTTCTTATTGTTATTATTATTTTATAAATGTTTTGCTATAAAACATCACAGTATGCATGCACTGAAATATAAATGTTGTATTATGTATTTTTCTGTGAACAGCTGGAAAAAGGAAAGCTTGTTTTAAACTGTATTGAACCTTGATAATATATCATACACAGTTATTTGGTGATAGTTGTGTTATGAAGCTGCTCGTGTGAAGTTGCTGAGATCGGTGAATAAGCTTTCATAAGGTGAGTAGATTTGTGAATTATAAATCATAGCAGAAACTCATAAACTCATTCCACTAGATGTCCAGGTTTATTGTTCAGTCTCCATCGTGTATCCTTTAATAATAGAATGGTTAAAAATACCTAGGCCTATAATAAAATATCAATATAAAATAAAAAAAGTATCCTGTCTTTCTAAATCAATATCAAACACAGAGATGTATAAAGTACTAGAGACCAATACTTGAGTAAAAGTACAAGTACTCTATCAAAAAAGTGACTTGAGTAGAAGTTGAAGTGCTCTTTAAGCACCACACTTAAGTAGAAGTACTAAAGTATTCAACACTTTTTGTACTTAAGAATTGCAAGTAGTCTATTTTAAAATTTACTACTCAAGTACTGAAAGTAAAAGTAGAAGAATTGTGTTATGTAGCTATTAAAGAAAGTAGTCAAAAGTTTGAACATATTGTTTTTACTATTTCAAATGATTAACCTAAAGGACAATCATAATTCCTTTGACTGTAACTTCTTGTAAACAAAATATGGTTACTAGGGTTAGTTAGCCCAATTTGCAAAATGATGTCATTAATAACTTACCCTCATGTTGTTTCAAACCCATAAGACATTGGTACACATTGGTAAAGGAGATCAAAGTGGCAAAGAGGAATTATTCTGAAAAAATAAGGACTCAGTTCACTTCCAACGACTCCGCATCAGTGTGGAAAAGTCTAAAGAAGATCACCAATTACAAGACACCATCCCCCAGCACTGTAGAGAATCAACGACTGGCAGACGATCTAAAAGTTTTACTGCAGGTTTGAAAGAACACCCATCACCTGCCCTGAACGCCTCCCCACACAACCATTCACACCCTTCACAATTCCTGCAACCAGCCCTGAATGCCTCTCCAAACTACCGTTCACACCATTAACAGCTCCTGCAACCCATCCTGAACACCTCTCCAATCAAGCACTCTCACCATTCTCACCTCCTGCATCCCCCCTCTCCCCCACACCTGCAATTCAGATCAGCGAGGATGCGGTGCGCCAGGTCTTCCGGAAGCAGAAAAGGAAAAAAGCACCAGGCCCAGATTGTGTAACACCAGCCTGTCTGAAATCCTGTGCTGACCAGCTGGCCCCCATCTTCACACAGATCTTCAACAGATCGCTGGAGCTGTGCGAAGTCCCTTCATGCCTCAAACGTTCCACCATCATCCCCATCCCTAAGAAACCCAAAATTACAGGACTAAATGACTACAGGCCTGTGGCTCTAACGTCTGTAGTCATGAAGTCATTTGAAAAACTGGTGCTGGCCCACCTGAAGGACATCACTGGGCCCTTGCTGGATCCTCTTCAGTTTGCCTACAGAGCAAACAGGTCTGTGGACGATGCAGTAAACATTGGACTGCATTATGTTCTTCAACACCTAGACAGACCGGGGACTTATGTGAGGATCCTGTTTGTGGACTTCAGCTCGGCCTTCAACACGATCATCCCAAACCTCCTCCTGCCCAAACTAAATCAGCTCTCCGTGCCCACCTCCATCTGTCAGTGGATCAACAGCTTCCTGACAGACAGGCAGCAGCTAGTGAGGTTGGGAAAATACACATCCAGCACCCGTACAATCAGCACCGGAGCTCCCCAGGGCTGCGTTCTCTCCCCACTGCTCTTCTCCCTGTACACCAACGATTGCACGTCTAAGGACCCCTCTGTCAAGCTCCTGAAGTTTGCAGATGACACCACACTCATCGGCCTCATTCAGGACGGTGACGAGTCTGCTTACAGACAGGAGGTAAAAGAGCTGGCTGTCTGGTGCAGTCTCAACAACCTGGAGCTTAACACCCTCAAAACAGTGGAGATGATCGTGGACTTCAGGAGAAACCCCCCTGCACTCCCCCCACTCACCATCATGAACAGCACTGTGACTGCAGTGGAGTCATTCAGGTTCCTGGGCACCACCATCTCTCAGGACCTGAAGTGGGACAATCACATTGACTCCATCGTAAAAAAAGGCCCAGCAGAGGTTGTACTTCCTTCGCCAACTGAGGAAGTTTAACCTGCCACAGGAGCTGCTGAAACAGTTCTACTCCACCATCATTGAATCCATCCTCTGCACTTCAGTAACTGTCTGGTTCAGCTCAGCTTCTAAATCTGACCTCAGAAGACTACAGAGGGTAGTCCGGACTGCTGAGAGAATCATCGGTACAACCCTCCCTTCTATTCAAGAACTGTACTTATCCAGAGTGAGAAAAAGGGCTGTCAAAATCACTCTGGACCCCTCACATCCAGCGCACTCCCTCTTTGAACTGTTGCCATCTGGTCGACGCTACAGAGCACTGAGCACTAGAACGACCAGACACAGGACCAGTTTCTTCCCTCAGGCAATCCATCTTATGAACAGCTGATAATAACGGCGAACACACTACACTTTATATTTATATACACACACACTTTATTTATCTAACACACATACTTAGTATACACTTAAATTTTGCACACAATATATATGTACATACATAACTTCATTTTGTAATATACCTGCCTACAATTGTCATTTGTATATTGTCATTCACTATCTACTTATTTGTATTTTTTATTCTTTTATTATGTGTTTTATGTTCTGTCGCTGTCATTCTGTTGTACTGCGGAGCTTCTGTCACGAAAACAAATTCCTCGTATGTGTAAACATACCTGGCAATAAAGCTCATTCTGATTCTGATTCTGATTCTGATTCTGAAGACATCAGAGGGTCATTTAGAATTTTTTGAAGCATCGAAAATACATTTTGGTCAAAAAATAGCAAAAACTACGACTTTATTCAGCATTGTCTTCTCTTCCATGTCTGTTGTAAGACAGTTAAAAACAAAGCAGTTTGTGATATCTGGTTCGCGAACGAATCATTCGATGTAACCGGATCTTTTTGAAACAGTCCACCAAAACGAATTGAATCGTTTTAAACAGTTCGCGTCTCCAATACGCATTAATCCACAGATGAATTAAGCTGTTAACTTGTTTAATGTGTCTGACACTCCCTCTGAGTTAAAACAAACCCGGAGTAATTCATTGACTCAAATAGTACACTGACTGAACTACTGTGAAGAGAGAACTGAAGATGAACACCGAGCCGAGCCAGATAATGACTCGTTCACGAGTCAAGAACCGTTTCTGTCAGACGCGTCTGATTCGTGAACCGATGAGCTGATGATACTGCGCATGTGTGATTTAGCGTGAAGCAAACCGACACACAGAGTGTCTGAACCGAACTGATTCTTTTGGTGATTGATTCTGAACTAATTCTGTGTTAATGTTATGAGCCCAGGTGCAGTAAACGCCAATGACGCCATTGCATCGAGCGCAAAAGAATCTGTGAACTGTTTTCTTCAACTGGTTTATTGAATCGAACTGTCAGAAAGAACTAACGTTACTGGTCATCCGAGAACCGATGCAACCGGTTCTTGACTCGTGAACGAGTCATTATCTGGCTCGGCTCGGTGTTCATCTCAATCTTCACAGCAGTTCAGTCAGCACGCAAAGTCTTCTTAATCGCTTGTTTCGCTCAATGATGTGCCAGCTTCATCAAATCTGCCATCTACAGTTCTGGCAGTGGTTTGTAATGGAATGATTCGTAACATTATTATAATTGTAACAAGTAACGATGCAGCACATAAAAAAAAATATCGGAGTAAAAGTATTAAACTCAGCGAAAATATGTGTAACGGGATAAATTTTATAGATGAGGGTTCTTTAATTAAATCCTGCTGTAATGTGATCGCGCTTCCTATTGGCTGCGCTGGTGGCGCTATAGCGCACGGAGTTCGAATGAACTGCAGCAGAGCTAGAGGGAACTGCTGTGGGTGAGTCGTTTCTGTTGCAGCTCCACATTAAAAGTAAAAATACTGGTTTTATATTGAATGTTAGGAGATGTATGTTAGGGATTGCACACAGTGGACATTAATTGATTTTTGAGTGTGTTTTCTGTTCGTATTTTTGGGTAATTTGATAGTTTTATTTCTGTTTGCACGAACTCTTTTAATGTGCGCCATTTTTTCCATGTGCTCTCTAAAATAAAACTGAAATCATTTCTCAAACAGATGGAGCTGTATTAGCGTGACTCACAATTCTCTTCTTTCCACTGCTCTGTGTGCAGGTAATTTTCATAAAGCATTTAAGAATTTACATATGTTTAGAATGTTTATTGTAAACTGTTTTTGTAGAGCTCTCAATTCATTGTTTTACTCTCAATTCATCAATTTTATTCTACTGTTACCGTAAAATGGATGATTATTTTGTACTCTGTATATTATATGATCACAAAACATTACATCTAGAAAGAGTATTGGAAAAAGTGTGTATAATTTCCTGGATAAAAATTACATTTCAAAATGTGTTTTACTTTTGTTGTTTTAAGTACAACAATTTGAGTAAACCGTTATACTGAGAACAGCAGAGCTAGAGGGAACTGCTGTGGATGGAGCTGTATTAGCGTGACTCACAATTCTCTTCTTTCCACTGCTCTGTGTGCAGGGAAATAAAGTAAAATATCATCCACAATCTGAGTGTGTGTGAGTGCTGTGGAAGAATGGGGCAAACCGGGCCAGATCAAACAAAGGTCACATTGGTGCCGTGACTCAGGACTTTAATCAAGGTGGTCGAAGATCATCCCAACATCGGACCGGCAGACCTGTCGTAATTCTTCTGCACAGGACCTTCAGCTAAGCTTTTATTAGTTATTGCTGGACTTTAAACTAAAAAAAAAAAAAAAAGAAAAAGAGGGAAGAGACTTTTGAATGGACACTCTGAAGTGGTTTGATATTTTATTGACTCCGGGTATCACAGCAGTATAATATAGTACACACATTGGTTTTTTTCTTTTCCCATTTATATACTCCTATTACTTAATTATGGAAAACAATAGGTTAACGGGATCTCGTTATGTGGGCAGTCCAGTTAGTGTTGGTCGAGGGAGAGGTCTATTAGTGACACCTATTCCTTTCCCAGATATTAGCTCTAATATGGGTGCCACTAACAATGGTATGGGGTTAGAAGCAAATGCATTTCTTTAGCCAAATACTAATGAAAACCCTGTTATTGTGAATTGCACTTCTGAAACTACACGGCCAATTAGTACATCAACTCCAGTCCTTACCAGTGACATGATGAGTCAGATGGGTAACATAGTGCAGCAAGTAGGCCTTCAACTGGCAGATAGTATCCTTGCACATTTGAATTTGCAAAGTCAATCAGAAGTTGCACCTAAGCAAACTCAAAATAACCACAATAGTAGATTCACGCCTGAGCAGTGCTCCATGTCAAGTGCATCACAGATTCAAGTAGTGCGTCAGAGGGAAGTTAAAGATCCTCCTACTTTCAGAGGCGATACATCAGACACTGTTACACTCGATGAGTGGGTGGAGCTCATGAAGAACTTCATAAAAAAGGGGTTTCTGCCTACTGAAGAGCAAGGTGAAGAAATTTTAATCCACTTGAGAGGCAAAGCCAAAGATGTTGTTAAAGTGGGGATACTGTCAAGCGGATTAGATATCAGAACGAATCCAGATGCAATCTACACCTTAATACGGAAGCATTTCAGTTGTCATCAGTATTCTCCTGTCCCTTTACAAGATTTCTACACTACTCTTCCAGAACCTCGGGAGGATCCCTTTGATTACTGGTTACGCCTGAACCGTACTGCTGACATCACAGCTGAATGTCTGAAACAACAGGGAAAGGTACTAGACAACCAACTGAACGAAGTCACACGCATGTTCATTTGGAACTGTCCAAATTCAGATCTAGCACTGACGTTTCGTTCAAAAACCATTGACAAATGGACGGCTCATGAAGTGCAAGAGATCCTTAACGAGTATCATTCAGAGAAAAATCTCAGAGCCACTGGACAAGGAAACAGACAGATTGAATGTGAAAATGCGTGTAAGTCCTGGCCCAAACACAGTGAAAGCTGAACGAGATTCACTTCAGTCAAAACAGTCAGAAAACATGGCTCTGGAAAAAGTGATCGATATGTTGGAAAGAGTTCTGATGAATAATAGTAGTAATGCACAGGCGAGCAAGGAGTATAGGAAGAGAAACACCATGCCAAGAATTCCAGGCTTGAATGATACACCGTGCTTAGTGTGCAAGGACATGTCACATTCTGCTTTTACTCACTGTAAAGACAAAAGGCTCTGTTTCCAGTGTTTTTCACCTGACCATCCCAGATTCCGGTGTCCAAAGGAAAGGAAGAATGCTTCCTCAGCCAACCAGCAGTCAAACTAAGTGATCTACGTGTGAGGGAGGATCACGTAGATCTTGAGAGTGAATCTCCCATATCCAGTTTTGAAGATGAAATGGATTATGAGTCTTTATGTCAAATGTTCAGTGATGTAACTTCAGACAAAACGGTCATCTTTCAGGGTGTTCAGAAAGTTCCAAAAGCTGATAGCTTGTTTTACACATCTGTTTCAGTTGAAAATGATCTCGTCATTAAGGCTTTAATTGATAGTGGATCAATGGCATGTACTATTAGCGAGTCCACTGAAGAACGGGTGCTGAAAAATATCCCAGATATGATAAGTCAGCCAGCAGAAGATATTGTTATTGTTGGTTGTGGTGGCCAACGTGTTGCCCCCACTGCAGTCTATGATCTTAAAGCTACAGTGTACGGTTGCTCCATGATAATTCCTGCTTTAGTTGTGCCTGGGCAGACCGAAGAGATGATTTTGGGCACAAACGTCATAAAGAGACTTCTGATGCAACTGAGAGAAACTGATGGTTACTGGAGGCTCATGTCTAAGTCAAGTAACAATGAGAGTGATGAGTGTTGTATGTTTCTATCTCTTTTCTCAAATGCAGAAAGATGGAGAGGCGAATCCAAACCTGAAAAAATAGGTACAGTAAAGTTACATAGGAGTGTGATTTTGGAGCCACAAACAGAACATCTGGTTTGGGGTAAGCTACCTCAGTCTTCTGTCTTGTCAGTAGGCAGCACTGTCATTGTGGAGCCGACCAAGTCCAGATCAAGACCAAGGCGAATATTGGTCGGAAGGGTCATTACACCACTATGGGGAGATGGTTCTATCCCCTTAAAAGTCATCAATCCCACTAATCACAGAGTTGTGTTGAAGAGAAATGCAAAAATAGCTGACGTGTCACCTTGTATTGCTGTGCAAGATTTACCGTTGCCGAAACAGATTCAATCTAATCTGTAGTGTACTGATGAAGCGAGTCTTGAGTGATTTGAACCTTGGTGAACTTGACTTGGAGTCATGTGAAATTTCAGCCCACTGGAAAGACAAGTTGTTGCAAATTATTGAGAAGTATGAATCTGTTTTCTCAAGAGACAAAATGGACTGTGGAGAGGCTAAAGGCTTTGTCCATCACATTAATCTCACGGATGACAAAGCCTTCCGATTTCCATATAGGCGTATACCACCAAGCCAGTATGCTAAATTGAGGACAGCTTTGAATGAGATGGAGGAAAAAGGAATCATTCGCAAGTCACATAGTGACTATGCTTCCCCTCTCGTACTAGTTTGGAAGAAGAATGGAGATCTCAGAATTTGCACTGATTTTAGGTGGTTAAACGCGAGGACTATCAGAGACGCTTACCCTTTACCACACCAGTCTGATGTGTTAGCTGCTTTAGGAGGCAACACCTTCTTCTCAACCATGGATCTTACCTCAGGGTATTACAATGTCCCCCTAGAAGAAGAACACAAAAAGTACACTGCTTTCTCTTCCCCATTTGGACTTCATGAGTATAATAGGCTTCCTCAGGGTCTCTCTAATAGCCCAGCCACTTTCATGAGAATGATGATGTCTATTTTTGGAGATGAGAATTTCAGCAGCGTTCTTTGTTACCTTGATGATTTGATGGTGTTTGCCCCTTCTGAGTCAGTAGCCCTCCAACGTCTTGAATTGGTTCTTTTGCGGTTGTCACATCACAATCTAAAGTTGGCTCCAAAGAAATGCTGTTTCTTGAGGCGGTCTGTGAAATTCCTTGGCCACATTGTATGTGAAGAAGGGATTAAGACTGATCCTGGTAAAGTTGAGGCAATTAACAATATTCAAGCTTCTGATCTGATGGAACCTGATGGAAAAACACCATGTCAGAAAAAGATCAGGTCCTTTCTTGGAATGGTTCTG
Source organism: Carassius auratus (assembly GCF_003368295.1). Lineage (NCBI taxonomy): Eukaryota > Metazoa > Chordata > Actinopteri > Cypriniformes > Cyprinidae > Carassius > Carassius auratus. The sequence goes on from NC_039289.1 coordinate 14,270,229, forward strand.
TACTATCAACATTTTATTGAAGGATGCTCAGCAAAAGCAAAGCCTCTATTCAAGTTGACATCAGGTTCAGTAAAACAGAAAACTGTCACAAAAGGACGTAATCCAAGAAAGAAAATTAGTTACCTCAAACTTTCACCGACTGACTGGACAGCTGATTGTGAAGAAGCCTTGCACACACTAAAACTAGAACTAACTAAAAATGTAACACTGGCACACCCAGACTTTGACCGACCTTTTGTTTTGGCTGTCGATGCATCTTTCGACGGAGTGGGAGCTGTATTATCACAGGTTCTGCCAGGTGAAGAGATTGCAAGACCCATAGCCTTTGCAAGCAGAACTCTGTCTCGCTCACAAATGAACTATCCAGCTCACAGATTGGAGTTCTTTGCCTTAAAGTGGGCTATCTGTGAGAAGTTTAGCCATTGGCTGAGGGGACGGCACTTTACGGCATGGACCGACAACAATCCTCTTACATATATCCTGACTAAACCCCGACTTGATGCATGTGAGCAACGATGGGTGGCAAAACTTGCATCTTACAGTTTTGATCTGAAGTATGTCCCAGGAACGAAAAATGTTGTCGCTGATGCTTTGAGCCGTGAGCCATTTGTTCAGTCTTGCATAGGACATCGCCTTATCACTGAACCCTACTTGTCTCTCTTGAAGGATCTTAGCGGTGTAGTCGACAATACTGTCCAAGATGCTTTCAAGTGCACAAGTAATCATCAGGTGGTGCAGAAGGATGGGAAATGTTCTTGTGACCCAACCAGTGATGGATTCTCACCTTCAGGTTCTTCTGGGTGCCAGGAAGTTTCTGCAGTGTTAGCAGCACACACTACTGGAGGTTTGAGTGAAGTATTGGGTAAAACTGTCACAAAAGGACGTAATCCAAGAAAGAAAATTAGTTACCTCAAACTTTCACCGACTGACTGGACAGCTGATTGTGAAGAAGCCTTGCACACACTAAAACTAGAACTAACTAAAAATGTAACACTGGCTCACCCAGACTTTGACCGACCTTTTGTTTTGGCTGTCGATGCATCTTTCGACGGAGTGGGAGCTGTATTATCACAGGTTCTGCCAGGTGAAGAGATTGCAAGACCCATAGCCTTTGCAAGCAGAACTCTGTCTCGCTCACAAATGAACTATCCAGCTCACAGATTGGAGTTCTTTGCCTTAAAGTGGGCTATCTGTGAGAAGTTTAGCCATTGGCTGAGGGGACGGCACTTTACGGCATGGACCGACAACAATCCTCTTACATATATCCTGACTAAACCCCGACTTGATGCATGTGAGCAACGATGGGTGGCAAAACTTGCATCTTACAGTTTTGATCTGAAGTATGTCCCAGGAACGAAAAATGTTGTCGCTGATGCTTTGAGCCGTGAGCCATTTGTTCAGTCTTGCATAGGACATCGCCTTATCACTGAACCCTACTTGTCTCTCTTGAAGGATCTTAGCGGTGTAGTCGACAATACTGTCCAAGATGCTTTCAAGTGCACAAGTAATCATCAGGTGGTGCAGAAGGATGGGAAATGTTCTTGTGACCCAACCAGTGATGGATTCTCACCTTCAGGTTCTTCTGGGTGCCAGGAAGTTTCTGCAGTGTTAGCAGCACACACTACTGGAGGTTTGAGTGAAGTATTGGGTACAGTGCCAGCCATTTCGCAACCACAACAGTTTAGCCCTCCTTTGCAAAACAGCAACATCATGTTTGAACAGGAGAAAGACAGTACCTTGAGTCGGATTTTGTACTACATTGAAAGATGTCGGAAACCATCTAAGAAAGAACAAACAAAGGAATCCACAAGTGTGCGGAAACTGTTGAAACACCATGATAAACTGGTTGTCTGTAATGGTATACTTTATAAGGTAAAGAGAGACCCGAAGCTAAACAAGAAACTCTACCTGCTTCATTGAAAGCGCAAGTTCTTCATGGTCTCCATGATGCCGCAGGACATCAAGGACGTAGCAGAACACTGTCTCTAGCAAGACAACGATTCTTCTGGATTGGTTTGAAAAAAGATATCGATGATCATGTGAAGAATTGTCATCGATGTGTGGTTGGTAAAACCTCTGAACCCAATGCTTGTGCTCCACTGGAAAATATCCGTACATCAGAACCACTTGAGCTGGTCTGCATTGACTTTTGGTCAGCAGAGGTCAAAGAAGGAAAGTCGGTAGATGTGCTGATTGTGACTGATCATTTTACAAAAATGGCCCACGCATTTCCATGACGGAATCAATCAGCCAAACAGGTTGCGAGAAGACTCTGGAATGACTTCTTTCTGGTCTATGGATTCCCCAAAAGAATTCATTCTGACCAGGGGGCTAATTTCGAGAGCAAGTTAATCAAGGAACTATTGACCATGGCAGGTGTAGATAAATCACACACAACACCATACCACCCCATGGGTAACGGCATTGCTGAGAGGTTCAATAGGACTCTTGGAAGCATGATCAGGACATTACCCCCTAAAGTTAAATCTAAATGGCCACAGATGTTTCAGCAACTTACTTTCTGTTACAACTGCACAGAACATGAGACAACGGGTTTTGCGCCATTCTTTCTTATGTTTGGCAGAGTTCCTCGTCTTCCAATTGATGTCCTGTTTCAGAATGTGCTTCTTAATGAAGATGTGGTGGATTACAAAGATTTTGTGTCCAAGTTGAAGACAGATTTGCGTGAAGCAGCTCGCATAGCAAGGATGCACACTCTGAAAGAGCAGGAACGACATGGCAGACTTTACAACAGAAAGGTAAAAGGCTGTCCACTGGCTGTTGGAGATAGAGTGTTGGTTGCGAACAGAGGTGAAAAAGGTAGAAGAAAAGTTTCTGACAAATGGGAGTCATCTCCATATGAAGTCACTGCAGTGTATCCTGATATCAATGTTTACAGGATTCGAGAAATCAACTCTGACAAAGTGAGGGTAGTCCATAGAAATCTGTTGTTATCGGTGAACTTCCTACCAGTTGATGAACATCAGGAATCTGATCAAAAGAATGATGATGTGAATGATGAAACTGATCCTCAGGTAGTTGATCATGATGACCGAACTGCAAACTGGGTATTGAGTAATCCTGGTGGTTTTGATGAGGAGGATAAACATACAAACTGTACAGCCTTACCTGACGTGTCAGATTGTGTATCAGAGATACTGGACTCGGCAAGCACTGATGCTGAACTTGCAGGAAATAAATGATGTCAAAGTGATAAGTGATGTAAATGTGACAAGTGATGTTGATTTGCCTGAAGAAGGAGGTCAATATTCTAACTCAACTCAAGCAGAACATGACAAGAATGAAGTCATCCAAGAAGAGGAATCTGTGGTGTGCTCACAGCCAAGACAAGTTGAGGCTGTAGTGACTCGAACTAGACTTGGCAGAGTCATAAACCAACCTAAAAGACTGATTTATGAAATGAACAAACAACACATAGACAGTTCAGACTCTACAGTGAGTTCTTTCGTTTATTTAGTTAAAAGCATTTTTACATAGTGTTATATTTGATTTCATGCAAAGTAGAGAACACAGAAACAAATTGATAAAGAGATAAGAAATCACTTGAGTTATTACATGTTGAAATTTTTGAGGTGTAACAGGCATCTCTTTAGTCTACTTCCAGACCGGGGTTAGGCGCCTCCCTTGTCTCTAGGTACTTCTTATTGAAGAATCCATTGATTGACTGATAATCATACTCCAAGTGCAGTTTGTCTTCTCTTCTTTAATAATTGAAAACATAAAGTGAGCATTCCATACCCTTTTTTTTTCTATATCTTTCTTCACTGTTGGTTTTTCTTGTTATGGTTTGTCCACATCAAGCAGGATTTAAGGGGGGTGTATGTAACGGGATAAATATTATAGATGAGGGTTCTTTAATTAAATCCTGCTGTAATGTGATCGCGCTTCCTATTGGCTGCGCTGGTGGCGCTATAGCGCACGGAGTTCGAATGAACTGCAGCAGAGCTAGAGGGAACTGCTGTGGGTGAGTCGTTTCTGTTGCAGCTCCACATTAAAAGTAAAAATACTGGTTTTATATTGAATGTTAGGAGATGTATGTTAGGGATTGCACACAGTGGACATTAATTGATTTTTGAGTGTGTTTTCTGTTCGTATTTTTGGGTAATTTGATAGTTTTATTTCTGTTTGCACGAACTCTTTTAATGTGCGCCATTTTTTCCATGTGCTCTCTAAAAAAAAACTGAAATCATTTCTCAAACAGATGGAGCTGTATTAGCGTGACTCACAATTCTCTTCTTTCCACTGCTCTGTGTGCAGGTAATTTTCATAAAGCATTTAAGAATTTACATATGTTTAGAATGTTTATTGTAAACTGTTTTTGTAGAGCTCTCAATTCATTGTTTTACTTAGTTTTCCATTCAATTTTATTCTACTGTTACCGTAAAATGGATGATTATTTTGTACTCTGTATATTATATGATCACAAAACATTACATCTAGAAAGAGTATTGGAAAAAGTGTGTATAATTTCCTGGATAAAAATTACATTTAAAAATGTGTTTTACTTTTGTTGTTTTAAGTACAACAATTTGAGTAAACCGTTATACTGAGAACAGCAGAGCTAGAGGGAACTGCTGTGGATGGAGCTGTATTAGCGTGACTCACAATTCTCTTCTTTCCACTGCTCTGTGTGCAGGGAAATAAAGTAAAATATCATCCACAATCTGAGTGTGTGTGAGTGCTGTGGAAGAATGGGGCAAACCGGGCCAGATCAAACAAAGGTCACATATGTACCGAAGTAAAAGGTTGTTATATCTTTATTCCCAAAATGTTGCATATTATTCTCCTATACCTACACGGAGGTACTTGATAGGTGCACTATATTTACAAAAACCTATGCTGTAACTTCAGTTTACTTGCGCAGTTCTTTGCAGGTTGCATATCTGGTTGTTAACCCTTTATTACCCAAACATTGTTCCCTTATACCTACACGTAGACTATAATAATAATAAAAAGTAGCTGTATATTATGACATGACAACATTTCAAGACAAATCAAACTCTAAAAAGATTCAGACTGAACTCACCAGTGACCCACAGTAGCTGTCTGTTGCTGATGGTTGAGTTATAGGCTGGTTTTCCTCTCTCTGCTCTGCACAGATAAACTCCTGTGTGTTTTAGATCAGCAGAACTGACAGTGTAGTTTCCTCCAGCTCCTCTGCTGCTGTCTGAGAGTTGCTTATAACGATTGCTGTTGTCTGTATGAAGTGAAAATGTGCAGTTAGCTCAAGAAATGAGAGTCTATAAATGACCTTTGATGGTATAATCAGAGTATTCAGAATGAGTCAATATTTTTAATCTCTCTGTTTCTTTATGAAGTCAGTTTATTCAGATGTTAGTACATGAAGCACATGATATCTTACCAGATAAGAGAGTTTGAGTAAACCAGCTGAATGTCCAGCCTGTAGAGGAACCATTAACCTGACAGATCAGAGTCACTGAATCTCCTTCAGTCAACCACTTCTGTGGAGAAACACTTAACACTGCTCTGGGAACTGAAGATGAGAAATCACTCATTAATAACATGTTAAACTTGTGTGTGTGTGTGAAGAGATTATCAATCTCACCTGATACTGTCAGTGTAACATCATCACTGCGGTGTGAGATATGTGATCCTTCACTCTCTGATCCAATACAGAAGTATTTACCTGCGTCAGACTCAGTAACAGAACTGAATGTGTGTTCCTGTAGTACACTGAAAACACTGGTTGAACTGTATTTATACCAGGTGTACTGCCAGCTAGTGACTCCTTCACTAAATACGCCACATCTGAGAGTGACTGTCTCTCCTCTGAACACATGTTGAGCAGGTTTGATGCTCACTGTGGCTTTTGGTTTTTCTGTACAATGACAACAATTCACAATAAAAATAACATAATCCTTTTACAGTATGAACAGTTACTTGAGTCTAAAACACACATGCTAAATCAGATGAGACTGAAGTGTTGTTCTCTATAGATGTTATAGTAATTTATCTGTTTATATACAATCATTGAGGATTTGGAAAAATGAGTTGATTTCACAGAGAATATAAGAAACATATCTGCTGGTTTTGATAGACTGATCTTGTCGCCTCAGTTTGTTACATGAATTATTAAACTTGTTACGAGGATGCATTTATAATCAATTAGTCACAAGTAATTTCTCAACTAGTTTGTAACAGTTACTGTAGAATCAGTCATATGTCATGAAGTATATGAATCAAATTGACTCACCTTCAGTATGTTGAGAGAAGATGTTTGAGATCAGCACTAAAAACACAAAGAGAAACCTCATTAAAATGTGAACATTGAGCTGATAATTATAAAGATTAACTGGGTCTGTATATGTGTCTAGATAAACATGAAATCATCTGACTGGTATTTTATAGATTTGGTCATTGCTAAAAACTGTTTAGGGAACTTCACTCCAACAGTCTGATCATGAGCTGAAGAATAAAGACAAACTCTTACTAACTGTGAACTAGTGAATATTACAACAACAGCAACAATAACTGCAAACCAAACCAACAGAACGGATTGAACAGCATTACACATCACAAAACTGAATCACTGAACAAACACACTGATCTACAACACAACAGAGAGCATTTATCTTTCAAAAACAGCACTAACTGCACACTTCCTCTCTCAAACTCATCTTTCACTCATATTTGTATTTATTGAATACATCATATATCATGAATTACAGCTAGATTTCAAACTCTGAGATCAGCCAGAAAATTAACACTAAATCACTTGATCTTTTACATAATATAATACAAATTCCACTGAAACACATTAGGAGAAAATAATACTCACAGAGCAGAAGAGGAAGTGGACTGAGCTCCATACTGACTGAATGATGTCAGATGGTTATAGACACAGTGTTTTAAAGACTCAAGACTTCCTGAATGAAACTTTTGGTCAGATCTTCAGAAACATCATGATTAATGACACAAATGTACCTCATGTATTACAGAAGATCTTTTAAAATGTTGATAAACTTGTAACATGTTTTCACAAAATGTCACACTTACTAACATCAATGTTTTCTACAGAAATGTTGTCATGATCCTTTCAGTATTAAACAGTATTTATTTATTCTAATATGAAAAGTTGTATTCTAGTGTGTTTGATGAACAAGGGAAATTGAGTGATATATTTATTGCTCTTTTCAAATGGTGGTATTAGCTGTATTTATACTACGGGGCTGTTGAATCCTTGAATCTGATCGACTGATGAAAGTTCTGAAGTGTGCAATTATCTTCAGTGAAACGCACAGTGAACGTAGTTCCAGGTGGAGGGTGACACTGGAGTGGAAAGTGCATCTTGTTTGCTTTAGTTATTTTACAGAAGCACAACATTTCGTTGTTATTCTGAGTTCACACAAATAAATGTAGAGTCTTGACGTATTCAAAAGATGTATTACTTTTATCTGTATGAAACAAAAATTATATCATATTTTAAGAGCAAGTGAGAGCACCGGTGCCTCCATCTGTCCTGCAGTGAGCGTGCTGCTGTTCAGTTTCAACACACACTTCAGTAGCACGCATTTCTGTAGGTTAAGATTAGATTGAGCAGCCATGTAAGTTGTTACTACATACAGTATATCTTTTAGCTGTATTTGAGGTCTTTGAATGATAAGTGGTCTTTTGGATGTCCTGCTCGATGTAGGCACTGTATCACCACATAGACCAGCAAATAATAATCTGTCTGTCAGGCGACTGTGATTTCACCAAGTACAACATGTTCCTGTATCAACATCCTTATTGATCCTGGAACAACATTCCAATCAATCAGAATAGATATATAACTTTTCAGGAAATATCTGTTTTAGGCTTAAAATCAGGGTTAGTGTCAGGTATGACTCGGGACACAGAGGTAAAGGTGAATTCAGAATGGTGATGTTTAAGAGTTCAAGTGCGCAGCGTATGGGCGGTGCTAGTAGCACAATCAAGTTCCGTTTCTCCAGTGTATGTAGTATAGTTCATAGGACAGTGGAATCGCACAAGTGCGAGAGTTTGGATCACAGATGTCACAGCCACGGTATTAGATTGCTCACTGATCTTTGCTTCCTTCTCATAAGCCAAAGCTGAGATCGTTGATGATTGGTGGGGCCCGGGCTTGCCAGATCCCTGACAGTCAGTCCCCTGACAGTCATTCACACCAAAGCAAAGAGTAGGAGAGCATAAAGAGATAGGGCAATTAGAGTTGAGTTCAAAATTAAAATATAGGCCTACAGTTTAGAGTTTATTTATTTAAAAGGTAAGCTATATTTGTGCATAAAGTAGGGGATGTTATTACGATTCTGTTACGTATGACAGAAACAGGATGTAAATGCAAGGCATATTTATTGATAAACAGCACAAGAGTCAGATAAAGATGAAGTATCACAGGAAACATAGTCGGGCGGACACAAGGCTGGTGGAATGGTGACGCAGGGACTTCGGTGGACAACAGATGGTGGTGCTCAGTCCAGTGATGATCCCTCGAATCCCGGTGCGTGAAATATCCTCGTGACGGTGCTCGGTAATCCAGTGCTGAGTGCATATCCAGGAACAAATGACGACAACAAGGAGACTCCGGCAGGAACTAAAGACACAGGAACAGGTACGGGACCACACCGGGGAGAAACAACGATCTGACAACATGAAACACAGGTTACTGAACTTATAAAGGGAACAAACAATTGAAACCAGCTGGCGCTGCTGATCATCGCTGATCAGTGACCACGGCCACAGACACACACACAACAGCACGCTAGATGAGAGAGAAAGAGTGAATTCATGAACCGTGACAGTACCCCCTCCCCTAAGAATGCCTGCTGGCATTCCCTGGTGGACTTACCTGACGATTGTAATCATCGATCAGAGAGTGATGCAGAATGTCTCTAGCAGGAACCCAACTTCTCTCCTCCGGACTGTAACCCTCCCAGTCCACCAGGTACTGAAATCTGCGTCCCCTCCTTCTCGAGTCCAGAATGCGACTAACCAAATAAGTAGGTTCCCCATCTACGAGACGCGGCGGGGGAGGAACCCGGACAGGCGGATTAATAGGTGCCCAAAACACGGGTTTAATCTTTGATACATGGAAGGCGGGATGAATTCTCCTGTACGTAGGAGGAAGTTTGAGGCGGACTGCCATCGGACTAATGATCTTGGTAACAAAATCTAGTGCGATGTGGGACCAGGGTCTCGAAGGGACTGACAGCGGTTGGAGTAACCCATCAGGGGGTCGGTTGGACGTCTTACCAGTGGCACAAACAGAGCAAGCCAAAACAAACTACAGATATCACGAGCCATTAACGGCCACCAGAATCGTTGCTTAACCAAAAAACTGGTACGATTAACTCCTGGATGACAAGCTATACTGGCGCAATGACCCCACTGAATGACTTCAGACCGATACTCCTCAGGCACAAATAACCGGTTCGTTGGGCAATCAGGCGGAGGCGTTACCCCTTCTAAGGCCTTCATGACCTTCGATTCGACCTCCCATCTGAGAGTGGAGACCACTAATGCCTCGGGTAAATTACTCGGTAGTGGACGAGCGTTCGGAATGGACAAAAATACGAGATAAAGAATCGGGTTTGATGTTTTTGGAACCCGGGCGGTACGAAAGAGAAAAGTCAAAACGACCGAAAAAAAGTGCCCACCGAGCCTGCATAGAGTTGAGTCTTTTAGCAGTTCTAATGTATTCTAGGTTCTTGTGATCTTTCCAAACGATAAAAGGTACCCCTGACCCTTCTAACCAGTGCTGCCATTCCTCCAGTGCTAACTTGACTGCCCACAACTCTCTGTTACCAACGTCATAATTACGTTCGGCAAGTGATAAACGATGAGAAAAAAACCTGCAAGGGTGAATCTTATTGTCTGTGGCAGGACACTGGGAAAGAACTGCTCCTACTCCCACCTCTGACGCGTCGACCTCCACTACGAACTGACGTGATGGATCAGGGGCAATGAGGATGGGAGCCGAAATGAAGCGGCTCTTAAGTTTGGCAAATACAGCTTCCGCTGTATCGGACCACCTGAACGTCATTCTGGGGGAGGTCAAGGCGGTCAGAGGAGTGACTAGTTGGCAGAAGTTATGAATAAAACGTCGATAAAAATTGGCGAATCCCAGAAACCTCTGTAGGGCCTTACGGGAATCTGGACTTGGCCAATCTATCAAAGCCTTAACTTTGTCAGGATCCATACGCACTCCCTCAGATGAGACGATATGCCCTAAAAAGGGGACGGACTGTGCATGAAAAATGCATTTCTCCGTCTTGACAAAAAGGCCATTCTCTAGAAACCTCTGAAGCACTCGTCTGACGTGCTGAACGTGTTCCTGGAGAGAAGAGGAAAAGATAAATATGTCATCCAGGTAAACATATATGAATTGATCAACAATATCTCTCAGCATGTCATTGACGAGTGCTTGGAAGACCGTGGGTGAGTTGGATAGCCTGAAGGGCATAACCAAGTATTCAAAGTGCCCTCTGGGGGTATTAAATGCGGTCTTCCATTCATCTCACTTCCTTTTGCAAACCAAATGATAAGCGTTATGTAAATCTAATTTTGTGAAGATGGATGCTCCCTGCAATCGTTCGAAAGCTGAAGACATCGACGGCTAAGGATAAGTATTCTTTACCGTGATGTTGTTCAACCCTCGATAGTCAATGCACGGTCGCAGAGACCCATCCTTTCTTCCCCACAAGAAATAACCCCGCCCCCGCTGAAGATGAGGAAGGTCTAATGAATTTGGATGCTAGAGAATCAGAAATATATTTCTCCATAGCCTCCCTCTCTGGAACAGAAAGTGAATATAATTTGCCCTTAGGCGGAGACTCACCTGGTACTAAGTCTATGGCACAGTCATAGGGACGATGTGGAGGAAGAGAAGCAGCACGAGACTTACTGAACACTTCTCTCAGGTCTTGGTACTCTTCGGGCACGTTAGATAAATTCACTGTCTCCGCCTGAAAAACAGACACAGGTACAGACGAACACGCAGACACTAAACATGATTCATGACAAGTATTACTCCACATAGATACAGAATTGTGCCCCCAATCGACTCTAGGATTGTGCTGAGTGAACCAAGGATGACCAAGAATGATAGGTGCCAGGGAAGAGTTCATGAGGAGGAATGTTATAGTCTCGGTCTGGTTGCCAGACGTGATGAGGGTAATGGGTTCAGTGGCATGTGAAATACTAGGAAGCTGTTGTCCATTTAGAGCATTGACAGTTATCTTGTACGTGAGGGGGGTAGTAGGAATGTGGAGGTGGTGAGCCGGTTCTAAATCCATAAAATTACCTTCTGCCCCCGAATCCAATAAGGCCTGGGTGTCATGAGTGTTGGTTGCCCACCTTAGTCTTACCGGAAGGAGAGTAGATGATGATGGTGAGGATGAGGTCTTCTCGGTGGAGATCCCACCCGATAGTAGCCTCATAGTTACTACCGGGCTTGATCTTTTAACGGGCATGAGTGGATGAAGTGGCCCGCCCTCCCGCAGTAAATACACAGTCTTTGGGATCTCCGCCGTTCCTTCTCCTCCCGGGAAAGCCGAGCTCTACCCACCTGCATGGGTCTTTGGGACAGATTCTCTGCCACGCCCTCTCCCGCTGACATTTTTTCCTGTCCCGTCCCAATCCCGTGATTAATAGTGATTTTGTTTCCAATCCCACGGGATTCCTGTGACCCGTGGGAGTCCCGAAAAAATGTCAGCCTCTAGTTCCAGGCAGCTTTCTTGAATGCTTTACAGTTCCATATCACTTCGCATAGTTAACAGTAATAATGGTCACACAGTTTTCTCAAAAATGTGTCAGCGCTGCCCTGATGATTTTATCAGTAAGCCTTTATAGTCTAGCAACTTAAACGCTAATGTTACATATTCAATTTCTCACTAGCGAAGAGACAACTATGGAATTATATTCCGGACTTTATTCAAAAGGAATTACAAATTGTATTTGCAATTGCGTTTTCAATTTGTGGACGCATAAAATGTGACATAATCCAAACGCAAATGCAAATTGCGCAGTACCGTTTGCATTTTCGTTTAAGCGAACATTGAACAGTGTCTGCCAAATTTAAAATGGAAATGCAAAGTCTGTTTGCAATTGTGTTTCCCATATCTTATGAGCTATGAGCCTGTTGTATTTAAATAGCAATAATAATTACCACATTGCCTTTTCACTCTCTCTGCACTGTGCATGTAACTGCCAAAACTCAAATGTAATCGCAATTCCTTTTGCGTTTGCATTTCCAACGTCTACACGGAAACCTGTCAATCAAGTGACAGGGGTGGGGCCATTTTATTGGGCGTGTTTGCATTAGGAAGTGACGTCACGTACAGTCGACGCCGGTAATAAATAATTATTAATTAATTAGTGTGGACTTTGTCATCTAAATACTTAATTACCCAATAAGGTTAAGGATCTGTCTTAAAAATTACTTCATATTTTATATTCTGTTAAGCTTTACTTAAAAAAAGATGTTTCCTGATATTGACACTTTATGTTCTTTTTGTGGTGCTGAACACAAATCCATTTCTTATTTCTTCTGGGAATGCACATATACAAGTCTGTTCTGGAAGAATTTTTGTATCTTCAATCATACTAAAATGTACCATGTTTTACTATGGTAAATATGAGTTATCGATAGTGTTTATAATTAAACCACAGTAGCCACAAATGTACAGTTGTCTGAGACGTTATGAAATGTTCTTTAACATCATGAACCATAAAATGTAGTCAGTGGTCTGTTATGGCTTATTTTCATAATAGGTAAACACAGGTCACAAGTTAACACGGTCACATTTCCTAGATTCAGCAGCTGCACAATGTGATGCCAAGAGTCCTGTCTATAATCCAGTGATCTGGAGTTAATTTGGTGTAGATCGGTAGCTTGGTGGTTAGTGACACTCGTCTTGTGGTGTGTTATGCTGTCTTTTAGCGCGTGTTCGAAACTCAGACGTACTTTATTTTTTTGTTTATCCTACTTACTTCAGCCGCGAAACGGGCGATCATACTAATAACTTGTAATCTTTACAAGAATATCTGAATCATGCAATGAGCAAGTCTGCGTTTATTAAACACTTAATATCGCGCCAGTTTGTGCTTTCAGAATTGTCGAGTCTACTGCCGTCTTTTCCAGCACATCTGCAGCAGAGACCTGAACCAGGACGTGGGTCACCAGATAACACAGTAACCAGTTAAGCCGTAACACCGGGAAGATTAGGCAAATAGACGCTGATTTTGGACGTGCATCCTCAGTACTTCAGACTTGGGAGTCTCGGGAGTGTGATGTCTGCAAGGATGCAGATCCGGTAATTCTGCAAACAGCAGCATACTTGATAACTTCATTCAGCTCGCCTTGACTACTGCAATTTTCCTCACTGTATATTTACAATAAAACAAAAAAGCATATGAAATACCACTGCCTCCATTTATTTTTCATTTAAACATAATAATAGCAGCAGAAACGTACTTAGTTCAGGGAAATGTGTATATATACAGTCATTACAAATGAAACTAAATTTTATATCAATTTCCTGTTTTATTACCGTTGACTGTGAGTGACGTCACTTCCCAATGCAAACACTCCCAATGAAATGGTCCCACCCCTGTCACTTGATTGACAGGTTTCCATGTAGACGTTGGGAATTCAAATGCAAAAGGAATTGCGATTTCATTTGAGTTTTGGCAGTTTACATGCACAGTGCAGAGAGGGTGAAAAGGCAATGCGGTAATTAATATAGCTATTTAAATATGACAGGCTCATAGCTCGTAAGATATGGGAAACACAATTGCAAACGGACTTTGCATTTCCATTTTAAATTTGGCAGACACTGTGCGTTCGCTTAAACGAAAATACAAACGGTAATGCGCGATTTGCATTTGGATTATGTCACATTTTATGCGTCCACAAATTTAAAATGCAATTGAAAATACAATTTGCAATTCCTTTTGAATAATGTCCGGAAAATCATTCCATAAGACAACGCTGTTTAGAGATGCAAAGAGGTAGCCTAATTCACACTCTCTCTCTCTCTTTCTCTGCGTGTCTCTGTCTCCCTCACTCTCTTTCTAATGACTTCATAACTGCATTAGAATGCTATCAACAACTCAAGCCTCCATTACCAACTTTAAAATAACATTTTGAAACTAGCACAAGAGCCGTTGGATGAGATGCGGAAGAAATAATCATACTCACAATAGTGATTTAAGTACAAAAACTGAAGTGATCCCTTTAAATATATCATCTGTCAATTATTTGTCATCAATTATTCCTTACTTATGTATTTACATGACAATAAAGTCAACAACTGTGGCTCCTCCATCACTGGCTAGTGTGGTGGAGGTGAAATAGAACAAACCAAACCACAAATATGATCTTAACATTAACCTATTTTTATTCTGTCCGGTCACTTATTCTGCTGTCTGTCACTTAGATATTTTTGTACCTGTGAACACAGTTTAATATTCATACACCAAGGACAGGGATGAGCATTGAAACTAATTTAATTATTATTATTATTATTTCAGTCTTAATGAATCCACCTTCACATACAGTCCACTATTGATCCCCTGAGGAACAGTCCCATTCATTCTCTAGGAGAGGAAATATTGTGTAAATATTTTAAATCATCTAAACCAACAACATGTATGTTAGACCCTAAACCAGCCTCTCGTAAAAAACAAACAAACAAACAAACAAAAAAACTTGATCCTAGAGAATTTTATTACAGACCTTAAATATTAAATCTTCATTTTCTGTCAAAAATACTAGAAAAGGCAGTCTTCTGTCAGCTATGTTCCTTCTGAGAGAGAAATGGTATCTGTGAGGATTTAGACTGTTTAATAGTACTGAGACTGCTCTCATCAGAGTTACAGATGACCTGCTCTCTCTATTAGTGCTACTTTTTCATTAGACTAGTGGTGCTTGTTTTTGCGTTTGGCTATCGCAGGACTCCCTATTTTTGGTCAGCTATCTGCTAAATAGTGAGGCGTGGCCAGCTGACATCAATATCTGGTACTCAGGCAAATATAAAAGTGGTAATTTCACCCCGGCAACGGCAATTTACAGATGAGTGTAAAGACCATTGACTCTACCTGCACGACTCCACCAAGCAAGGACACTGACAAGGCACTTGAGTATTGCTTTTCTCCCCTTTGTTTTTACTTTTTTATAGCTTGTTCTCAAATACTTATTTAGGTCACTTGTACTCACTATGTGCTTTCAGATCTCTACTATCACTACGAACACTCAGAGAGCATGCACTGTACGTTGAAGGCAGGCTTATCCCAAATATCTACGGCCTGTCCCTCTGACCTCTACTACCACACTATCTATTCCAGTTGGTCTCTGGAACTGCCAGTCTGCTGATTCATGCCATATTCTTCTTGGCTCTCAATGGAGGCAGATGCATTTATCTCCCTCTCCTCCCCTTGCCTTCCCTGCTTGCTCTCTCGTCTTGTCTATTGTCTCTGAGAGATAAAATATTGTCTTTGAGAGACAACCAGCCTTCCACCCGCTCATGCAGCCTCAGCTGATAACACACCGAACCCAGCACCACTCCCACACTCCATATGTGGAATATTCAAGGATTGAATTCAGCAGCCTTTGGGCTAAAGAGCTCAAACACTGAATTCCAGAAGAGAATCAAAGAGATATTATAATTCTACAGGAAACATGTAGCAGGGCAGACACCATCACCTACTGCCCACCCAACTACAGATAAATCATCCTAACATCTCAAAAACTCAACACAGTGCGACAGGGAAGAGACTCAAGAGGACGAATAATCTGGTACAAATCAAAACTCCACAACCACATCAACACAGTAAAGCAATGCACCACTACACCCGGCTAAAAATACACAAGGAAAAGCTCCCATCGAGAAAAGATATATACCCGTGTGCCATATACATACTGCCATCAGAGTCCCCCTACTACAGAGAAGACACGTTCTCCATATTAGAGGAAGAGACAAGCCACTTCCAGGCCCAGTGAAATGTGCTCATCTGTGGAGACCTGAACGCAAGAACAGGACTAGAGCCGGACTTCACGACACACAAGGGAGCAAATACATCAACACCAAACTGACTGACAAACTGACCTTCGATTCGATCTTCCATTGTAGCATCTCTTTGATATAAGAAAAGACCATTGATACAGGAAGTGTTGTTATCAAACGTGTAGTTTACTTTCTTAGGCTGTGGAACAGGACTACATGCAAACACTACACCCATCTGAGTGTGGAGATGACTAGTCTCTCAGGAAAACAACACTCTGGAGTAGACGGGCGTTTGGAATGGTCAAAAACACGTGATAAAGCATCGGGTTTGATGTTCTTAAAACCCGGGCGGTATGAAAGAGAAAAATCAAAACGGGCCCACCGAGCCTGCCTAGAGTTGAGTCTTTTAGCAGATCTGATGTATTCCAGATTCTTATGATCGGTCCATACTATAAAAGGAACCAACCCTTCTAACCAGTGACGCCATTCTTCCAATGCAAGCTTGACCACCAACAATTCCCTGTTGTCAATGTCGTAATTGTGTTCGGCTAGTAAAAAGCGTTTGAAATAAAATGCACATGGGTGCATCTTGTCGTCCAAGGAAGAGCGCTGGGAGAGAACCGCACATACCCCCACCTCTGACAGGATGTGAAAAATGTATCTTCGGCTACACCAGACCATCTGAACGTCGTTCTGGGGGAGGTCAGCGCTGTCAGAGGTGCGGCTAATTGGCTGAAATTACGAATGAAATGTCTGTAAAAATTAGCTAACCCCAGAAACCTCTGCAATGTACCCAAAAAATGGAACTGACTGTGCGTGAAAAACACATTTCTCCGCTTTGACAAAAAGCCCATTAGCTTGCAACCTCTGGAGCACTAGTCTGATATGCTGAACATGTTTCTGGAGAGAAGAAGAAAATATCAGTATGTCATCCAGGTAGACATACATGAACTGATCTACCATGTGTCTCAGCACATCATTGACCAGTGCTTGGAAGACAACAGAGGAGTTGGACAGCCTGAAAGGCATGACCAAATATTCAAAATGGCCCCGGGGGTATTAAATGCTGTTATGCAGACCAAATGATAAGCATCACGTAAATCCAGTTTTGTGATTATTGATGCTCCCTGCAGCCTCTCGAAGGCTGAAGACATCAACGGCAAAGGATAGGTATTCTTCACCGTGATGTTGTTCGGCCCTATGTAATTAATGCAAGGTCGCAGAGATCCATCCTTCTTACCTATAAAAAATAATCCCCTCCCCACTGGAGAAGAGGAAGGGGGGTGAACTCGGAAGCCAGCGAATCAGAAATATATTTCTCCATGGTCGCCCTTTCAGGAGTAGAAAGTGAATATAACTTGCCCTTAGGTGGAGACGTACCTGGCATTAGGTCTATAGCACAGTCATAGGGACGATGGGGAGGAAAAGAAGCAACCCGGGACTTACTGAACACTTCCTTCAGGTCGAGGTACTCCTTGGGCATGTTAGACAAATCCACCGTTTCCTCCTGAAATACAGAACTAGACACAGACAAATGAGCAGACACAAGACAAGAGGCATGGCACTGATTACGCTAGGTGGAAAAGGAGCCTTGGTACACCCTGGGGTTGTGCTTGATAGCCTCCTCCCTACTGCCGGGCTTGGTCTTTTAGCGGAAAGCGATTGAGGAAATGCCCCGGCGCCGCAGTAAAGACATAGTCCCTCAGTTTGTCGACACTCCGTCTCCTCCCAGGAAAGCAGAGCTCTACCCACCTGCATGGGCTCGGGATCTCTGAATGGACTGACCGTGTCTTCGGCGAGGAAGCCCACTGGCTTGAGTTGTCTTCTGGCTCGGGAGCGCTGTTCTACTTGAGAGCGCTGTTCCAACCTCGAGTTGACCCGTAATGCTAACTCCATCAGTCCGTTCAAGCTCTTGGGAAGATTCAATGTATATATTTCATGGTGGACAAGGTCAGCCAGCCCATGCAGGAATCTGTCCCACTGCGCCTATTCGTTCCGGTGGCACTTGGCAGGCAGGGTGCGGAATTGTATCATGTAGTCAGAAACTGAAAGCTTGCCTTGGTGGAGATCAGAGAGTCTGCAGGCCGCCGCGTGGTTAAACACCAGTCTCATGTCCTCCTGGAGTGCCTGGAACGAGGAACAGCAAGGATTGTTATTTTCCCACACCGCCGTCCCCCAAAGAGCCACACGCCCGACAGCAGGTTTAACACCAACGGCACTCTGGATCTCTCAGTGGAAAAGGTTACAGGTTGCAGGGAGAAGAATAATGAGCATCTAGTCAGAAAAGCTCAACACAGCTCTGGTTCACCCGCATATCTTTTCGCCGTTGGTATCCTGGGCTCGTGCTGGCTGGTGATGTTAATAGGGTTGCGGGAAACAGGCAGTGGGGTGGGCGCAGCGGGTGATTTTAGCTGTTGAATCTGGGTAGTGAGCTCAGACACCTGCATCACTGGAGCTTGTACTGCCTGAGCGGTGGCGGAGACCTGTTCCTCCTGACGATCCAGATGTTGATTGCTGGTCGTGAGGTATTCCTGAAGCTCTGCAATTCTCGCTGGATCCATCAATGGTCAGTTCATTCTGTTACATTTGGTGCGGAAAGAAAGGCAGAGAATCCAATAGTGAGTAAATGACAGAGGTTTATTTTACTCAAGCACTCGTGAAATGACAAGAACAGTTTCACTGGACGAAGCACAGATGAGTGAAGACTGAGGCAGGCTGAGGATACCACCACTCAGGACAACGCCGCAGGGAAGCAATGGGCAAACTAAACCGGTGGGATCCAGGAATCCGAAACGGAGAGTGTAGACCAGGAAGCAAAGAACAGCCAGAACCCCAAACACACTGAAACGAACTGACAACACGACTGGGTGAGAGTTTAAATAGCCCCGGTGATGAGTGCAGCAGGTGGCAGTGATCAGAGTGATAGGTACCCAGCCAGCAATGACATGTGGGGCCCAAATGGGTTAACTGCGGGTTCCATGGTTACTGTGTGGGCATGGGCTTTGGCTGGGTGAAATCAGCGGGTCCCATGTACGTTCTGTAGTATCAGTGCTACATAGGAAGCCCATATGAGCTGATTACATGGGCCCCATAAGGGACAGGCATGGGCCAATTGGCCATGGCTTTGAACTGAGAACACATATATGGGTCCTGCATAGCATATTTATGGGCCAAGTGGGCATGGGTTTGATCTGGGAACACATATATGGGTCTTGAATGGCATATTTATGGTCCAAGTGGGCATGGGTTTGAACTGGGAACATATATATGGGTCTTGAATGGCATATTTATGGTCCAAGTGGGCATGGGTTTGAACTGGGAACACATATATGGGTCTTGAATGGCATATTTATGGTCCAAGTGGGCATGGGTTTGAACTGGGAACACATATATGGGTCTTGAATGGCATATTTATGGTCCAAGTGAGCATGAGTTTGAACTGGGAACACATATATGGGTCTTGAATAGCATATTTATGGTCCAAGTGGGCATGAGTTTGAACTGGGAATGCATATATGGGTCCTGCATATAATTTTAATGGGCCAAGCGGCCATGGGTTTGAACTGGGAACACATATATTGGTCTTGAATGGCATATTTATGGTCCAAGTGGGCATGGGTTTGATCTGGGAACACATATATGGGTCTTGAATGGCATATTTATGGGCCAAGTGGGCATGGGTTTTAACTGGGAACACATATATGGGTCTTGAATGGCATATTTATGGTCCAAATGGGCATGGGTTTGAACTGGGAACGCATATATGGGTCCTGCATGGCATATTTATGTGCTAAGTTGGGTTTGAACTGCTGGCTGGGTAATCAGTAACCATGCCTCCAACACGACTGCCTGCACAGAAAAAGTGAGATGGTGAATTCATGGACTGTGACATCCGCAGCCCCTGGCCTTACCCTTCACAACTCACAGATCAAATGCCTGCTGTATGCAGACGATCTGGTTCTGATACCCGATAACACATACATCACACTACAACTACCTGGGTTTGAAAATCACATTCACTGGAAACTTTAATCATGCTGTGAATGAACTGAGAGATAAAGCATGCAGGGCCTTCTATGCCATAAAACAGGAATGTCCTATAAAAATCCCTATTATAATATGCCTGAAAATATTTGAATCAGTAATTGAGCCCATTGCACTCTATGGCAGTGAGGTGTGGGGTCCACTGACCAATCCAAATAAAGATTTCACCAAATAGGAAAAACAACCTATTGAGACCCTGCATGCAGAACTGTGTAAAAATATATTACATGTTCACCGGCATACAACAAATAACGCATGCAGGATAGAATTAGGCAAATATCCTCTAATCATAAAGATACAAAAAAGGGCAATTCAATTCTGGAAACATCTGAAACTCAGTGACCCCCAATCATATCATTATAAAGCCCTGCAACACCAAAAGATGAGCAAAGAATGCAGTCCCCTCCCTCAGCTGATCCAAAGCTTCAGTCAAACCACTGGCAAACCCAAACAGAACAACAGAGTAAAATGCGATGCTATTTGGCTCTAAAGAGAGAGAACAGTATGGCAGAGTATCTGTACACAGTGTCATATCAGAAACAGTGGACACAAGCTGATTATAGAGATGGGCAGACACAGAAAAACACGGCTGCCAGCGGAGCAGAGACTGTGTTCACACTGTGATCTGAATCGGATGGAAACAGAACTGCACTTCCTAACAGAATGCCCAAAATACACAGACATACAGACAGTGTTCTAAAATAAAATACAGCAGATCCATCAGACATTTAAAACTCTCTCAAACCATGAGAAACTGTTGTATCTGTGAGGAGAACACAATAACTGCTGTGTGTTTGCTGCTCAATATGTGTCTGCCTGTCATGATATTATAGAAAACACTGCCCTGATCTGATGTTTCCAACACTTGTAGATTATGTTATGCCATATTTACTGTATATACAATACAGTAATACTTAGATGTATATTTTGCCTCTGTAAATCTAATACCATATTCTATTTTATTTTATTTCTAACTTATACACTAACATACACTAATTCACTTTGCACTACATGGTTAATACTTTTGAGATATTTTTATTATTACAATAATTATTTTTCTTTCTGTTAATACATATGTGCACTATAAGTAAGCAGCCCAGCTGCAACTGCTTCGGCAATACAAATGCACAGTTTTTGTCATGCCAATAAGGCTCACCTTAATTGAAACTGAAATTGAAATTGACTCTCTCTGCACTGCTCTCCAAAACTAAAAATCATGAATTTGATCTACTGGTCCCTCAACGCAGTTGACACCATCTTCTCAATGAGAAGCTTAGGTTCGGGGGAACTTGACTGCCCTGACGGAACGTTCGAAGCTGGCTACATGATGAACACGTGGGAGAGGAGGCGGGTTGTGTGTCTGGCGGCTCTGTCTGTGGAAGACATTAAAGATATCTACCTATTCGGAACCATGATAACAGGTTTCTGCTAATTGGATTAGGCTTTTCCTTTCAATTGAGTAATTTAAGAATTCAGAAAATGGAAACAGCTGTCCAAAGCCTCACAAGGCTGCCCGTTATGATTGGAGCAGTGGGCAGAGCAGTCAGCACTGAGAATGAAACTATTAAACCGCAATATAGATAACATCACGAAGAAGCTCACGGCTTTGGAAAGAAAATTGGAGGAAATGGAGGGATTTGGAGACCAGAATGGACAAAGAGAGTGACCGTGAAATTGGAATGCGGCTACTCGTCCAAAGACCAAACAATTCACTCTATGCACAAACTCTGCTTACATATTTCCATTAGAATCTCAGACCGCGTCTTTACTTCCGCTTAGCGCATTCTACAACTAAGTGTAGCTACTACCGGCAAAACTCATTGATAATTTCTCATTCATAAAACAGCGATTTATAATGTATTCTATTATATATATATATATATATATATATATATATATATATATATATATATATATATATATATATATATATATATATTTATATATATATATATATATATATATATATATATAGTATTAAATTATAGTATATAGTTAAGAATTACTAATGGCTTCCAAAAAAGTTTAAATATCAATGCCGTGAAGACAGTCCGACTCACCATTGTTGTGTCCCGTTATGTGCGGCCTCCTCAAAGTTCAACACTGAGTTTCCACACTTTTCCTGTTGACGAAGAAACACGCAGAAAGTGGATTCAAAGCATTCGACGTGATCAATTTAACATCACACATCTCATTCAAGGGTCTGCAGTCGTCACTTTATAAGTGATGACCTGATCGAGCCACCAACCCCTAAAGGGCGCCACTTGCTGAGGAAGGGAGTTGTACCAACCTTATTCCAGTTGAACGGCTACTCTGTTGCTGAACCAAGGCGCACTGGGGTATGCCAAAAAAGGGAGGATTACAATCCAGTGGATGAGGATCCTGTGCCAATGGATGCCCAGCATCTGGAACATGATTATTGTTCAGTTCCAGAACCCACGGCAGTTGATAGTGCACTGAATCAAACTGAGAATCTCCGTGAAGAGGTGGACTGACTAAGGAGACAGGTGGAGGAATTGTCGGTCAGTCAAACGTTTTGTTTGGGGCGATTTGCTGCTTCCGATGATGATAGGTTCTACACTAGGTACGATTTAAATCCTATATATATGTTTGTGTGTGCGTGTGTGTGTATTTTAAGTAATTAATTTTAGTTTGTGATTTATATGATATAATTATATATGATGCATATATACGTGTATGTATGTGTGTGTGTGTGTGTGTGTGTGTGTGTGTGTGTGTGCGCGTATGTGTGTGTGTATGTATATGTGTATGTGTATATATATATATATATATATATATATGGTAAAACTATTTTACAGTGTTGTTACCAGTGGTTGGAATAACGGCGTTTAAAAGAACGGCATTAGGTAACGATGTTTTTTTTTTTTTTTCAGTAACGCGGTAATCTAACTAATTACTTTTCCAGTCGTTACAACGCCGTTAACGTTACTGAACGTTAAACGCGGTGCGTTACTATGCATTGATTTAATAAACTATGCAATCCGAACGCACCCCCGGCTCACACAGCGAGTGAGCAGGTGGGTTAATGACGAGATAAGCGGTTGTGATTGGCTAAGGCAGAGTCATATGTTTCATGGTAGCCAATCAGAGCCAGTGTTTTTACACACATGCCGGCATACACACGCACACACACGCACAAACACGCACAAACACACACGCAACAGCTACACAGAGATTCGCAGCAGAGATGGCAAGTCAGGAGCAATCCAATGAAAGGTTGTTATTTTCAAGGTGGAGATATAAGCACTACTTCAAATTCATTGTGGTAAAAGGCAAGAATGTGCATGTAATGTGTACATGTAATGTGTGAGACACATACAAAGCTAGTGGCCAAAAACACTTTTCTTACAAAGATAAAACTTGAAGTGCAGAATAAAACTCTTGCTGTCTGTTGACGTGCAATAAATATTGAAAGTTATGTACCTGTCTGTCCTACTCATTCTCTGACATGTAGCAATTCTTTTTTTTTTTTTTACAGTAACGCAAATAGTTACTTTCCATGGTAACGAGTTACTTTTATTATAGAGTAATTCAGTTACTAACTCTTACTTACTTTTTGGAACAAGTAGTGAGTGTCGTATTTCTTAGTTTTATTGCGTGAGTCCCCACAGCCACACACATTCGTAAACTTCCCAGTCTCTCCTTTTTTCAACCAAAAGTACACATTATTTTCACTACATAGATTATCCCACATCTCCCCTTTTAACAAAACATTAATAAAAGCACAATGATATATTTCCTTTAGTAGACATCGCTTAGAGAACAACTCAACAGTGAGCAATAAACAATATATTTTGTAAAGATGAACATTACCTGGAAAACTGTTCATTCCAGCCTACGAAAAGTTATGAAAACACATTATCAACAGATACACATATATATATTTTTTTACATATACATAGCAACATTTCTTCTTTCCCCCCCTTTTTTCTTGACTACTGTAAGAACAGTTTCTAAGGCTACAATGGAGTGACTATAAATACAGTCTTTTAGGTTTTATGACTGGCCTCCCAGATCTGGTTCTGGTTACTACTCCTGTGGGACTGACAGAATATGTTTGGGGTGCCAGTGCATTTTGTGTCTCTGTACTGTTCTCGGACAACTGGGAACCAGCATGGGTGTCACACCCACCCTCCTTTATATCCATAGGAGAGAGGAAATGTCGGTTCCTACGAACAGTTCCATGAGGCACCTCAACCTGGTAAGAACGGGGTGTTGGATGTTCCCCCACCACAGTTCCAGTTACCTTTTGATCTGTGACCCACACCTTATCGCCAGGTGAGAGTTTATTCAGGTCATGCACTCTATGCCGTTTGTTGAAATATCTCATATCTGTACTTCTTTTCTCTCCCTCTCAAGCACTTATGGCAGTGCCATCAGGTAACAAAGGGTCCAGCAGTCTTGGAAGGGTTGGTACCGTAGTACGGAGACGACGTTCCATGAGCAACTGGGCTGGGCTGTACCCATTGTGAAGTGGAGTCGACCTATATGACAGTAAAGCAAGGTAGGGGTCATGCTCTTTTTTAAGGAGGTTTTTTACGGTCTGTACAGCCCGCTCAGCTTCTCCGTTGCTGCGTGGATGCTTTGGGCTACTGGTGACATGTCTGAATCCATAAGCACCTGCAAACTCTGAGAAAGTGCTGGATGAGAACTGCGGCCCATTATCACTCACTAATGTCTCCGGGATGCCGTGGCGTGCAAAGATAGACTTTAGGTGCGTAGTGACATCTGCAGAGCTGGTGAGTGAAAGATTTGCCACCTCAACATAACGTGAATAGTAATCCACAACTAAAAGATATGTTTTCCCTTTCAGGACAAACAGATCTGACCCTAGCTTTTGCCAGGGCCTCTCAGGGAGATCACATGGGATCAACGGTTCAGTGTGATTAGTGCGCTCTTTAATGCAAGTATGACATTTCAGAACCAGCTTGTTCAACTGTTGGCTAAGTCCCGGCCACCACACACTTTGCCGTGCACGTGCTCTGCACTTAACTACACCTTGATGCCCTTCGTGGAGTCTGTCGAGGACATCATTTCGCAATGCAGAGGGAATGACAAGTCTTGTACCTTTCAGAAGAAGGCCGTCATGAACAGATAGGTAAGCTCGCTCGGACCAGTAAAGCCTCTCAGTCCCTGTACCACAACCTGACTCAGGCCATCCATCCTGACACATTCTCATGACATTTGAGCAAACACTGTCTGATTTGAGGTGTTCTCTCAGGTTGTCCAGGAAAGATTGACTTGCTGGAAGATGCTCCACAATACTGTCCACATAAATGTTAGTGCTCTCCATAAACTCGTCGTCCATGATTTCTTTATGAGCAGGTAACGGAGCACGTTACAGAGTGTCGGCAGTCCATAAGGTCTTTCCCGGAACATGAGAAATCTTGTATGAATAGCGCATCAGTCTCATACGGAAACGCTGGATGCGGGGAGGTAGGGCATTCAAGTCCTGGTCGCCAAGGAGATTCAATAGTGGTTTGTGATCGGTTTCCATATCAAAATGTTGACCAATCAAAAAGTCACAAAATCTCTCACATGCCCAGGTCAGCCCAAGGGCCTCCTTTTCCACTTGTGCGTATTTTTGCTCAATAGGAGTAAGAGACCGTGACGCATAGGCAACAGGTCTCCAATCGACACCGTCTTTTTGCAGCAGGACTGCTCCCAGTCCGTACGAAGATGCGTCTGCAGATACTTTGAGTTGCTTGTTTGCATCATACAAGGCCAGCACTGGAGCAGATGACAAGTCTTCTTTCAAGTTTTTAAAAGCTTTAACTTGTTCTTCCCCCCAGAACCAACAATTTGTCTTGGACAGGAGATCTCTGAGTGGTTTATCTTTTTCCGCCAGATGGGGAATGAATTTTCCGAGCTGGTTGACCATACCAAGAAAACTCCTCAGTTCACTGACGTTTGTTGGCTCTGGCATTTCCTGGACCGCTGCAGTCTTGGCTGGGTCTGGTTGCACTCCTCTGCCTGAGATAATGTGGCCAAGAAACTTGACTACGCTCTGTGACAAAGCACATTTGTCTAAGTTAAGGGTGACGCCAGCATTTTCCATCCTTTGGAGTACTGTGTGAAGGCGCACATCATGCTCCTCTTGAGAACATCCCCACACCAGCACATCGTCCATATGGCAGACCACACCCTCCAGGCCCTCAGTGACTTCAGTTACCATACGATTTTGGAAGTTCTCAGGTGCCGATGCGATACCGAAAGGCAACCGATTGAAGAAATACCGCCCAAACGGAGTGATAAAAGTCGTCAACTTTGCAGACTGTTTTGCTAGAGGTATTTGCCAAAATCCCATGTTTGCGTCTAACTTGCTAAAAACACAGGCTCCTGCTAGCAATCCAAGAGTCTGTTCAACTGAAGGAAGTATGAATTTCTCCCTTCGCACTGATTTGTTGAGCTTTGTTAAGTCAACACAAATACGTGGATTCCCTGACTTTTTAGGCACCACGACAATGCCTGCACACCACTCTGTGGGTTCTTCCACCCTGCTTATGACTCCTATTCGCTCCATGCGTTGTAGTTCATCTTTTACTTTTGGCATGAGTGGAAGAGGAATGAGTCGTGGAGTTTTGAGAGAAAATGGAACTGCTCCTGGGCTCAGTTCAATGGTGTAAGGCCTCTGTAACAGCCCTAGCCCACTGCACAGCTTTGGATAGCTTTCCTGTAATGTGTGAATGCTTACATTACATAAAAATATGCCAGTGTCTTGTTCTTGAATCTCATTCACTTTTCTGGATGAAGCGCACACTTTTTGATAATGTCCCCTCTTCCCACAGGCATGACAGAGTACAGTATTTGCAGGGCAGTGCGCTTTTGGATGAAATGGGACTTTTCCACATTTGTGACATCTTGACTGAGGCTGTTTAAATTTGTCTTTTGCTCCATGAGCATTTTTGACTCTCTGCCTGCTTTGAAATGGCTTACTTTTACTTATGACTCTATCAACAGAATCAGACGTTTTGGCATTAAAGCATTTACCACGCAAGTTATTCTGCTGCTGCTTCACTGCTTCAGTCTGTCTCGCCATATCAATGGCCTTTTCCAGCGTTAGATCTTTATCTAACTGCATTCGCTCTGACAGACGTATATCATTTAAACCAACAACTAACCTGTCTCTGATTAATTTGTCGTGCAATGTCCCATATTTGCAGTGCTCAGCCAATGAATACAGTGCAGTCACGAAGGAGTCGACTGGTTCATTTTCTCCTTGTTTTCTCATGTTGAAACGTGCTCTTTCATAAATGACGTTTTTCTTCACAACAAAGAACGCGTGAAAACCCTCTTTCACTGCGTCATAACTTTCACTGTTTTCGTTCGTCAAATTTAGCCCCTTCAAAATGCCGTCCGCTTCATCACCCATACAGTACATGAGCGGATTTATTTGATTCGCTTACGTGGAAGTATGGAGATTACTGGCCTGATGGAAACGTTCAAACCGTCGGATCCATTTTTCCCATTCGGTAGGTTTAGAGAAGTTAAATGGCTCGGGTGGCTGGATGCTGAACGTAGCACATGGGCTCGGCACGGGCGGCTCTCTCCCCCCGGCAGCTGCATCACCACGAGCGGGTTGTCCTCCTGCCGCTTGTTCCATGACTTTGAGACTTTCTGCTTATAAAAACTTCACTCTCCACCGAAACAAAACTTCTTCCGCAAGCTTATTTGAGTATCCTACTCTGACACCATGTCGTATTTCTTAGTTTTATTGCGTGAGTCCCCACAGCCACACACATTCGTAAACTTCCCAGTCTCTCCTTTTTTCAACCAACCCCCACAGTGCCCCCTTCTGGACAGGAACAATACTAAACCATGTAACATTGTTATGTAGTACACATTAGTTTCACTACATAGATTATCCCACAGTGAGTAACTATAACTAATTACTTTTTTAAAGTAATGTTCCCAACACTGGTCGTTACATTACATGTACTTACCATAGAAATAATAGTAAATTATGCAGTATTTAAGTACTATAGTAAGTACATGTTGTAAATTAATATTACTATTAATATTATATAATTACACTGTGACAATGACACCTTAAAATAAAGGGTAACCATATATATGTCAAGTCAAGTGTTAAGTCCCCGGCTTTGTCTGGGGGTGTGGGACTAACAAACTAACTATATACTAACTATATACCCAGGGTGGAAAAAACCAACGATGACTCAAAACATGGGCGAGGCACCCCTAAAACTTGTAGTAAGAAATGTTGTTATTCAGAAAAATTTGTTCATCTTTTACAAGGTTTAATAATGTCCATACTACATAGTTTGTGGATTAAAATGCATGTGTTAAGGATGAAAATGAAAACATCCCCGCTAGCAAATGTTGTCATCCTCTTCTCTTTTTCTACTTCTCCTCTGTACCTGCACCGCTCAGCACGACCGTCATCCAGCGCGAAACACACGCAGAGTGAGAACCCGTGATGTAGTATTGAGATCGGTTGTGATGCAACTAAGTTGCTCCAAAGCTGTTTCTGACACTTCTTTCCTTTTACCTTGAGTTGTTCCAATTCCGATTCCGAACCATATCGGTGAGTACTGGAGTCAGTATCCTGAATCACAATGGTACACCTATAATGAGTGTTTATTTTTGGACTATTTTAGTCCAGCGGGTCGCCGCCGCTGTGGAGGAGCACAGGACCCGGGTGACTCGTCCATAGTCATAAACTGAGAGAAGTAGCGCCGGTTACAATGTTCTTCCGCAAGACGCATGCAGTTCTGTTTATTAACTGCTAGAGCGTGAAACAAAAGAGGTAGCTCGAAAAATAAACTGACTGCCTGTGTAGTGCTTACGTGTATCTCTGTTGTTAAAGTTTATCGTTAATTTGATACTCATTTTAACAATCGGGAGTCATGTATTGTAAACATAATTTACAGAAGATGAATTACATTTTGTTGTCCAAGTAGCTACCTGTTACTTTGTTCAATGGCAATAAAGTTGAATCTAATCTAACCAATCTGATGACTATTGCTACAAAAGGAGGCACATGTAGTTAACGGTCAGGAAAACCAGCTGAGTGAAGAAAGTTTTGTGTTTGTTAGCGGGAGCTGACTGTGTGAACTCTCACAATTAAGCTGTTGTTCTGAAAAGGGTAAAAATAATTTAAATCTGGATTTTGGAGTTGGTTGAATCAATGTTAAAATAAAAAAAAAGAAGTTATTTTTCAAGTGACATATTTTTTTGTTTTTGTGTGAAAAGAGGGTGGGTGGTGGCAGTGAGTCTCATTGGGTGCTTAGCACCCCTAAAGCTCTGACCCTAGAATCGCCCCTGACTCAAAACATGTATCAAGTTCATGTATTCATTTACTTCAACCCCACATAAAGTAAACTACAAAAACAAAACATACAACACAATAGACAGTCTTCACAACTCCCACCGCGTTACTGAAACGTACGTGGAGATTGCCCGTCGCTCACCATACCGACTTTCAGATGATTGGAAAACCACGGTACAACAGCTGCCAACAGAGTCACTTGTCAGATGCTACAGGAAGAAACTAAGATCAGCACCCAGCAGAACGCCCTGTAAACCAAATAGTAATCCACACAGAAGTCCACACAGTAATTCACACAGAAGTCCACACAGTCTGATGCAAGCTACCCAGGGCAAAACAACCTTGAGAGCACTTCACTGGCTCAACTTATAAACCCCTACTAATTGCCACTGATCAGTTTCAGCTGCGGGATTCTCACCTTGTCAACCTCAAGACACAGGAGACATGCAGAATAGAGACAGAAGACATAGCAACACACACAAAACACGCATACAGACCTCACAGGTCATAACACAAGTCACTTTTATTTATATAGCGCTTTAAACAAAATACATTGTGTCAAAGCAACTGAACAACATTCATTAGGAAAACAGTGGTCGATAATGCAAAATGACAGTTAAAGGCAGTTCATAATTGAATTCATTGATGTCATCTCTGTTCAGTTTGTATAGTGTCTGTGCATACATTTGCAATCAAGTCAATGATATCGCTGTAAATGAAGTGACCCCAACTAAGCAAACCAGAGGCTGCAGTGGCAAGGAACCAAAACTCCATCGGTGACAGAATAGAGAAAAAAAACCTTTGGAGAAACCATGCTCAGTTGGGTGGCCAGTTCTCATCTGACCAGACGAAACCAGCAGTTCAATTCCAGGCTGCAGCAAAGTCAGATTGTGTGGAAGAATCATCTGTTTCCTGTGGTCTTGTCCCGGTGGTCGTCTGAGACAAGGTCTTAACAGGGGATCTGTATCTGGTGCTCTAGTTGTCCTGGTCTCCGCTGTCTTTCAGGGATGTAGAGGTCCTTTCTAGGTTCTGATCCACCATCTGGTCTGAATACGCACTGGATCTGGGTGACTGCAGTGACCCTCTGATCTGGATACAGACTGGATCTGGTGGCTACGGTGACCTCGGAATAAGAGAGAGACAGACTAATATTATTCTAATGATGTAACAAGTACAACGGGTGTTATGGGAGATGTTCTGAAATTAATGCAGCCTGTTATGGAAAGTGTTATGGCAAGTGTTACCTAATTAATGCAGCCTAAAAATCATTTAACAGATTTGGATATTAAAAGCATATACGTGTGTTATGTGTAAGCCGGGTTAAAGAGATGGGTCTTTAATCTAGATTTAAACTGCAAGACTGTGTCTGCCTCCTGAACAATGTTAGGTAGGTTATTCCAGAGCTTGGATGAAAAATAGGAAAAGGGTCTGCCGCCAGCAGTTGATTTTGATATTCTAGGTATTATCAAATTGCCTGAGTTTTGAGAAACGCAGCAGACTATAGGAGGACAACCACCCAATAAGGAATTACAATAATCTAACATTGAGGTCATAAATTCATGGATTAACATTTCTGCATTTGACATTGAGAGCATAGGCCGGAATTTACATATATTTTTGAGATGGAAAAATGCAGTTTTAAAAATGCTAGAAACGTGGCTTTCTAAGTAAAGATTTCTATCAAATCGCACACCTAGGTTCCTAACTGATGACGAAGAATTGACAGAGCAGCCATCATGTCTTAGACAGTGTTCTTGTCACTGTTGGGAAACCATGATCTCGGGTTTTGCACTATGTGGGTGGAGTGTGTGTGTTTTGCCTGAGCACTGATTGTTTCATGTGGGCATCTCCGTTAATTGTTCATCATCACCAGCTGCCACTCATTACCCTTCCCTATATATTGCTCTGTCTAGCGTCTTGTGTTTGTCAGAGTGTTGTTAGTCATTCATTGTCTCATGTTATGCCTTCCTTGTGTTTGTTTCTCGTCGTTGGATTGTCCTGTCTTCCCGGAACCCCGTCCACTCCATCTCACCTCTGGATCGCACCACTTACCTTCACGGCTCTTCCCCCAGAGTTCCTGTGTCACACTCTCCTGCTGCCAACACACCATCGCACCCCGGATCATCTGTGAGCTCTGCCTCTTCCTGGACTTTGCATTCCCTTCAAAATTCCCAGTATCACCAGTCTTTGTGTTTATTGTTTATTTTCTATTATTAAATATCATAAACTCGCACTTGCTTCCTCCTCCTCATTTAACCAATCGATGCAGAATGCTCTGACCCCCTATGGAAGCAGCGAGCACCACTTCTCTCACCGACTTTATTCATCACAGTGTCACCCGTATGGATCAGCAGCAGGAGAGTATTGTCAACACCGGATGCGCTATCCAAGCGCTGGTGACACAGGTGTCTGAGCTTACCCAGCAAATCCACCAGCTGATCTCTCCTGCTGTGCCACCCACACCGTCCGCCCCCCGGGACCTCTCCGATGACCACTTCCAGCCCGAACCTCATCTTCCGGTGCCGGAGAGTTATTCTGGTGAGCCAGATTTCTGCAGAAAACATTCCTAACCAAGTGTTACATGCCCTTTTCCCTATAGCCTCGCACCTTTGTGACTGAGGAGTCCAAGGTAGCATTTGCTCTCACGCTACTCTCCGGCAGGGCCGCTTTATGCATGTGTGGGAGAAACACCATCCATGCTGCACCTCGTTCCATGCCCTCTCTGAGGAGATGAGGAGAGTTTTCGACCGGGCTGCAGCAAGGAAACGGTTCGACAGCTCGCGGATCTCAGACAAGAGGACCTTTCCATAGCAGACTACTCCATCAAGTTCCGCACCTTGGCGGCTGCGTGCAAGTGGAATGAGGAGGCACAGTGGGATCGATTCCTGCATGGGTTGGCCGACTGTGTTCATAACGAGATCTACCTTCTCAAGTTACCAACCAGTCTCAACGGCCTCATCGACTTGTCGCTCCATGTGGACGTTCGGATTAACCGTCTGGGAGTGCAAGGCAGTCACACGCCTTCTCAACTCTCTGGAGGGTGGTAACTAGAGTCGAGAGACCATGGTCGGTCCCGTCATTGATCACAAACCCATGCGGGTGGGTAGAGACATTGGTAACAGAGAATTGTTGGCCGTCAAATTTGAATTAGAAGAGTGGCGTCACTGGTTGGAGGGGTCAGAGGTACCTTTCATCATTTGGACCGATCATAAGAACTTAGAATACATTAGAAGTGCTAAAAGACTCAATTCCAGGCAGGCTCGGTGGGCACTTTTTTTAGCTCATTTAGATTTTTCTCTGTCGTACCACCCAGGTTCCAAAAATGTAAAACCCGATTCTTTGTCACGTCTTTTTGATCCTTCTGAACACCCGGTGACTACCGAGTGCATTTTACCTGAGAATATAGTCGTCTCATCACTCGTATGTGAGATCAAATCAAAGGTCAAGTCGGCCTTAAAAGGGGTAACGCCTCCGCCCGGGTGCCCACCAAATCATTTATTTATTCGTACTGTCCTCAATTAAAGTTTGGATGCGTGACTCTAATTCTGAAATCTTCTCTGTCAGCCTAACTTTTTCCCTGCATTTATCACATGTGAGTCCCTCATCTGTGACAGAGATAGGTAAACTGTATATGTGGCAAGAGGTGCAAATAACAATAGCAGGATAAGCCATTACTCTCTGTGCTTGATGAAATATTCTTACCACAGTTGTTTGATACTTGTGAAAAACTGGAGAGAGAGAGAGGAGAAAAGAAAACAGCGATAGGTTCGAATGAAAACGCTAATGACAAGCTAATGAGTGCTAATGCAATGCAGGTGTACTGCACTCACTGATATAAAATGAAAGTGAACGATCAAAATTAATCTGATAAGATTGATCGATAATATCAGAAATATGGTGTGAATTATCACTTTAAAAAACAGAGAGTGATATTAAGATAAAGATTCTAGAGAGAAAAAAACAGCTACACGGAGCTACGATCAGCTCCAACAAGGCCAACAGGAAGCAGAGAAAACACTGTCTAACAGCGACACCTGCCAGAAGTCTGAGATCCGCTAGTGAGCGATAGTTTGTGGTACCATCACAGAGTGGCTCAAAATCACGTTCCAGAACAATTTTGTTCACCATTCCTGGCTGGTGGAATGATCTTCCAACCCCTATCCGGAATGCTGAATCCCTAACAATTTTCATTTGACAACTGAGAACTGCGGTGCGGTGGCACATCTGGACAAATGGGTGAGCGGACTTCAGACTCCAGACTAGGAAAAAACGGTGGCTGGTAACCTAAACTACACTGAAATGGAGAGAGGCCCGTGGCTGACACTGGTAATGAATTGTGAGCGTACTCCACCATAGAGAGTTGTTGGCTCCAGGAAGAAGAATTCTTGGAGACTAAACATCGCAACGTCCTCTCTAAATCTTGGTTGGCTTGCTCAGACTGCCCGTTACTCTGGGGATGATAACCCGAAGACAGATTAACCATCGCCCCTTTACAATTTGCAAAACTCTTTCCAAAATTTTAACTACCAAGCCATAAGTGGCCACCAGAATCATTGCTTAACTAAACCCTTGGTTCGGCTTATCCCTAGATGACAAGCAACATTAGAGCAGTGACCCCACTCTTCCGGCACAAATAAACAATTCAGTGGGCATCCGGACAGAGGCGTTACCCCTTCTAAGGCCGTCTTGACCTTCGATTCGACCTCCCATACAAGTGCTGAGACGACTGTTTTCTCAGGTAAAATACACTCGGGAGTCACCGGCATTTCGGAAGGATCAAAAAGACGTGACAAACAATCGGGTTTAAAATTTTTGGAACCTTGGCGGTACAACAGAGCAAAATCCAAGTGGCTGAAAAAAAGTGCCCACCAAGCCTGCCTGGAATTGAGTCTTTTGGCAGTTCTAATGTACTCTAAATTTTTATGATCAGTCCAAACAATGAAAGGTACCCCTGACCTACTCCCACCTCTGATGCGTCGACCTCCACCACGAACTGCCATGTGGGATCAGGGGCTACTAAGATGGGAACCGAAATGAAGCGGCTCTTGAGGTTGGTAAATGCAGTTTCGGCTGCATTAGACCACCTGAACGGAGTACTGGGTGAGGTCAAGGTGGTCAGAGGTGAGACTAGTTGGCTAGTTTTATTCAAATGAAATTATGAATAAAACCATGATAAAAATTGGCGAACCCCAGAAACCGCTGAAGGGCCTTACGGGAATTTGGAGATGGCCAATCTATCACAGCCTTAACTTTGTCAGGATCCATACGTATTCCCTCAGACGAGATGATATACCCTAGGAAGGGAACAGACTGTGCATGGAATACGCATTTCTCCGCCTTGACAAAAAGACCATTCTCAAGTAATCTCTGGAGCACTCGTCTGACGTGTTGCACATGTTCCTGGAGAGATGAATAAAAAATCAGTATGTCTTCCAGGTAAACATATGTAAACTGATCTACCATATCTCTCAACACGTCATTAACGAGTGCTTGGAAAACTCCTGGCGAGTTGGAGAGCCCGAACAGCATCACCAAATATTCAAAATGCCCACTAGGGGTGTTAAAGGCAGTTTTCCATTCATCCCCCTTCCTGATGCGGATCAAATGATAAGCATTACATAAATCCAATTTTGTGAATATGGATGCTCCCTGTAACCTCTCGAAAGCTGAAGACATCAACGGCAAAGGATAGGTATTCTTTATTGTGATGTTGTTCAGCTCTCGGTAGTCAATACAAGGTCACAGAGAACCATCCTTCTTACCCACAAAAAAGAATCCCGCCCCCGCTGGAGAAGAGTAAAGGCGGATGAACCTCGATGCCAAGGAATCAGAAATGTATTTCTCCATGGCCTCCCTCTCCGGAATAGAAAGAGAGTAAAGTTTGCCCTTAGGCGGAGACTTAGCTGGAACTAAGTCTATAGCACAGTCATAGGGACGATACGAAGGAAGAGAAGCAGCATGG
Source organism: Carassius auratus (assembly GCF_003368295.1). Lineage (NCBI taxonomy): Eukaryota > Metazoa > Chordata > Actinopteri > Cypriniformes > Cyprinidae > Carassius > Carassius auratus. Next base: position 14,305,549 of record NC_039289.1, read on the forward strand.
AACTTACTGAACACCTCCTTCAGGTCCAAGTACTCTGCGGGCACGTTTGATAACACCATGGTCTCCTCCTGAAAGACAGAAACAGGCACAACAGGACACGCAGAAACCAGACAAGACTCATGTCAACTTTCACTCAACAAAGTGACTGTGTTAGAACCCCAATCCACTCGTGGATTATGTTAGACTAACCAGGGGTGACCTAAAACAATGGGAGTGACAGGGAGTCCTTGAAGTAAAAGGATATGGTTTCGATGTGGTTTCCTGAGGTGAGCAGAGTTATGGGTTCAGTGTTGTGAGTGATGTGTGGCAGTTCCTGGCCATTGTGTGCGTTGACATGGATGGGACGAGACACGGGAAGGACAGGAAGGTTCAGGTGACATGCCAGGAGAGAGTCAATGAAATTACCTTCGGCTCCAGATTCCAGAAGGGTATGACAATCGTGAGTTCTTCCACCGCAGTTTTTCCTGGAAGGAGAGTTGAGGACTTCCCGGCAGTAGCCTCAAACTTACTACCGGGCTGGCTCTTTTAGCGGGCATGAATGGAGGGAATGACCCTCCAGGGTGCGGAAGTGGATGGAGTAATCCGCTACTGACGATTTCCCTTGTCTGAGGTCCAATAGTTGGTGAGCGGCCTCCCTGCAGGGGAGTATTACTATTGTTCAGCAGAATGTACATAGCCTCCTAAAAAAAATAAAAACGTTTTTTATTTAAGGTTTAATCACACAAAATGTCTTCCATTGGCTCCAATGGCTCACTTGCAGAAGTGCACCAACGTTGGGTGATTTAAAAAAGTTGATTAAGTCACATTTATTCAAGACTCTCTTTCTCTAATGAATTGTTGTATTGCTTTTGGTGTTTTGTTTTATTTTATTTATTACTTTATTACTGTAGCGCTTTGGGTTTCAGAAAGGCGCATTACAAATAAAATGTATTATTATTATTATTATTATATATAAATATATGTTTAATATTTAAGATCAGAAATCCTTATGTGTGGGGGGAACCCCGAGGACAAACGAGAGCATGCTCTGGAGATTATCACGTGAAATGAAACAATATCCAATCAGAAAGCGAGATGATGGAAGACGGAAGCAGTCTATGGTCATGACGCAGAACACAGTGAAATTGACAGCAGAGATGGATGATCAGCTTGCTGATTTGTGTTCTTATTGTGTCTTAAAATATTTTGGTTTGTACCCAGCATTAGCTACTAAACCTAATAAAAAATTATTTCTGAGAAGCAACCTAACATGACTAATGCAAGTTTAAGAATAAATAATCTTCTTCTGCATGGAAAATGACTGAAGACTGATGTGTACTAATACAACAGGTTCTCAGATTAAGTCATCAGAGTTCAGTGAGAATTTATTGATTTATTTATTTCAATTTCCGTCATTCTGATGATTTTGGTATCTATTTTATTGTATTTTATTCTTCTCTCTTTAGACCAAATCAATTTAGTTTGAGAAATTTGAATCAAGGATTGAATATGGAAAAACTGGAATAAATGGTGACAATTTTAATTTTGGGGTAAACTATCTGTCACACTGTCTGGTCTCTGTTTCCCTGGGTGTCCACTAGTGGGCTCACTTCCCCTTAGGCACCTCACCGTAGACACTACAATTCCCACTAGCCTTGTCCCTTCATCACAGTAATTGCACTCCTGTTAATTGCACCAGGTGCCTTCACTTATTAGTAATTAGCCTCCCTATATTAACCAGTCTTTTTTCTGTTTGTCTTTATGGAGTCCTTTCCTTACGTTTCCTTCCGTACCCAGTCTTCTCGTCTTCCGAGTTCCTCACATTCAGAGTTCCTGTTCCTGTTTCCGTTCCTGTTCTCTTCCTGTTCCTTCCTTGTTTGTTTATTTGGATTGTTTTCTGGTTTTGACCCCGGCTTGTTGGATTAGGATTTGGATTACCCTAAATAAACATTACTGCAATTGGATCTCTCGTTTCCTGTGTTTCACTGGGTTTTCGAACGTCACAGAAGGTCGCAGAGGAGTGAGTGGTCGAGAGGAGGTCCGGCATCGCTCTCCACCATGGCCCCCCTTCGACCCTGGGCTCGTGAGGGACGGATCGGAGCCGCCGTCTCACCATTGCAGACAGAGAGGGGAGAGGAGGCGCATGTCTGCCGAGCCAGCGCCACTGCACAAGATGGCCGCCAGCCCAGCGACGCTGCGCAGAATGGCCACTGGCCCAGCACCGCTGCCCAGGACAGCCACCAGCCTAGCGCCACTGCCCATGATGGCCGCAAGTCCAGCGCTACTGCACAAGATGGCCGCCAGCCCAGCGCCACGAGGCAAGATGGACGCCAGCCCAGCACCACAGCACAAGGTGGTCGCCAGCCCAGCGTCACAACATAGATGGCCGCCAGCTCAGCACCACAGCACAAGATGACCGCAAGTCCAGCGCCACGGCCCAAGATGGCCGCCGGTCCAGAGTCATGGCACAAGATGGCTGCTTGTCTAGTGCCTCTGCACAGAATGACAGCCACAGTTGACCCTCCAGAGTCAAGTCAGGTTCCCGTTGACCTTCCAGAGTTGAGTCAGGTTCCCGTTGACCCTCCAGAATTGAGTCCGGTTCCCGTTGGCCCTCCAGAGTTGAGTCTGGTTCCCGTTGAGCTTCCAGAGTTCAGTCGGGTTCCCGTTGACCCTCCAGAGTCGAGTCAGGTTCCCGTTGACCCTCCAGAGTTGAGTCAGGTTCCCGTTGACCCTCCAGAGTTGAGTCAGGTTCATGTTGACCCTCCAGATTGAGGCAGGTGCTCATTGACCCTCCAGAGTCAAGTCAGGTGCTCGTGGATCCTCCAGAGTTGAGTCAGGTGCTCAGTGACCCTCCAGAGTCAGGGCTAGTCACCGTTGACCTTCCAGAGTCAGGGCTAGTCACCGTTAACACTCCAGAGTCAAGTCCCGGGTGAAATTCATGGACAAGGGCAAGTCACCAATGATCTTCATGGGCAAGGTCCAGTCACCAGTGTTCTTCATGAGCAAGGTCAAGTCACCGACTACCTTCATGGGCAAAGGCAAGTCACCAATAATATTCATGAACAAATGCAAGCCACCAATGATCTTCATGAACAAATGTAATTCACCAATGATCTTCATAAAGAAATGCAAGTCACCAATGATCTTCATAAAGAAATGCAAGTCACCAATGATCCTAATGAGCAGAGTCAGGCCACCAATGACCTTCTTGAGCAGAGTCAAGTCAGCTCTGTCCCTTTATCACAGTAATTGCACTCCTGTTAATAGCACCAGGTGCCTTCACTTATTAGTCATTAGCCTCCCTATATTAACCAGTCTTTTCCTGTTTGTCTTTATGGAGTCCTTTCCTTCTGTTTCCTTCCGTACCCAGTCTTCTCGTCTTCCGAGTTCCTCGCATTCCGAGTTCCTGTTCCTGTTTCCATTCCTGTTCCCTTCCTGTTCCTTCCTTGTTTGTTTATTTGGATTGTTTTCTGGTTTTGACCCCGGCTTGTTGGATTACGATTTGGATTACCCTAAATAAACATTATTGCAAATGGATCTCTCGTTCCTTGTGTTTCACTGGGTTTCCGAACGTCACACTATCAGTTTAACAGTAGTGAAAAGGGAGCAACTTATAAAAAGTATAGTTGTTCATATACAATATAGATAATATATCTAATTTATACATTGTAGCTGCCGTCAGATGCAACTTCATATATTTCATTCATTATATGCACTTTACATTTAAAAGGTCAATTAATAGTTAAAATGTTCAGAATAATCATTAGAATAGATAAGTAATATATTTTTTGTTAATACATGTCAATTAATTTCATATTATTCAGCTAAAACCTTAGAAAAGGGGGAATCTATTTATTTTTTATTTTGTTCCGCTTGGGAATTATTTAAATGTTGCTATCAGAATAGTTTCCGGTGCACTACCTGTAAGAAGAGCCGCACGAGGTGCCGCCGCACTAGTAACATATGTCTGTAAGAGTTAAGCCATAAGTGGTGCTAAGAAGAGTTTTTGTCTAAAGGAAGCTGTAACCCTCCAAGTTTATTCCTCTTGAGTCAGAGAGGCCAATGAGGTATGTGTTTTATCGTCTTAACTGGCTTCCATATGTGAACGTTTGTTATGTGATCGTGTGTTAATGTATAATTAGCCAATTAAGTGTATTTACTTGCTGGTGGAAATGTGCACTTTATTTATTCGTTTGTATGTTTTTTTTTGTTTATTATGTGTAAAACATCTCTTTTAGATGGTTAATTTAAGTTTTTGTATTTTCTTTCATAGTTCTGACGGCATTGTTGGGACATAAAAAAGGCTAAAAGACTAGCATGTACAAGACATGTTGAAGACTCGTGTCCAAATAAATGTCTGTTAAAATCAAGAACGACCTGAGCCTTTAATTCAACTCGAGGGGAGTAACAGTCAGAACTCAGCCTGTTTCGTGGTGGAGGAGAAGACAGCAGTGCCAGTCGCAGCGGAGCCGTAAATGAGCAGCTCGTTAAGTGGTGACGTCGCTCTCAAGCTTCAAAGGAAAGACGGGACTGCATTTACATTAAGCCCAAATCAGCGCCAACCGGGGTCCAAGAGTGCAGCGTGGTTAAGCTAAGAAGTAGTAAAGCATTTAAACAAGTTAAATGTGAAGAAGTAGATTAACCTTGCTAACTTTAAAGGGACTCTATTAAGTGCTTAAAGTTGTAATGTAAAGTGCAGTGGCCAAAAATATAAGTGCAAGTTTAAGTTATTGGTTGTTTAATATAAGGTGACTGTTACTAACCTTATTTCAAGTTAAGTACAAGTATTTTTGCTAATTTAGTTATTTAAGGGTGAAGTTTTTACTATTTAATTTTTTGTTTTATATTGAAGGTCATTTGTTTTTTATTTTATAACAAGTGAAAAGTATATTTCTTATTTTAAGGTGTTTGACACATTTAAGTTTATCTTTAAAGAAAGAAGCAATTTAAGTTTATAAGCATATTTAGTAGTGTGATATCACTTAATTGAGTTAAGGTCACACATAACAAAGTCTAAAACACACTAGAATAGTGACATGGCTAATCAAGAAGAATGTGACACTGAAGCTGTGGAGTTGCAGCAACAATTAAGTCCTGATTATGAAATTCTGGACACAAGCCCTCAAGAGCCAAGCACATGTCAAGCTGCTAAAGAAGAGAGCTTGAGGAAAAGCCAAAGAGTTAGGAAACTCACTGAAAAAGGCCAAGCACTGTATGAAGAGAAAGTGAATAAGCTTCAAACACGCTTTAAGGCAAGCTATGATGAATGGAAAGCTGCTGCAAAACAAGTTAAAAGAGCACTTGAAGCACCTGTCAGTATGAGATTATATGATCACATTGTCCAGATCCAACATACCTCAGCAGAAGTAAAACAAGCCTATGACAAGCTGCGCAGTCATGAAACTCCAGATGGAGACACTCGTCGCAGAGTGGACACATGTGATGCTGTTTCTCAGAAGCTCATACAACAAGCTCAAGAATGTCTTGCAGAAGAAGGAAATGTAAAAGATCCAGCAAAGAGATCAACTCGCTGGAGTGAAGCCGGTTCAGTATTCATCTCAGCAGCGTCCCAAAAATCTAAAAGCTCAAGAAATACAGGAGCCACCCAAAGATCCAAAAGCTCAAGAAGTACATGTTCAAGTTCAAGCAGGTTGTCTATAAAGAAACAAGAAGCAGCAGCTGAACTAGCTGCAACTGAAGCCACTCTGAAAGTTATGGAGGAAATGGATCGCGAAAGAAATGAGTTTGAAAACCTTGAAGTAGAAAATTGACAAAGATTAGCAAAACAAGAAGCAGAAAATGCTGAAAAACTAAAAGCATTAGAACAGAAGCGAAGAGAGCTAGAACGTCTTGAAACTGTAAAGAAAATGAATGCTGCCAAAGCACGACTGAAAGTGTATGAGCCAGAAGTTAACTCAGACGAAGAAATCTCAGACCTCCTACACGACAATGATAAAGATAGAAAAGCTGCTCCTAAACCAGTAAGTCTGCCTGAACGTCAGCTCGCACCATCACAACCCACTGCAAATCTGCAACAGTTTTCTGCTCCACAACAGACCACAAGGTGGCATCTTACAACCAATGCTACACAAGAAGATAGCACCACAGCACTAGCTAAAGCATTAGCAGAGTCCATTAACATAAGCCGTCTACCAGTACCAGAGCCAGCTGTTTTCAATGGCGACCCTCTCAAGTACAAAGATTGGAAAATGTCATTTCAGACACTAATAGACAGGAAAAACATTCCAGTGAATGAAAAGATTTACTACCTCCGCAAGTATGTTGGTGGACCAGCCAGAAGAGCTGTCGAGAGTTACTTCCTGCTTGGTACAGATGCAGCGTACTATGCAGCATGGGACACTCTGGAGGAGAGATATGGAAGTTCATTTGTAATCGCCAAAGCCTTCAGAGATAAGCTAACGACATGGCCAAAGATTGGAACAAAGGACAGTGCTGAGTTACAAGAGTTCTCAGACTTTCTCAGAGGCTGTGAAGCTGCCATGCTACAAATCAAGAATCTCGAAGTTCTAAATGATTGCAGCGAAAATCAGAAAATGTTAAGCAAGCTTCCTGATTGGCTAACAGCAAGATGGAATAGGAAAGTCATTGAGGTTGAAGAGCAGCAAGGTTATTTTCCAACATTCAGTAACTTTGTCGACTTCATCACAAGATAAGCCAAGATAGCGTGCAACCCAGTAACGTCACTCCATGCTCTCAAGGGAAGTGACTCGGAGAGGGTTAAGCCTACAAAGACTCGAAGTGTTGGAGCTAAGGTGCTGGCAAGCAGTGCAGAAGAGAAATCAAATACAAAGAAATGTGTCTTCTGTGAAAGATTATACCATAGCATTCACACATGTCGAAAATTCATAGACAAGCCAATAATGGAACGAGTAAAGTTCGTACAAATGAAAGGACTATGTTTCGGATGCCTCAACTCTGGACATCATTCAAAGAAATGTGGAAAGAGAAGTGTTTGTGACACATGCAAAGGAAAACACCCAACCTGTTTACATGAGGAACGGGACAAGGAAATCAGAAAGAACATAGAAAGCGAGAAGGAACAAAAGGAAAGCAAAAGCACAAATGACACAAAGGAAATCAAACAAAATAAAGAAGCACCAAACGAGGCAACATCGCACCGTGTAGTCCAAAACAACAGCAGTAACCTCACATCCACAATTAGTCCAGTTTGGTTATCCACAACAAGCGAACCAGAACACGAAATCCTGCTGTATGCCCTTTTAGACAGTCAGAGCGACACAACATTCATTCTACAAGAAAAGGCAGATGCTCTGGATTCTGAAAAGAAACATGTACAGTTAAAGCTTTCTACACTGTCAGCCAGAGATACAGTCAATTCAAGTGAAAAGCTGTCAGGGCTACAAGTCAGAGGCTTTTATTCCTCAAAGAGAATCCCTCTTCCTGTAACATATACAAGAGAGTTTATTCCTGCCAATCTAAATCACATCTCAACTCCTAAGACGGCAAGAGCATGGCCCCACCTAGAGCACCTTGCAGAAGAGATCGCCCCTCTCATAGAATGCGATGTTGGTCTGCTCATAGGTTACAACTGTTCACAAGCACTGTTACCCAGAGAAGTTGTGTCAGGAAAAGACAATGAGCCATTCGCACAAAGAACAGACTTGGGCTGGACAATAGTTGGTGGTGCTGACCCTTGTGTTGACTATGGTGATTCTATTGGAAGCAGCCATAGGATCATTGTCAAAGAAGTGACACCTAGCCAGTCATCAGATCAGTTACCAAATGAAGTCCATTACATTTGTCGCACACAAGTCAAAGAAGTAGTCACACCACCAGATGTGATTAAAATCCTTGAGTCTGACTTCAACGATAGAAAGGTGGAAGATTCTCACTTCTCTCAAGAGGATCTGCGCTTCATTTCTATAATGGAGGAAAGAGTTAAAATGAGAGCAGATGGATTTTGTGAGCTACCTTTGCCATTTAAAGAGGACAGACCAAGTATGACAAACAATAAGAGCTGTGCAGAACACCGACTCAAATGTCTTAAGAAAAGACTTGAAAGGGACAAACAATATCACAAAGACTACACAAAATTCATGAACGAAACAATTGAACGTGGAGAGGCAGAGAGGGTCCCACCTGAAGAACTGAACAAAAGCCTTGCCTGGTACATTCCACACCATGGGGTGTACCATCCCCAAAAACCTGGGAAAATAAGAGTAGTGTTTGATTGTTCAGCGAAATATGAAGGCATGTCATTAAACGATCACCTGCTGACAGGACCAGATCTAACAAACACCCTGATAGGTGTCTTGTGCCGCTTTCGCAAGGGTCCAGTGGCAGTGATGTGCGACATAGAACGTATGTTTTATCAGTTCAGAGTCAGAGCCGAAGATCAAGACTACTTCCGTTTCCTGTGGTGGGACAACGGAGACTTTCACTTAAGTCCATCAGTCTACCGAATGCGAGTCCATTTGTTTGGAGCCACCTCTTCACCAGCCTGTGCAAACTTTGGCCTCAAGTACATCGCGGCACAAGGTCAAGGTCAGTTCAGTGAAGCAACTATAAGATTCATTGAAAGAAACTTTTATGTGGATGATGGTCTCATCAGTTTCCACTCAGAAGAAGATGCTATTAGTCTAGTCCATGAGGCGAAAAAACTCTGCGGTATTGGAAAATTGCGACTGCACAAGTTTGTTTCCAATAGCTCACAAGTTCTTGACTCTCTCCCTAAGGAATATTGTGTAGAGACGGTAAGAAACCAAGATCTAGCCCTGGGCCCTTGGCCTGCCTCAGACCAATTCCAGTTTCGAGTAGTTGTGAATGAGCGTCCACTCTCCAGACGAGGAGTCTTGTCAACTGTAGCCTCCATCTACGACCCACTTGGATTTGTGGCACCTTTCGTTCTACTTGGCAAGCAAATACTGCAACAAATGTGTCGTGACAAGACAGACTGGGACGAACCACTTTCAGATGAGCTCAAGCCACGATGGGAGTCCTGGCTTCTAGATCTCAACAACCTTGCTAATGTCAAGATTGATCGCTGCTACCTTCCAGCCGATTTTGAAGAAGTTCAGAGATATGAACTCCACTATTTTTCAGATGCAAGTGTTGCAGGATATGGTGTCTGTACATATCTAAGAGCAATCAGTAGATCAGGACAAATCCACTGCTCACTTGTCATTGCTAAGTCCAGAGTAGCACCCACCAAGGTAACTACTGTGCCAAGACTGGAGTTGTCCGCAGCAGTAGTAGCAGTGCGCATAAGTGACCTGCTCAAAGGAGAACTAGAGTTGGAAAATGTTCAAGAATTCTTCTGGACGGATTCACAAGTTATCTTAGGATATATAAGCAATGAAGCAAGGCGTTTTCATGTCTTCGTAGCGAACCGTATCCAGCGCATCAAGGAAAGTACTAAACCAAAACAATGGAAGTATGTCGCATCAGAAGACAACCCCGCTGACCATGCGTCTCGAGGACTCAAATCTAAAGAGCTCGTTGCTTCCAACTGGTTTAGTGGTCCAAGTTTTCTCTGGCAAGATCAACTTCCCAGTGGAGAGATAAAGGTGGGAGAACTTGATACAGAGGACCCAGAAATACGCAAAGTTCTTGTACATCAGACCTTAACAACAGTGAATTCGCTGGCAGAACGCTTCCTGAAATTCTCTAGCTGGACAAGACTAACTAAAGCTATTGCAAGACTTACCAGATTTGTAAAGGAGTTTAAAGGCTCAACAAAGAGAACCAATAAAGCTACAAGTCTCGAAGAATGGCAAGAAGCTGAGCTTACAATCATTGCCATAGTACAAGGATTAGTTTTCTCCAAAGAAATCAAAGAACTTCAGTCCCAAAAGGAGTTAACCACTAAAGACAAAGCAAGCAGATTGTATCGTCTCAATCCCTTCCTGGACCACAAGGGCATCCTCAGAGTGGGAGGTAGATTAGAGCATGCATCTCTACATCCACACATCAAACATCCGGTTATCTTACCAAAGACCAGCCACATCACCAAGTTACTGATTGATCACTATCATCAGCAAGTGAGACATCAAGGGCGTGGCATGACCATAAACGAACTGAGATCTAATGGGCTATGGATTCTTGGCTGTAGTCAAGCAGTATCATCCTTTATTTACAACTGTGTCAAATGCAGGAAATTCAGACGTCGAACAGAAGAACAAAAGATGACAAATCTGCCTAGCGAAAGAATGGAGACAACTCCTCCCTTTACATACTGTGGGATGGATTGTTTTGGTCCGTTCTATATTAAGGAGGGAAGGAAAGAACTAAAACGATATGGACTGCTGTTCACATGTTTGTGCTCTCGTGCAGTACATATAGAGTTGCTTGATGATTTATCAACTGATGCATTTCTCAACTCACTTCGTGCTTTCATTGCTCTACGTGGAAATGTCCGTCAACTGCAATCAGACCAAGGCACCAATTTTGTTGGAGCAAGACGGGAGTTCTTGGAAGCGGTAAAAGAAATGGACCAAGAATGCCTAAAACAACTAGGCTGCGAGTTTGTCATGAACCCACCCTCTGCCAGTCATATGGGTGGAGTCTGGGAAAGACAAATCCGAACAATCAGAGGTGTGTTAACATCCATCCTGGATCAGTCATCCCGAACCCTTGATAGTTCATCCTTAAGAACCTACCTATATGAAGTGATGGCAATCGTAAATAGCAGACCTATAACAGCACACCTACTCAATGATCCTACTGGACCTCAGCCACTTACACCCAACCTTCTCTTGACATTGAAATCGTCAATAATACTGCCTCCACCAGGAGATTTTGTAAAGGAAGACCTTTACCTTCGTAAAAGATGGCGTAGAGTGCAGTACTTGGCCAACGAATTTTGGCAAAGGTGGAAGAAAGAATATCTGTTGAGCCTACAACAAAGACAAAAGTGGCAAAAGACAAACAGAAATGCAAAAGTCAATGACATAGTGATCATACAAGATGATACAACACCCAGAAATGATTGGAAGCTGGCTAAAGTTACTGCCGTGTACCCAAGTCAAGATGGATGCGTACGAAAAGTGCAGCTGCTAATCAGCGACTCAACATTAGATAACCATGGGAAGAGACTAAGTAAACCAGTTCATCTAATAAGACCAATTCACAAGACTGTCACATTACTGGAAGTAGATTAGTACAGCTCATTTTGGAAATCACAAGTGATTTGGTGGGAGTGTAGCTGCCGTCAGATGCAACTTCATATATTTCATTCATTATATGCACTTTACATTTAAAAGGTCAATTAATAGTTAAAATGTTCAGAATAATCATTAGAATAGATAAGTAATATATTTTTTGTTAATACATGTCAATTAATTTCATATTATTCAGCTAAAACCTTAGAAAAGGGGGAATCTATTTATTTTTTATTTTGTTCCGCTTGGGAATTATTTAAATGTTGCTATCAGAATAGTTTCCGGTGCACTACCTGTAAGAAGAGCCGCACGAGGTGCCGCCGCACTAGTAACATATGTCTGTAAGAGTTAAGCCATAAGTGGTGCTAAGAAGAGTTTTTGTCTAAAGGAAGCTGTAACCCTCCAAGTTTATTCCTCTTGAGTCAGAGAGGCCAATGAGGTATGTGTTATATCGTCTTAACTGGCTTCCATATGTGAACGTTTGTTATGTGATCCTGTGTTAATGTATAATTAGCCAATTAAGTGTATTTACTTGCTGGTGGAAATGTGCACTTTATTTATTCGTTTGTATGTTTTTTTTTTTTGTTTATTATGTGTAAAACATCTCTTTTAGATGGTTAATTTAAGTTTTTGTATTTTCTTTCATAGTTCTGACGGCATTGTTGGGACATAAAAAAGGCTAAAAGACTAGCATGTACAAGACATGTTGAAGACTCTTGTCGAAATAAATGTCTGTTAAAATCAAGAACGACCTGAGCCTTTAATTCAACTCGAGGGGAGTAACATACATTTTGAAAAAGTGCAATAAGACAAATACGAAAGAGATACAAATTACAGTATCTCTTGTACTAATGTTTACTTAACTGCAATTAGAATCAAAGAATCTTTGGTGAACTAAAACAGGCCATTCAAACTACAAATTATTTGAATTAAATTCCTCTGTTTTTGTTCTGTCGCTGTCATTCTGTGCATTCTTCACAAATGTGCCTATTAAGATTACAATTAAAGAGCCAGTTCACCTCAAAATTATTTAAAAAAAAATTTACTCACCCTCAGTCCAGATTGTAGATCAAGTGATGAACTTGAAAGATTATGTGAGAAATCTAATACACTTATCAGCCAAATACAGCAAAAAGTGGTGTAATGCAAAATATCTACAAGCCTGTTCAGATATAAAAAAATCTAACTCATATACATCTTGGATAGCCTAAGAATGAGTACATTTTAGGCAAATTTTGAGTTATGGGTGAATTTGTCCATTAAGATTGACCTCAATAAAATAAGTAACATTGCTATGTTGATCAGAGAAAATAATTGAGATGTTAGAGTTATGTATAATTAAGATGCTGGAGTTAAAATAAATAAATAAATACAAATATTTAAAAAGTATCACATCACCTATAATTCAGCATCATATTTTCTCATTTCATGTTAAGAATCAAATTAATAATGTGAATTATGTGGCTTTAACTAAATGAATCGCATTTACAAAATGCATTTGATTATTTGTCATTCCTTTCATTATTGCAGGGAAAGACAGGCAGATTAGCAACAAAGGTAAATGTTAAATCAATGTTTAGAAATATATAAAAAAAAATGTCACCTACTGTCTTGAAAGTCTTCTCTAGCAAGTCTAAAACAAATGTGAAACATTCTGTTCCATAGGTGAGAGAGTTCAATAAATTAATCACACTGAAGGAAGCAGAAATTAAACATTCACACAAAATTACATATTACACAACACAAATGATAATTTGACGTTTGTAAAAGGTTTACGTACAGTCAGGCTGAATATATACAAATTATTTGTTAAAAAACCCTTCACCTAAGCAAGAAGTCTGATCTGAAAAAACTTGATTTAACTACTGCATTTACTTGCTTATCAAAAGTCAAAGCAGAATCGAACAAAACACCCAAATTTTTTACAGAGGGCTTGACATATGCAGCCAGATCACCCAGAATTTGCTGTATGTTGCCAGATACAGCTAAAGAGCCGAACATAATTGCCTAAGTCTTACTCTCATTGAGATTCAAAAAATTAAGAGACATCCAGGCCTTAATATCAGACAGGCAAGCAATTAAAACACTCAAGCTCTGGTTGTCATTTTTCTTAAAAGGCACATAAATTTGCGTGTCATCAGCACAACAATGAAACGACACTTTGTGCTTATTAAAAATGGAACCCAACGGGAGCATATACAATGAAAATAAAATTGGAGCTAGGATAGAACCTTGAGGAACTCCACAAGTCAACATTGATTTAGAGGATGAGCACCCATGCACACAAACTGAGAAAGTTCTATTATTCAAGTAAGCTTTGAACCATTCCAGGACAGAACCCCTAATTACCCACACAGTGTTCAAGACGGGAAATAAGAATACTGTGGTCTACATTGTCAAATGCTGCACTTAGGTCCAAAAGCAAAAGTACTACAGAGTTACCAGTATCAACTGATAGCAAGATATCATTTAATACTCTTAAAAGGGCAGACTCAGTACTGTGATGTTTCCTAAAACCCGACTGAAAAGTTTCAAACAAACTATTTGAATCTAAATAACTTAGCAATTGACTAAAAACTACTTTCTCCAAAATTTAAGAAATAAAAGGTGGATTAGAAATGGGACTAAAATTTGAAAACACAGTCATATCCAAATCGTGTGTTTTTTTGTTTTTTTTTAAGAGTGGTTTGACTGTTGCACATTTGAAATATTCAGGGACAGTCCCTTCAGAGATACTTGGATTTATTATAGAAACGATACACGGTCCAGCAGCATCCAAAATCTTAATAAATAAGCATGTTGGAATAATATCAGTAGAAGACATAGTGGTTTTTAATTGCTTGGCAGAGATTGGTTCAAATTCACTAAAAGATGAACTACAAGTTAGAGGGACTGAGGGGTCATAATCTGCAGGATTAATAAACTGTCTGATATTGCTTATTTTAATTTTTGAAAAATCTAAGTAAGCTATCACAGGCTATAGCAGGTTCATGAAAGTGAAAATCAACAGATGGATTTATAACAGAATTCATAGTGGAAAAAAGAAACCTGGGTTTATGGCAATTTCTTGATATAATGTGTGAAAAATATTTAGATTTAGCTGCTTTCACAGCTTTTTGATAGTTTGTCAAAGAGGTACGTAGGATTTCAAGAGACACATGTAACTTGTCTCTTGAAGGTTGTCTCTTGAAGTTTATTCTCTTTCTTAAATGTGACATTCTAAACAGAGTTTTTGTTTTCCTGCAATAGGGAACATTACATTCCCGTCATAATTGCTTGCTGTGTTTATGTTTAGCTAACACCGTGATTCCATGTTGATATCTCCCAAGAATAACATGTAAAGTGTGAAGTGTAATGTCCCTAGCACTGAGTCTTGAGGTACTCCATACTTTATACCATGCTAATCCACTTCCATTTATGCCAACAAAGTTTTCTAGTCTATTCAAGAGAATGTTGTGGTCAATAGTGTGGAACGCAGCACTAAGATCCAATAGCAGAGAGAAACAACCAAAATCAGATGATAAGAGCAGGTCATTTGTAATTCTAAGGAGAGCAGTCTCAGTACTATGATATGGTCTAAGTCATGAATGGAAATCCTCACAGATACCATTTTACTCTAAGAAGGAATATAATTGTGAGGATACTACCTTTCCTAGTATCTTGGACAGAAAAGGGAGATCTGTGTTTAATGAATTAGTTCTTTGGGGTCAAGTTGTGTTTTTTGATGAAAGTCTTAATAACAGCCAGTTTGAAGGTTTTGGGGACATATCCTAATGACAATGAGTAATTAATAATGGTCAGAAGAGGATCTATGACTTCTGGAAGCACCTCTTTTAGGAGCTTAGATGGTATAGGGTCTGGGATGGTACATGTTGTTGGATAAGATGATTTAACAAGTTTATACAAGTCTTCCTCTCCTATAGTAGAGAATGAGTGGAACTGTTCCTCAGGGGGTCTATAGTGCACTGTCTGATGCGATACTTTAGCTGATGGCTGAATGGTTACAATTTTATCTCTAATAGTATCGATCTTAGAAGTAAAGTAATTCATAAAGTTATTAATACTGTGATCTTGGGAAATGTCAACTCTAGTTGATGCTTTATTTTTTGTTAGCCACTGTTTTGAATAAATATCTGGGGTTATGTTTGTTTTCTTCTAAAAGAGAAGAAAGTTTATCGGATCTAACAGTTTTTAATGCTTTTCTGTAGGATAGGTTACTTGAGGCAATACGAAATACTAGTTATAGTCTAAAATCTAGTTTTGTTTTCCTCCAGCTGCGCTCCATTTTTCGTGCTGCTTTCTTTAGGATGAGAGTATGCTCTTTATACCAGGGTGTCAAACTGTTTTCCTTAACCTTCCTTAAGTGTAAAGGATCAACTATCTTTAAAATGCTAGAAAGGAGAGAGTCTGTAGTTTCTGTTATATCATCAAGTTGTTCTGAGGTTTTGGATATTCTAAGGAATTCGAATACATAAGGAAGATAACTTACAAAGCAGTCTTTTGTGGTAGAAATTATGCTCTACCATACTTTTAACAAGAAGTAAAATTTACAGTTTTAGCTATATGAAGTTTGTCATATCATTGTAAGTTATATAATCGCTTGGCTGCATAATCTTAACACTATCAACATCAATTCCATGTGACAGTATTAAATCTAGAGTATGATTTCGACAATGAGTAGGTCCTGAAACATGTTGTCTAACATCAATAGAGTTCAGAATGTCTATAAATGCTGATCCCAATACATCTTTTTCATTATCAACATGGATATTAAAATCACCAACTATTAAATCTTTATCTGCAGCAAGAACTTACTTCACCAAACTCTTTAATAAAGTCTGTATGGTGCCCTGGTGGCCTGTATACAGTAGCCAGTACAAACATAACAGGGGATTTATCATTAACATTTGTTTCTCTGGATAATGTTATATGAAGCAACATTACTACAAACAAGTTATACTTGAAGCCTGCCCTCTGAGAAATCCTGAAAACATTATAAATTGAAACAACACCTCTCCCTTTACCTTTTGGATGTGGCTCATGTTTATAATTTATGCCACATTTTCATTAACAAGACAAGATGGGACTATGATGTTATTTGAGGACTACCGGACATTCAAAATACATCCCATAGACTATTGTCTTGACTCTTGTCCTTAAAATGTGTGTCGGATAAGGGCATTCACATATCTATTCTCAGTATGGTAGCTGCAGTGGATGGAAAGACTACCTAAACGCAAACTAGCAATCTGAAACAAGGAACGTAGGAATGAGGTGTGCAGATGTCCCGTTTTCCCCAGGAGTCACGATTCGTTGTTGACTAACTTAAAGTTAGTAAAGACAGGAAAGGCTGAATCGCGCTGATGACGGTGCTCTCTCGCACACGCACCACTTCCTCAGTTCTCATATACAGTGCGCGATCAGTTCTCAGTGCTCAAATACACACATAGCAGTCCAAATGTCTATCGTGTAGAATATCTCACATAAATACAGCTATGGAGTAAGTGAAGGTGAACAGATGGGTGAAAAACTGAATGCATGTCAGTATTACATGCATGCCTTCTAAAAGGGACAGCATTCCTAATAAAGTACCTATCTTTGTCATTAATATGAACCAACAAATATATATATATATATTAAAAAAAGTAAACCTAATATAAAGTTTAATTTGTATCTCTTTCATATTTGTGCATTATTATCTTATTTTTTCAAAAATATATATAAATTATTAAATATACATGAACAACTATAATTTTTTATAACTTTCACTACTATTGAAGAGATAGTTCACCCAAAAATGAACATTGTCATTGTTTACTCAAGTTTTTGTCAACTAAAACTAGACTAAAACTATAAGACTCATATGACTGAAATGTGACTAAGTCTATTAAGCAATTGACCTGGGCCCCAGTTAGTCAGGTACAAACTCTAAGACTATGTACCATATTTCTTGAGAGAAGTCAATATGTTTATTATGAAGGGAGTGATTGAGTTTTGTTTTGTTGTTCATGCAGCCATTGACGTCGTTGTTTCCTGGTAGATTTAAAGTTCCATTAATGCTGAAAAATTAACTTAAACATTTACTTTTTTTCTCTGCAAAAACACTAACCAGTTCACCTGCTATCATAAAGGCATCCTAAAAAGAATATGAACTGTTTTTAAAACTAATTAATAAAAAAATGTAAAAAAAATTAAAAAAAGTTTTATATATTATTCAATAAATTACTCGAGTCCACAAGAAATTATCCATGGAAAATGTAAGATTTTACAAAATGTATTATTTAGGGCTTGTATATATTTTATTAATTAGTATTAATACAATAATTTAATAATTATTTAGCACATTTGCATGATATACTGATCTTATTTCTGATCAACAGATTAAATTAGTCTTTAACAGATCACTGCTGAATATGTGATAATTGCACTATATTACATGCATTAAACCTTAAATATATTTTTTTCCCTGTATGATTGATATTTATGATTTAATTAAAAAGCAACCAAGTCAGTTTGTTTTATTCCTCTTTATTGTACCTGTTCCTGTCGTTTACTATATTAAAGATCTGATATAAACATTTACTTAACAATTTGCATATTATTATTATTATTATTATTATCATCATCATCTGATTAATATCAGTCCTGCTGTGAGCTGGTGTTTGCATTCTTCATTTGATAGACATGTGAATTCCACTCGCATGGGTTCTGGTACTGGAGGACTGTTAGCGGGACAACCAGATTGGTGGGTGACTTCGACAATTGGGCAGGCGGCTAGGTTCTGTGAGATATGATTGGCCTTCAGCATAAAGTTCTCCAATCCGATGGAATCTATGTAGATCGCCATTTGAGCACGGATCTGTGGATTAAGACATTTGAAGATAGGTACTTATAAGCGCTGCTTCGTTCCAACTGCTAGCCGCCACCAATGTTTGAAACAGGATGGTGTATTGATTGGTCATTGTTTCTCCCTGATGCAACCGCAGTAGTTGTTCTGCCATGGAGAGCTAGTCCACTGATGAGATGAACACTTCCTTAAAGTGGGTGGTAAAAGCTTCAGAAGAGTTATTTATGGCACTGTTCACATCCCATATGGCCGAGAGAAAAAAAAAAAAAAAAAAAAAAAAAAAAAAAAAAATATATATATATATATATATATATATATATATATATATATATATATGTATATATGTATGTATGTATGTATGTATGTATGTATGTATGTATATATATATATATATATAGTACAGACCAAAAGTTTGGACACACCTTCTCACTAAAAGAGTTGTCTTTATTTTCATGACTATGAAAATTGTAGATTCACACTGAAGGCATCAAAACTATGAAGTAACACATGTGGAATTATATATGGAATTATATACGTAACAAAAAAGTGTGAAAAAAAATGAAAATATGTCATATTCTAGGTTCTTCAAAGTAGCCACATTTTGCTTTTATTACTGCTTTGCACACTCTTGGCATTCTCTTGATGAGCTTCAAGAGGTAGTCACCTGAAATGGTCTTCCAACAGTCTTGAAGGAGTTCCCCGAGAGATGCTTAGCACTTGTTGATAGTCATGAAAATAAATAAAACTCTTTGAATGAGAAGGTGTGTCCAAACTTTTGGTCTGTACTGCGTGTGTATATATATATATATATATATATATATATAGATATATATATATATATATCTATATATATATATATATAGATATATATATATATATATATATATATATATAGATATATATATTAGTGGTGGGCCGTTATCCCCGTTAACGTGCTGCGTTAACGCGAGACTCTTATCGCCGTTAATCTATTCTCAAAGTTGGGTTGGGAGCTAAGCGAGCTATGATGACTTTCAGCTTGATATTTTATATAACCGACTGGTTGAGGCCAGCCTAACCGACAGCGACACTGAACCGAGCTGTATTCAGAATCAGAATCAGAATGAGCTTTATTGCCAGGTATGTTTACACATACGAGGAATTTGTTTTCGTGACAGAAGCTCCACAGTACAACAGAATGACAGCGACAGAACATAAAACACATAATAAAAGAATAAAAAATACAAATAAGTAGATAGTGAATGACTATATACACATATTGACAATTGTTGGCAGGTATATTACAAAATGCAGTTATGTATGTACATGTGTATTATGTGCAAAATGTAAGTGTATACTAAGTATGTGTGTTAGATAAATAAGTGTATGTGTATATAAATATAAAGTGTAGTGTGTTCGCAGTTATTATCAGCTGTTCATAAGATGGATTGCCTGGGGGAAGAAACTGGTCCTGTGTCTGGTCGTTCTAGTGCTCAGTGCTCTGTAGCGTCGACCAGATGGCAACAGTTCAAAGAGGGAGTGTGCTGGATGTGAGGGGTCCAGAGTGATTTTGACAGCCCTTTTTCTCACTCTGGATAAGTACAGTTCTTGAATAGAAGGGAGGGTTGTATCGATGATTCGCTCAGCAGTCCGGACTACCCTCTGTAGTCTTCTGAGGTCAGATTTAGAAGCTGAGCTGAACCAGACAGTTACTGAAGTGCAGAGGATGGATTCAATGATGGTGGAGTAGAACTGTTTCAGCAGCTCCTGTGGCAGGTTAAACTTCCTCAGCTGGCGAAAGAAGTACAACCTCTGCTGGGCCTTTTTCACAATGGAGTCAATGTGAATGTCCCACTTCAGGTCCTGAGAGATAGTGGTGCCCAGGAACCTGAATGACTCCACTGCAGTCACAGTGCTGTTCATGATGGTGAGTGGAGGGAGAGTGGAGGGAGAGCAGGGGGGTTTCTCCTAAAGTCCACGATCATCTCCACTGTTTTGAGCGTGTTCAGCTCCAGGTTGTTGAGACTGCACCAGACAGCCAGCTCTTTTACCTCCTGTCTGTAAGCAGACTCGTCACCGTCCTGAATGAGGCCGATGAGTGTGGTGTCGTCTGCAAACTTCAGGAGCTTGACAGAGGGGTCCTTAGACGTGCAATCATTAGTGTAGGGAGAAGAGCAGTGGGGAGAGGACACAGCCCTGGGGAGCTATGGTGCTGATTGTACGGGTGCTGGATGTGTATTTTCCCAACCTCATTAGCTGCTGCCTGTCTGTCAGGAAGCTGTTGATCCACTGACAAATGGAGGTGGGCACGGAGAGCTGATTTAGTTTGGGCAGGAGGAGGTTTGGGATGATCGTGTTGAAGGCCGAGCTGAAGTCCACAAACAGGATCCTCACATAAGTCCCTGGTCTGTCTAGGTGTTGCAGAACATAATGCAGTCCGATGTTTACTGCATCGTCCACAGACCTGTTTGCTCTGTAGGCAAACTGAAGAGGATCCAGCAAGGGCCCAGTGATGTCCTTCAGGTGGGCCAGCACCAGTTTCTCAAATGACTTCATGACTACAGACGTTAGAGCCACAGGCCTGTAGTCATTTAGTCCTTTAATTTTGGTTTTCTTAAGGATGGGGATGATGGTGGAGCGCTTGAAGCATGAAGGGACTTCGCACAGCTCCAGCGATCTGTTGAAGATCTGTGTGAAGATGGGGGCCAGCTGGTCAGCACAGGATTTCAGACAGGCTGGTGTAACACAATCTGGGCCCGGTGCCTTTTTCCTTTTCTGCTTCCAGAAGACCTGGCGCACCGCATCCTCGCTGATCTGAATTGCAGGTGTGGGGGAGTGGGGGGATGCAGGAGGTGAGAATGGTGAGAGTGCTTGATTGGAGAGGTGTTCAGGATGGGTTGCAAGAGCTGTTAATGGTGTGAACGTTTGTTTGGAGAGGCATTCAGGGCTGGTTGCAGGAGTTGTGAATGGTGTGAATGGTTGTGTGGGGAGGCGTTCAGGGCAGGTGATGGGTGTTCTTTCAAACCTGCAGTAAAACTCGTTCAGATCGTCTGCCAGTCGTTGATTCTCTACAGTGCTGGGGGGTGGTATCTTGTAATTGGTGATCTTCTTTAGACTTTTCCACACTGATGCTGAGTCGTTGGAAGTGAACTGAGTCCTTATTTTTTCAGAATAATTCCTCTTTGCCACTTTGATCTCTTTTTCCAGTGTGTATTTAGCCTGTTTATACAAGACATTGTCCCCCTTCACGTAAGCATCTTCTTTGGCCTGACGGAGCTGTCTGAGTTTTGCAGTGAGCCACGGTTTGTCATTATTGTAAATTAGTTGAGTTTTTGTAGGAATACACATATCCTCACAGAAACTGATATAGATCTCTGTGAGTTCATCCAGATCGGTGGCAGCAGCTTCAAAAACACTCCAATCAGTGATGTCAAAACAAGATTGTAAATCCTGCTCTGCTTCATTAGTCCATCTTTTTACAGTCCTTGATACAGGTTTAGCTTATTTTAGTTTCTGCCTGTAGGACGGTATAAGATGAACCAGAAGGTGATCAGAACGTCCCAAAGCTGCTCGTGGAACAGAATGAAATGCATCCTTTATTGTGGTGTAACAGTGATCCAATATATTACTGTCTCTTGTGGGACATGTAACATGCTGTCTGTATTTTGGCAGTTCACGGGAGAGATTGGCTTTATTAAAGTCCCCGAGAATTATTAAAACAGAGTCCGGGTGATGTTGTTCTGTCTCTGTGATCTGATCAGCGAGTTTCTGTAAAGCTGAGCTCACGCGATTTCCCCGTTGATTCTGCGTCGCGATCCGCTCTAAACAGCTGAAAGTCCGGCAGATGGAGCGCGCTGTCCGGTATGGCGTCATTCAGCCAGGTTTTCCGTGAAACACAGAGCAGCAGAGTGTGAGAAATCCTTATTTGTCCGAGAAAGCAGAAGGAGTTCGTCCGTTTTGTTGGGTAGAGAGCGGAGATTTGCCAGATTGATGCTAGGCAACGGCGTTCGAAATCCGCGCTTCCTGAGTCTGACGAGCGCTCCCGCTCGCTTCAACCGTCTGCGCGTCCTGAAGCGCTTGATCAGCGCCGCCGCTCCTCCGATAACAATGTTCACTAAAACGTCTGAATAATTGAAATCCGGAAAAACATCTTGTGGTGCGTTCTGCCGAATGTTCAGCAGTTCATCCCTGGTGAAACTGATGGCAGGAATATAACTAAAGACAGGACAAACTAACAAAAACACAAAAACATATGCGGAGCATATATATAGCAAAACTGTAATAATGTGAGAAATGTTGAAAGTGTCTGAATAAATGTAGGTTTCATTGTATATTTCATTTTTACATTGAAGACTATCCAGTGCTTTTTTACATTTAATAATTTGGTTTCTGTACCTTGACACCTACAAACTTGAAAAAACCTTAAACATTGTGTAAATAGCACAAATAAATAAAAATAAACGAACATACACATTAGACAATTTCAAACAGGGCCCACTGGTACAACCTTCACCGGGTCCCCGCTTGTGCAATGTGGAATTAGTTTACATCTTTTTCAAGCAGTTGGTGATGCATTTTGGAAACAGGAGATGTACATTTCTAATGCACCATCTAGCTTGATAAACCCCTTCTCAAAGACTTACTGTTTGTCAATTTTATTTGGGTAACACACATATTCTGAATGCCGTCGGCAGAATTCGAATGAGCCATTTTAATCTAGATTAATTTCAAGATTACAGTGAGATTAATCTAGATTTAAAAAATTAATCTATGCCCACCTCTAATATATATATATATATATATATATATATATATATATAGTAGAGAAATTAAGAAGACTACCTTGGAACGATCGGTGGAGAATGCTTGGGACATCAGACTGCGCCTGCCCAGTAGGAAGCTTAGTCCCAGATTTGTTGACCCCTTCACCATCCTGGAACAAGTAAACCCGGTCACCTACAAACTCCAACTCGCCTCACAGTACAGAATTCATCACATGTTTCACGTATCTTTGCTTAAACCTCATCATGAACCCGTCTCTCTCCACACAGAGCCTGACCAGATGGAGGAACCCCCCTTTGCCCTTGATCCTGGATGAGAGGTCGGTTTTTGAGTTGAAGGAGATTCCAGAGGAATGCTCATGGGTACCGATATATTAGACCCCACCTTAATGTCTGAGTTCCACGCAGCCCATCCTGATCATCCGGCACCTCGGGGCAGAGGTAGACCACCATGATGTTGGGGTGTTTGGCCTTCAGGAGCGGGCCAGGGAGGAGGGGGTACTGTAACAGATCGGCCAGGCTCCACCACCACCCAATCACAGCGATCCCTATCACCCGAGAACTGAGCATCTGCACCTGTTACTTACCTCCTGTGTTCCTCCTAGTGTCTCCTCTTCTCCAATTGCCTTCTGTTCCTCCTAGTTCGAGGTGTGTGCTCCTCCCGTGCGCATTCCAGCTCCTGTAAAGGCAAAGACTATGATTATTCCACTCGTCATATCCTTTGAACTGTTCTACGAACTATACTCTGACCGTCACTTCCTGTTTGTTGTTGGGGGCTGTACTGCGTTTGAGCTCCGTCACTATATTCTTTTCATTGACTATTTTTAACTTAATCATCGGAGACTCCATCGTCCGACACGTAAGTGCTACGTTAGCTGAAGGTAAAGTGCACACTCATTGTTTGCCTGGTGCTCGTGTTCTCGATGTTTCTGCGCAGATACCCGCGATCCTGAAGGCCGACGAGAGCCCTTGAGCGGTCGTGCCAGGGTTAACGACACCACGCTGTGGCAGACGGAGACGCTGAAGAGGGACTTCAGGAGCCTGATCGAGACGGTTCGCAGCACGACGCCCGCGGCGACGATCATCATGTCAGGACCACTGCCCACGTATCGACGAGGACACGAAAGGTTCAATAGACTTTTTGCTTTAAATGAATGGTTGTTGTCATGGTGTAAAGAACAGAAACTGCTATTTGTTAATAACTGGAATCTTTTCTGGGAGTGTCCTAGGCTGTTTCGCGCTGATGGATTACACCCCAGCAGAGTCAGAGCGGAGCTGCTCTCTAACAACATCTCCAGGACACTTCGCTCCATGTGACTAGTAAGACAATTCTCAGATAACCATTATGATGAGTTTTGTTCCACCCGCTTAAATGATAAAAGTACTTGCGCTGTAAAAACTATTAAGACTGTGTCTGTTCCCCGAACCGTGAGGTCAAAATATAAATATAATGTAGGATCTAGAAAAAAATCTTATCGTAATTAAACCAGAAAAATTTAAAGTATATGAACAAAAACAATTTTTTAAGTTTGGGCTTATAAAAATTTGATCACTCACACCAAAAGCAGTTATTGTAAATGAAATGATCACAGATAATAGTTTTGATGTACTCTGCTTGACTGAAACCTGGCTAAAACCAAATGATTATTTTGGTCTAAATGAGTCTACTCCACCAAACTACTGTTATAAGCATGAGCCCCGTCAGACTGGTCGTGTCGGAGGTGTTGCAACAATATATAGTGATATTCTCAATGTTACCCAGAAAACAGGATACAGGTTTAACTCTTTTGAAATACTTCTGCTAAATGTTACACTGTCAGACATGCAAAAGAAATCTAATGTATCTCTTGCTCTGGCTACTGTGTATAGACCACCAGGGCCGTATACAGAATTCCTGAAAGAATTTGCAGATTTCCTCTCAGACCTTCTAGTTACAGTTGATAAGGTGCTAATCATGGTAGATTTTAATATTCACGTTGATAATGCAAATGATACATTAGGACTTGCGTTTACTGACCTAATAAACTCCTTTGGAGTCAAGCAAAATGTCACTGGGCCCACTCATCGTTTTAATCATACACTAGATTTAATTATATCGCATGGAATCGATCTTACTGCTATAGATATTGTACCTCAAAGTGATGATTTTACAGACCATTTCCTTGTATCGTGCATGCTGCATATAACTGATATTAACTATATGTCGCAGCCATACCGTCTGGGCAGAACTATTGTTCCAGCCACCAAAGAAAGATTCGCAAATAACCTGCCTGATCTATCTCAACTGCTAATTGTACCCAAAAATACACATGAATTAGACGAAATTACTGACAACATGGGCACTATTTTCTCTAAAGATTAGAAGCTGTTGCCCCGATCAGATTGAAAAAGGTTAGAGAAAAACGTACTATACCATGGTATAACAGTAATACTCACTCTCTCAAGAAAGTAACTCGTAGTCTTGAATGCAAATGGAGAAAAACTAACTTAGAAGTTTTTAGAATTGCATGGAAAAACAGTATGTCCAGTTATAGACAGGCTCTAAAAACTGCTAGGGCAGAGCATATCCACAAACTCATAGAAAATAACCAAAACAATCCAAGGTTTTTATTTAGCACAGTGGCTAAGTTAACAAATTACCAGACGCCACCTGATTCAAATATTCCACCAACGTTAAATAGTAGAGTTGGGGTACTCGAACTTGGACTCGGACTCTATTGTTAAAAGAGGTCCCGGGTATGCCATGTTTGGTATCTTAATGGTCTAAATGTTCATTTATATTATATGTTGATACCTATGGAAGGTAATAGTGTTACCAGAATCTTTAATAGTTTCTTCATCAACATCCAATCAAAGTCCATAAAACATATGCCTGAGGACAAAGGGTCATAAACTTTCCCTCCAAAGCTACCATTCCTCACTGGCTCACTCAAGTCCTGAGGGTGTGACATTGTCACCGTTTATAGATCACTGATCACCAGATCAGAAAAGGGTTTTTTTAGATGCAGAAACTCCAGGGAAAGATGCAGAGTTAAGAGTCCTCAAGAACCCAACCTAAACCTTTTCACATCAAGTTTCCTCTGACTCAAACTGGTTCTTTTCATCAACGAACTTAAGCAAAGATCAATTTAAGCCTACACATTGCATTTCTTTTTAACTGACAACCTAATTGTAATTTTTCAGATTATTTTATTATTCAGAAATGGTAAAACTATAGAAAACTGATATATCCCTAAATAGAGCTTATTATATCTCACAGTATATTCCCATAGTTTAACATATATTACACTTAAATACAGTAAATTATTTGCATGCATATAGATTAATAATTGAGTTATATGTACACCTATATATTAAATCCTTTTTTTGCAGCAGCAAATACTAGTTATGATTACACTGATACCATATACATCACATAATCAAATATTTACCAGGTGGTATTGATCTACCAGTCAGTAAAGCCAATCCAGTAAATATAATAAATTGAAACATCTTTCAAGTTTTTTGCTACTGAACCTAGTTTCAGAAAAGCAACCTAACACAAGTAATGCAAACTTGTATTGTCCTCAAACTCCACCCACCCATACATTTTTACTTATACAACAGGTTCTCAGAATGAGTCACTAGTGTAAAATAAATAAATAAATAGATAAAACAATTTGTCAAAATAATAATAATTATTTATGTATTTATTTATTATTATGGTTACAGATAATAAAAATATCAGATATATTTTAGACAGGCACACCCAATCAAATATAGAGTGTTATATCAAACTGCTAACAATAACCTTTTATAATGGTCCTGATATAGTTGAACACTTTCAATCAGGACCACTTCCGTCAAGTATATTTAATGACAATTATAATTGCATACAGTTAATTTTGGCGGTATGGTTATGTTCTGGGCAACACTACACACTACACATGCAGCCATGCTTGGACAGAGCGGGGAGAGCAGCAAGACAAACCCCCCTGGGGTACAGAACAGAACCATTATAAGCATACATAATTATAATTCACAATTACATGAGTTGTTAACAAAATGTGGTGGAGACTGCTTCCAATGAAGACACTGTAAAGAAAGAACAAGTTATATCAGATTACAGGTTCAGTTGGTGTAGTTGGGGTTGGAGGAGGGAGTTAATTGCAAGCAGCAATGCGATGGAGAGACACTGAATAATGGGAATTTAAATAGACCGCAGGTGATAGGTGTCAAGACTGGATTGGTACACGTCAGAAACAGCTGACTGTCAGCTGATGCAAGCATGACTAACATGACCTGACTGAACTAACGGGATGCTCGATTTCTCTTACATTCTGCATCGATACACGTCCTATTAGTTACAGGTACACTGACCACTCCTTAATGGTTAAGAACAAATAGTTTGTAAAAAGTGTCCTCATAACCTAAACAGAGATGCACAGAATAAAATATGAATCAATATATATATGATGAGCTTCAAGAGGTAGTCACCTGAAATGGTCTTCCAACAGTCTTGAAGGAGTTCCCAGAGAGATGCTTAGCACTTGTTGTTCCTTTTGCCTTCTGTCTGCGGTCCAGCTCACCCCTAAACCATCTGGATTGGGTTCAGGTCCGGTGACTGTGGAGGCCAGGTCATCTGGCGCAGCACCCAATCACTCTCCTTCTTGGTCAAATAACCCTTGATGCCTTCATTGTGACTCTACAATTTTCATAGTTATGAAAATAAGGAAAACTCTTTGAATGAAAAGGTGTGTCCAAACTTTTGGTCTGGACTGTATAAAAAACCTATGTATCTTCTGTTCCTCTTCAGGAACTCCAGCTGTGTCGAAAACGCTTTGGGGAACGCGCTTAGCGTGAGAATATCGTGTGTAATCAGTCCAATGGAAGAGCGTGACGTCACAGGCAGGGTGACGTAAGCGACCAGGAAGCTATAAAAGCACGTGCCGCGCAGCTGGCGTTAGTTCATGTCTTCAGCAAGTGCTCTGTGTGTGAATGTCATTTGTTTGTCTTGTGAGTCTTATTTACTGTTGTCTGTCCAGTAGAGCTCCAAGTCATGTCTAAGAGCAAGGCGAAAACTAAGCATGTTAAGGGCGAATATGGATCGCGTTACAGGTGCGTGGTATGCCTGGGTTCGAAGCATGCTGAGTCGGCTCTCGAGGGGCCGACTGTCCACACTGCGAGAGAATGTCTGTGCGGCTGCTTCGTTCCCGGAGGACTCTCTTTGGGGAGGGCGCCTTCACTAGCTTTCCCTGCGGTGCTGGCCCCACTTCTGCTGAGGCAGAACGGCACCTGCACTCGTGAGGTTCGCAAGTGGATTTGGCGGAGGAAATTGAGACGGGCGAGTCCCTATCTCCTTCCACTTCCGCCAGATCCGGCGCCCAATCTCTGGAGTCGGAAAGCACGCTCTGCGGTTCCTTCCACCCAGGGAGAGTGATCGACACTGTCCGTCTGTTATTAGTAGCCCTGTTCTGGCCGGGCCGAGTATGGTTCGCAGACCTGGTCTCGCTCCTCGACGGCTCTCCATGGGAAATACCGATTAAAACAGACCTACTCTCACAGGCGCAGGGCACGATAATTCACCCTCGCCCAGAGTTGTGGAAGCTGTGGATGTATTAGTATCCAGTCTCTCAACCAAGGTTGTTGAGACCCTTCTCCAATCCAGAGCTCCCTCTACGAGGAAACTATACACCCTGAGGTGAAAACTCTTCACCTCATGGTGCAAAGACCGCCAGCTAGACCCAGCAAACTGCCCAGTTGGTACAGTTCTGGAGTTCCTACAGGCCAGGCTCTCTGCAGGGTTGATCCACTCCACGTTGAAGGTCTACGTGACAGCCATTGCAGCCTACCATGCCCTTCTCGATGGCCAGTCTTTGGGAAGACACCCTTTAGTTACACATTTCCTCTGTGGTGCGCTGAGGCTGATACCTCCAGTACGGTCCCGTATTCCCCCGTGGGAATTGGTTGTGGTGTTAGAGGCATTGTGCAAACCTCAGTTTGAACCTATTCAAGATATCTCAGATAGACATCTGATGCTTAAAACAGCCTTTCTGTTGGCCATTACCTCTCTGAGGAGAGGAGGAGATCTGGATTTTGCACCTTTACAATTGCTTGTATGCTATGGTCCCCCCAAGAAGGGTTCTCCTACTTCTAAGCAGACTACTAGTCATTGGATAGTCGAGGCTATCAATGCCACCTATGACTCCTCTGGTCGTCCCCCGCTGTCGGGAGCCAAGGCTCACTTTACTCAGGGTATGGTGGGCTCCAAGGCCTTCCAAAGCAGGTGTATCCATTCTGGACATCTGCAATGCTTTGGGGTGGTCCATGCCTTCTACCTTCATAAAATTCTATGGCTTAGACATGCCAGTCACTCCAGGCACTTCTGTCATTGGTACTTGTTCCCCAAAGCGTTTTCGACGCAGCTGGAGCTCCTGAAGAGGAACGTCTCTAGGTTACGTATGTAACCCTAGTTCCTTGAGGGAACGAGATGCTGCATCTAGGAGCCACACGCCCGGCACCCCTGCCGGCGCTTGCTGGTACTCGAAGCTAATGCCAGCTGCACGGCACGTGCTTTTATAGCTTCCTGGTCACTTCGTCACCCCGCCTGTGACGTCACGCTCTTCCATTGGACCGATTACACACGATATTCAGAGTCGCTCACGCTAAGCGCATTCCCAAAAGCGTTTTCGACGCAGCATTTCATTCCCTCAAGGAACTAGGGTTACATACGTAACCTAGAGACGTTTATTTCCTGGTTTGTGTGAATATTACAAATATAGCAGTGCTTTGTGTTACTGTTGATAGAATGAATGAGATTCTGGGACACGGGTGGATCCTGCATTCCAGCAAACCTGAAATGAATTTACAAAGGATCAAACTATGTCAATAGTTCACGCTTTTCTACAAAGACAGAGAGTGAGAGAGCCAGCAGGCTATTGTTTTCTGTAAGTGTAGAATGTGAAAAGCATCTTCATGGTTACAGATTCCCAGCAAGTAGCTTTGTTCTCAGAAGATGGACTTTGATGTATTCTAAATGAAGATGACTGGCACCTTAAAAACACTATTACCAGCTACAAGGAAATGTGGCAATGTAGAACTTTGGTAACATTCTGGCAAGATAGTCTCAAAGTTCTGAGCAAACGTTCTTTCACATTAATAGAACGTTTGTATAAAGCGATCTGGTCTTTAATGATGTAATCAAAATGTTAGTACAACAATGTTATATATACATTGTTCAATGAATGTTTGCAGGATGTTAGTTGAATGTTGTTGTTATTTTTTTAAATGCTGCTACTTAGTGCTTATTATTTCAACATTTAAAAGTAACATTCACATAATGATTGCAAAATTATGGAATGGAATATTATCATTGCACACCAGTTACACTCACAATCAGATATAATACTTCCCAAAAGAAATATACCAGAATACCAAAATGAAAATGTTTGTGTCAAGGAGGTTTATTTTTGAAAACATGTTTCTAAAAATAACAATATAAGACAGTTTGAAGTGTGAGTTTAAAAGAATGTTTGTGCTATTCTTTTCCAATACTTTTCAGAACTGAGTATATTTCTCGCAATTGTCAGTTTATAACTAAAGTATCTTAACCAGCTTTTCACACTTTGTGAATTAATGACTTGCTCTAAATGCTGCTTCAGGTTTTCATCACATGCTGGTGAGCGACTAACAGCAGATGGAGATCATGCATTTATACTCCTCTATTTCCTGGGTGTGCAATGCTGAATATTCTGCCAAAATTGAACACCTGAATTTGTGAAGCGCCTGCCAGTTTAAATATAATTCAGACATTAACTTTTTTGTTTCGAGATGTAGTCATGTCTGTCAGCACTATCAATTTATAGCCCTCATTTATGCCACAAGGCCTTTGTGTTCATCAAGGCATCAGAAGAATGCATTTAAAGAGGCAGCTCCCTCTGTGACTCAGCTGTGGGAATTTCCATGCTTTCACCTGACCTTCACATGCACATTACAGTTAAGCTGCTTATTTCAATTATAGTTTTATTCCAAACAAAAGATGAAATGGATCTTTTGAGAATATTCCCGTATATCATGCTTTTTTGTTTTTTAATGTTCACTTCTGGTAATGTTGGAGATGCTCACTCATTTCATTTGTTGTTTATTAAACATTCCAGTGTGCTTTGATTTTTTAGCAGTGCTGTGTAGTAACTGATTACATGTACCTTGGATTGTGTACTCAGATTCCAAAAATAAAGTATTTGTAATTAGAGTATATGACATTTTTAAATTACTTTTTATGGATCACATGATTACATATTATTCACAAATGCCAGTTAATTACACATGGTGTAATGGTGTATGGTCACATGCAGGTAAACAAATAAAAGCATTTCAGCTTTTAAATTATATTTAATTTCCATTTTTATGATTTGATTAACTATTAGCTTTTTATCAACTCATATATCCACTGCAGTTCTTACATTAAGCCCAGTTTGGGAAAACCCTGATGTAAAGAAATGTGTAATGCATTTTATGATGTTGATATCAATATGGTACATTTAATGGTAAGTTTAAGAAAAAGCAATCTAAAAAGTAGTCAGAAAGCAATACCTGAAATGAGTAACCCATAAATTACGTTATGAATTACAGTTTTTATCATGTAATTTTAAATCGGGAACGAACTAAAATTTGTTATGAACCTACCCTGGGGCCCGTTCTTCATACATGGATTAAACAGTTAGCTGGATTTTGTTGTTGGTGATTTGACATGATCCAAAATTGTTAGGTTCTCTGAAGCTCATACTGGAGTTGTTGTCATTGCAACATGTCCATAAATTTTAACCTGCTCTGGAGCAGCATATTTAGCATAAACAGGATTAGACCAAATAATTTTAAGTGAAGGTAATACTTAAAGTATGTTCCAGTCACTATTTTCTTCCAGTAAACAAATTGTTGAATTTTTTTTTTCTTTTGCGCACAAAAAGTATTCTCGTAGCTTTTTAATTAATAATAATTGTGGATGAACCACTGATGTCACATGGCTTATTTTACAGATCTCCTTGCTACATGTGAGGACATTTCAGTTGCGTTGCTTGTCTATGCAGGGTCGGACAGCTCTCAGATTCTCTCAAAATTATCTTAAACTGTGTTCCGAAGATGAACAAACGGCTTACGGGTTTGAAACTACATGAGTGTGAGAATTTAATGACAGAGTAAATTTTTGGGTGAACTAACCCTTTAATAGTCTGATGTCATGACGTTGCTGTCTTGCTGCCAGACAATCACTGCACTGTTCATGGATTCAAGTATCCATATATCTGGTGTTAGCTTGTTTGAAGAACCAAATTAGCCAGAGATCAGCTATCATGACTGAAAGATCTGGCATCTGTCAAATCATCTCAGATGTGTTAAGTGAGCACTGTCTGGTATTAATGGTAATGGTAATGGTATTAATTCTTTACCAGATTCAGACCCTGAGAATGTTTCCAAACAAGAGGAAAACTGACAACAATAATATGTGTTCATTGTATAGTATTATTTAATTACAACAGTAAAACTGCAAGTATACAGAGGAAACAAAAAATAGATACAAAGACCATAATTAAAGGGAGTCAAAGACAGCAGTTTGTAGGGGTTGCCACCACCTCGGGGGAAGTGTGTATGGTCCAGACACAAGATGGCAACCAATATTATGGGAAACGAGGGGACTATTAAAAAGGAATGCCAGGCTTAGGAGCGCTGAGGGTTGGGATTTCCATAAGATCTTTAGGCCAACATTTTTCTTGATTTCTTCACAGTAATCCTGATGGTCCCACTAATGCTTGATTGAAAGTGCTTGAGAAACTGTAATGAAAAAAAAAAAGGTATGGTAACATCTGGTAATTTACAGCCTTAATAAAACAACAGCTTCTATATCTAATTATTCTGCTGTCAGCCAACTCTTTCTCACCTTAATAATATTAATAATAGCTCACCTTTTCAATATATGTAATGATTTCTTCATTGCTCAGCTCAACAAAGCATCTCAATTTGAAAGTTGCATGAGCTAATGTTGTCCTATCTGTTAAATGAAACCTCATATTAGATTCATATTAGATAAGGTGAATAAAAGTCCATTTTAAAAACAAAATCTGAATGGGGGTTAATAAAAATGAATGAACAGGCAAAATAAAATAGCTTTTTTACTCTGTGGGACAGAATCTGGAGATGAAAATATAAACTGACTTGCTGGTTGAGTTGAAGATGTAAGTTGAGCAGTCATTTGAGAAGATGTTGGTATTCGAGTAGATGTTAATGCAGCTGATATCGATGTTGATGCAGTTGATGGTGCAATCGTTGTTGATGACAGAGTGGTTGATGTTAGTACAGGTGAACTTAAAGTTGGTGTAGGTGGTCTTGATTGAGTTGTAGATGATGGTTCAGTGACTGCTGAGCGAGATGTAGACAGTGGGGCAAGGGTTGTTATTGATGATCGAGCTGTGGATGTTGTTGTAGCTGATATACATGTTGGTGCAGGAGTTTTTGTTAAACGAGCCATAGATGCCTTTGTAGCTATTATGCATGTTAGTGCAGGGGCTGTTGAATTTGCTGATGGAGCTGTAGATGTTTCTGCAGCTAGTGAGGTAGAAGAAAATAACATCAGTAGATGAGACAGAAGAAAAGCATCTATAGATGGCAGGCAAGAGTGACCTATAGTATAAAAAAAGCAAAAATGGAAGAATGCAGCACAAAACCACAAACTCAATTCTATTATTGAATGCTTTCCTTCCTTTGACACCGACATCAAAATAACCTGCATAGCACGTTTTGTTTTTTACTTGTAGGAAAGTATTTTTGCTTTGACTTTACTTGGTTTGATTTCTAATGTAAGACACAATCAATTAGGCATTTATGGAATTGTAGAGCAAGAACTGAAATATAAGAGTAAAAGGTCACCTTCTTTAGCAAAGAGCAGTTTCACTACTGAATCCCTTTCACTCGTATGTTTTGTTAGGTATGCTTTCTTTTATCTTATAAAGGAGAAGTCTGTGGCATCAAGCAGAATTGTGAAAATAATGACAAACAGGTTTCCAGAACCCTCCTCTGGTTAGACAAACCAAAACATTGTGATTGTGAAAAAAAAAATTCACTCAAGAATAAAAATGTGCCCATGATGCGCAAAGCTGACCTCATTCATCATTCCCCCGGAACTGCCTCATTTACAACTGTGAGCGCAAGTTAGATTAAAGTGATTATTACATTTAGAATATGGATAGTTTTCTTTCAAAAACACATCGATTTGCTACATGGGGCATATGTTCACCCCTTTTTTATGGATGGATGCCCTTGATTTCACTTCTTTTGGACTGATGCAAGCAACACCTGCTGAGTGGCATGAAACAGCTTGAAAGACCAAAGATGATTTTTAATATTACTCTGACTGGATTAATCTGAAATAAGATGGCAATATACAACTAGGATGCCTTGAGGGTGAGTAATTTATGGGCTTATTTTTGGACTTTAAAGCCAATATTGCTGTGATGGACTGTTCAAGATTCACAAACAAATGGAGCAATGCTCTGGTAGAAGCATGAAGCCAAAGTGTTCTGTTTGGTGAAGTCATACAGATACATTACTCACGCATGACTTTGATATTAAGATGGCACAGAAAACATTTATTTACCATCCAATAAATTACCCCAAGAGATGGTCTGTGGCAGGGGTGCTCTGGACACCGAGATTCACTTTCCTGCAGAGTTTAGCTGCAACCTGTATTAATCACTTACTGTACCTACAACTTTGTAGCAGAGATTGTCTTACGAGATCAGAGTATTTGAGAAAGCATAATGGCCAACGTAGATCATGTGTGCCTTAATAACCAATCACATTACAGCCTTGATGTCACTGAGCTTCAGTCAGAGTTGTGCGACACTCAGTGGCCGTTTATGGATACCATGAATGAGTGCCATAAGCTGAATCCCCCCTATCGCAAAAAGTCAGTGACTTTTTTTATAAAACAGTTTGTTTTTCAGTGTAAACTCTACAAATAGTTTCATCCAAAAGTATTGTTTAGTATATAACATGTTGAAGATTAGCTGTCAATTCATCCAATTATACGCTGTTTCCTCTAAAAAGTTGTTTATTCAGCGTAGTGAAATCTCTCCTTCATTCTCCTTCTAGTGGCTTTGTTTGTAGTAATCCTGAAGGTCTTGATTAGCCGTTTCAGGTGTGTTTGCTTAGGGTTGGAGCGAAACTCTGCAGAAAAGTGGATCTCGATGGTCCAGGGTTGAGGAAAATGGAAAATCTAAGATCCAGAAAAGATTTTACAACTAGAAAAGTTTTAGAAATCACTCCTCACGATTGCCTTATATCTTAGGGGATTTATATCATTTAAATAAGTCACAAATTGTCTACATTATAATTATGTGTTACTGTATCTATTATGGCTCATATAATTATATTATAACATCACATAATTTACTGAATAAAAAACACAAGCATTTGCAATTATAATTCACTGTTCATTTAAATAAGTATAAAAATATGTGCAGTTTGGCAATATACAGAATAAGCATATACTAAAAAAATGTAGCATCATTACTCCAGTATAAAGTGTCACGTTTCCTTCAGAAAGCATTCTAATATGCTGATTTATTATTAGAATTATACATATTTTTTGCGATATTTTTTTTTCAAGATTCTTTGGTAAATAAAAAGTTACATATACATATAAATCATCTCAGATACATATACATCACATAAACTTACATACAAATATTTTTGCTTTAAATAGATGCCTTACCTGTTGGTATTGATCTAACAATCGGTAAAGCCAATCCAAAAAATATAATAAATCCAAACATCTTTCAAGTTTTTTTTTTTTTGTTTACCAAACCTAATGCCAGGAAAGTGTATTCTGAGAGATAACCTGACCTGAGTAATGCAAGATTAATATACTGCCTTTAATCTCCACCCACCAATGTAATGCTTAATTTTCCTGATACAGCTTAACAATTTCTCTGACTGCTCTTGATTACAACAACATCACCACTCCTTTATGGCAAAGAACAAAGAAGTGCCCTCATAACCCAAACAGAGATGCCCATGCATATTACCATTTCAAATAACTAGTTTTTATTAGTTATATATACACATATGCTTGTTTGTATGTATGTATGTGTGTATATAATTTACCAGTACTAATAAATACAAAATTGTTGTAGAGTGTTGTTAACCTGTTCAGGAGTGGAGAAACCACTTTATTTCCTGGTTTGTGTGAATATTAAAAATGTATCAGCTCTTTGTGTTTCTGTTGATAGAATGAATGAGATTCTGGGTCACGG
This sequence comes from Carassius auratus, assembly GCF_003368295.1. Classification (NCBI taxonomy): domain Eukaryota; kingdom Metazoa; phylum Chordata; class Actinopteri; order Cypriniformes; family Cyprinidae; genus Carassius; species Carassius auratus. Next base: position 14,341,559 of record NC_039289.1, read on the forward strand.
GTGGATCCTGCATTCCAGACTCTGTCAATGTTGTTCTGCAAACACAGAGAGCCAGATGACTATTGTCTTCTGTTATAAACAAGCTTCTTCATTGTTACAGATTCCCAGCAAGTAACTTTGATCTTAGAAGATGGAATTTGGCGTATTATAAACTAAGTTGATCACAATAACTGTTATATATATATATATATATATATATATATATATATATATATATATATATATATATATATATATATATATATATATATATATATATATATATATAGAATCTTTTATTGTTTAAAACTATAAGTGCTCAGAAGCTTTGGTCACCTCTTTACTGCAGTTTTGGCCCATTCCTCAGCTGAAAAAGCTTTTAATCTTTGATTTTCATATTGCCACTGCTTTTTTCAAATCCAACCAAATGTTTTCAATGAGAGTTCAATCTGGAGACTGAACAGGGCACTCGAGTACTTTCTATGACTGATCCCTGAGCCAAGCAGAAGTAGATTTGGATGTGTACTTTGCACCAAAAGGCATTACAATACTTGTCCAAATGGTCTGATACTTCAAAGAATCCGCAATGTCATAAAGTCATGATTTCCACGTCCTGCACCAGTAAAACACACCCCCTAAAATGGACTGGGCCCCCTCAATGTTTGACCATGGATGCTGTTCTCCTGTTTATAAGCTTTACCTTTAATTTACCAGACAATAACGCAGGGTCCAGAAGTCTGGTCACATCGCTCCACAAAACATTCTTCCAGTAACTTTTTTTTTTCTAACTTTATTTTTTTTTTTAAAGAGAGAGAGAGTTTCTAAATACTTAATTGTGTTTTAAGACAATAATACGTATATCGGTATATTGTTTGTTTCAGAAAATCAATGGATGTCATGCAATGCAATGTCTTCTTCTTCTTCTTTGGGTTTTAACGGCAGCTTGCATCGTTGACGTTGTATTACTGACATCTTCTGGTTCTAGTTATTTCCCATATACTTTAGTTGTCATATTCTTGTCATTAGTCCTGTTTTGGTCAGAAAACAAATCAAGTATTTCACTCCTTGTTCACTGCAGTCCATTATAATTGTTACTCCACGTCCTGTTAGTTCTATTTTTCCCATGTCTTTTATCATATCTACCCTCAAAAATCTATATTTTGAACAATTAATAAGCACATGTTCTACAGTCTCAGGTATTTGGCACTGATCACAAAACCCAGTATGTTTCCCCATTATATGAAGAGTGCTATTTAATTTATTATGCCCTATTCTTAATCTGGTTACAATAGTCTCTTCTCTTCTGTTTCCTGCCTTATTTTCCACAGGACCAACTCTTTTTTAAATTGAGTGTAAATGTCTTCCTTTTTGTTCTTGATCCCACCTTTTTTGCCATTCTTTAATATTTTTTCCCACACTATACTCTTTCCTTCTGATCTTGACAGGCTGATAACTGCTTCTTTACTCTCTTTTTGAAGTGCTTTCTTAGCTATGTTGTCTACCTTTTCATTTTCTATAATACCCATATGTGCTGGGACCCACATATATATAACATCACCTCCCTTATTTTTAATTCTTAAATAGGTAGACATAATATCATTAAAAACCTCCTGATGATTCTTTGCCATGATTCTCTGCCTTGATGCTCTGTAATACAGAGTCAGAGTCGCTGCAAATTAAAGTTCTGTTTGACTTCGTGTATTCTATCCATTCTAATGCCATCAAAATGGCAAACATCTCAACAGCATATACACTTAAATGATCTTATGTTCTTTTGCTCATCTCACTCTTCTGGCTGGGAATTACAATTGCAGCACCTGTAACTCCTGATATCGGGTCTTTAGATCCATCTGTAAAAACTTGCATAAAATTAACGTATTTTTGGTTCACATGTCTATTAAAATTCACTCACCAAATCAACTTGATTATTTACTATTTTGGACTGTAATACCTCCAAATCCACTTTTGGAGGCAATGCAATATCCTCCTCACAACGATAAGATGTATGGTATGTGTGTGAACTATTTTGTTGATGACTTTTATTTTGAAAACCACCGGACCTGATGTTTGATAATTTTTTTTATATTTTTTTAAATCGCCGAGTTCAGCAACTAAACGTTTCACGTTAACTACCGCCTCTTGTTTGGCGAATGCTTCCGTTCAAATAAAAACAAACAGCGTTAATGCATTGTCGACGAATTTAACACACATCATTTTTAAGGATGCCCAAAAATGGCTAGAGTCAAGTCGTTCTTCCGGTTCACTTCCGGTTTCCACGTCTCGCTTCTGGAACGAGCACGTTTGCAGCTGCAGCCATTTCTGCTCAATTTCACACACTTTTATAACTTCTCGAGTCTCCGCGAATGTCCGCGATCTTAGCTGATGATTTAGTTACCTAGTTAACCAGGTACTTCACGTCTTGTTTGAATCGAGAGCGGTGCTGGTGTAGTATCGTCCTGCACGCGTCGAGTGTGAGTATGTGTTGTTGGAGACACTGATGATGGAGAGAGATCTTCTCCGACAGTCTGTGTCCTATCATGGGGACAGTCTGCTCTCACTGTTAAAGTGCGAGCAAAGCGAGAACCCAGACTTTAAAAATGTGGCTGCTGATCTCTCCAAAACTACCAGTCAAAGGTAAGAGACGATCTGGTAATAGTTGCACGCACACGATTGTTTGTATCCGTCATGTCATGTTTGTGTTGACAGATATCCTTTAAATAGCCAGCAACACCTATTTGATTAGTTTTTGCTTGAATTACTCGGCTGCAAGTGGCTACAGACTGACTTTGTCTGTGGAGATATTTAACAGAATGTTTGCTCTGTTCTTTTCCACACAGTTTCTTCTCAGAAGTGTTTATAGAGTGCATTTCTTGCAATACACCGTTTATATCTGAGAAAAGAGTTATTTTTAGTTATTTTCTTAATCCCGGAGTGGTAAAAGGCTTCCATAGACCATTTTGGCAAGTGAGAATATTATTCATATCGTTTTGATAATATATTGACTAGGGATGCACCGATATGACAATTTCGGCCGATACGATAATTCTTGAAATATGAATATATTATTTCATAAATATGAAAGCCGATAACTGGTATGTTGGTCGATAAATCTAAGTCCACATTTTTACATAATTTTTGAGAGTCCGATAACCTAAAAAGTCTCATCATTAAAAGGCATTAAACACTTCAGCATAAATCAAACATAAAGCAGCCTTACAAATAAATACAATAATACTTTTGATGGTAACAAGTTACTGGACAACATTACTATGCTTTTTTATTTAAAAAATTTAAGGCGATAAGACGATGGTGTTGGAAGAAGTCCAGCATGTATGGACTACAGATATTGTCTAAATCATTAAATATTTTATTATTAAGAGTACAAATTAATCCAATTAATACTTGTTTTTTTAGGCTATTTTTATTAGGTTACTTTTAATATTAAATTTATATTACAATTAATTTGCTTCGCACCAATTTCATAGCACATCACCACGTAACAGACATGATAAAATAAAAAATCAGGCTATTAGCTTAGGATACTCCTCAATGAAAATGTATTAAAAATGTCTTTTAAAACAGGTTTATTATAGGCTACAATGAATTATAGGCCTTTAGCTTTATTTTATGCACTGACTTTCAAAAACAACCTTTTCAACTCAAATAATGTTTCTTCTCATTGTTTTCAGTATATTCGGGCTCTGAGCGTGCTGTAACATGGCAAATAAACCCAAATAATTCACAACTTTTTTTATTACGGGAATATTCTCTTTATAGCTTAACCAAACGCATTCTATATGAGAAAAACCTGATTTATATGCATACAATAAACAAAATATTACAATGTACACTCGCTCAAAAGATTGTAAATGCACAAGCGGACTTAACTGTGCTAGTCGTGAGGATCTGTTGTGGATGCACACTAAAACACGGGCGAACAAAGATTACATTACATTATTTTACAGTAGCTAATAATCTCATTATAATATTACAGACTTGCCCTGCACATGTTGCAGTTCACCTTTTTTCATTTTTGAAGTGTTTCCAATGATATTTCAAGCAATTAAAACCATCATGGTGAACCGTGAGCATCTGAAGTGTCTCTGCGGGAAATAATGCATTATTTATCGGCTCTAAGATATCGGCCAAATTATCTTATCGGTTTGATAATGGTAAAAGGAAAATGTACATTTATCGGCCGATATTGATATGGTGGCCGATATATGGTGCATCGCTAGTATGGACAGTAAATGAGTGTTATGACATTGGTTTGAAACAGGGATAAAGAAGAAGTGAGTCCTGTTCTGGAGCAGTTCATAGCAAGGAAAGCTGATCTTCTGTTTGCAGCGTCATGGAAAACCTCTACACCAGCAGATGAATGGCAGGAGGACCCTGGAGGTGAACTGCCTCATTCGTTTCTCATGAAATTCAAAGTCTTATGGTGTTATGCAATCATGTTGCTCCAAACCCATCACAAAAGGTTTTTTTGTAGAACATCTCGTAAAAGTGAATGGGAATGGCATGCGGGCGATCAGACGCTGAACTCTTCTTCTAATAATGCATGTGTGGTTTCAGAGGCGTACGCCGTCATGCCTCCGCTGGAGCAGTTCATGGAGGTGTGTTTTGAGGAGAGACGTGAGCTCTTCTACAGGGATGTGGAGCGAGGAGACATGCTTATCGGAAGAATCAATTCAGTGCGAGACTTCGGCTTGTTCGTAACTCTTCTCTGCACAGCTGGAGGACTGGAGCGAGATATCGAGGATCTGGAGATAAAGGTGGCATCCAAGTTATTGATTTCCCTCCGAAGTGTGTATTTCTAGACCAGTAATGGCACCAACAACAGAATTGTAATTATGTGTGTCGTCTAATGGTTCTTGATCTAAATATGCCTGAAAAGATTTATTGTTATATGAAATATTGCTATTGTTTTGAAGCTTGAAAACCATTTTCATCTTTGACCTTTATCATAATCATTTTATTGTTTGTATTTTAATTGTGCGTTCAGTCATATGATAACGATATAAGATGGTTTAAAGAAATGTTAAACTCTTTTTTTCAAATGCTTTTCATTTTCGTTAAGATTATAAAAATAAATGTTGTCCATTTAAAGGCCCTCTGTCCATTAAGAGAAGTTCCTTCCACTGGAAATCACGATGATCCTCTGTCTTACTACCAAATTGGGGATTTGATTCGAGGTATGAGCCGCCTTTTAGCTCTATATATTGATCCTAAAGTGATTAGATTTGATAAAGGGATGTTTTGTGGCACAGCTGGGCTGAAGGACATTGACCGCTATCACGAGAAGCTGACCTTATCACTGTATCCATCCTCACTGGCTCCACACTTGGATAAAGTTAAGCTGGGAGTCATAAGCAAAGAAGATCTTCCTCTTCATTATATGTACGTAAAGATGAGAAAATGAATATTGACTGGTTCGTCTCAGACTTCCTGTTGTTGATCATTTCCTCCGCTCGTTCAGCCGTGGGGAAAAGGTGGTCGCAGACAGCAGCCAGACGTATGAGAAGCTCTTGGAGAGCTCTCTTGGTCTGTCCAACCCTTTAAATGTGCACTTCCTCCTGGGGAAGCTGGGAATAAGTGATACACAAACTCCTTCACTCATGAGGGGCTTGCAGAGGTACTGTGGCTTTTATGTCCTTCCCAGTTTTCATGGTGGTGTTATTATTATTATTATTTTTTTTAATTGCATTTTTTTTGTGTGTGTGTGTGTGTGTGTGTGTGTGTATACACAGTAAACGCTTCAAGGAAGATGATTTTGCAACAGCTATTCGGAAGAAACAGTCGGTGTCCTGGGCCTTGAAATGGTTTGTATTTAGCAAATGTTCCCTTGTGTTCTATTAAATCAACTCACTTTTTAATGATTGTTTTATTAAAAAATGCATTCAGATGTTTTTAATGTCATGTTTTTCATTTCTGAATTACATAGTCAAATTTGTCAGGAGGATAAATATTAATAATTTGAATGATTAAGATGTGTGCACTCATGCTTTTTAGCTGCAAGGAAGTTATTTGACATTTAAGAGTTATTCAAATTAAATGTTTCTTGAAAATGCTTTTGAAAAACCAACAGAACTACATTTCTTCACATTTTTTACATTGTTCCTTTTCTTTTTTGTGGATGTTCTGGATGTTCTAACTCATTTTATAAATATTTCTGCTACATATACACTAAATGACTATCAAACTATCATAAACTAGCACTTTTATAAGATAACATGTTGGGGAAAGTTACTTTAAAAAGTAGTGCATTACAATATTGTACAAAGTGTTTTTTTGAATGTGTTTAATGCGTTACTTGAATAAGTAATCAGATTACATAACTTGCATTACTTGTAATGCATTGCCCCCAGCACTGATAAACTAATAGGGACTGCATGAATTCTTCATTTCATTACAGTGTTAAAGCTGGTGTTGACCATTTCAAATCGGGTCGTCATGTAGATGCAATGAATGAGTACAACAAGGCCTTAGAGATCGACACAAACAATGTGGAGGCTCTTGTGGCACGTGGAGCTCTGTGAGTCATGATAAAAACTTGTTCATATATATTATACACGAGTAATATTTACATGTTTATTGTTCTAGCTTGTTACATAATTACTGAAGCGGTTGAATTATTTTTTTTTTTTGTAGATATGCAACCAAAGGAAGCTTGATAAAAGCTATCGATGACTTTGAACTGGCGTTGGAGAACTGCCCCACACACAGGAATGCTAAGAAATACCTCTGCCAGACACTGGTGGAAAGAGGAGGACAGTAAGTTATCTAGAAATAGTTTTGCTTCTTCTGGTTCTCCGGTAGAAATTAATTTAATGCTTACATGTGCCAAAAAGTAGGGCTGTTCGATTCCACAATTTTTGGAATCGATTCCAATTTCTGGTCCTGGAATCGATTCTTGGAATCGATTCCTCACTATTGTTTTCGATTCTTTTCCAATTATTTTAATTTATCAATTTTTTTAGATTAAAAGGAACCTAATCTCACCATGATGACTGCAGGATAAGTCGTATAATGCATCCTTAATATGAAGCTGAAAAAAAAAATGACGATACGAACATTTTAGTTTTTTCAGCTTTGCCCGTGAAATTAGTCATAGCCCAGCTCAGCAGGGACATGCGTTTATCGCATGAATTAAATAAGACATGAAGTGTCTAAAATAAATGTGCACAGTTCAGCTGAATGATGAAGTTTACTTTGTATACTTTGCATAATATTAACAAACCGTACACTGAAACTAAATAACCAGACCATTAATGACTGATAGAGCTCTGTCAATCAGATGTGCTCTCGTCCACTGATCTATGCTCGTGACGTATTATTTATAATTCATTGGCTGATAGAAATGTTAAAATATATATATATATATATATATATATATATATATATATTAGATGGTAATAAGAGCAAGAACCTCAGTGACGTCATGATCTATTCGTTCATGCAGCGCTCAAAATTGTAGACAAGCCAGTTCCACCGTAAAATAACCTCTGAAAGATTATTTTCAATTATATATATATGATTTTTAATAATCTTTTCTCACAACTGTTGTAATTATGGCTTAGGTGAATTGTGGTCCTAAAATTCAAATGATCAGTGCCGGCTTGTTTTTGTGAATTTAAATGTGTGCAGCCTTTGTCGGATGTAGCCTTCCGTTAGAGAGACTCCCATAGATAAGCTTTGTTGAACTGAAAAATACTCTGAATGAGGAGTCGATTCCCCTTGATGGAACCGATTCCAACCTTTGGAAGTGACTCTCGATTCCCAACGCCTCGCAATCGATTCTTTCTGGAATTGATTCCCAGCCCTACAAAAAAGTAAATTCCACTAAAAGGCAACAAGAAATTATGCATTGCAGTGACTTTCCCCCGATTTACGCTGCATTTACAATTTACAATTAACCCACCAAAACCCACCCGTCTCCACCCATAAACCCACCCGTCTTAATCCCTTAACCCACCTAAACCCACCCGTCTCACCCTAAACCTACCCGTATCAACCTATTAACCCATCTTAACCCAACCGTCTCCACCCCTAAACCCACTCTTCTCCCCCTCAATCACCCATCTCCACCCCTAAACCCAGCCTTCTCCGCCTAAACCCACCCATCTCCACCCCAAACCCACCCATCTCCAACCCTAAACCCACCCTTATACCCCTCAATCACCCATCTGCACCCCTAAACCCACCCATCACCACCTCTAAACCCACCCGTCTCAACCCCTAAACCTACACATCTCCACCCCTTAACCCACCTAATCCCACCCGTCTCCACCCTTTAACCCACCCTTCTCTCTCTAAACCCAACAGTCTCCGCCCATAAACCCACCTGTCTTCACCCCTAAACCCACCAGTCTCAATCCCTTAACCCACCTAAACCCACCTGTGTCCAACCCTAAACCCAGCGTTCTCCCCCTAAACCCACCCTTCTCCCCCTCAATCACCCATCTCCACCCCTAGGGGGCGCTTGTCTGAAGTTTAAAATCATTGGTTACCCGTAAGCCAATCAGATGCGTTTAGTTATGACGCATGTTATGCGCCTGTACAGCCGCATCGAAGCACAGAAATCATGCATCGAACTCAAATCTATGATTGAACTGTAAACCTGTTGTAAACACAATCCAGGATTCGGGGCTACCAAAAATAAGGCTGTAATACCTCGCCATTATATCTTGATCATTGTGCACGCCAAGCTGTGCAGCACACAGACCAAGTTTTTCTGCCTCCTTGACCTGATCCTCCATGAGTGCAACCAAGGGGGACACAATTACAGCTATAGCCTTGCCGGCCTTTGGCCTCCCCAGTTTCTCACTAACTAACGGTAACAATTGATAAATTAAACTTTTCCCAAAACCAGTCGGGAGTAGGGCCACAACATCACCTCCATTTAAAATGTTTATCAAACACTCTTCTTGTTCTGGCTTCAGTTTGAAAAAGAGTTGAATGTTCTCCATAACAGAGCGAATTGCATCCCGTGTCTCGTTTCCCATTTCCGCGGTCGTTTCGGTTTTCGATTTCTCTAACCTACAATGTAAAACTCTGCGCTTAGCATCTACGTCACGGCTCTCAGCCCGCCCTCTGTTCGTTGATTGGCCCGGCTGTTTCCAGACCGGTGGCAGACTGAAAGCTCTGACGCTGTATCAGACTGAGCACAGAAGCAAAATGAAATTGAGCGGAAGTAGGAAGTCTGACGTAGTCAGGCTACCCTAAACCAGCCTTCTCGCCCTAAACCCACCCGTCTCCACCTGTAAACCCACATGTCTCAACCCCTTAACCCACCTAATCCCACCCTTGTCCCCCTCAACCACCCATCTCCACCCCTAACCCCCCCCCCCCCCCCAACTCTAAACCTACCCTTACAGTAGGATAACTGTAGTGTTGGTAGCATAATCTGATATGTAGCACTATTTGTTATAACACCGGGACAGAGCATCACAGTATGGTTTGGGGCTTAGCATTTCGATCACACACTTGAGGTATTCAGCCAATCACAACGCATTGGAGAGCTGGCCAATCAGAGCACACCTCACTTTTCAGAACGATGAGCTTTTGAAAAAATCAACACATTTCAGAAAGATGGGGCATAGACGAGAACCAATGTACAGTATGTGGAAAATAATGTTCTTTTTTTAACCTTATACCACATAAACACATTTCATTACACCAAAAACACAACATATGACCCCTTTAAACAATACAATGTAAGTGCAGCTTTAGAGCCCAGCACATCATAGACACTTGAACCTATTTGACTTAAGCAACCGCCCAAAGCACCCTTGAAATCACCTATACATATCCAAAATTAATGCTACTAAAAGACCATACCAGCCATTTAGCAATGTCGTAACAACAGGATAACGTGTAATACATGAACCTTCAAGAATATTAATACAATATAATAGATCTTATAGATAGGAAGTCATTAATGTCAAATTTAGCTCTTGTGCAGAGGTGAATTGGCCGTTTTATAATAGTTTGGTATGCCTGTAACTCAGTTTTTTTTTTTCTGCTTAGACTTGAAGAGGAAGAAAAGTTGGTGACTGCTGAGGGTCTCTACAAAAGAGCCACCGTGTTAGACGACACGTTTCAAGAGGCTTCCGAAGCCTTGGCGAAACTTCAGTTACGTATCCAGGTGAGCTGGATAAACCTGCCTGTCATGAATACATGGTTGGCTGCTACTGCGAATTTAGTCAGAATAGTAGCCACAGTGTTTCGTGTACACAGATGTGTCATGTTTTAAAGGAACAATTTAGCTCAAAATGAGTCCTTACTCACCCTCAAGTTGTCCAAGATGACTTTTGTTTCTTCATCAGATTTGGGGAAATGTAGCATTGCATATTTTGTTCACCAATGGATCCACTGCAGTGAATGGGTGCCGTCAGAATGATATAAAAACATCAATCAACAAGGAATCCACACCACTCCAGTCCATCAATTAACAGGAGAGAAATCAGTGTTTACAAGCCAAAACCTCTCTGAACAAATATGATGGTTGGATTTTGATGCGAGACACAACAGGAGATTTTTCACTAGAGGAAGCTTTATTATGGATTATGGACTTAATGAAGGACTTGATTTCTACAAACACGCAACTATTGTCTTCAGAAGACATCAGCCTATGGACTGGAGTGGTGTGGATCACTTTTGGATTATTGTGGTGTTTTTATCCGCTGTTTGGACTCTCATTCTGACGGCACCCATTGGTGAGCCAGTGATATAATGCTACATTTCTCCAAATCTGATGAAGAAACAAACTCATCTACATCTTGGAAGACCTGAGGGTGAGTTAATATTCAGCAGGGATTCATTTTTGGTGCACGGTTCATAAATCAAGTCTGCAGTTTTAACTCTCAAGAAGTAGTTTTTAACTGACGGTTTTTGGAGTACTGATGAAGTGTTTTTGTTATTTATGTGTCGATCTGATCTTGGATCTGTGAAACCTGACTGATGGGACCTTTAACCCTCATTGCACTGGGTTGACAAAAATGCCCCATGTGGAAATAAAACCCCTCCACCTTTGGTTTGTATTCTGTTCCTGGCACAACGGTAATTTCATCTCATGATCATTGCTAAATATAACATGTTGTCTCACATTTTTTTCCATTGCTTTAACATCCTGATGCCTGGGGTGTGAAAACGGCAACAAAATTGCTTATGCCTTGCACACGTGCATGCTTGCTCGATTTTCCTGAAAATTATTCAAATTTTACCCTGTCAATGAACTGCTTTAAAGAAATCGCTTAAACTGAAAGAACTGGAAGCTGCCAAAGAGCAGGAAAAAGCTAAGACTGTGGAAACAAGCGCAGAGAAATTGCGTAAGATCCTAAAAGAAGAGAGAAGGTAACGTCAACCGCACCAGATTTCTTCATGTTTTTATTCCTGTTAAGCACATCTGTGGTCCCATACACACTGCAGCTAAATACAGTTGTTCTGTAATGTGTTTCAAGTGTGTCAACACTTATGGGTACAACTTTAATGAAAAAAAGAAAAGAAAAAAAATCCTATATGGCTGCCTTCTACATAAAAGAAAAGAGCACAGAAAGCCAGAAAGTGTTAAACTATATTACCTAGCCCTGATTTATAAATCAGTCACACAAACGTTGCAGTGTGTATGTGACCACTGAAATCTAGAGTATTTCTTCCATCAAAACAAGGTAAGAACTCTTCTATTTTACGGTTTTATCCTGCCCCATTTTCTGATGGGTGCTCACAATGCCCTGCTCGTTTCAATGTGATGTCTGCTTCCATCTAGAATGAAGAAGAAAAGGAAGCGGTCGACCTCTTCCTCCACATCCTCTGATACGTCCTCAACTACGAGCGAAGACTCGCACGCATCGAGTCGCAAAAAATCGAAGAAACGGAAACACAAGCGCCGGCGCTCATCTCACAGCAGTAAGAAACACAAGAGGAGAGTGTCGTCATGTAGCGATAAAACGGTGGAAGATGATTGGTTTCCAGCTCCTGCTAACACGTCCGCTTCATACATCAACCAGAAGCAATCCATCAGCAAACTCATCAGCGAAGGAGAACCGTCTTGGGGCAAAAGCCGAAACGAAGACGGCAGAGGTAGGTTAGATGATGCTATGGACCGAAGCCTGGAGAACGTCAAGTATGGAGCCCAGCCGGAAGCGTCTAGACTGGGACGTCCTGAAGCGAACGGCCAAGCTACAGATCAACACCGAAGCCTGAGGGATTCCTCCTCCTCAACCCAGTCCGAATACTCCCTCAAATCCGATCGACACTCCAAGGAATTTTCCTTGCTAGGCAGAAAACGTTGTGAATCGGAACGAGGCGGGAATGACAAGACGGGTCGAGATCAAGAAGACCAAGGGAAGTCTTCAGGTGCAACCCTGAAAAAAGATGTCCCTTCCGGCTTGTTTAACATTTTCAGTCAAATTGCTGAATTTGAGAAGGAAAAAAAGCTGAAGAAGTAAGAGTCGCTCTTCGTGGCTGTGAGGAGTAACACTAGTAGTGCTTTCATTACTAGAACTAGCAGGTTTAGCCCTCAAGTATAGTGATTGAAATATATATGATAGTGAATGATGACGTTGATCAGAACGGTTTATTTTCATAATTTGGGAGAGAGCCTGCCTTTAAAAACTGCCAAGCAAAGCCAAAATCTGTGAGGTGGATGATGCCTCGGTGTTATAATCTGCATTCAGTATAATGTCAGTGTTCAAATAAATGAATGTAATGGTCATGGTTTGCTCTTTGTCTGATGAAACCCTGTGTATTAAAGGTTATGAATGCAAAGGGGTCTTCCAGCAGGGTTTCAGAAAGCCAAACCATCAAAATATGCTCTGGTCAAGCTGAACAACTTAAAGTTCAGTTTAATGCTCTTTTTGATGGTATATGGATTATAAAAATTTGAAAATACAGTATGATTAAAAACAAATAACTCGAAGTAAAATCCATGCTTGTGAGTGAAAAAAAAAACACGTACAAACATCTAAAAACATTTAAGATGGAGAGTTTGAAGTACTATGAATATTCATATAGTTAATGTATTTATTGGATTCATGTTTTAGGTTGATATTGCTACTGTACATAAGGAATATTAATAGGAAAGTCACTTTTTTTTTTCAAATTGACTGCAGTCCATCAGAGGGCAGTACAACACTGGGCTTCCTCTGTAATGGACTTTTAATGTCCTTTTGCCTCATAATATTATATATAATTCAGCCTTACATTAGTTGAAACACAGTCCATTAAGGTCAAGATACAACACATGCAGGTCATTTTCAATGAAGCGAGAAACAAAGAAAAAGACTATCAAGAAAGTTTGATTTTATTCATTGACAAAATAAAATACTTGTGTGAATATCATAATCATGTTATCAAAAGTAACCAATTAATCTAACCTATCAAGTCTCTGTCTTTGAAAGGCTTTTGTCTCTGAAACACATTAAATGCACGACTATTTCTTATTTCCATAAAGCAGGGAATTCCAAACTCTGTCGGTCGAACCTAGCACCCAATATATTTACTTGAAGTACTGAGATTTTAAGGGAATAAATTAATAACATATCTGTGTTCACGCTTCTCTGGTGTTGGTTAATGGTCATATGACCTGCAGATAAACAACTAAAATATTTCATCTTTTTAGTAAGTGTTTTGTTTTGATTGTTATTTTAAAATGATTTCGTTGAATTTTAAATTATTTTTTAGCTAATTGTTAGATTTCCATTAAACTCACAAACTCCCTGCAGTTCCTTCATGAACCGTTTGGGAAGCCTTTATGTTTAATGCACTTCATGTTGTCACTAACATCAAATTGAATATTTTCATTCTAATTGTATTTTTATATCAGTATGGTACATGATATGGTATCCTTTTCAAATGTATGTAGTAAATGAGTTAGGTGAAAAGTAATCTAAAAATAGTCTGATTACATAACCTGAAATTTGTAATGGATTATGTTACTCACTACAATTTTTTATCATGTAATTTGGAATCAGTAATGGGCTACATTTTTAAAGTAGCCTAATCTACCCATGCTAGCAGTTAGATGGACTTTAGAGTGTGTTTTACCCACTTTAGTAAATCTTTATATGTAATTACATGATTTTGTTGTTTTTAAAATATGGTTAAAGTTTATAGAGATATATATATTTTTTCAATTATACATGATATATAATGAATACAAGCACACATGTATGAAGATGTGTGGCACTGAAGGTCCACTAGTCCTTGAGTAGGCTAAGTGGTAATAATGTCTGTGGGCTTAGGACAGACATGACTGCGTTTGATGAAATGGCAGATTTTCCAGCCAGGAATTACCCATCATCCCTCTGTGCCACTCAGTGATGGAAAACTGGCCAGGCTCTTTCAGGGGAGAAATTTGGTTTGTACGAAGCTATTCTCTGAAGGGATAATCAGACTGAGGAACATGCTGACTACGAAGAGGCTTTCAATTCAAGCCGAAACAGGAAAAATACATCTTTTGGTTGAGCTAAAGGAAGTATTGAGTTCTTGGAGCATGACTTCATGTTCGAAAGGAAAATGAAAATAAAGTCCTACCAGTGCCTTAAGTTTTTGAATAATTAGAACGTAATACCCTTTAAACTTCTTGGACAAAGGAATATACCTTCATTAGAATAGCAATAAATAATATTAATCTTCCTGCCCATCCAATCCTTGTGTGTTTGTATTTTTGTTTAATCATTTATTTTCATAAGAACATGTGGCTGTGACCTAGGTGCAATCACACATAGGCCTACCAACGCGAAAACGCAAAAAATAAATAAATAACCTGTCCAAATTCTACTGTCAATAGTGTAGCGATGAATGAAGCATATCGCACAGAAGTAACTTTTAGACCAAAGAAACAGCTTTCAATTGGTCAGAGCCCGGATTTGCGTGACCAATAACATGAATGAAATCACGCGAAACTCCCATTCAAAATGATAAATGGAATTCAAATCGCCCGCGAAATTTCGAACAGCAACGGTAACTGCCGCCCCACCTTACAAAAACTATTTAGGCTATTTACAGAAATGTTCTGGGTTGAATACAATGTAAGCTTAATGTTCCAGTGATGCAAAGACTGCAGAATAAAAAATAAAATACATATTTACAGTAATGTAGGCATAAATGTAAACCTGTGAGGCGAGGCATTACGGCGGGAATAAATGTTTTAACACATAACCATGAAACTAGTAAATTCTGTCTATCCACAACATCTCAAGCCATGTAGGACTGTTGTATTTTATAAAATTATGTGGTGGAAGTGACTTTGGTGGTCATTTTGGAAATGAAATGGCCAATTTTGTTTTCATAAAGATAATGTTGTTAGCACTTCGTAAATCCAAAATACACGCAATTACATAATGTTTTCATATATTCTGAAATAATTCAACAAATTATACCTTTATCATTTCAACACCTTTATTGATCTTACTGATACCTTTATTTCTTTTCTTAACACATCATAGGGCTAGTATTTATATTACCAAAGTCATGCTCCACAACAAAGTACATTATCATTTGAAGACAAATATATATATATATATATATATATATATATATATATATATATATATATATATACAGTACAGACCAAAAGTTTGGACACACCTTCTCATTCAAAGAGTTGTCTTTATTTTCATGACTATGAAAATTGTAGATTCACACTGAAGGCATCAAAACTATGAATTAACACATGTGGAATTATATATGGAATTATATACATAACAAAAAAGTGTGAAACAGCTGAAAATTTGTCATATTGTAGGTTCTTCAAAGTAGCCACCTTTTGCTTTGATTACTGCTTTGCACACTCTTGGCTTTCTCTTGATGAGCTTCAAGAGGTAGTCACCTGAAATGGTCTCCAACAGTCTTGAAGGAGTTCCCAGAGAGATGCTTAGCACTTGTTGGCCCTTTTGCCTTCTGTCTGCGGTCCAGCTCACCCCTAAACCATCTGGATTGGGTTCAGGTCCGGTGACTGTGGAGGCCAGGTCATCTGGAGCAGCACCCCATCACTTTCCTTCTTGGTCAAATAGCCCTTGATGCCTTCAGTGTGACTCTACAATTTTCAGAGTCATGAAAATAAAGAAAACTCTTTGTATGAGAAGGTGTGTCCACACTTTTGGTCTGTACTCTCTCTCTTTCTCTTTCTCTCTCTCTCTTTCTCTCTTTCTCTCTCTCTCTCTCTCTCTCTCTCTCTATATATATATATATATAATGTTTCAATTTCAATATTTGATTAATTAAAAAAATAACTTTCCAGTTTGGTTAAATCATTTTCATAGTTTAAGATAATAATACGCACACACACACACACACACAAACACACACACACACACACACACACACACACACACACACATAAGCTGTTTGCCATTCAAAAACCATTTGAAAAGTAGCAACACTTAACAATACAGTTGTGGTTTAAAAAAGTCTTCAAATAACAAAATTACATGAAAAAAAAATTGAAATCTGTTTACAGACTGTTTTATCGAACTCTGCACATTCTTTTTAAGCATGTCATGTTCATTCACTTTAGTCTGGCTGTTTTTTAATCAGATCAAGAACAAAAATATATATGTGAGAATCACATTCACAGGATGTCTATAGCCTGCTTTTTGCTCAAATGTTTTTCTTCTTATCAGCAAAACACTATTTTACTCTGCACTTTCAAAGGTAGGCTACGTTCAGACATTTTAGTTTAAACAATGCAAAAAAAAACAAAAAAAAAACATCCAATCAAACTTAAGAAAAATTACAGTAAGCAAATTCACTTGCAACAAATCACTATTGAAATGAGTGGATATTGTGCCATCCTTGTGCGCCATGTCTTCAGGCTTGTTGTTGTGGCAATAACTGATGATACAACACGATTAGCGCCGAACACGCTTTTCTGAGAGGTGCTGCGCCTTCCCATGTATTCAAACGCATTTGAATATACAGGCTTAGAAAAGCCTGTGAATTGCATTACACTCATACCCTAGAAAAGATTTGGGTTAATTTGGCAAACACAGAGTCTCTGAGTCTACAACAGCACTATAGAAATACTCAAACACGCGGATGGGAATTTCAAGAGAGCAGTATTCTCGAGACAGGATTGAGAAAAAGTGCTGACTCTGGTTGCTGCGACCGGCCTGGGTTAAATCCAGTGAAGAGATATGAACACTTTCTAATTTGCTTTCCCCTTTTTAATAATAGATGTGCATAAGTAATTTATGAAAGGCCAGCCAGGCACTGGGCATGGGAAAATTAAACTAATTTTATCGTAAAGTAGGTGGATTTCTATTTTTCATTAGCATGCATACAATTTTCACAATGTTATTCCTCATACTGATGGAATGTAACCAAAGAAAGGTTTTTTTTTTTTTTTTTTTTTGGCTTGTGCACAAGTGAAATTCAAAGATAAAAGTGCCAGGCACTTGCAATTTTCTGCCCCCCCAACATAATTCTGAAAGCTTCTTATTACAGCACAGAATCATTTGCTCTGAGTTAAAGCCACATTAGGATTCACATCTGATGAAATGCAGGATGTCCTTTGTATCATTATTTGAACGCCGCCTCCAAAAGACATGCAAATTTGAACCTCGGCCAACAGAAACATTCCTATTACATTATGCATTATCTTATCTGTGTCAACACTGACACTGTGCCATCTAAAAACGTGTTTTTATATCAAATGCAAATGTTTCCGTCTGTTGATGTTGTGCGGGAACATGTGTGGGATGGAGAAAAGTGCTAATTCGGAATATATATATATATATATATATATATATATATATATATATATATATATATATATATATATATATATATATATATATATATATATATATATATATGAACCTGGGACATAAGCAGATTATGGGTATTTAGAATGGTTTGTTATCATAATATTCTGTGCAGCATATTGCAAACTTGTGTTGGCCAGGTTGAAACATGCTGTTGAAGATCATAGTT
The DNA here is from genome assembly GCF_003368295.1 of Carassius auratus. Lineage (NCBI taxonomy): Eukaryota > Metazoa > Chordata > Actinopteri > Cypriniformes > Cyprinidae > Carassius > Carassius auratus. The sequence goes on from NC_039289.1 coordinate 14,359,475, forward strand.
AATTCTGCTGATTTATGGTAATTCTGTGGCGCTATCACACGTGGCATCAGAAACACTAACAAGCTTAGCATAAGCTCCTGCTGAAACCTTATGAGGTTTGAATTCCTGCAACGACTGCGGACGGTGGCACACAATCTCACTTCAGCAGAAATGGGCTGATTCCGGCTCTAAAAATTAGTGCTACTGCATATATTTTTTGCAAGGAAAGGTAGTCTGGACCTTGCTGAAACTGCCATGCTTATACATTTGGGGAAAGTCAACTCTTTTAATCATTACTTTGATGAATTTAGCATGAGTTAGTACATTTTTATTCCACAAAAATAGCAAATTAATCAATTAGATCAATGGAGATTATGTTATCAATATTTAGTGCTTGTACTGTAAGTTAGAAAGTAGTATTTTTATGTATTAGGTGTTTTATCTGATTAAACACTTAATAGGATACTCCACCCCCCTCCAAAAAAACAAGTAACCATCCAACACTGCCCTAGCAATCAGAACAACTTGACCAATAACAAAGCACTAGCAGCCACCAAAAATGCCATATCAACCTCTTATCAAACATAGCAACTACTTAGCCACATTATAGGACCTAACCTACACCCCTTTAGCAAATGCATTGCAAAACACCCTAGACACCACCCTGCACTACCTTAGCAACCAACCAGGATGCCTTAGCAACCACCTCAAACACCATAACTTACACTTAGCGACTTCCTAGCAACCACGCAGAAAACATTAGTATTCACGCAGCAGCAGTGTTGGGGGTAATGCGTTACAAGCAACTCGAGTTACATAATCAGATTACCTTTTTCAAGTAACTAGTAAAGTAATGCATTACTTTTTAATTTAAAAGAAAATATATATATATATTTATTTTTTCAATAAAGTAACACCAGCTCCTTTGTTTTCCCATTTACTGACTGACAAGTACAGAGGTGTTGTGTGAACACGATGTAGTTCTAGACTAAATGGGAATGTGCATTAATTCAACCCACTCGCAAAAATAAATAAATAATAAAATAAACAGGTTTAGAATTCATTAAAATGAATTAAAACAACGAAGTGAAAACTCTGAATATGACACAGACCTGCAATAATTAAATATGTTAAATAACACAAGTATCTAATCCCATTTTATTAACTAATGTCTTTGCTGCTGACCTTTGATGATCCAGTTCAACCATACTAATAAGCAAACATTACTTTTGTGTGTGTGTGTGTGTGTGTATTTGTGTTTTGTGTGTTGTTATGGCTGAAGAGTGTTGAACCTTCTTCTCATGTGTTTTACTCTACAGATGTGAATTTACTTTTCCTTCAGCCTGAGGTTTATTCATTACACTTTTTGGCATGACAAGGCTTTTACATTTACTATAAATAAAACTACTTATATTAAAAACAATCAAGCCCTGCTCGTATGTCGTTAATAACTTACCCTTATGTCGTTCCAAACCCGTGAGAATTTAAGATATTTTAGGTTTAGTCCGAGAGCTCTCAGTCCCTCCATTGAAGCTGTGTGTACGGTATACTGTCCATGTCCAGAAAGGTAAGAAAAACATCATCAAAGTAGTCCATGTGACATCAGAGGGTCTGTTAGAATATTTTGAAGCATCGAAAATACATTTTGGTCCAAAAATAGCAAAAACTACGACTTTATTCAGCATTGTCTTCTCTTCCGGGTCTGTTTTGAGTGCGTTCACGACTCTGCAGTGATGCTGCTGATGTGTTTTCTGGTGCGCCCAATAACAGAGATAACACGCCAGCAGCGTCACTGCAGTGTTGTGAACTTTAGCACAGCTTTAGCCTAGCAACCACTCTGAACACCATGACAACCATCTACTAATACCGTAGCAACCACTTATCATTGCTAGAAAAGCGACCCACACACACTTAGAAAACACAGCAAAGCCTAACAACCACCTGGAACACCCTAACAACTTAGCTACTCCCTAGCAACCACACAGACCACCTTGGCAACTGTTGTGTATAGGAAAGTCCTAGCAACCACCCTGAACACAATAACAACCACTTAGCAACACCCTAAAATATCATGCAGAACACCTTAGTAACCACTCAAAAATATCATAGCATAACAACAGCCTAGCAACCACCCGGAACAACATACAAACTTAGCAACACCCTAGCAACCACACAGAACACCTTAGTAACCACGCAGCAACGCATGAGCATAGCAAAGGCCTAGCAACCACTCTGAACACCTTATCAACCAATATCAGTGCCCTAGCACCACCAAGTGCATCATAACAAGCACATATCACGACTCCATACAAACTGATGAAGACTGATGAAGACTCCTCGTAAAACTGCACTCAGAAATCGTTCTTTTTAGACATCAGTTCACCACCTCTAAACTGTCCCCCCTCGTTTTCCTTGTATAATAATTTAATACAGGATGGAACAGTCACTTGTAGCAGGTTACTCGGAAATTTCATTATTATAAACTCCCTGTATTATCGAAATAATACATTTGGAGCCATTATAGTGCCGGTTGACAAGAATGAGGGGAAAGATGAGGACAGGCTCATCTCATTAAAAGAGATGAAATAGTGGAATTAGCTTCAATCTAATTACAAACCACACTATCTAATGTAAAAACATGCCCGTTTTTTTTCTCTCATAGTAATTAGTTTTGGCCTATAAAATGCCACCCTTTAATCATCCAAAGGCAGATGTGATTTGCAGTGCAATTTAATCTTGCTTTAATGAAGAACTAATGGATGCATTGCAAATTACATTTTTTTCCTGTACAGGAGGGAAAAAAAATCTATTTCCTGCTTTTGAAAAGATCAAGAGTATCTGTGATAATAGCCGGAGAGGACCAGAGAGCTCCACTGCATCGAGCCAACAAGCTCTTTTACTCGACTCACCATTCAATAGAAAGGAGGCCACAATTAGCAACAAAGCAGTGAAAATGCATCCGTACAGCAGAATCGCTCGTCTCCCGAAGCCTTGTTAGTGGCAGGGCATAAGTGTCATGGAGGAACAATGGGCCGTGATAAATTACCCTTCTCCAAAAAAAAAGATGTATGGCTAATTTTCAATTATAGCTTAAAAAAGCAACACAGAATGAAGAGAAATTGGACATGTGCGAGGGCGCAAACTAATAGATACACTCGCTCCCATGTCAGCCTCTTCAGTTTTGTCTGATTATGAGAAAATAGTTATCATTTTTCATTCAGGAGGATTTTAGAAGAGTTACGTGCACTATATGGGTCTAGCTCAAAACACTGATCTTTACAAACTTCATGACACCATACCAGAGTGTCACAGAATGGACATCTGAGAAAATATAAACTGAGATTATTTCATAATGATAGGACATTTTTTAATTTGTATTAAACAGTCTCCAACTTTCTGACAGATAGTGAGCAGATGAACCCTTTAACGTGCACTTGTGATGTACTTGAAATCTTAAAAGTATATATTCACACTAACCTAAAGGATTATTGGGAACACCATACTAACACTGTGTTTGACCCCCTGTCACCTTCAGAACTGCTTTAATTCTACGTGGCATTGATTCAACAAGGTGCTGAAAGCATTCTTTAGAAATGTTGGCCCATATTGATAGGATCGCATCTTGCAGTTGATGGAGATTTGTGGGATGCACATCCAGGGCACGAAGCTCCCGTTCCACCACATCCCAAAGATGCTCTATTGGGTTGAGATCTGGTGACTGTGGGGGACGTAAGAGTAAAGTCATCTCATCTTCATGTTCAAGAAACCAATCTGAAATGATTCAAGCTTTGTGACATGGTGCATTATCCTGCTGGAAGTAGCCATCAGAGGATGGGGACATGGTGGTCATAAAGGCATGGACATGGTCAGAAACAATGCTCAGGTAGGTCGTGGCATTTAAACAATGCCCAATTGGCACTAAGGGGCCTAAAGTGTGCCAAGAAAACATCTCCCACACCATTACACCACCACCAGCACCAGCAGCAGCCTGCACAGTGGTAACAAGGCATGATGGATCCACGTTCTCATTCTGTTTACTCCATATTCTGAATCTGACTCATGTGAATTTCTCAACAGAAATCATCAGAGACTCATCAGACCAGGCAACATTTTTCCAGTCTTCAACTGTCCAATTTTGGTGAGCTCGTGCAAATTGTAGCCTCTTTTTTTTTTATTTGTAGTGGAGATGAGTGGTACCCGGTGGGGCCAAAAAAGAACTCTTAAGTTGCATTTTATATAAACTGATATTTAATTGCAATAACCATATATATATATATATATATTATTACATTAAGGTCTCATTTGTTAATGTATTAACCTTTATTGATGTTAGTTAAGAAAAAATGTTCATGTTCACTGTGCATTGCTGTTATTAATATTAACAGTTAAAATGTTAATATGAACATTATCTAAGATTTATGAATGCTTGTTCATTCTTAGTTCATAGTTAACTAATGTTAATGAAACCTTCTTTTGAAATATGAGCAATTCTGTCAACTATAAAGTAATAAAAACATTGAAACTAAGTAAGGGGTCTGTCCAAATGAGCCCTGGAGTATCTTGGTGTGTACGCGTTTGCTAAAAATGAGACAAGACGAAATCCTAATAGAAGTTGGGCTTAACTCCAGAAACAGCCCGTCTGTATATCTGATTACTGGGGGCAGTAATTTCTTTTTTAAATAAGGGAAAAATGGGATAGAATGAATGAAATTTCCCTGTCGTAGTGCAATGATGGTACCTCTGGAGATTATGTATTTTTATAATCATTCATCAGCGGTGAGAGTGCTCGGGCTTAGCATAATGGAATTGGTAAACTGGTTTAAGTCTGAACACGGGCTATACTATCAGTCAGACCATAAACGCTTATATGGAGAAGCCCGTCAGACATTTGCTGCGCCACATACTGTGGGTTATATTGCCTGCAGATTTACACATGTGGGGTGAGAGTGATTGCAGGAACCCTTGCCCCAAATATTTATTCCCAGAAAAACATGAAGCGCTCATGATGAATAACATTTACTGAAGAAACTTGCCTGAGTTTTGGGCACCCAAACATGTTAATGCATGTAAATGCTTAAAGCATATTAAATATGAATATCAATCTATAACGGACTAGTGTTGTTTAAATAAAACATGCGGCTAACTTTAGTTTAATATGACTTTGCCATTTCAAGTGCTTGAACAGACTACATTTTATTAATTTTTATTCATGTTAAATGAATAACTATGATTTATGTTATTTTTATATTTATGATAATTATTTAAATATATTTTATAGTAAATATACAGTAAGAATAAGTATAAATGTATATATATGTATGTAATATGTATACATAATAAATGTATGTAACTACATATTATTAAACAACTAATATAGTATTATATTAAGAGGCCATTGTTTTGCTTGAAAAGGTTTTATTTATTTATTTATTTATTTTTTATCTAATATTAGTGGCTAAAATCAGTGTACAGTGAGAGAATATCTAAATGAAATTCTTGGTATTTTACCACTAGATGTCAGTATCAGATTTGCCTCATTTTTTCAACTTCTTTCATTTAATTTGTGATCTCAGTCTGTTAGTGAAAGACAGTTATTTTATTTTATTTTAAATTAACAAACAAGTCAACATGAATTTCTGAAATTTTGAATGCATGGTTTGCAATTTGTATAGCTTTTTATTGGTGATTTTGTCATAGCATAGCAGTTTTGTTCCAGCCACAATTTAAAATACATAAATTAAAGAAATAATAAAGCAAAATAAAAAGTAGAAAGAAGGGATAGTGTTTATATCAAAGTTCTGTTTAATAACTTTAAATGTGTCATATTCAGAAAACTGAATATTTGGTGCTTTGGTTAGCTACTGGTGGTATTCTCTTTATTAAATAATCTGATCATTAAAATACCAATATTAAGAATTTTTTTTTAAGCAATTATGTAAATATATAATGCATGCTGTAAATGTGTGAAAAAGTGTAGCCTATATAATAGAGCTTTAATTACTAATTAGTAAAATTCATATGCACCAGTAAATGTAATGATAAAGTTATGGGAATATATTTAAAGTAGCCCATGGGAAAAAAATAATTGCCTAAAAGTAATAAATTATATTAAATGTACCAAGTATCAAAGGTACAAGTGAATGACATAAACAATAGAATATACTGAATATCTCTCAAACTGATTCAGTAAGTAAATAAAATTTGGTAGCATGCCTCTGCTTCATTTTATATGTAAAGTCCAGAGGGACGCATGTTTTCCCAGTTTGCATTGCAGTTGCTGGATTTATAATTAGGAGTGCTTGATAAGGTAAGCAACACTATTACTACTGCAGATAGCTGAGGTTAGTGATCTGAACAAATACCTGACCATAAGTTTTAAACTCCAGCATGTGAGTCATCACATTAATGCAACCACATAACAATGAACTAAAAACACTGAGAACACCTTAACAGACGTTTAGTAATACCATAGCAGCCACCCAGAACACCATGAAAACACTAAACAATGCTAAATATTACAAATATGAACAGTTTTCAAAGGTTCAATGAAAATTACTAACTTTTTCATAATGTATAATGCTTAAGCTTTTTAAAAATAAATAATTATATAATCAATAAATATTATAATTTATAAACACACACACACACAAAACACAGGCTAAAGTTTAAGTATATTTTATTTGGATTCTCCTTAACTCTGTTGTCTTGGATTCGGATTTGCGATTCACAAAACAAATCACATAAAGCTGTTTGTGTAGTGAAAGTAAAAGTAAAAGTCAACAGAAACATTTATACTTGAGTTAAGTAAAGAAAAAAATACAGTTATATAGTAAAAGTTTATTTATAGTTCTTTGCAATACATCATCTCGGGTTAAAGTACTGTATTTAGTGTGAAGGAGTTCCGCAGGGTTCACTGTTAAACCCAGTAGAGTTCTAGAACTTTACCCAGCATTCTTTTCGCGCTAAACATGGAGGAACTGACGGTGGAGGTCCGTGGCTCCAATGGAGCTTATTATAAGGTAAATATTTTACTCCATTCTCTTTTACAGTGCACACGCATTCATCTCTTAAGACAGCGAGGATGATAAAACCTTGCAGAAAATATTGGAAATCGAGCTACATCTTTGCGTTACTTTCGACGCATATAAATAGTAACGTTACTCGACTCGGTGGCTGTTAGCCTTTAGCCGGTTAGCAGTTGCGCGAGGATGGTATTTAAATAACAAAAACAGTACACAAGAATAATGCTAACGTTTATTTAACTTTGACTTCAAGTACGAAAGTGTTTTGCATTAGGAGAAACTGAGTTTCAAGGTTAGAGTAACTGACTTTTGGTTTCAGTTTGTTTATCTGCTAAGTGTTTAATATTATTCAGTCGGGCGCTCGGTTATAATCGTCTTTCAGCGATTTATATGAACAAAACCATAATGAATGCTTAGATAAAAGACAATACTACTTAAACACTAATATAAAAATCAGTAATTAGGTGTTGTTGTTCATTTCAATGATGCTCTCGGTGGTTTCACTATCATTATAGTGAAGCAAATTATGCTCTATTAACTATGCAGAGCCATTTATAATGAAAATAATCTGTTTATCTGAACAAATGAGATGGATGTGTGGGTTCAGCTGAAAGAAAAGATGCCAATTTAAGGTGTGGTCAGAAATGATCAGATCGTGTATTCCCAGTTTCTCTCAAGAAACATCCAAGCAGTGTGTCTCTAGTGTAGTTTACTGTATACATGAGTCTATAGCTTTCTGTCTTGAATATATCTCTATATTAATAAACACTAGTGGCTCTGGAGAGTCTAACTGAAGTTGTTATTCCCTCTCCATCTCATCCTTCAATTATTAGCTCAGGTTTATCATGTCAGCTGTTCTCTGTCCATCAGCAGATATTTTAACACCGCTCTATTTTGAGAGGAGGTTTAGGGAGACCAGCTGTGATTCTGGAGTCAGTTGGCATTGAAAGGCAGCTGGGATTGAAGTATCCGTTTATTTGTATATCATACACTGAGTTTATATTTGATCGATACCACCGAGCAAAACAACACTCCTCTTGAAACATTGTTTTAATGTTTTATTCATCAGAATACTATTATGCGATATTATTGCTTTTATGACAAAATGAGTTGTATGTTTAACCACACTTCAAATAATTTGATTCATTGAAAAGTTATTGTGTGATTTCAGCTGGGAAAACACAATTAGAATTTATATATATATATATATATATATATATATATATGTATGTATGTATGTATGTATGTGTTGGAAAAGTTTACAGTGTTTGTTCGTTTTATACATTTTAGCTATTTGTATTATAAATTTGTTATACATTTAAAAAAATATTAATATTGTGGTGTTTAGTCTTTTGAATCGCTTAACTTTTGGACAAGTGCTATTTTAGTATTTTTTTAAATATTGTTTTTATTGTTATTTTGAATTAGTTTGAAAACTTGATTGAGTTTTCTATATAAATAAAAATTATTTTTAATTTAACATAATTGCAGTTAGCTGCCATGTCAACATTTATTTGTTTATTTTGAGAAAGAATAATATTTATTCCAGCTTTATTAACAGTATTTTGAAGTTTTAGTTAAAACGCAATTTCATAATATAATAGTATTAGCAAATTCTATTCAATAGAGCTTAGTCTTTTGCTGTTATTTTATTATTATTTAAATGCCATTATAGTTTTTATTGATGTTTTTAATTTATTTTTATTTTAGATTTTTACATACATTTTATTTTAAATCCATTTTATATTTACACTTTTTTTTCAGTCAGGTACCAGGTCATTTCTTTCTTTATTTTCTTCTGACAAATTTGTATACTTTATTTGAATTGAGCTTTAATTCAAATAACGCTTTTTTAACGATTTTAACCCTGTTTTGCACTGCAAAATTCACAACTTTTATAATAGCATTAGTAGATCCACTTTTTAATAAAACAAAAAACAAAATAAATAAGTTATTAATATATATATATATAAATATATTATTATAAATTTTTATAAATCTCATTATTCCAGGGCTTTGTCAAAGACGTTCACGATGACTCGCTCTCCGTTTCGTTTGAGAATAAGTGAGTAGAAGCTAATTGTTTCCAATCATGACGTAGCTTTCGTAATGCGCTTTGGTAGACGAGCATCATTATATCAATGTTTTTCTCAGCTGGCAGCCTGAAAGACAAGTTCCCTTCAGCGATGTGCGGTTACCTCCTCCCGCTGACGGCAAGAAGGAGATCAGCGAAGGAGAGGAAGTGGAGGTGAAGTCAGACGTGCTTCTGTAAGAGCCCCGTACAGCCTCGAAGCTCTTAACACGTGTTGTTCTGCGTTCAGATCCTGTCGCGAGCGAACGAGCAGGAGCCCTGCGGCTGGTGGCTGGCCAAAGTGCGCATGATGAAAGGAGCCGTGAGTGTCTCTCGCTAAACTCTCCGTCTCCTCTGAAGGGCTCCGAGTTCACTTTCGCTTCTGCTTCCTGCAGTTCTACGTTATCGAGTACGCGGCGTGTGACGCGACCTACAACGAGATCGTGACGTTCGAGCGCCTGCGCCCGGTCAACCGCAGTAAAGCTGTGACGGAGAACACGTTCTTCAAGTGCAGTGTCCCCGTCCCGGATGACCTCAGAGCAGCGTGAGTACAGCCTCAGGACGGACACATCACTGCAATCACTCACACAAGCACAACCATATCATACCTACTGAGGTGCATCCTGGGATACTGGTATCTACCTAATATCTAAACAAAAACTCTTGTATTATACCAATTCGGTTTTTGTCATGAAGATAGCGTTAGATGCTGACATGGCATTACAAGTAAATAATTCATAACTACTAATACTACTATTAATATCTAAACAAAATAGAAGCTGGCATTTGTATTTGGTGTGTTTTTTTGTTTTGTTTTGTTTTTAATCGCATAGCTTTTGGATTATTATTTTTTGTTGTTATTCAAATGTTGTTATTTTTTTTTACTTAAAGTTTTGAATTGGCTTTAATTTCTTTAAAAAAAAAATTCCAAAAATGTCCATTTATTTTCCAGTTTTATTTTTAAAAAGTTAATAATGTATTTAAAAATTATAAAACTATAATAATCTATAATAATAATAATAATAATAATAAATATTTTCAAATAAAAATGAAATGTAACATAAATATTTAAAAACAAATTATTTGAATTTGTCAAGAAATTAGTAAATGTTCGAATTAGATTTGTTTTAAATTTCCAGTTGTTCAAGTTTTCCTAAAAAGAAAGTTAATAAAATATATATATATATAAATATTAAAAAGTTAATAAAATATATAACAAATTATATATATATATATATATATATATATGTATGTGTGTGTGTACACATGCATAATTTCCCCACAATTTCACACATTTAATCATAAGAGTTGATTGGATTTTAAATGCATTTGATCATAAATTATAAATATAATAATAATAAGAATAATAAATTCACAAAAAAAAGACTAATTCAGTAATGAGGGTCACCACTGTATATCAAAGACAATTTGGGTGTGAGATGTGCTTAATTATCTTTTGTAAAACATTTTTTTCACATAAGATTTTGGTGTGAATCGTAACACGTATAATGGCAAGAGTGTTGATTAAAACCATGAGCTGGTTTCTTCTTGGCTCGTGTTAGATGTGAGAACGAACAAGCCCACAAGGACTTCAAAAAGGCGGTCGGAGCCATTCGGATCGTCTACAGCCCGGAGCAGAGTGAACTGGTTGTGTTGGTGAGTCCCAGTTAACCTCGGCACTTCTGAGAGCAGGTGTAAACCTCACTAAAGCTTAACCAACACTGTTCCCCAAACACCTGTAGTCCTTGAGCGAAGCCACCGTCAAGCGCGTCTCTCTGCTGAGTGACATGCACTTACGCAGCATCCGCACCAAACTCCTGCTCATGTCCCGCAACCAGGAGGCCACCAAACATCTGGAGGTACGTGGATACTGTTCGGTTATTTATTTGGTCAGTTAATGTTACTTAGGTTTACTCTCTCAAACGTGAACACCTCTGTGTTTGTAGAGTACGAAGCAGCTGGCGTCGGCGTTTCAGGAGGAGTTCACTGTGAGAGAGGACCTCATGGGTCTGGCCATCGGGAGCCACGGCAGTAACATTCAGCAGGCCAGAAAGGTGCCAGGAGTGACCGCCATCGAGCTGGACGAGGACACGCGCACCTTCAGGGTGTACGGAGAGGTGCGTCCGCCCCCGGCACACACACGCATCACGCTAGACAGACGCTGTGTGACGGATACCATGCATTCTTGAATGTCTCGTTGCAGACGGCTGAGGCGGTACAGAAAGCAAGGAATTATCTGGAGTTTCTGGAAGATTCAGTGCAGATTCCTCGCAATCTTGTTGGTATGCACTTATTTTATTTTTATCAAATTGTACAAAGCTTAAAATTAATGTAAAATAATTTAGACTGCAATTCCCTTGTTTTAGAATTATTTATATATAGTACGTAGTATTTATTAATGCTTTTAATTAGCTTTATTTTGTATATTTTTCCGTTTTTGGTTTAATTCTAGTTTTAAGTTTTAGATATTTTATTTTTGGCATTAATTTATTTTTATTTCAGGGTTAGTAATTTTAAAATTTCAATCAACTTTTTTCAGATAGTTTCTTATTTATGAATTTTTTTATTTATTTTATTTTTTAATTTTTTTTAGTTTTTCATATGAAATTTATACTTTACTTAACTCTATTGTACTTTAGTTATATGACAGAATATGTTTTGAAAGTAGTTTTTTATTTACCAGTAACAACATTTTAGTGCAACGGGAAATTGTTCGCAACCTAATTCTTTTATTTTAATATTATATATGTATTTCAACAAATTTGTTTTGGTTAGTTGTCAAGGTAAAAATTCTTATTTAAGTTTCATTTAAAGTTTAAATTTCTAAAATAAGTTTAATTTAATTTCTGCACAGGAGTTCACTCGCAAATCGTAACTTTTTATAATATGAGGTGGGAACGTGATCATCTTAAAAAAGATAATGTAAATGATTAGTGGGGAAGCACAAAGTTTCTCAAGGTTTGTGAAAGAACACAAAAGCATGGAAATGGAGTCAGTTTATTTTTTTATCATGTTAACTTTAGCTTTCAAAATTATGCTGACAAATCACTTCTCTTTGTAGGGAAGGTTATTGGAAAAAGTGGCAAGGTTATCCAGGAGATTGTGGATAAATCTGGTGTAGTGAGAGTACGCATCGAAGGAGACAACGACAACAAACTCCCCCGACAGGAAGTAAGACCTCTGACAGTAGCACTGAGAAGAAGCCAGATCTATATATAAATACATTCAATAATGTATCTTTGTTCTTAGGGAATGGTGCCATTTACATTTGTTGGAACGAAGGAGAGCATCAGCAACGTTCAGGTCCTGCTGGAGTACCATATATCTTATCTGAAGGTGAGTATGAGAAGGCTGTCGGCGCGGTGCTGAAAGTGTTGGAGGAGCTGAAGCTGAAGCTTGTCTGTGGTGCAGGAGGTGGAGCAGCTGCGGCTGGAGCGGCTGCAGATCGACGAGCAGCTGCGTCAGATCGGGATGGGCTACAGGCCTGTCCCAAACCGCCCCGCGACTGAGGAGAGCCGCTCGTACTCCAGCAGGGGCCGCGGCCGCCGGGGGCCCGCACACACGTCCGGCTACGGTACGGGGAACCTCTCGAAATAAACACGTCCAGGTCATGCTTCAGCACACATTCAGAGGAAATCATAGATTCAGTGAAAGCTGTTTTGCAGGCACTAACTCCGAGCACTCGTACCCCTCGGAGACGGACTCTGAGCGCAGGGAGGAGATGAGAGACTGGTCCATGGCAGGAGAGGAGGCCGAGCACATCCCCAGACAGCAGAGGGACAGCCGGAGGAGACCGGGAGAGGGACGGGGACGCGGAGGACCCGGGGGCAGGGGACGCGGATCAGGAAGAGGGCCGTCCAACTCCATCAGCTCAGGTATACTGGCCCCCTTTCTGCCCTTCATCAGGAAACACACGTGATCACCAGCACAGGTTTTACAGCTTTGTTTTTTCCCCAAATTCTGCATTCTCCTTTCATTTTTTATTTTTTCTGTTATTTATTTGAATAATTGAATATTCATTCATTTTTAACATTTAAGAACTTACCGAAATTGGCATACAAAATTTTCGCACGTCAAAAAATAAATTCGACCTCACGTTATGTCAATCACGATTGGACACTGCCTCCGAAACTTTCGTCCGTCAAAAAAAAAATTCGGAACGGGTTCGATTTACTGCATTTTTTGCATTCGTAAAAACCATAGACTGTATAAAAACACATTGTGAGAGACGTTATGAGCCACTGTAAAACTGCTGGCAATGGTGGTGAATCGCCAGTGCTCAGATTCCTACAATTCGTACCTTAGACAAACTGCCAGTCTCTGTTTAGGATCAATTGATTCACAGAAAATGGTGGTCGTCTTTTTAATAGGTGGTTCCAGTATCGCTAGCAAAACATCAACCTGAGCCTCTGACATTGGAAAGTAAGCTTTAATCGGTCTGGATAATCCCACTCTTCTTGGAGGTGGAACGCTCCTTCCTTTCTAAACAATCGCAGGAGTGGATGCTCTTTCTTTTTAAGAAGAGAGAGGACAAAAAAAATCATCCTCAATACTTAAAGACGACAGTTTGTATTGTTTTGTGTGCAATGACCTTTAACAATATAAATTGAAATGCTAAATGAGATTAAATTTTTTTGAAAATTACCTTTTATTTGTCAAAATTTTTCATGGTTCAATATGAATTCATCAACAACAGCTGCGTTTACGTGGACCCTTCTAATCCGATCCTAATATGCCTAGAAGCACAATCAGAATAAAAAAGTCACATGTAAACACATCAATCAGATTGCATTGGCCTGATCTGGCTAAAATTTCGATCGGATCGTAAGTGGTGTTTAATCTGAGTGAGAGGACATGTGAACTCTTGATCGGATTGAAAACCGAGACGTAATGACGTATGACACGCGGAACGAGGAAGTGTCATAAATAAGTGTCCTGTCATTATAAATCTCCCCTTTCACTCAGCGTATGTGAAGTGGAGCACGACCACGTCCCACCAGTCCTCGTTTAAGACTCTCATCAACAGACGACTAGTTTTGGGTGTGGGAAGAGGCACTTTTACACCCTTTTTTATTTTTTTAAAGTTACATTAAGCAGCACAACTGTTCATGTGCTGCTTGAAGTAAATACATTTCACGTGTGCTTTTTAAAACAGCATGCTACAAGCAGCGGGAAACTCTGTATATTCATGCAGTGTGCACAAGTCAAAAGAGTAAATCTGATCAGAAACTTGTGACATATCAACCCGATCACTTTATTAAAACATATCAGATCAAAACAAATAATGCATGTGTGATTAAAGTAATGAGACTGTTTACTGTTCTATAGTAGCATATTTCTGTCTTTTTATTTCTCCAAGTTAAACCAGACTTTTGTTTGAGAAGGTTGTAGTGAAGGCTTTTCATCTGCATTTTTGGCATCGCAAAAATCATACGGCACTAAGATTTATGTTTTATGGAGGAGGAAGATTATATATCATGGCCATGAATAAAAAATTCCCTTGTTTTAGTTCAATTGTGGCTCTAAGAATAGTAAGACATTGCCATGATTTACCTAAAAAGAGGAAACAAGTTATGTTGTGGTGACAGTTTAACTAAAAGTCAGGTCCCGTATTCATAAAGATTCTAAGAATCCTCTCAGAAACTCTTAATTTAGCTTAAAAACTTTTACGTAGGAGTCTTCGCTTAAGAGCGATTCAGGACCGATCGGAGAGCAACTCTGAGTAAGAAAAAGACAAAAACTTTCATCTTAGTGAGGAGGCGGGGTTGACCCCGTTGCTATGTATGACACAATCTTTTGAAGACTGTGATTGGTTGGTTGTACAAGAAGGAAAAAAAGAGTGATTTTAAGTATATTCTATTTCTCACTTTGAATTTACATGCGTAATTTATCCTATTTGACCATTTTCTCTCTCTCTCTCTCTCTCTCACATACACACACACTATATGTGCGTATCTAAATCCTTGTTTTTATTTGCTTTTAATTTCCTATAAGGTATTTGATTGGCTTAGAATGATACAAATTGTTCCACTCTTTCTAATTACAGTGATTGCTGTCCTATTTAAGTGCAGTTTGAATGTTGGTTTTAATGTATCAAACATGGAATCAAAACCAAGAAGGGTGAGAAAGCCAAACTGGACAGAGGAACAGTGTTTACTGTGAGCCCAGTTAGTGGATGAACACAAGGCCATTCTTAAAGGAAAATTCAAGCCGGGTGTCACAGCAAGGGACAAGAAGCAGACAAGGGAGCGTATAGCACAAACTATTAATGGTTCATTCCCCCTGCTTGTGTGCACCTATAAGCCTGCTATATTCATAAATGCAGTTTTTAGAGCCTGCAAGGTGGGAATCTCCAGTGGAAACTAAATGAACTGTGACACAATAAGATGTTCTGAAAGTGCTGTAATTGTTTGTGTGATCACTCTGCTTACAGAAGGTTGTGACAGACCCAAATCATCACTATTGCATTGTTGCATCTTCCCAGTTGCCAAATATCATAATGTAGTGATTACTTTATATATTAAATTATAAATTATTCTATAATCTATAGCGTCTTATTAACTCACTGTCATCCATTGTCTGCAACACATTTCTTCTGCCTCTTCGTCTTTCTGCCATTTTCTCCTCTGCTAAAGAAACTCTTTAAGCCTCTTAAAAGTCCTCGTCTGTGCTCCAAACAAGTTTGACCTTAAGACCTCTTTTAAGGGTTAAGATGCTTTCTGAATTACTTTTTTCTTTACTAGGATTTTTTCTTTAATTTTATGAGTAAATGCCCACATTTCTAAGAATTTTCTTAGAATTTTGTCACTAGGAGCTACTTTTTGCATTTAGATTCTTGATACGGGCCCTGGAACTTTTTAATAAAACATTTCCACAAATTGATGAGGGGACAAACCTTTTTTTGAAAAACTAAATTTACTAAACTATTAATAAATAAAATTTTGCACAGACAAGCACGTCTGAAAATGTTTACAAATCTAGTTGTTCTGTAATTAATGAATAGGTTTGTGTCCTTGCATGTTGCATTGCACTGTAAGTATTAATTGTAGTTGTTGTGTTTCCGGTCAGTCCTGAAGGATCCAGATGGAAACCCGTACAGTCTGCTGGACAACACGGAGACAGATCAGACGGCAGACACAGATGGCAGTGAGTCGCAGGTGAACCCCAGCCGTCGCAGGCGCTCGCGTCGCCGCCGCACAGATGAAGACAGCACAGTCATGGACGGCATGAGCGAGTCTGACAGCGCCTCCCTCAGCGAGGACGGCCTCGGTAGGACCAGCTTCACTGCAGCTTACCGTCTCAAATAAAGTCTAGAAACGTTCAACTGCAACACTTTTACTTAGTATTGAGGTTGTTTTTATTCAGATCAATGTGAAAATCAATCCATGTACCCAAAACATGACCAATTCCACAAATTGCAATTAACTCTAGGCTTTTTCCAAAACGACTGTGTATTTAAGGTCAGGCTTTTCACTGGTCTCTTGTAGATGATGCTGAAGCTAAACCCCAGCGGCGCAATCGTAGCCGCCGCCGCCATCTCCAGCCTCCTGAGGAGAGACAGCCGAGCTCCGGTAGGAATTAACACAGTCTGTTCCTCACGCAAAGCTATTTCATTATAGACCTATAAAGCTCGTTGGATAATGAAATTATTGATGTCTTTTGCAGTTACTGTGGCTGACTACATATCACGAGCCGAATCTGAGAGCAGACGGAGAAACGCGAGAGATCTGAGGAAGAACAAATACGACATGGTGACTCTAGATTTCTTCTTTTATGCATCGCAGTGACTAGTTTTCAAATGAAGAACATGTTGAGATGTTTTGTGTGGTCCACAGGGTCAAGTGGAGCTCATATCGGAGCACGGCCCCGCTGAAGCCGTGAGCAATGGCCCAACCAAAGCAGACGATCAGAGCAAAATGCCACGAGCTTCTGCTGAGAAGACACCCAAAGCCAAGCCAGCCGTCGTCAACGGAGTCTCCTAATCCGTCC
The DNA here is from genome assembly GCF_003368295.1 of Carassius auratus. Lineage (NCBI taxonomy): Eukaryota > Metazoa > Chordata > Actinopteri > Cypriniformes > Cyprinidae > Carassius > Carassius auratus. Next base: position 14,376,536 of record NC_039289.1, read on the forward strand.
GCTTCTTTTCTCCAAACTCATAACCTCTACAGTTTTACAATAGTGCTTGTACAAGCTTGCCAAAGATAGACGTACGGACTTACACATTCTCGATTGCACTCTTCAGTTCCTTCACTATGGAACCGATAATTACAATGAAACAAATAAACCTGTATTCCTGATCGGATGTTGTGCCTTCAGAGCATAGTTTCAACATTTTGTTGGCTGGCTATAGAGCAAACAAACAAAACAAAAAAAACACTTGTCTGAATACAGAAAGATTTGCAGACATTCTTAGCTGCTTTTTGTTACGTTTTTAATATGCAACCACTTCTTCACGAGGGGTTATGGGAAAAAGGAGGTTTTGCACTGAAATAATTTCTTGACCTTTTAGAATAACGTTAGTCTGGAAACTGGTCTGCCAACTGTCCATTTTAAATGCTGTATGTACAACACTTCCTGAATGATTGCATTGGGTTCATCTTTTGCCTGTTGGGTTGTTGTAATGGTGGCAACCAATTATTTGGTTTATTTATTTTAAAATGTACAGTATTTAAAGTTAACAACGCAGTGGTTTTTAACACTAAACTGCCTGTTTAAACTTCTTAGCACGCAGATTACAAATCTGGGCTACTGAAAGATCAATTTCCAGATGTTTTGTTCTGTAAACTACTTTCTTTAGTCCTTGTTTTTTTCTTTTTAAGATCATTCTGGTTGTTTGATGTGCAATATGTTTTTTTTGTATGCAGGTAATTCATAAATAAACATTTGATCTTCCAGCCAAATTTTCAAAGTTGGTGTATCAGTTGTTTTTGTCTTTCTTGGTCAAACAAGGCTCCTGAATATTTCAGCTTTGTGTAAAGGTGTGGTAACTTTTGAAATTATTTAGGGAATCTGAATGGGGTTGAGAATTTTGCATGAGGGCAAGAGATTCTCAATGCAGGTTTTTCAACAATAAAAAGGTAATCAATCAGTTTTTGCCACATTCAGCATCAATTCATTTTCATACAGAGGAGATCAGATCTAGAGGACAACATGGTGTTTAATGATCATGTAAGAATTCAAGTTCATCAGACAGCGCTCGTTCAAACATCTGACGAAGATCTATTTCTTCATCTGTCCGTCAAGTAAATCTTTAGCCTCGTTGATTTTTGCCGCCAGATATGGGGCTCCGCCTGCCGAAGAAACACAGATACACCGAAAGCTCAGAGGAACTCAGATCCTGAAGAGTTTTGTATGTAATGCCTTTTACGAAACATGAGGTCTCACCTCGGTCCGGATGGTTTAATATCATCAGTTTTCTGTGTGCGTCCCTGATCTTGTTTTTGTTAGCGGTAGGACTAAATGAAAGAGAATGAAAACTGTTCAGAAATACACATGGGTCAAACTTTGTAAATTCCCTTTAATCTTATGATACTTAATCTGGATTAGATTACCATTTACGTAAACATTTTACTAACTCAGAAAGCAGATTAAAGGCTCATTCACACCAAAGATGTTAACTATAATAATACATGTAAGGTTCTAATAATCCTAGAAGTACTGTGAAATTGTGATGAAATGAGTGTTATGAGAATAGTGGGGTCCTCACTACTGCCATAACATACAGACCTGTTCATACAAAGAAAGATTGCGGTAACTATTAGCATCCACACCAATGGATTTTTAACATTCTCTTTATTATAAAAATGTGATGCATTGATGTTGTTTGCCGCTTTAAATGTTTGAGCGCTTTAAATCAGGATGGATTCTAATTGGCTGTCGGTGTTTTTAAGTGTTCAGCACTTGGTGAAAAATGTAGTTCTGAAAATGATTCCATTGATATCATTCCTTTGTTTCATTTCCATTATAGTTACGGTGTGGACTTCACTATTCTCAAAGAATAAGAGTGATTAAAACTTTATAGACTAAATTATTGATTAAATGATTAAAACTTTATCATTATTGCCATAGTTATTAGGGCAGACCACAATTGCAACATGCTCTTATAGTAAACAGAAAAAAAATTGCATTCTGTGGGAACAGCCCCTAAGCAGATTTTAGAAAAGTCTAAAATATGGCACAACAGTATTTAATAAATACTCAAATTGTCAGCTGTACATATTCTCTGATTTTAAAATTACATATGTGTGTAACAGGATGGAACTTAAAATGGAACTTAAGTGAAAATGCTTTAGAAATGCATACAATATGTGGTGTAATAGGGCTGAATACTCAAATTTATTTTACATATCTGATTTTAAATTGATAACCATTATTAAGAGCAACTACTCTGTAATATTCTACCCTGTCATGTAACTGGTGCGTAATGTAAAATAAGCAGATTTGAAAAATAAATCATACAAAGTGGAATAAAAGAGTTGAAGAAACATTTGCATTTCTTCTTCAACAGCTGTATGTATTCCTTGAACACAAATTAATGACTGCTATTAAAAACAACGATATTACAATATATACACTGTTGTGAGACAGGATGGAACCTGAAATTAAATAAAAATGATGTAAAGATTAAGCAGAGTTTAGATATTAATTATGAAATGTAGAATAACAGGGTTGAAACAAGACCCAAGTTTGTACTTTGACATTTTGACATATTCCTTGAATACAAACGAATGACTGTTAAAATCAACTACATCATAATATACTGTACACTATTATATAACAGGGTGGAGCATAACATGGTAGAAATGTAAATGCTTTTTTGAAAATAAATGATGAAATGTGACATAACAGAGTTGAATACTCAGATTCTACTTTATCAGTTGTGCATTATTCCCTGATTACAATTATTGTCGTTAAAAACAACCGCAATGTAATATATTTTAGTGTTGTGTAACAGGATGGAAACCAACATGGTGGAAATGTAAATGATGTAAAGTAAGAGTAAGCATGTTTTAGATATTAATTATGAAATGTGGAATAACAGGGCTGAACAAAAAACAACCACACTATAATATATTTTAGATATTCAGTGTTGTGTAAAAGGGTTGAACATAACATTTTGGAAATTAAGATGTTGTAAAATAATATTAACGGGGTGGAAAGCAGTACTAGGGATACACATGTATCCTCTGATAACACAGTGATTATAATGTATTAAATAAGTGCATTATTTTGTGTAAATAAAGGCTATATGTACACTTGAAATAAGCAGTTGTAGTGTATAACATGATATTTATTTTTCATTGACAAAGACATAATTTGTGAAAACAGACTACCTGACACCAAGAATAAGAGAAGCTTCTCTCCTGGTCATCTTTGGTTCAAAACCACCTCTGTAGTATCCGCTACCAAATGCCTGTCACACACATGTAAACTGTTAAAATAAAATTGTCTTGAGTTTATTAAGATAAAGTATGGATTATATGATAGGAAGAATATAACTTGCAGATTTGGATGCCTCCAGAGCTTGTTTCACTTGCGGCTCCATATGTTTCATTGCTTGCATTGCATAGCGACCTGTAAAAAAATGGGCCATTAGAAAACAATCAGGCATAATTAATCAGCAGATGTGGAATGTGTCATGTTCCTGTGCAGATTTATCGTAATGTACTGGATTCTTACCTGCAAACCCTGCTGCTGCTAGGGTAATGCCCACGGCCACCATGGTACTGGCCTAAAATACACAAAACAATAACCCTTGATTGTGCAATTTGCATTAATTGAGAGGCAATTTGCATTATTTAACGCAACCACACATCATACACGTCAATCATAACACATCGCTTATATACAGACTATTTCAGCATTGATTACAAAAGAAGTTGGGACACTGTACAAATTGTGAATAAAAACAGAATGCAATGATGCGGACGTTTCAAATGTCAATATTTTATTCAGAATACAACATAGATGACATATCAAATTTTTAAACTGAGAAAATGTATCATTTTAAGGGAAAAATAAGTTGATTTTAAATTTCATGGCATCAACACATCTCAAAAAAGTTGGGACAAGGCCATGTTTCCCACTGTGTGGCATCCCCTCTACTTTTTATAACAGTCTGCAAACGTCTGGGGACTGAGGAGACAAGTTGCTCAAGTTTAGGAAGAGGAATGTTGTCCCATTCTTGTCTAATACAGGCTTCTAGTTGCTCAACTGTCTTAGGTCTTTGTCACATCTTCCTCTTTATGATGTGCCAAATCTTTTCTATGGGTCTGGACTGCAGGCTGGCCATTTCAGTACTGGATCCTTCTTCTACACAGCCGTGATGTTGTAATTGATGCAGTATGTGGTCTGATATTGTCATGTTGGAAAATGCAAGGTCTTCCCTGAAAGAGACGACGTCTGGATTGTAGCATATGTTGTTCTAGAGCTTGGATATACCTTTCAGCATTGATGGTGCTCATCTTTCCAGATCTGTAAGCTGCCCATGCCACACGCACTCATGCAACCCCAAACCATCAGAGATGCAGGCTTCTGAACTGAGCACTGATAACAACTTGGGTTGTCCTTGTCCTCTTTAGTCCGGATGACATGGCGTCCCAGTTTTCCAAAAATAACTTAATTTTGTTTCGTCTGAGCACAGAACACTTTTCCACTTTGCCACAGACCATTTTAAAAGAGCCTTGGTCCAGATAAAACACCTGTGCTTCTGGATCATGTTTAGATATGGCTTCTTTTTTTTACCTATAGAGTTTTAGCCGGCAAAGGCGAATGGCACGGTGGATTGTGTTCACCGACAATGTTTTCTGGAAGTATTCCTGAGCCCATGTTGTGATTTCCATTACAGTATCATTCCTGTATGTGATGCAGTGCTGTCTAAGAGCTGAAGATCACGGGCATCCAGTATGGTTTTCCGGCCTTGACCCTTACGCACAGAGATTGTTCCAGATTCTCTGAATCTTTGGATGATATTATGCACTGTAGATGATGATAACTTCAAACAATTGTTCTCTGCGAAACTTCTTTCTGATATTACTCCACTATTTTTCGCCGCAGCATTGGGGGAATTGGTGATCCTCCGCCCATCTTGACTTCTGAGAGACACTGAGAGGCTCTTTTTATATCCAATCATGTTGCCAATTGACCTAATAAGTTGCAAATTGGTCCTCCAGCTGTTCCTTATATGTACATTTAACTTTTCCGGCCTCTTATTGCTACCTGCCCCAACTTTTTTGGAATGTGCAGCTCTCATGAGATCCAAAATGAGCCAATATTTGGCATGACATTTCAAAATGTTTCACTTTTAACATTTGATATGTTATCTATATTCTATTGTGAATAATATATAAGTTTATGAGATAAGTAAATTATTCCATTCCTTTTTTACTCACAATTTGTACAGTGTCCCAACTTTTTTGGAATTGGGTTTGTATATATATATATATATATATATATATATATATATATATATATATATATATATATATATCATAATCATATCTCACAGTAGCATACAATATTAACCCATTTAAGATTGCACAAGTTTCACTTGAAGATGTATGTTCTATAGTGTAAAAATATACTATGTTTAATAAACAGATGTGGAATATATTCATACGTCAAATATCTATAAACATGGATGATTTGCTCAGGGTGTCAATCTAAAACAGGACTGAATGTCACTATCAGTTAGCAATATGCTAATGCTATGTCCCTTTTGCTTTTAAACTGCTTGATAAAAGCATTAAAAATCGCGTCACATTGGGTTAAAGTGAAAGAGGAAACACTTACCATTATCTCTGCTTTCCTCTGCTAAGATCCTGTGTTGTAATCGTCTTTAATCATAACTTTATTCATATCTGAATGCTAAATGTCTGGCTCACGTGTTGTTGTTGTTATGGTGACTTCTGAACTTCAGAGAGCGACCTGCTGCCGCAAAACGAGCCAGTACGTCGCAAAGCCCGAACTGACGTCTAATCGTCAGGCGCAAAAGCATGCCTGTGGGCTGTGTATGAAATGCCATACTTACTTACTACCAAGTACACAGTGCATACTGCCCTACTATTTTTTAAGGAAGCGTGTCAAACAGTATACAATAAGCAGCAGATGTTTCAGAGTAGTATGTTTAAGTGTTGTCACATGAAATATTATCTTACAAACAAATGTGCTAACCCTTCTTTTCACAAAGGCTTGATAAGGCTTCATAGTACCAAATAATTAGGGATGCACGATATTGGATTTTGGCCGATATTCGATATGCCGATATTTTCAAAATAATTTTGGCCGATGCCGATACCGATATCGATATATATACAAATATATACTGATATATTTAAACTTTAATTTTACTGAAGAGAAATCCATGTATCTCTTCTGTACTGATTCTACCATAAATTTATTATTTTACAAATGTAGACAGACATTCACATCTGAAAAACAGGTCAATTATTTCACTTGGAGAATATCGGTTTGGCTCATCGGCAGAAATATTCATATCGGCCGATACCGATAATGGTCATTTTAAGCTTTTATCGGCCGATACCGATATTGTGCCGATATTATCGTGCATCCCTACAAATAATGCCACATTGCCCAACTTAACTCATTTCATAATTGATTAAATTTGCATATTGGACAGAACTGAGCTCTCTTTAACAGAACAATGATATTTTTGGCAGTGGAAAAAGAAATATATTCTACACTAACTGCAAATCGTGATACATTCTGTTATAGCAGCATTTTCTAGAGCAACAGGCAGATATTTATACTTCAGTACTGTAGTAGGCCTGCATTATAAAACAGTAGGCTACGCAATAACATTCTGAAATCATACATTTTATTAGATAAATGCCACTTTAATGGGACAAAAACCTAACTACAGCTAAGCATACATAACGTATGTAACGTACATACATAACGTATATAAAACGCTATGATAAACGAAACGTCAATCTGACTTGATCGGAAACGTGCCGCAGAGTTTAATTACAATTAATCTCCTAAAACGTCAAATGAGCGCATTGCATTCTGGGAAGCAGTATTCCATGCAGTGTCAGATGCCTACTTTACATCTAATTTCAGGAAATTTAGGTAATCCGGGCATTACATGCATACAGAACATTCACTTACTATTCACAGTGTACTTCAGTATAGTAGGAGTTGTGTGGTAGTATGCCATTATGAACACAGAAGATTTCAGTGTACTTGAGTTATATCTAGCAGATTCTGGTCGTCCAGGTAATCCATGCATACAAAAAAAAATAAAATAAATTGTGCATACTATGCACTACATACACACTGGATACTGCAGAAATAATAAGAGTACTATGATAGTATGGCATTTCGAACACAGCCCATGTCACAAGTTTTTTTGTAGAGCTCCTTGGTCTCATGATGTGCTGAGATGTAAGGTAACCATAGTAACAGTCAAGTCACCTTTATTTATATAGCGCTTTAAACAAAATACATTGCGTCAAAGCAACTGAACAACATTCATTAGGAAAACAGTGTCTCAATAATGCAAAATGATAGTTAAAGGCAGTTCATCATTGAATTCAGTGATGTCATCTCTGTTCAGTTAAATAGTGTCTGTGCATTTATTTGCAAACAAGTCAATGATATCGCTGTAGATGAAGTGACCCCAACTAAGCAAGCCAGAGGCGACAGCGGCAAGGAACCGAAACTCAATCGGTGACAGAATGGAGAAAAAAAACCTTGGGAGAAACCAGGCTCAGGGAGGGGGCCAGTTCTCCTCTGACCAGACGAAACCAGTAGTTCAATTCCAGGCTGCAGCAAAGTCAAATTGTGCAGAAGAATCATCTGTTTCCTGTGGTCTTGTCCTGGTGGTCCTCTGAGACAAGGTCTTTACAGGGGATCTGTATCTGGAGCTCTAGTTGTCTTGGTCTCCACTATCTTTCAGGGCAGTAGAGGTCCTTTCTAGGTGCCGATCCACCATCTGGTCTGGATACGTACTGGATCTGGGTGTCTGCAGTGATCCTCTGATCTGGATACAGACTGGATCTGGTGGCTACGGTGACTTTGGAATAAGAGAGAAACAGACAAATATTAACGTAGATGCCATTCTTCTAATGATGTAGAAAGTACGGTGTTATGTGAAGTGTTTCCGGTTCCAGTTTACCTAATTAATGCAGTCTAAAAATCCTTTAACGGATTTGGATATTAAAAGCATATTAATATGGTATGTGTATGCCAGGTTAAAGAGATGGATCTTTAATCTAGATTTAAACTGCAAGAGTGTGTCTGCCTCCCGAACAATGTTAGGTAGGTTATTCCAGAGTTTAGGCGCCAAATAAGAAAAGGATCTGCCGCACGCAGTTGATTTTGATATTCTAGGTATTATCAAATTGCCTGAGTTTTGAGAAAGTAGCAGTCGTAGAGGATTATAATGTAAAAGGAGCTCATTCAAATACTGAGGTGTTAAACCATTCAGGGCTTTATAAGTAATAAGCAATATTTTAGAATCTATACAATGTTTGATACGGAGCCAGTGCAGTGTGGACAGGACCGGGCTAATATGGTCATACTTCCTGGTTCTAGTAAGAACTCTTGCTGCAGCATTTTGGACTAGCTGTAGTTTGTTTACTAAGCGTGCAGAACAACCACCTAATAAAGCATTAACAGTGTCAACAGTGTGTAACGATTTGACGACCAGTGAAAACACAGGGAGAGATCCAATCGCAGGTATGCTTTAATAGGAATATCCAAATTCGTTGTCAGACAAGGCAGGGTCAAAACCAGAAATGCAGTCCAAACAAACAAAATAACAAAACAGAGAAGGGAACAGGAAAAGGGACGGAACGGGAACTCAGAATGTGAGGAATGGAGAATCTCGGGGAACGAGAAGACTGGAACATCGAAGGGTAAGGACTCCATACAAACAATAGGGAAAGACAGGTATTTATAAGGAGACTAATGACAATAGATTGCCTGCACCTGGTGCAATTAACTGGAGTGCAATTACTGTGAAGACAGGACCAGACTAGAGGAATAATAGTGCCTATGGTGAAGTGCCTAAGGAGAAGTGAGCTCACTAGTGGACACCCAGGGAAACAGAGACTGACAGCGTGACATTACCCCTTCCTCCAATGAGCAGCTGCCAGAAGCTCCACCTGAAACCAAGGGAAAACCAACAGACAAAGAAACTAGGAGGGAGGTGGAGTGGCGGTGGACTAGGGGGAGGGACGGAGGGACGGAGGGACAGATAACATGGTACACAGAGATAGGAGGACTAGGTAGAATGGGGAAACAGAGACAAGACAACCAGGTAAAATGGGGAAACAGACACAAGAGAAGGACAACACAAAACAAGGAGTCCAGGAGGGAGGTGAACTGGCGGAGGATAAGGGGGAGGGATGGAGGGCCAGGTCCTAGAGGGAAACAGACAGAAAAAAACAAAAGAAAACAAAAACACAAAAATATAAGTCCATGAAGGACTTCACGTGATGCCCACCAGGGCGGAGCAGAAAACCACCACAACCGTGTGGTCAGGGCTGAAGCCCCCCAGGGCAGAGCAGAAGACCACCACTTCCTCGTGGTCGAGGCCGGAGTCCCCCAGGACGGAGCAGAAGACAACCACCACCATGTGGTCAAGGAGGAAGCTACCCAGGGTGGAGCAGAAGACCACCATAACCGTGTGGTCAGGGTGGAAGTCCCCCAGGGCAGAGCAGAAGACCACCAAAGCCGTGTGGTCAGGATGGATGCCCCCCAGGGCGGAACAGAAGACCACCACCTCCTTGTGGTCGAGGCCGGAGTCCCCCAGAGCGGAGCAGAAGACAACCACATACTTGTGGTTAAGGCAGAAGCCCCCTAAGGCGGAGCAGAAGACCACCACACCCGTATGGCGAGGACGGAAGCACCCCAGGGTGGAGCAGAAGACCACCACATCTGTGCGGCCAGACCAACGGGAGGACGAAACTCTGGTAATCCCATGGTGTTTATACTGGATTCCAGAGGATCGGTGCTGACTTGACTCTGCTCATGAAGATTATTGATGACTTGCATTTGTTCATGAAGATCCCCATTGACTTGACTCAGTCCTTGAAGATCACCGGTGACTTGAATCAGTCCTTGAAGATCACTGTGACTCAGTCCTTGAAGATCACCGGTGCCTTGACTCAGTCCTTGAAGATCACCGGTGACTTGAATCAGTCCTTGAAGATCACCGTGACTCAGTCCTTGAAGATCACCGGTGCCTTGACTCAGTCCTTGAAGATCACCGGTGACTTGACTCAGTCCTTGAAGATCACCAGTGACTTGACTCTGTCCTTGAAGATCACCAGTGACTTGACTCTGTCCTTGAAGATCACCAGTGACTTGACTCTGTCCTTGAAGATCACCAGTGACTTGACTCTGTCCTTGAAGATCACCAGTGACTTGACTCTGTCCTTGAAGATCACCAGTGACTTGACTCTGTCCTTGAAGATCACCAGTGACTTGACTCTGTCCTTGAAGATCACCAGTGACTTGACTCTGTCCTTGAAGATCACCAGTGACTTGATTCTGTCCTTGAAGATCACCAGTGACTTGACTCTGTCCTTGACGAGTCAACGGTGACTAGCCTTGTCTCTGGAAAGTCCATTGTGACTAGTCCTGTCTCTGGAAGGTCAAAGGTGACTAACCCTGACTCCGGAAGGTCAACGCTGACTAACCCTGACTCCGGAAGGTCAACAGTGACTAACCCTGACTCTAGAGGGTCCATGAGCACCTGACTAGACTCTGGAGGGTCAACCGGAACCTGACTCAACTCTGAAAATTCAACGGTCACCTGACTCGATTCTGGAAGGTCAACAGGAACGAACCCTGACTCTGGAAGGTCAACAATGAATAAACCTGACTCTGGAAGGTTGATAGTGACTAACCCTGACTCTGGAAGGTCGACGGTGACTAACCCTGACTCTGGAGGGTCCATGAGCAGCTGACTCGACTTTGGAGGGTCCACGAGCACCTGACTCGACTCTGGAGGGTCAACCGGAACCTGACTCAACTCTGGAAAGTCAATGGGCACCTGACTTGACTCTGGAAGGTCAACAGGAATCTGCCTTGACTCTGGGGAATCAACTGGAACGTGATTTGACTCTGGATGGTCAATAGGAGCCTGACTTGACTCTGGACAGTCAACTGGAATTTGACTCGACTCTGGAAGGTCGACAGGAACTAGCCCTAACTCTGGAAGGTCAACGGTAACTAACCCTGACTCTGGAAGATCGACGGTGACTAACCCTGACTCTGGAGGGTCCATGAACACCTGACTCAACTCTGGAGGGTCAACCGGAACCTGACTCAACTCTGGAAAGTCAACGGGCACCTGACTCGACTCAGGAAAACCCACTGTAACTGCCATCCTCTGCAGTGGCTCCGGGCTGACGCCCATGTTGCGCAGCGGTGCTGGGTTGGTGGCCATCTTATACTGTGGTGCTGGCTCAGCAGACATGACGTGAACAGTTTTGGGAATCTCTAGGATCTTTGACAGCATGGAGAAATAATCCAAAAATGTCTCTGCAGCCATCTTGGGCGTTGGCGCTGAGCTGGTGGCCATCTTGCACCGTTGGGCTGGACAGGTGCCCACTTTGTGCTGTGGCACTGTGCTGGCGTCTATCCTGCCTCGTGACGCTGGTTTGGCGGCCATCTTGTGCTTTGGCGCTGGGCTGGCGGGTCAACGGGAGGGCACAGTGGAGATCGCTGCCTCACCTCCTCTCGACTACTCCCTCCTGAGCGACCTCCCCTGGTTCCACGGTACACTACCAGGTGGGTACCCTCAAACCCATTCCTCAGACAAGTGACAACCCATTCCTTGTTGTCATAATTTAGACTTTTTTTGCCATATTTATGGCTTAGTGTGTCACAGTGTTCACTTTTTATCTCATAGTCATGGCTCATAACTTTGAGCTTTAATATCATAACGATAATTTACCAAACCATTTATTACCCCCTTTAATGTGGTTGGAACGTGCTTCCACAGAAAATATCATTTCATTTAAAATTGTTCCTAGAAATGATCAACTGTAGGTTTATCCAGGAAACTCGCAGTAAACACAAGACAAAACTCAGAGGGTTCTTCCCATCGAGATGGATTTCACTCCAGCAACAAATAAACGGTTGAAGGTCTTAATTATTTCCCCCATCATTTGCATAATTACAGTGCTTATTCTCCAGCAAAGGACAGTATAGAAATTGTAAATTGTAGTGGATGGGGCGAAAGTCACATCTAATGACAAACACGTCCCCTGCAAACTCCTGGCACGGCTGGAGCTTCAAAGGGATCGCAAAAGCCAACGGCGGGCGAAAAATTAGAGTTTTGCCCCCAAATCACATGGAATTACAGTGGAGGGTGCATGCACTGCATCTCCACACAAAAAGCCCAGAGGAAGCAGCCATTTCTATTGGTTTTATCAAACCAACCAAGCAATTTAAATCTTTTGTTCAGGAGAGTTCTACTTCATTGATTAACAAAAGCAGGGATATAATTTTTTTTGTTCAGCCTTTTTCAAAAGCCTGAAATGTCAAGCCTTTTAAAGCAGATTATTCTGCCTGTGTGCAGTGAATGCAGCCTGAGTAACCTTTTGTCTACAATTAAATATTCCAGCATAAATATAAAAGAAAATCAGAGATGGGGAAGATTGACTCGAGAGAGATTGGCGAGGTAGATCCTCACACTGATAGTGCTTCTAATTAAATATGCCACCGAGTCTCAAAGCATTTGCTTTCTGCCGCAGAGAGAGGAAGCTGCTGAGAATGAGAGGAAGAAATGTATCGCCCCATCTCTCCGGCCGCAGGCTTCCTTTAGGCATCTCAAGGTATTTGGGGATCTTTTTTTTTTTGTATGTGTGTTGTTTGTTTGGATAATTATTTGCTTTAATATCAAAGGCTATTCCTGCCGGGAGCCGCCTGAATGGAGTGCAAATCAAAAGTTCTGGGCTTGTTTATGATGCACACTTTGATAACTGGGCTTGAGGATGTGACTATGGGGACGCGAGGTGTTTATTCGCCGTTTGCTCAAGGCTCTTGCTGTGGGGAGTTTTTCTGCAAATGCTTTTCGCTTCAGAGGACATCTTTAAGGGCTTGCTGTTTGCACGCGTGTTTACTTGTGGAAGTTTGGCGACGGGGTTTATTAACCCTCAAATCACAGACAGTTATTCAGATCAGAATTTAGATCTGGTTTGGAGTAAAGTGAGGGTTAGGTATCAGTATATTTGGTTTAAAAAGGACAGAATGGCAGTTTTGGGTGCACAGTTAGGAATATATATATATATATATATATATATATATATATATATATATATATATATATATATATATATATATATATATTTCAGCTTCACAAGGAATGCAAAAGACTAAACTTGATTTAGTTTAAAGGGTTATGTCTAATGCTCAACTCTATCTATCTAAACATTTTTCTTTCTCCTGTCTCTATATGCATGTGGATATATATATATGTATGTAATTTTATATTTTTATAAATATTTTGACAATATATATTAGTATGGAGCTATGAATATATGAGTTTATATATGAGTATATGTGAACTTTACAAGTGGTTTTATTATTATTATTGATTGCATCTTTAAAAAAGTTGGGTGTAATAAATTGTTTTATCTACATTAAATAATAATAAAAAATAAATAAACTGATTGCACATTTTGGCAATGCCATAGAACATCACATTAGGTAGTGAAGTGTAGGTCATCTTTTTTTAATCCTAAGTGACTTCCGTGATTGTTCTGAAGCCGGTCTGAGGAGGACGGAGTCCAGCACGTCACCGTCTGCTGTCTGTGTTTGTGAGAGTTATAGATCGGAGAGTCTCTCTTTACACAGATAATGGCTGAACATCAGGTCATGAGAAAATCTCACACACACGTCACGCTCACATTCTGCTCAATTTTACTTCCACGTGTGCCAAAAGGAAACAGGAAATCTTGAATCAAATTTGCTGATTTCTCTGCAGAAGCGTAATGTGCTTTAATAATCCCTTTATCTAACACTGAGATTAAGTGCGTTTACTGGAAGCTGGCAAAAAAAAAAAAATTATTTGACAAGATATGTAATTATATTTAAAGTCGCTCTATCACCTAGTCAAATTTATATTAGAAGTGCAGCTTTTTTAATCTAAAGAGACAAAATGGCTGAGATTTCAAACATGTGACACTTAATTCACATATTGATGTAGTTTTTCAAGATTTTGTGAGGGTCTCTCTTCAAAATGAGAGTTTCAGCTTGTTTCAGAACTGCTAAATCATTCACGTTATTATAATGAGATGTATGCTGTTTGTGTTAAATAAAAACAAAATAAAATAAAAATTATAAATTAAGTTTATAAATTAACTTCATATCCTCATATCAGACTTATAAAATAGACAGTTTGTCAGTAGATAGGACATTTATCAAATAATTTAACATATAACAAGATAAATACATATAACCATACATACATACATATACATACATACATATATATATATATATTTTTTTTTTTGGTCTTTTTAATATGTATGTATGTATGTATATATATATATATATATATATATATATATATATATATATATATATATATATATATATATATATATATGAGACCATTTGATTTTTTAAACTGTTTAACATTTTTGGTTTAAAATTAAATTAAATTAAATTAAATTAAATTATTGCAACTTTTTATATTATTATAATTTTTATTTGTATTTTATCTTCAGATAAAAGCATTGCTAAATGCATACCTGTAAATGTAAGTACCGTCAGAATGTAGTTGAGAACCTGAGATAAGAAAATATATTAATATGTATAGGTCATATGTTCATGACCCTAAAGGAGAAAATTGTCTCAAAAGTATAAATAAATAATTTCTAGGTTAACCAGTATTTCTGACGACTGAATTTTGTGTTAATGGCTCAAAATGAGAAAGGTTAAACAAGCGTTAAATTATTATTATGTTTTTTTTTTTTTTTTTTAAGTTGTAATACAGCCAAGTTAGGATATGCAATCCTACAACAGATTGCTAAATAATGACAGTACATATGTTTAGAAAATACAGCTAGATACTGATAACGTAATGGAAACGGTACTGTTTAGTGGCTACTTCCATTAACAACAGCAGCATTTGTAAAACATGTGCAACGAATGACTAGTAAAACATGTCATAAACATAGTGAAACGTGTATGTGTTGTGTAGAATTAAAACTGTTTAATAAGTACCTCTCAAACTTTAATTTTGACTTATATTGGGGAAGTTTAAGCCTCAGACCCCCTATAGTTCACACAATGACATCATGATCAAGTTAGTGAGACTTTTAAGAAACTATCTACGTCAGTCTAGAGGTTGGAACACATTTATGAATTTTCGCCAAAATTTAGCTGGCAAAAAAGGCCTTTATCCAAAAAGTCCCAAACGTGTACATTTTCCCGACTGGAATTTGCCAGTAAAAATTTCCCAAACAGAATGGGTCGGTGAGTGGGTCCACACCTCAGAGGGGCGTTCATACAGGATGTGTACCTCCAAAACAATTAGATGGAGCTCAACAGAGCATAAGGCAGATAAACATTCAAACCATTTATCCATGTGCAATTATGTTTGCCCCGCCCCCAGACTCATCTGATTGGTTCATTGTTTTGAAACTGACATTGTTCCACTCCACTGAAAATGATGAACTGTATCAGTTTTCAAACGGAGCCACTCTTTCCAAGTCCTTATACAGCAGTCGTATCAGTCACAGTCTCCGTCAGTGCTTTCCCTAGTGTGTGAGAACGTGCTAGAACATGTCTGAATGACATCCAAACAGCTGTTCCTTAGAATGACACATTTGTGGCTCGTACGATTTGAAAAGAATCCAAATGTGAATGCCTGCCAATGAAATTGGACCTTTTTCCATTCAGCTTATCAAAAGCTCATGCGAATGGCGACGAAGGCAAAAGTCTGTAATTATAGGAATTCAATTTGCCGCATTCGCTTTGCTCAGTGTTTGCCACAGCGACCTTCTGTAAGTGAGCGTCGTTCAGGTGTCCTATTGAATCAGCCGTTGATTCAACCATCTCAAACAGGAAGTGTCACATCCTCTCACTGGCTAATCACTCACTGACCCTCTATTTCTCTCTTTGCATTGATGTATATCGGGTTTTTCAAGTGATTACAAGTAAGAAAAATCATCATTCTGTCAGTGTTGTGGAAGCTACGTTGAAACCGGAGCTTATCGGGCTACAAGCTAATCAAGATTTGTTGAATTTGTCAAGCTATCATTTAGAAAACGTAATTAGCTATAATACTAGCTACACTGATGGGCCACTCATAATTTGTCAAGTTACAACCTGCTAATAATTGAATTATTTTTGTCAAACTACTTAAAAAAAATAAAAGTAGTTAGCTACACGACTAGCTGCTAGCAAAAAGTATCTAGCTATACTAATGCTACTTAGAGGGGAAATATAGATCCGTGCAGTTATATTCTGCTTATATATTTTTTTATGTTACAAACTGCACAATAATTTGTGAAAGTGCTTTTTAGAAAAACAAGTTTAAAAGAAGAAGCTACTTTAAGAGGCAATGTCTGCTAACTGATTCACTAGAATGAATTATTACTGCTTTGTGAAGCTCTAAAGCTATATGTGCAAAACAATTTCTGATTAAAACCATTGATGTAGCGTTTCGAAGTACTACATCTCTACTAGCTGAAAAGAGAACATAGGTTTTTTTTTAATTGGAAAAAGCTACTTTGTTTTGACAGCTGTGTCACACTTCTGAAAGTTTTTTTTGCTACTTTTACTTAAATTCCACTAAAATTTCTGCAAAGTTTTGCGATCTGAAAAAATAAAAATAAAAACCTCAGTTGTCAGCTGTGTTGTGCACTTCATTTCACCAAGCAAGGGTAAATGTGACCACAAATTAACATTGCATACTTCAGTCCAGGGTCGCATAACATCTATTTTGATATTAATTTGTTGATTAATTCAATTAATTTATCATATTTCTGTTAATAAAATAAGAATAAAGCAGTTCGACTCAACATACTGGTCACATGAAATTAAACACTTGTTAAAACAAGTGAAATGCTCACATCTTTGAAGCATTAATGTAACATACTCCCATGCTTTGGAAGACTAGCCGCTGCAGTTTTATTTTTTTTATTTATATGAGCACTTTTCACTCAAATGAATAGATCAAATGAATTTCGATCGTAAAATCAGATGCAAGATATTTTCACTCACAGATGTCATATTGTTTACCACATAGGAGGTGGCATATTTTCAAAATCTCACAGCATATTGTCAAATATTCATTATGTAAGACTAATCCTTTAGTTAAAATAATGATATACAATAGGAGCTGTCATTGTCAAGTAAGTTTCATTCATTTCCCCCCTTAAACCGGTGTGAAATTTCCAACCCAGGCTTATTGGAAATATGTACCTTTACCTAGATTTCTGCAGAACTCCAAAATGTATACTGTATTCGTATAAATCATTGCAGTTAGTTGAAATGAACACTAGAGGCATTAAAACAAACAACTTTAATTCCTTTTCACAAAGGAACATATGCACATATATCCAATGAGCCTGGGTTGGAAGTTTCACACCGTATTCTGTTGCAATTATCCTCCCCCATAATCAGTATTACCCCACCCCACCAAAAGCCTAATATGTGCCATGATCTCATTTGCTTTTTGCATGACCCATTTAATTTTTATTGTTGTTACTTCAGAACATCATGTAACCATGTATATTCCTGCTATAAAGCCACCAAAACTACTATATCAGAAACATCAATAGCATTCCAGCTGGTTTCTGCAAAACATGCTGCAAGTAAAACTTACTTGGAAACTCTTAGGGTGCTTTCACACCTGCCTCATTTAGTTCGGTTGAATCGTACCAGAGTTCGTTTCCCCCTTTGGTTCGGTTCGTTTGGGCAGGTGTGAAAGCAGCAATTGCACTTGGGTGCGCACAAAAAGTGGACCAAACAAGCGTACCGAGACCTGCTTGAAGAGGTGGTCTCGGTACGCTTTCAAACGAACTCTGGAGCGGATAGACCCAACTGCAAAAAGTACAGATAATTTTTGGACTAAACCAGTTGCCATAGTCAGTTGAGTTGTGCATTATGTGATGAGGAAGTGTTTGTTGACAGTTTGCACTTTAGCATGGCAGCTCGTGGACAAACTTGGTGTAGTGAGGAGGTGCGGAGCCTCATAGAAATTTGGTCAGATGACCATGAGCATGTCAGGGTTAAGCAGAATTAATGCACGCCTCCGCTTGAAGTTACGAGCGATGGCCGCTCACCGTTTGCATTAGAACATTGTTTTCAAGCCGCATCCATGCTTCATTATAGAAATGTATTGTTTGCAATATATGTATTGTTTGGAGGGACAAAACCAGCCCGCGCAATCATCTCTCCATAGTTGTGTTGTCTCCGTGTTGTTTGCTGGCTTTTCCTCTTATGTTAGAATTATCCCGCACATAAATTCTGACCAATCGAACAGTAGTGACTGCATTTTGGTAAGTTTCAACTGGTTCGGTCCAAAGCAATCAATGTGGCGTGAAGTGAAAAGGAACCAAAAAAGCTGAAAAATGCTTCAATATATAATTGTTTGCCCTTGTTTCGGACCAAATGAACTGAACTAGAGATGTGAAAGCACCCTTTGTTTTCCCATTGGTTGTGAGTACAGATGAACAAACTCTTGGTAAAGATTGAATGTTTTAGATGATTTGCAACGAAATTACTCTTGACGTAACCAAATAACTGTTTCCTTGGTGCTTGCAACTGCAAGATCATGGATTTGATTTCCAGGGGATTCCACACATATTGATAAGATAAAAGCACCTGTCAAATATGGTTTTGAACATTCCTGTTATCAGTGGTGCGTTTTATCGGTCTTGCAGCCACCAGCCCTCCGTATTCAAGTGTGCAACCATCCTCTGCTAAACACAAATGCAGAATAACAGCCCAGCGCTCTGTTTGTTCCCACTTCTTTTCCCGTCTGCCACAGCCTGTAATTATCTACAGCTGAAAACAAGTGCATGCTCAAATGCCTGTTGGGCCATAGAAATGGAATTATAGCCCGCAACGCTTTCCTTTCTCTGCAGAAAGAATGCTTCTTTTTGTGGCGGAGAATGTGTGTTTAGTTTAGTTTGAACTGTTTTGGCAAGGAGGGGGCTCTCGATGGGCCAGCCGCATGCGACGTCTTTGTTAAACGTCTTGATGATGGAAAATTGATCAGGCTTGAATCAGAGGTTCAATATATGGTCTCCCTCAGTCTATTGTCTAGGTGAATTGCACATGGTGAAGGGCCACAGGCAGGTTGCTATTAATATGACAGCCTACTCCATTTCCAGCTATAATTTCTAATGAAACACCTAATCTCCATTATTTTGATCCAGCCGGGCTGTAGTGTAGAAGAAAAGGAGGGAAG
Source organism: Carassius auratus (assembly GCF_003368295.1). Classification (NCBI taxonomy): domain Eukaryota; kingdom Metazoa; phylum Chordata; class Actinopteri; order Cypriniformes; family Cyprinidae; genus Carassius; species Carassius auratus. Next base: position 14,395,806 of record NC_039289.1, read on the forward strand.
CGGGAGAAAAGGCTTTTCTTTGCACTTTTCCTTACGAGAAATGGCAAACCGATCATTTTTGTCAAGATCTTTTCTGAAGCCGACCGAAATGCTTGTGGATTGCCACAGTTTAAAAAGGCACCCAGATAAAGCCATTCAAGGCGCTGAATGCAGACGCCATCTGTTTTTTCTTTTCTTTCTATTTCCTCTTTTTTCTTCTCTACGTTTTCAATCCTTGTAATCAAATTTGAGCAAAATCAAATGGAAGGGGGAGTTTCAATGAAAGTACCTTTTGTTGGGCTGAAACGAGCAAGTAATTTACAAACTGCCCTTCCTTTGTGTGGGAGGCTAAAGGAAAAAAGAAATCAGTAGCTTTTAAAGCTAGGCCTCGCTGCGACTCGGCAGATAATGAAAGCCGTCTGTGTTGTGGGCTAGAGAGCATTTCAAAGGCAGGCCTGACTCAGGGTTACACTGCTAAAAAACCTGCGTGTGTTTGTTTTGTGGGGAGAGCAGATCCAGTCTTCAACGCGGTACGGACGCGGGGCGAGTCGGCGAAGGAGGACGCACGCTTTCAGCTGGAAACCGTTATTAAACGTGGGAATCTAAGAGGACTTGAGCCTTACGGAGGGAGCTGTACTTCTTTTTTTTTTGCTCCTGCTGCTTCATGGTGGAATATTCCCGGAAGGTGAGTCCCTCGGGATTTCTTCTCCTGATGATTCCTGTCAGTTCGCGCCAAAATGTAAATGAGTTTTTTATGGCTGTAGAGGGCAGAGCGGGTAACCTCTTATTTCAAGGGCTTTTACCACAATCTGTCAAATTACAAATCAATATGTTGATTGTTTCACTGAAGTTAACATACTTATGGGATTTCGGTGCTACCGGTCTTCTTCACTGAGATTAGTCACTAAATACTTAACAATTAGTATTGGAAAGTTCACACAGGTTGTTGGGAAATCAAACAGTCTTGTTTATTTATTAAGTAGGACTATTGTTTTCGGTTTAGCGGTTTCATTTGGAGAATGAATTCCCAAATAACCCTGAATTCTAACTATAAAGTTTTTTGTTGTTGTTGCAATGAGCAAGTCATCTTTGGGAGTTTGTGATTGACAGAGCTTATTACATATTTATAACATTAAATGGCACTGAACAATGCTTAATGCATATGCACACCATGCATCATTCACCTTTTCATTGGCAAAAGTTTTCACTTATACTTACTTTTATTTTTATTAGCTAAGTTTCATAGCAGTAGTTTCGTTCTCGTGCCTCTGTTAACAACAGACAAACAGCGGCATATTTAAATGAGACTGTATTGAAATGTCAGAATTTGCACTGGAACAAAATCTGGGCAAAATTCAATCTGAGTCTGAATAGACTATATTAAATAAGTCGACTCTCTACCGCCACCCAAGCATGAGCGTCTCCGCGTCGGGCCGCCCATGGGAGACTCAGTCAGTCAGGCGGAGTGCATCATTTACTGCTCATTCTGTACAGATTGCATTCTGGGATCATTCATGTGTGCATTATAGCAGAAATTATGCAATCCGCATTGATACAGGGTTACAATGCCTTTACTCTTCATTTCATGCTTAAAACATTTCAAAACAAACACGTGCATTGAAATGCACTTGCAATGGAAGTCAATGTATTTAACTGGAATATTCCTTTTGGACAATGTTTGAAATATCTGTTTAAAAAATGAATCATATTTGTTAAATGTTGTGTTTTTTTTTTTTTTTTACATACTGAGTTATGGGTTAAAATTACTGTATATGGTGACTGACAGACTTATATTTAACTGGGATATTATTTTTTGTACGTATAAATTACATTTCAGCTGAACACACTTCTCGACATAAAAGTTTTTCATTCATTTTCAGCTGCTGAGAAGGCATTCCCCCTATGTGATTCATCAGTACACTAATACAATCTGATGAATGAGTGCTGCATGCCTTAACGTGTGTAATCATGTGTCACCCGGTGGAGGTTCATCGGATAAATCTGTCTCAATCATGTGTCATGAACGCATCCCCCTCAGGGGCGTCATTGCCAATGCCTTAATGGGCTGCTAAAGGAGGGAGTGGGCGGCGCTGACCACCAATTACAGCCCAATGAGCCACGGCCAGTCAACTGCTGCTGATCACAGTCTATTTACACAGGAGCCATCGCCTCGCAGTCCATATTGGGTTCAACCGTCTGACCCCAGGCCACTTTATTCTGATTCTCCTATGAAGTATGTTATTCTAATATTGGGTTAACTATATCAAATATAGTAGATTGAAAGGGTGGTTTGGGTCAGTTTTACATTGTAGCAGTGATTTAAAGTTTAGAATGTTCATGTAGTGCAAAGTAATACATTTGGTATGGCGTTTAAAAGAAAAGAAAGAAAGACAGAAAGACAAACAATTTTATTTTATTTTAACAGCATGAAACAAAATGTTGATGCTTTCAGGATTTAAAATAAAATTGTAATAAAAATGAAATTTCTACTGTAATCAATCAATTGGGGAAGTATGGTTATATATATATATATATATATATAGTTACATTATAACAATGTCACAATGCAAAAATGTTACTGATCCTAAAAGCAGGCTTAGTTTTTGGAAAGCAAGATATAATTTTGGCATAAAAACATGTATGCTAGCGTACTTCAGTTAATAAAACACAGACTCTAGTCTAAATGGACCGAAACGATCGGTGTGGGTTAGCAGGAGCGATCAGAGGAGCCTGTGCTATTAGACTTCAATACAGCAACACTGATGGAGGATTAATCTGAGAGCACTCTGTCTCTCTCAGAGCTCTCCGGCCACGGCGTCTCGAGCACCTACTTGCCTTAAAACCAGAAATTAAAAGATTTATAGACAAACCCCGGCAAAGAGGGCCCTAACCCTACATTTAAGCCCAGAAGTAGTGCTTCCACCTGGAAAGCTGTAATTAATAGGGCCAAAGACCCACTGGAGTCTCACCTCTCTGTTATCTTCAAATGTAAATGAGGGCTTTAGCGCTGATGTTACCGGACGTCCAGGAGACACTGCAGAATTAGGAGCTCAGTCTTGGTTTTTTCAGGTTCACCTGATACGGGAAATACAGGACCGGTGATAGCGAGCAGTTAGCAGGCTAATGTGTAGGCTAATACACGTTTGCTACGGCAGCTTAATATTAAATTTACTGGTGCTAGCAGTTCAAATGTATCTTCCTCGACACAAAAAAACGGTCTATTTCAATTCTTCAGCTGTGATGTTTCATTAGTGAAATAAGATTTTAACCAAGTTTGCTGCGACAAAGTGACTAAAATTGCAAACAGAACCATAAGACATGCTAACTGACCCTAACATGTGCTAAAGTTTCAGCTGCGTGACTGCAAATGGAATTCAAAGCCGCTCTTGTCAGGAAATATGAGTACTAGAACATGCAAGTAAAGCTGGTCGGGTTTTATTTCTGCAATGTTGTGAGATTGGTGGTGAAACTGACCTTGTTTATGCTCTTGCTGTATGTGCCTGGTCTTATTTTCAATGATATTTCAGTGTGCATTAAAAAAAAGACTTTCTCTGGCTCTGAAGGAATCTCTGACAACACAAATCTCTTTTATTTTCCAACCCCTCCAATTCAACTCCAGTAATTTGATATGTAATGATTCAGTCGATGACTAAACGTTTTTTTTAAATTTTATTTATTATTATTTAAGGTTTCAGTCCCTCACTGAATTATTAACATTATGTCTTATTAAGTAAACGGACTTGTGAAAGTCTCACACTGAAAACTCACAAACCTTAATTTGTAGTTGTTTTAGTGGGGGGGGAAATGTTATGTTATGCAGTAATGACACACAAAACATTTTTATTTCTTTCTTTTTCCTTGCAACATTTATTTATTTATTTATTTTTTATTGATTGTACTTTGCTCCCATTAAACGGAAGCATGCAGAGCCTAGATGACACGAGACAACATGTCTAAAAGCAAAATATCTGATCAACAGAAGTGCATTTATTGTGGCAGTTGTTAAATAATAATGCTGATTATAGGTTGGCTCAGTACAGATGTGGTAATTGTCTGTCGTAGACATGCTGTGTGGATGACAGCCACAAAATAAGAGCCAGAAACATGCAATAAACATCGGCTCACAGGAACATTTTCAGGGAATGTTGTTTTTAGTGAGAAAACACTTGATTTTCCAACCTTTATGGTTAGACTTATAGATGAGATATATTTGCAGTAGTTGTAAAATGTTTATACAACATTTTTAAACTGACATTTTAAAGAAGCATTGCAATGTGATCACAGTAACATTTTGTGTACTCTTAGATTTGGTGTGCACATATACATTCACAATTCAATTGAAAGATACATGACATATATAACAAATATATGTAGATACAATTGTAAAATAGAATTTTTCAAATATATACATGTATATGTTGGAGTTGTGCATGAATTATTATTATTTTTGATAGTGTACTGTATGTGTAAAATTACAAACACGCATTGCTTCATATAGAATATGAAAAATACTGATTGCAATATTGATAGCATTTATTTACAGTCCTGTCTGCATGTACTGTATACAGGGCCATCACAAGGGGAGTGCGAGGCTCTGTGCAAAGTTGACGTGCGAGGCCCTTCGATTTTGTGTGTGTAATAATAATAACAACAATAAAGCAATTAATTAAGTAAATAAGAATGCTAAAAGTTCTAGGTTTGTAGTTATATATGAAGAGTGCCATCCAAAATTTTATTCCAAAATTATTATTTTGTCATGCTCCTATGCTTAGGTTCAGTTATTTTACTGCAGTGTGAAATAAAATAAACTTTTCATTGCCATTAAAATGAAATTACTGAACCTACAAATGGGAGCCTTAAAAAACACTTAGGCACTTAGGTGCTTTTGCATCTGAACTCTTCATATGAAGTAGTAATCAATTTACACTATTTCAAATAAAATTTTTATTTTAAAATGTGCACATTCACCTTTTGTCTATAGTCAAAAATTAAACGTCTCTTGCCACATTAATTTGTGATTTAGGCTACATGAATCATGATCGCATATTTTCAATTCAAAACAGCGAAATTTAATAAAAAGTTGAGTAGTTTGCGTCACTACATAGTCTGTTACAGTCCGTCACTGAACATTTTTATCGTAAAACAGTTTTCTAATACAGTACTACTTACATCTTTCCACGAACTCTAGTTGCATTGTGACATTGACAGTAAGACCTGCATTCTTTGATTTGACTGGCTGTCTAATTCATTTTGACATTGATGAGTGCTGTTGGACCACGGACCACAGCCTACAGCCTAGAGTCAAATTTAAGCCCTAGCCCGAGATGCTCAGGCCCTAGACTGGCCCCTGACCAACAGCTTATCAGAAATACCGGCCCGAGTCCAAAGTGAATATATTTAATTTCATTTTATTTATCTTTTTAAATTAATTTAGAAAAACTTTTGGAGCATTTTTTTTGTTCATTAAATATAAGTTTTTGCTTTTCTTAATGACCAAGCAGCCAAATAACTGTAAAGCATCTACTTTTATTTGTGTGCACTCTCAATATCAACAAAATGTTGCACTTTTATAAAATAAAGAAAACAAACATGATGCGCTTTCTGCCGTCTCGTCTTTATCAGGAGCGGTTCACAAAAATGAACAGAAACTCAGTGAATACATGTCCCAAAGACATGTAAATATATCTATAGAAAGCTTTAAATGACTTCTTAATGAAATAAAATTGTTTTCATTTCTAACTGATGGATGTCTAAAATATAAAAATAAGGAAAAGCTTAAAATAGGCCTGAGTCCCGGCCCACATCTGAACTTTGGCGTGAAAATTAGGCCAAAGCTCGGCCCCAGGGGCGTAAAAAAGTCTTATACTGTCTATCAGCTATAACTATTTTAGTCTTTCAAAGGAGAAAATGGGTGGAAAAAAAGTACAATTGACATAAACAACATAAAATACACCAAGAGCGAGGCCCTATAGAGGCGCGAGACCCTGTGAAGTTGCACAATTGCCTCAGCTCTTGCAATGGTACTCAGTGTGTACATACTTAATAGTAATTAGTGGGTAATAACTAGGTAACCTTGAACCTGCACCTATCTTTTATTACTCAGGTAGTTACAAATTAAAATAAAGTGCCACTGCTGTATTTGACTGCTCTTTTACTATTATAAATTGCATCAGTGTTGTTATCCTTTTGATGCACATGTGATGATGGATTTCTCTCTGTAGTCATTTGCCAGTGTTCTGAAATTCTGCTTGTCCAATCAGATTAGTGTTTCTTACATAATGGTCTTGCAATAATCTACCATATTTTCCGGACTATAAGTCGCACTTTTTGTCATAGTTTGGGTGGTCCTTCGACTTATAGTCAGGTGCGACTTATTTATCAAAATTAATTTGACATGAACCAAGAGAAATCATTACCGTCTCCAGCCACGAGAGGGCGCTCTATGCTGCTCAGTGCTCATGTAGTCTACCACTGAAAACAAGGAGCGCCCTCTTGCGGCTGTAGACGGAAATGTTTTCTCTTGGTTCTTGGTTCTAAATAAATGCGACTTATAGTCCGAAAATACGGTATTCTGATTTGTCAAGAGCAACATTCTGCAGTCTAGTATATATTTGTATCAAACACATATTTGTCATAGTTGTCCAGTTTTATTCATTTATTTATTTTTGGTTGTGGTTCAGTCATCCACAGATAATCAGAAATCAAAGAAAAATCTAAGCTAGAATATAAATACATTTATCAAAAATGTAACCTAATGTTACAAATATATATTATATATTAGATAAGATTTCATTTTCATGACATTAAGTGTACTTTACAGCTACTTAGTACTGTAATAATAAATGTCATTCAAATTCATATACACCTCCGGTTTGGGGTCAAAACAGCATGTATTTGATGAAAAATACTGACGTAAACCGATCTGCTGGTTCCTCCTCCCTCACCACCCTCAACGATGGTGCAGCTAGGGGGTATACATGGTTCCCCCTGGTGGAGCGGTCAGTTGCAATGCAGTTTTGGTGACTCCTTCGAGAGCTTGGCCCAGCAGCTCCCCACTGAAGCAGACTGAGGCGGTTCATCACACCAGCTGCTGCCTCCACCCGTACACAGGCCACATCGCCCCAGCCTGCTAGGCACAGAGGGTGACCCCCTGCATCAGCCCCTGCTCCAGCTCCACATCCCCTGCAGCCTCTAGTGAAGCCATGGCTAGGCAGGCTGCCCCACCCATCCTGGCCCCCGTCAAACCTGGTGGTGAGAGGAAGAGCAAGAGGCCCAGGGATGGGCAACTGAGAGAGGGAGGTAGCTGCTTTTTGGGGGATGGTGAAGGCACCTTTCCCTCCCCTGGAGGAGGGCAGGGTGGAGAACCTGGAAAATCTGGATGAGAGAAAAGTTTTCTCTGTCCCTGTACCAGACCACACTCATCTACATCCATCACCAGCAGGCAGTAGCGGTTGTTTTTAGAGCGCCAACAAAGGCCCTACTTATGCACCCTCTGCCAACCTATGGAAGCAGGTAAGCATTGCACTACACACTCAGAGCCCTCTTCGGTCTGCTCACAAGCCGTCCATGTTGGGGCCCTGTGTTTCACCTCACTGCCCCACTCCGGGTACGTCATTGGTCCTGCTGGTCCCGCTGGCACGGTATATGGGTGCCTTGGCTAGCGCTTCCCAGCCTGTCTCAATGGCTTCTGTGGATCATCTTGGACCTGCGTGTCTTGAACCGGGCCCTTCGCTGGTAAGTGTTCAAGATGTCAATAGAGATATTGGTTTGCAGTGATCGATTTGAAGGACACTTATTTTCATGTGTCAATCCTTCCGCGCCACAAACCATTTCTGCTTTTCGCATTCAACGGACGTGCATATCAGAACAAGGTCCTGCTCTTCGGGCTGTCTCTTTCTCCCCCTTTCTTCAAAAAAGTCACAGAGGGGGCTCTTGTTCCCCTAAAAGAGCAGGGTGTCCGCATCCTCAACTATCTCAACAATTGGCTTATACTAGCTCAATCTCTGGTTCAGTTGTGTGAGCACAGGGACCTGGTGCTGTGGCACATCAGACAATTTGGTCTTGAGGTAAACTGGGAAAAGAGTAAATTCTCCCTGAGACAGAGGATCTCTCTTCTCGGTTTGGAGTTTGATTCTGTCGAACAGACAGCATGCCTTACAGAGGAACATGCACAGTTCTTATTGAACTACTTGAATTCATTGAATGGCAAGACAGCTGTCGCACTGAAACAGTTTCAGATGCTTCTGGCGCATATGGCAGCTGCAGCAGCAGTTATGCCACTGGGGTTGCTTCATATGAGACCGCTTCAGCACTGCTTCATGGCCGAGTCCCGGGGTGGGCATTGTAGCGCTGCACTCACCAGATTACCAAATTACATCAGCCTGTCGCCAAACCTTCACCCCATGGTCACACCTTATGTTCCTCTGGGCCAAAGTGCCCCTAGAACAGGTCTCAGCTGTGGTTTACATGGATGCTACGCTCTCGGGAGAAGGGAGACTCCATCCCTAGATGGTCCAGAAACGCTTCAGAAACCTCTCACTGCCAGTTGTTGAACTATTCATGTTTTTCATCTATCTCATGCTGTCTGTGAGTGTAATAATATACCTATAATACAGCTGTAGTAAAGTAGCCATCAATATAGAGTCCACTCAGAGTGTCCTCTTGTTTCTCTTCATGGGTAATTTGGTGTCTATGTGTCCGGCCTCTTTCAGAGCCATTTTCCCTGCTGTAAGCACTCTTCAGCCAGAACTGCCCTCCTCAAACACACAGATAATTGCACATCTTTCACCAATTAATGTCCGGCCTCTATCAGCGTGTGATTGAAATAAAAGGCCGCTGGGAGAGGGATCGATCCAGGCGGCCCGTTGTGCCTTTAAATGGACTGCACCAATCACACGCCAGTCAATTTACAAATCAAGCCACTGGCCGCTCGGCCGAGGGGAAGTGTCAGGTCTTGATATCTCTCTCTCCGGCTGCGAATCCTTTCTTACTACTGACTAAATACATTATTTCTGTGTGAAAAGATGCATCATGTAATGGTAAACATTCAAAAGTCTTCTTAAAAAGTTCTTTAAAACAATACAAATTTTAAGGAGATAGACTATAAGACTTTAATAAATAGATATTTAAATATGCAAATGAGGAAGTATCTCATTAAATATGCACTAATTTGCATAAACATTCAGAACAGTAATCTGAAAATTTAAATTAAAACAGGTTAAAAATGTGTGTGTAGACTTAAAGGCATTCACAGAGGGATTTTTTTTTCTTTTTTACTCCACGCATCAGAAGATAATTTTCACCTTTTTTTTATAAAATGTGATATGAAAACAGGCAAAGATCATATGAACAAACCCCTCTGTGAAAACCTTCAGAATATAGATAGGATAAGATATAGTTAGCAATAAAACTGTGAAGTATGTAAGTTCTGCTAAAATAGAGAAAAGAAAAAAAAAAGAAAAAAAAAAAAGAAAAAAAATGATATATATATATTCTGTTTTGCTTTAACTATTATATAGCTTATAATTGTTATATGAGTAAATGTTTATTTCTGATTAAACAATTAGCACAGGTGAGAAGTTACACATCATTGATATATGACATTACTTATCATTCATTCATCACATTGGAAATGGAAGGAACCCATAATATTGTGGGTTGAAATGAAATACAGTTTCTACATACATTAATCATCTTGTTGTTTTTCCCCTCTACCATCTTATGATTGTACATTTTTTGATTGTGATATTTTGTCAGACAGTCAAATACAGTAAGCGATACGCAGTACAGACACAGACACATGACTGTTGTCTGACAGCTCTTGCCAGCTTCAGTCTAATTAATGAAGGGAGGTAATTAGCCATGATGCGTATTAGTATGGAGGCAGTGCCCCCTACCGTATAGACTAGATGAAGAAAGTTGCTGTTTGCTTATTGTGTGCCATATACATGTAAACAATATAAATCTGACACCATAGAGAATACGTTCAGATTTTATTATCATTTTAATTTATTTAGAATACACAAGCCATATGTTTAAAGATAACTATTTATGAAAAAAATGATGCTCAGTTAATTGTTATTTACTGTATTTAAAATGTATTATTATTATTATTTAAATATATTTTTTGTTATGTTTTTGATGGTTGAGGTGCTTAAATATACTCCAGTGACATATTTTTATATTTAGATTTATGTCAATAAGTCTAAATCTACATTATAGCATACTTTATAACATATATAATAGCTGTTAAATGTTTTATCATTAAATTCCAATCCTTAAAAAGTATCTGTCGAAAAACTGAATTTGCTAATGTAGCGTTTTACAAATACATTTTCTTAGACAACTCTTAATTATAAACTACTTATCCAAAAAGATCACCTCATTTCTATTTCTAAACAGCTTTTGTTTCCCTCACAATCACGTCACATCAGTGACTCTTCTGCTGCAGATAAGATGAGCTTTTACTCCAATAGATGGCAACACAACACTAGCCTGCAGTCCAACTCAACCTAAAGCTCTCTGCACAACACATCAGAAGCTGATATATCATATATGTCTTACCTACAGTAATTACATCAGAAGCGATCATATATGTCTTACCTACAGTAATCACATCTGACAGAATCCCCTCAGCGTAAGCGCCTCATTAGAGGAACGCTGCTGAAACTGATCTTGTGATAATCCTTACCTGAGAAAAACCTGAAGTATTAGCAATCAACGAATAAGAAAAAGTGCTTAGTGCTTAAAAAACCCTGTGTTATGAAAATGCTGGCTCATATTTGACTGTTATACTAAAGTTTTGTCACAGATTATGGTCTTATCTTGATGTTTGATTTGATTGCTAATTGTTTGCTTTTATTAATAAATAATAATACATTTGATTTATCATGCACTTTGTAAATTGGCTACAAATAGTAAAAACATACAGTAAAACAACAAAAAAGTAATATAATTAATAATTATTTAGAGTGATTACAAATAGAGTTCAATTAATTTTTAAGAACTATTAGTTAATTAAAAATGCTAATAATATTTTATTATAACCGATGCACAATTAAGCAGATCATTTTGTTTTTTGAATGGGGAAACGCTCAAAATGGCCTGCATTTATCTTCCCAAATGTTTTCTTTTCTAAAGCTCCTTTTGTCTTTAATCTGTCTCTTTTCTCTCGTTTGCAGAAGTGTGTAATGTTATTGAACTCTAATGCATTAGGGCTGGTGATTGAAATGCCAAGGACACGTCTAATTCCCCTCTTTGTGCTCTCGGCCCCTGCGAGCGCTCTCTCTTGCTCTTCTGCCTCGTCACAATCAGCCCTCGTCACTGTAATTAAATGATGGTTTATAAAGTGTGAGAAGCACTATGACCAAAAGCAAATAGGTGCTTATCGGCGAGCTGCTGAACAACCCTAATTTTCTCCAGTGGCAATTTCCATCTGTTATCTGGGCTGGGGATCGGCCCCTTTTCGCCCTGCACTCTGTTTCTCGATAGCGAGCGCTCGCTCCCCGCTGCTGTGTGTGTGTGTGCTGTTTTCTGAAATACACACACATTTTGCCTTTGACAGAATGACATTTTAACAGCAACGCACACTTGTCTTCACTTCCCTCGGCGCAGTGACATTTCAAAGACGTGGAAGATGAAATATTTCGAGGATGGTTCAGTTATGTGTCTTATTTTTATGGGTTTTGTTTGTTTGTTGTCATGCAAGAATCGCATGGCGTGAATTGTTTTAGTTTCTGACATTTTTAGTCATCTGCTGTAAGGATGATGACCGTAGAATGATAGTAGATTTTGGTAAATCCCTAAATTGATTTCAAATTGAAGTACTAAAATAGCAATTTAATAGTTAAATGTTGTTATTTTAATATAGAATATTTTGATTAAATTTGGTATAATGTTTTAGAATGATATAAAGATACCAAATAAACGGTGTATCAAAATGTATTAAAAATTTAAATATCAAAATATGCAATTTATTTATTAAATGTGGATGCATTAATATATGACATATTTGGATTAATTTTATACCTAATAATACATGCAATAATTGCATGGCATAAATTATTTTTGTTTTTGACATCCTCTGCTGTAAAGATAATGGATGTAGAATGATACTAGATTCTGATAAAAAAAACAGAAATGTTTTTTTTTTAATTATTTTACAAAACATTTTGTATTTATTTGTTAAATGTTTATACATAAAAATATAAAATGTTTAAACATTTAGATTTATTTTACACATAATAATACACAACATACCAACATCTATGTAAAATATGAATGGAAAATGTGTTATTTATTTGTTAAATGTTGACACATTAATATAAAAATACTTTATTTATAATTTTTTTTCAAATTTGGTATTTTCTTTATAACAACTTACCAACATTTAATTAAAAATTATAATACCACATTTTTTTATTCTAATATCTAAATATTGAATTAATAATAAATGCAAGAATCACATTTTATTCTATTTTTATATCTATTTTATTATTGACATCATCTGTTTTTAAGATAATGATCGTAGAAGGCTGGTATATTTTGGTGAAATATAGTAAATTGTAATTTATTTGTGACATTTTCAATATTAGATTTAATTTTGCACCTTCCTGTCATCTAATTTTCATCAACTAAAGCTAGATATTTTTGTGCATTTTCTTCTGCATAATTTTTCTTACTGCAATAATATCTGTAACTTATTACGGTAAGCTTTTAATAGATTTACCGAGCTGCTCAATGGCTAAAAACAGTAATATTGTAAGAATATTAGCGCTCACAGTCTGGGTTTCATTACAGCTGCTTTTGAAATGGCTAACTTTTCCTCTGTAATCTTCAGATGTTTTATGGAGTAACAGGAGACATGAATTCAATCTCTCAAGTTTTAGCACTTTGAAAAGAATCAGCCGTCTCGTAGTACTGTAACACAAAAGCCTAACCGCATTACCTATCTATATAATTTAATATAAGTTTGAGTTTGGAATTACTCAATGAATTCTGGTAGATTTATAAACAATGTTGCATTGCTTTTAGCATAAACTGTACAATCGATAGATTGATAATTTTACATTTCATATACGTTATCTTTTGTGTTTTTTGTATATTAGTAAGCACATTGTTTGCTTCAAAGTTATTGATATGAATGATATATACTGTTAAGACAACGGGTGTAGAACAGTAGGTTTATTTGTAAAAATTTGATAAAATAAACAATGTATTTGTAAAATTATCAATATATAAATATATAATATAATATAATATAATATATTAAACCAATATATAATGTTTGTATGATTGATTTTTTTAATCACTTGGCACTTTTCATCAAGTAAAGTCAGTTGCCATTTTAGTATAACTGACTTGAATGAATATGACGTAACAAGACATTTACACAATAATTTAGACAATTTTATAATTTTCTTCAAAAGACAAAAACGATGACTAAACACATAAATGAAAAATCAAACACGTTTTACCATGTTTCAATCCATCCCACATATTTTACCCTAATATACTATGGAAAATGTTAATCATAAATGGTGACTTTATTAAGTCAAACGTAGCCATTAAATCACATTTTAGTGTTTTTAGCAAGAATGATCATTTTCTTACATAGATTTAGGCAAAATTTCATAAATTTGGTAAATTGTTAGTAAATTAAACCAAGTATCTGTCAGTTTTGCATTGAATTCAGTGCAGTAATATAAACAAGAATAAAAAAAATTAAAGGTTAAGAAAAGGTTTTTCAAATCATCTCTATATTATACCTCATGCCGTGTGTGTGTGTGTGATCCGTTCATTTTCATAAACCAGTTGGAGATAAGGTTAGCCCCTTCCTCCACATTTACACCCCCGCCCCGTTAGGCTGGATCTGAGAGGGGTAATTTCCTCCCATTATTGGGACATCATGGGGGCTGAGCCACTCCTTTCCCCGCTGGAGCAGAAAAGGGCTCGATCGACCGCTTACCTCCATTTGTTTTTGGCACAGGAGGTTAGTCCAACACTTGACTGCTGTCCCAGAGTTACTTTCAACTTAACGGGAGAGTATCTGTTTCCCCGGATCACTCGACGTCCTCCTCCATCTGCTCAGGCTTTAACACTCAACTAGCATCAAATCCCGATGTTTGCACAGATCCTCAGAGGACCGTGATCCTATAGTCCTCTCCTCTCAGATCCAATCTGCTGATTAATCACCTAATCTGTGTTGCAAACACAGGAGCTCCCAGAACACCACAACACATGGGTGAAGCCTTCAATGTCACGGCAGTATCATGACAATACACCGTCTCCAGCTTCTTTCTTGCGTGCTTCATTGTTCACTTCTGCATCTCTTTCTTTTTTGGCTTGCTAATTACATTACAAGTTTTGCTGAAAAAATCCAGTAGGCATAACATTTTCGGCTTTTTCCTCTCACTAAGCACAAGCCGCTTCCAGTAATCTGTATTTCATGGAGAAAGGGGGCTTGAAAACAAACTGACGCTCAGATTTCAGGCCGTGGAGTCAAATTCTGCCGCACATTTTCGCCTGCTACGTGCCATTAGCTTTGCTAGCATCAGACGGACCGAGGCTTTTAAGCTCTCACCTCATCGTTTGAGACTTAGTGACCTTAAAAGGCTTAACATCCTTCAAAGCAATTAAAAAGTCAAAAAGTGGAGGCGGCATTGGGAAGCACAAGTGCTCCTGTGTGTTTAGCATCGCTAAGTGCTTCCCGATCGCGCACCACTTGCTGCTCATGTACCGTATTATCTTGGATGATTGTTTCTGCAGTGTGACTGAGAATAAACCATCCGAATCACAGATCCCATGCACTGATGCCAGACATCTTGATTAAGGTCACTCACCTCCTCCTGATCACCTCCACCTTTTTGGACATTTAGCTACAGCTTGAACATTTGAAGAAGGCGTTGCGTTGAGGTGCATGTACCTCGAGAGGACCGGAAAAAGTAAAGCGGCTACACGGCGAGCGAGAGGCTAATAGGGTTAATTGTTATGTAAAAAGTGCCACGGTCAACTGCAGGCCGGGGCGGCCCCCCTTCTCCCTTCCTGTCCCAAGGGGGAATTCAAGCCCAGATGGCATTTTCCTGGAGGCTGTGACCCACAAGAGGCTGGCGCCCACAAAGAACAAGGTGCATCGCTTCCGTCTAATTAATTTACTATTATAGCACCTGTTTCCGAATAGATAGGCCGGGGAAGAGAAGCGCTCCCCAGACGCAGCGGTGGGGCTCGTGGTAAATGGGGTTTGAGCTGATTATATTAAGCTGATGCTTTGATCATCTCAAGGCGTTAAAATGGAAATATGTTTTGGCTGGCTGTGGGCCGCCGTGAGAGGGGAGCGGCGCGGGGACGTGGCTGATTAGTTTTGACTCTCGCTCGAAATAAGAATATCCTGCTTTTAAGCCACGCAGCAGCAGAGATCACTTTCCCAGCTCGGGTCGGTTTGTTTGAGCGTTTCGGTCATCAGGAGACTCGTGTGAAATTAAACAGTGTTTGACTTATTTATTTTCTCACTTTATATGTGTTTAAAGTTATTTTATTAAATTGATTATGCTTTTAGCTACCAGTAAGAGTCAACTCTCCATTTGACCACAAAATTACTAATTAAATGTTTGATTCCGACAACGATAATGAAAACAATAAGAAAATGATTTGCATCATGGTGAAAATTCAACTATTTTAATGTAGCACTTTTTGCGTAATAAATTGTTTTAGTTAACTATGCATTTTTTTTATTCATTTAAAAACGCTCCATTTATAAACAAAATAAATGACAAAATTTCTGATGGGTGTGTTGGACTTTGTAAATTGCATCGCAATCATGTTGAAAATTAAGCAATTTTATTTCTTATTTTTTCAGAGGCTCAAATTTTGAAAACAAGGACAGTTTTACTGCTTTTATTAAATGCTGATACGTTAAATTAATAAATTAAAAGGTAATCATATTGACTATTTGGTTTAATCTTCTTGTCAAATAAATTAGATGTCTTAATTTAGCCAATTGAGTAAACTTAAAGGGTATTTGTGTCAAAAGAAATAAAACTACGATATCTTTTTTATATTAATAAGCACATTGCTTGCTTCAAAATTAAAGATATGTCACAGAATGTTTTATTATATCTAATTATTGATATGTCTTATCATATGTTTTTAATTCAATGGGGTGAAGAACAAAAGTGGATTTTGGTAACATCTGGTTAAATGTTCATAAACCCCGTATTTGTTAAATGTTGATACATGTTTAAATTAATATCTAAAATGTGTGTATATTTGGTTTGCACCTTTTCATCAACTAAAGTTGGCATTTTAGTAAAAGCGACTTGAATTAATATGGCATGATGGCGACTTTATTAAGCTATTATGCCAAGTCATCCATTCGATTAATCAGTGCTCACAAATACGTATAGAACACGGCTTTAGTGTGATATGTGGTTTAGTTTTAATATGTTTTCACTTCAATTGTCATTTCATTTATGAGCACTGATGTGATGGCCAATTATGGCCCTCCTCAGGTTACACCCTAATCCAACTCAAATATTGGTCAAATAAGCACGAGGCTTTAAATGCGGTTTGGTGGGGCAGTTGGGAAAGGGGGGGGGGTGCTCAGTGGGTCCGAGGCAGGTGGGGGTTGGTGAAATGAAGCATCAATGATAGAATAATAGCTGATGAAATGGAAGCCCTGCTCCAAAACAGTGGCACTCTGAAAATGGATTTGGGGAATATGCTAATCTTGCCTTCACTCGCACTTTATTCATTTCCGCCCCAGTGCCCCTCAAGGATTTAACATAATTTATCACCTGAGAAACACCACAAAACAATTTTGCTTGTGTAAAAAAAAAACACACCAACATCGACATGGTAAAAAGATACTATTAGTATAGTAAGTTTGGATCTCCTTCTTCCTCAAGAAGCGATATGGTTCAGGGATGCTGAAGTCATGATAGCGCTAATCTAATTTGACACTTATGAATAACGTTAGCAATTAATTGATGTAGGTCAAGGCCGTGAAGCACAGCATGTTATTTATCCCTGACGTTTGCCTCAGGCTTTGCCGAAGCAGACAGGTTGGTCATATTAGCTGTTTATGGCTGTGAAACAGACCAGTGTAATTCAGACATTGCAAATGTTTGCGCATCCATCCTGAAAAGAGCTTCATACATATCACTATTTAAAAGAGTTCATCCTGACTGCCAGTAGGTTCACTCCTTTTTACAGGACATTTCCTATTTTCCTCCCACGTTTTTAATGCATAAATACATTCTTTAGGGTATTCTGCTGATTATGAAGTTTGATTGTTGGTTATTCTCAGAAAACAGTGATATCTCTGTCTGATATTTTCAGGATTTGGAAATTTTCTTTAGAAAAGGTTGTTAAACAACAAAAAGTAATGTTTGCACCTCAGGCTTAAAATATCACATCCATAACCATTGTAAACACTGAGGGACAACCATAGGGGACATGTTCATCCAATATTCAGATTAATGGTCAGCAAATGTGGATTTTTCAAAGGATGATTCTTAAACTCTTATCCTCATCCCTACATATAGTTGCCGTCTTGCAAAGTATTCACAGTAGTTTTTGATTGTAGATTTAAAGTGCTACATTGTGTCATACTGCCACAGTACATTTGGAATCATTGTAATAAATGAATCATAATTTGATTATTTTTTTGTTTTGTTTTGTAGGGTTGGGATCTGTTGAAGGTCAATAAAATAATTTATGGTTTTACTTTATTTCACAGTACATGCATTTACAGTGTATTTGCACAAATAAGTGCTGAGTAATATAGAGTAACTACTTGGACTTAAATTAGGTTAAGGTTAGGTTTAGGGCTTGGGTTAGCATATAAAATACCAAAATTAAAGTGCTACAGAAATTACCAAAATTCTGCCAATAATAATATATTCTTAAAAAACATAAAAATATAATGCATTCTGCATTTGCATAATTTAGACTAAAAAGCTTATTGAAAGACCTATAATTTCAGTAACAGAAAAAAGTATAATATATTATATTAAATTATTCTATATAACGAATTAAAATGTTTCTGTCATGAATATAAACTGGCTTAAATTCAGATGAAGAAAAAAAAAGATGTTTTAATTTTAGGTGTCATTTTATTTTAATTAATATTTAGTTAATTTGCTTAAGTATTAAATAATTTACTTGAAACTTAGTTTACTAATTACTTAAACTCTAATTTACTAATTACTTAATTTTTGCATTGTACACTAAATCCCAATTTTTTTTGACAAAGTTCAGTAAGCCGTTCATCAAGTCATGGGGACACATGAACAGTACTGTTAACTTAACATTTTTATCTTTTAAATTTGAATATTATGTAACCTTTCTTCTTAGTAAAGATTATCATAATGCTTTAAAAAAAAAAGAAGAAAAAAAAGTCTGTAGAGCCTGTAGGTTTCATTGACTGGAGCAGGCATCTTAAATGGCGAATACCATATGTTGTGACTGCACACACACATCCTGAAACGGCAATAGCGTGCCATGTTTTTCTTGGCACGGTTCTCTAATTTAGCATCACAAGGAGGGCCAGAGAATTAGACTTGCTCCTCTGCACACCCTATCTGACAAGCCACGGGAGCTGAGTACCTCAACATTCGCTTTTCCAATTTCTGCGTTTGGAAATCAGCTCCGGTGGTGATTAGAGTCGAAAGGTTTCCTCACTTACCTTGCTGTGAACAATGAGTTTGCGGTGAATAGGGGGTGTTCACGTGGTTAGGCTTTAATGGTCTTCCAGGTTGATATGTCGGGGTGGGGGGCGAGCAGGAATATCTCTGGCACATCCACACTCCGAAATGCACACATTGGTGCTGGAGGCTCGATAATGACAGGTTTCGTAGCGTTAATCTGCCACAGCAGACAGTTACTGTAACCCGCATTGGTGAGACAGTGCTTATGAATAATGAAAATATGGAGTTCCTGCTCCAAAGAAAGTATTTAGTGCTGGATTTGAAGAAAATGAGTGGGGGAAAAGATTGCAGGATAAATAAGCACAAACCACATTACTGAACCGGCCATTGTTAGACCTTGAGTGTTATTAAATATAATAAATACTTTAATAATATGATGCATTACCATATTAGCTACACATATATCGTAACTTGCTCGTACAGTCCTTCAGATATTTTACTCTGGAGTTCGAGAGAGCTGCTTCGTGGTCATTTGTAATTGATGATAATATGGTCATGTGGGCTGTGTAAGACTGCAGTTTGGTTGCTGTCCAGCACGTCTGTCGTCTATGATATGTCTACACTTATCTTATTGACTGTGATTAGGCATCTCGGCGTTGTCATTCGAACTCTTGAAAGTGGCTAATGCTCATTAACGGCCTCACTTTGGCTTTACTAAAAGTAACTTAGACCGATTTCTCCTCTTCTGGCGTTTTTGTCCGAAGAAGATTAGAACCAAAAATCTTGACTGCTGTTCATGAGGTTATTAATGTGCTCTGGGTAATTGAACAAGTCCAGAGATGTTTTATGTGGGATGTGTTTTACCACAATATCATCAGCTTGGCAGTGTTTACATTCAGTAATAACAAGTTCGATCATTCAGGGAGCCGCAAATTCACAAGCAATTCAGATTTCCCCTAATCTGCTCCCCCCCGGTACATATTCGTATTGAAAACACAAGATTTCGTCTCTCTGTAATTGCCTTTTTTAATTCCGTGCAGCCCATCAAGCCAAGATTGGAAATATCCTGTTTTTTTTCTTTTTTGGTTGTTGTTTGTGGGGTTGTTGCGGGGGGCATCTTGGGACAGTGAAAGCTAAGATTTGTGGAAGCTTGAGATTGTCTGCAGGACTTGCCTGAAAGAAATGGTGCTGGCTGGTCTGCAGAGCCGTGATAAAATATAAAAAACTGAAACATCTCAGTTTCAACCAGCTTGTTTGTCTCATAGCAGAGACAGTGCTCAGATGCTAAGCTAATCTTCTGCTGGTTATCTATTGGCACCATTGGGACCGTGCTTTAGCAGACTAGTTGACTTTAAAAGCAAACTTTGACTTTCCTTTTAGTTTCTCTGTTCTCACAATCTCTGACAGCCTAAGATGCTGGAAAGCATAGCGTTCATATGCCAAGTAATTTTCCACTGCTAGCAGTCTAGCTCAGAGCACAATGAGATGATGTTTTCCTCAGTAGAGAGCTAGGGGACAATCACTAGATGGTCAACATAGATTTTCAATTTATTGCTCTTCACTTTATTCTAATATGTCAGATTGGTCAATGATGTGATGCTTTCTTAAACACTGAAAAACTATTTTCACTCAGAAATTACTAGTAAAAAAAAAAAACAACAAAACAAAACAAGAAGTCACACATTAAATGCGAACTTTTGAAACAGAAAGACACGAATAAAAATCTTATGAAACAAACTCCAAAACATTTTTTACAGCTAAAAAAATTTAATTAAATAAATTAATAATAATAATAATAATAATAACTATAGTAACCTGTTTTATTTGCAACTTACAAAATATTTTGCAGTGTATATTAATTTATAAAGATAACATTAAAAATGTACTTTGTATATTGACTTGAATATACCTAGCATATGATGTTTGGAATATCTAAAGCAAAATCTATTTAAGGTTATTTTATATATATATATATATATATATATATATATATATATATATATATTAACATAAAAAAGGTTAATGTGGTGAAACTACCAAAAAATATGATATTTATACATTAAGAATTAAAAATATTAGTAATAAATAAATAAATAAATAAACTTTTTACCTTGACAAATGCATGATTTATGAATAGTGTGTTATTACTTTCATAATTATCATATGACGTTATTAAATTTAAACGTTTCTTTAAAAAAATATATAAAAGTTTTCCAAAACCATGTAAAAAAAAAAAGATTTTTTACATGGTCTTATGTGTCATTGAATGATAAAGGACTGCCACTGTATCCACATTCTGAAAGTACTGGCAGTACAGAACTTTTACAAGTGTCTGAGAATATGATGATGGCATTGGCACACTGCTTAAGAGACAGAAGCCTCAACTAAAGAATAATCTCCTCCTCGAGTGGACACAGAATGCTGCCATTTTCCTTTTTTTATTCGCTCAATGGCCAGCTTTGTAGTCCGGGTTCCAATCCTCCCTTATTATGTCTCTATTTTACATCACACCTGTTAGTATCACACAGATGTGGATCTAGCAGGATGCAAAAAACAAGAATGAAACAAAGCAATCTGAGAGAGAATTGAAACCATTACAGACAATTTTGCTATAAAAAGGCCATCTGGTGAATGCATTACCTCTATTGAGGAAAGTCCTTTTGTGGCTTTCCAGCTTCTTTTTAGAGATTCTCATGAAATATGTATGTTTCCATAAAGTGTCAAACATTTTCCCTTTTCGCTCTTCTTAAGGGTATATTGGAAGTGGCCGATTCTGTATGAAGTTAGCGAACTTATGCAAAAGCAGCAAATGAGCTATAATTACTTCATACTCTCACAAGTAATGATGTAAAGTCAAAAGTAATCTTGCTGTATAAAGGAATTTTAAGCTTTTGCGGAAAGTTGATTGCATGTTTGATTGGTTCTTTATTCATTTTGCTTGCAGGAAAACAACACTGATTAGAATGATACTCTCTGGTTAGAGCGATGTCTCGAATAAAACATCCGGATTTTATGATTAAGTCAATATTGTCATTTGAAACCAAATCATTACTATTTGTTGAGTAGGTAAAGTTATAGATATTATGCTGTTTGCTTTCACACTACATCTTTTGGTTCAGTCTATTCGGCATCAGAATTTTGTTTATGTGAAATTGTTTTTCTGAACTCGGATTTGCAGCAAAGTCCTATTGAAAATGTGGTCTGGGTTCATGTGGACTTCGATATGGTCGAATTTGTCTAAAACTAACTTGTGGATAATGTACAATTTAACACACTCTCATGTAAATTAGTAAGGGCCCTGTCATACACCCGCCTCAATGGGACGCAAGGCACAGCACAAGTGTGTTTGCTTGTTTCAGTCTGGCGTAGTTCGCATTTTCCCGTCCAGCGCCACGTCATTTAATTAGCAAATGCATTTGTACCTATTTGTGCCCCCATGGGCGTGCTGGACTAAAAAAGAGGTGTGTTCAGACGCATTGCTCTTTTAAGGAGCTGAAAATAGACTGCGCCATAGACCAACTCAAACCTGGTCTAAAGTCTGGTGCAATGTTTTTTCTTTGTTATATAAAGAGCATTCACGCTGCTTATTAAACACAGGGATGCACAGCAGCACACAAACATGCCAAATATTACAAATTAAAGGATTGCAATGCATAAGATTTTTTTATAGGCTAATTTAATATATATAAATATAAATGCCTACATGTCATAATTGCTCTTAAAGGGAATGGAAGATGAGACTCTGATTGGTTTATTGCACGTTACACCCAAAAAACACCCATTACTCATTAAGAGTATAGGGACAACCCGTTTAGACCATGCGCCCAGGCGCACCAACCGTTTTTCCATCCTTTGAGTGTTTGCGAGTGCTTTGGAGGCATAATGCTTTTTCAGGTGAGATGCTTTGGTTGCTATGATAAAAAATATGCACGAAAGTGATGTGGCAGGCACATCGCAAATAAAATGCTGAAGCATTATTTTAATTTCAATAGTAGTAGTCCTGGAATCACAGCTTTCACAGACATGAATACCAGAAGACAAGCAATATTAACGTTTTAACAATATAAAATGTTCCTCCATTGTGGTTCAGTCAATAGGATTTGACAGTTGGTCGTGTGGTATTTGCCCCGCCCCCTCCACTGTGATTGGACGGCTGACTGAAAAGTGACAGTGATGAGTGCTGTGTTTAATCAAAAGTTGAAAATGGCAATGATTCAATCAAAAAACAAACAAACAAACAACCAAACAAACAAAAAAAACTTTTAAATAAATGCTGGACTCCCATCAACAAACTAGCCTCTGATAAAAAGTCCTTCAGAGTTCAGATCTAGCCCTAATCAAATACACCTGAAAAAGCTTGTCAAAGTTAAAGGGTTACTGGAAAGCTACAGGCAAGGGAGTATTAATCAAGGTTACAGCAAAACTCAAAACTCTGCAGGACTGTGGCTTTCCTGGACCGACATTGGCCACCCTTGCTGTAGTATAAGCATTTCTCAAACCTACTTGCCTCCAAGTAAATGGCATCTTGCATTTCGACAACTCAAGTCAAGTAAAGTATGGGTGGTAAATAATACGTTCTGCTGCTGGTATTTCCATCAGAATGAGAAGGGTCCCAAATGGTGGAATTCAGCAGTTTGGACCATAAATTTAACCAAGTTTGAAAGCCCTGCATTAAAGATCTCTAAATTCATCATCTGAGAAAGAAATGTATGTCATATAACACAACCAATGTCATAACAGAGGCGTCTAAGCTGTGCTAAAATCAACCTCTTTTCCCTGGGACTGTTGAAGGATATGGTAGAGTGGGTCTTATTTAAAGGAATCTGCTTTTGTGGTGTGTCCAAATCCCAACACAGCCCATAGCCCACTCCCTCTGGGAAATCGCCTAGCTGTGAAGCCTTGTGCATGACTTTCTCCATCACTGCCCCTATGTTAGGTGCGTCCAGGTGCCCCAAGATCAGTCCTAACATCCTACACCTTAATCAAGCCAATAATTAATTTCATATCTCCAGCCAAGAAATAAGAAAGGGTATTTGGTGTTTCCCCAAACTGACTGGTTCAAATAATTAAGATGGTGACACTATCTGCAGAGTAGGGCACCTTTGGTAAATTGAAGGCAGTGGAGTGGAAGCACTGACTAGCTTCTATTCTCGAAGGACACCATTCAGGGTTTTAACTTTTCACAGCGAATTGTGTGGGCTTGGAGGTGGAAGCGGATACGGTTGAAGGTCAAGCATGCAGTAAGTTTGAAGTGTTGATTAGCTCTTCATGCTCAAACTGATGCACTGCCTCTGTCCTCTCTGACCAAATGGCCCTATTCAGCGCTACACGTCTTTTGAATTTAGTTTTGATCAGTACAAACCTAAATAAGATGCCTTTCCTATTAACTTGGAGATGAAGTGTTTAACTTCATTTGATGTGACTTGACTAGTTATTACAAGGAGGGGGTCTATTAAATATTTACAGTCAATTTGTGTGTTTGTGTGTGTGTGTGTGTGCATCCAGCAGTAAGTTTCAAAGCTGCAATCACTACTCAATGAGGCCTTTTGGTGTAGCATTTTAGAAAACCATCTCTGGTGCGTTCAGGAAGCCAAAAAGCTATATGTTAACCCGAATAAACCATAATGTAAACCATGACTGTTTAAGTAACATTACATTACATTTACCTCTAATACTAATAAAATAAACCTGGAAAAATAGTTTTCAGGAATCACTTGAAATTTACATACAGTAGTTTTTGATTAGGGTTAAATGCTGCAGGATTGTCATTTTGTAGGACCAGCGATGAAGAGTCTTACTCTGAAGAACCACATAGCAACTCTAAATGTTTTGTGTTTTGTTATGTATGAGTATTGAACTTGTTCATCAGTGGCTGTGTGATTAATTTTTAAATTTTTAAATTTTTATTTTTTTAGCAATGATTATGATAATCCCAGTCCCAGACAGCTTTTAGAAGGTTTTATGTAAAAGTGTGAGGTTAGCTGCTTTCACTGCACAATCAATTAGCATTTTGCTAAGCTTACACATGATGTTCTAATAAAAAAATACATTAATAAATAAATAAATAAACAAATGAAAGCTTTGAAAGAATCATATGAGTACTACTTTTCATTTCATCCTGCAATTTGCATTCATTTTTTCACTGGTTAAAAAAGATTCCTTGTCTTTTGGAACGACATAAAAAGCAATTACAAAATGGATTTGTGTGTAATATATATGTATTTAATTCAACTGCAAAACATATTGTTATTACGATAAACTGTATTGATTTTTCATCTGATGACAATAAAATCACTTTTTAATGCAAAAGCATCTAACATGTTACATTAATCAGAAATAACAATGCCACGTAAATTAGTTACATTGCATTATGGTAACACATTCATCATGTGTTTATCTGCTATCAGTAAGTTTCTCATTAAGAAAGTAATTCCCAGGGTCTGATTTCAGCCTCAATAGGGATGTGTGTGTGTGTGTGAGTTTGAGTGTGGTCCACAGGATTCTCTATTCACATTTCCACCAGAAGTGGAGGCTTATTTTCTACAGAGCAGCTCAGCCTTTTTTTTTTATGATGGATGAACTCTATTGAAGTGCCGAGTGTAAAATGGATTTTGTTCAGGTAGTCACTTTGTTTTCATGCTGATAATATTCATTTAAGCCCAGTTTTTTTCTCTGACACTTTTCTTTTCAGATCCTCAAGCAGGGAAAAATGCCAGAGAAAATGAGTTCCCTCCCTCGCTTCAGAGTATTCGCCTGCTGATTCGATTCTGTTTATAGAATGACTCGCATAATGTACTTAATTCCCAGGAAGGCATCTTCGAGCCTATTACTGTTTATTTGGAGACCCTTGGAAGACCGCTCCGAGAGACCAGCCTAATAGCTTAACCTTCGGGAAACCTGGAAACTTAGTAGCCATCTCAAAGAGCTGGTGGATACTGGATGCTGCAGTGTTGAATACACTGTAGTTAGTCTTGATTTTATTCATGATGTCATTTTTGCAAGGATAGAATTACAGTCCATTAAGAAGGTTGTACTGCATTAATTAATTTGAGCATTTTATGTCCGAAGAAGCAGTAAACAACACAATTAGCATTAAAATTAATATGCATTATAACTGGTTCATTCCTTTAACCAGTTAAGTTTAAACTTCATTGTCAGTTTAAACTTTGTTTATTAAGATATTTTGCTAAGTTTAACCATATTTCGATGTAGCTTTCTACAGTTTTATCGAAGAGATTGGAATACTTTAGAACAAGAAAAAACAAGCACCACAAAACTTCCAATGCTTATTAATGTTTCTTGCTATTGTTTTCCCACCAAAATGATGTCACTTCCTGGAAGATGATGTCACAAAGGAAATGGCTTTTGTTAGTTAAGGTGGAAACTATATTGAAAAATCTGGCGATTGGTTCCCAATCGAAACAATATGTACTAGAAGATTTGCGTGGATTGAAATAATTTGATTAGAGAAAGAAAGAAAATACTGTGATAAAAGAAAACTAAGATGATTTTTATCATCGACATTTTTTTTATCAAATATTTGAAGCCCTATACGATGGAGACTATTTTTCATAATCTTGTCTCTCTGCCTGATTTGAGGAGCTGTATTGAAAAGTCAAGGCCTCTCAAGGAACACAGTGTCCATACAAGTCAAATATGAGTGCGATCTCAAGGATTTTCTTTCAGACAGGCTTTAGGAGGTTGTGTCAGCTTGTCGAGGCTCACCTATCTCTTCTAGCACATTACCAAATGCTCTAATTTCCTTGGCGAAGCTGATGTTTATTGTGAGGTTGAAATTGAAAATGGTTGGTAATGGAGAGAGCTGCACAGCCCCGAGACCAATTCTGAATCTAAATTAGTTGCTTCTTTTCAATGGCATCGACTGAGGAGAGCTTTGTGCTCCTCGTACCTAATCAACCCCCAGCGTGACCCCGAATCTGCCAGCCCTTCTGGATTAATGATAAAATCCTTGGTTCAAACAATTATTCGACTTGAAATGGCTGTCCATTTTACTCAGAAAATTAAAGAATGTGAAATTATCACGCCCCCCCCCCCCCCCAAAAAAAAAGAAACTCGCCGTGGCGCGGAGCATCACTTATTTTTGATCTCTGCCCCATAAACTCTTGAATTTCTTTTATTGTGAGGGTGTTTTTTGTAAAGGTGGGCGCCGGAGACCTCTTGGTTGTCTTTGACAGAGTGTGACGGGAGGTTGTGCAGGAGACGCTCTCATGGGAGACAGTATTTGCTTCCATTATGAAGTCTCATAATCTATAGATGCAGAGAGAGAAAGAATCATAAGGTTAGAACAAGGCCACGCTCAAATGACACTAATTAGTCAATGCTCGCAAAAGCATTATAAACGTCCCACACCTTCCCCCCACCCACTGCTCTCTGAGGGACACGCTCAATCCTCAGTGCAGGCGAGAAGTGTTTTACTTCATCTCTCAGGCAACATTGCCTTCTTATAAGCTGATTATCAGAAATCCTCCTCCTTTGTGAGTTTAACAACTTGCTTTCATGCACATGAACTACAGCTGATGCTTTCTGATAACGCTGTAGTGTAGTATTACAATCTATTACAGTCTAGATTCATTGATAAATTATTGTGATGGTGAATCTCACCAAAAAATATAAGCAGTAAAAATAATAAATTATATTTTGGATAAAATGTATTTTACATTGCTGCATTATTTGAATGTATATTAAGCACATTTCTCCCTCTCATTTTCATTAACACGGTGCATCCAAATGTTTTAATAATTCTGTTTGTTCCAAAAGATGATTGTCTTTACTATAATGCAATATTTACTGTAATATTTTACTGTTTTATAGTAAAAAATAATGCAAATACTGATTCAGCACATTGCTCCCTCACAATCTAATTACATTGCTTCCATATGTTTGTTTTTTTGTAATTCTATTTATTCAAAAGATGATTGTCATTACTGTAATTTAATATTTTTACTGTATTACTGTAAAATGTCAAACACATTTCTTCCTCACATTTGAACTACTGTGATGCATCACGATGTTTTACTTATATTTTAAGTATTCCAAAGCATTCCGTAAGTATTCCAAAAATAGTTGTCATTATTATAATGCAATATTTATTTACTGTTCAAATTATAATACAAATGATGTATATCAAGCACATTGCACCCTTATGTTTTCATTATGACAATGCATCCAGATGCTTACTTGTAAGTATTTCCAAAGATGACTGTCATTACTCTAATGCAAAACATTTACTGTAGCATTTATTCTCATATTACAATAATGAGAAATTGTGCTTAAATGTTATGAACATAATGTGTAACAATGAAAAAAAAATAAATGCTAAAGGTTCTAAAAACGGCTTCATTTTCTCTCAGAATAACCCTTTAGTTTCTATTTTCTTTATTCTTTGATTTGAGTTATTGTGGGAAACATGACCAAAGACGGTTCTTGACAGGTTTCAACTGTTGCTTTCTATCTTTGAACCAGATGGGGGCGTATGCTGCTCCCGGACTTCCAGTCAGCTGGATTTCTCCCAGAGAGCATTGTTAATGACAACACAGATGTCATTGTAATGGTGGATATATAGATCTCATTGACCCGTTGGCTACAGTCCTTCTCCTCTGAGACCCGGCACGAGTTCATAATGAAGAGAGAAGGAGACAGCATGTGACTTCTGAAAATTTCCCATATACAATTTGGCCAGCAGCTCCTGTAATAAAATGACAGTTGAAATGATTTAAGTTAAGATTCACCACTGATTTTTCATTAGAAAATAACGCTATGATTAAAAAGCGTGTGTCAATCTAATAATCCATACACACAACTATATGTTTGTGAAAACCAATCCGTTACTTTTACCTTGAAGAAAATACACATTTCTAAAGGACGCTCTTGAGAGATTGATTTGATTTTACTCCCTTTTGTGTGTCTTGAAATACAAAGCATGATGGGAAATGTGCTCAGGGTTCAAGAACTCCAGGCATCTCAAAGAAAGAAAGAATAGGAAGTGCATTACCATGGAAACGACATGGGTGTCTGTCTTTGGGGAAGGGATGAGTGCGGATACATGTCTCTTACAGCTGTTGTCTTCAGTTATCCATTAGGAAGCCAAACACATTTCAGTAGTGGATGATCGCTGGATATCTGTGTCAGTTCAAACCGCTCAGAGATTATTTGTTTCCTGCTTTGATTTTGAGTAAACGAGCTCAACAGGAATCACTGCACATTTTGTTGTTATCATTGGTTTATGTGGATATTTAATGTGGTTAAGAGTATTAAAATGTTAATTTGACCTGTTCACTAAATAAAATATGTTTTATATAGCGGGTAACAATCAGTAATTCTCATTCTTATAGATAATTTAGTTTCATATTTGATGTGCAGCTACTAGAACATTCTGTGTATTAAGAATACAGAAACTCGTCTTGTTGAAAGACAGTGTTGTCAAACACAAAATATTAATGTGCTTTTGAAGGTTGTCATTCTTGTTGTGCAACTAGATGCATTAAATTGTCACATAAAGCATCATATTTCCTCATGGATGCTAAATATTATGTTTATGGGAGCACAATTGATCATTTTTTCATGTGACAATAGAATTCAAGAAACATATGGTAAGGCAAGGCAAGTTTATTTATATAGCACATTTCGTACATAATGGTAATTCAAAGTGCTTTACATAAAAGAAAGTTAAATAATCACAAAAAATAAAACAAGGAATTAAAAAACTTAGAAAATTATTTAAAAATTGATTTAAAATTAATTTAAACAGTGCAATCATTTCGGGTTGCATAAAATACAGTGAAACTCATAAAACACATTGCAATCAGTTCAGAAAGTGTACAGTGCTCATTCAATAAACAGATGAGTTTTAAGTCTAGATTTAAATGTGATTAGTGTTTTAGCACATCTGATCTCTTCTGGAAGCTGATTCCAATTGTGGGCGGCATAGTAACTAAGAGCGGACTTCCCTTGTTTTGTGTGAACTCTTGGTACTTCTAACTGACTTGATCCTTATGATCTGAGTGCTCTGCTAGGTTTATATTCAGTGAGCATAGCTGCAATATATTTCAGTCTTAGGTCATTGAGTGATTTATAAACAAGTAAAAGTACTTTAAAATCAATCCTAAATGTAACTGTGAAATGTTTTTTAAATGATAGTATGCTGATTAAGTTACTGCTTTGACATGACTACTGAAACTAAGGTCTGTCTCCAGAATTACACCAAGTTTTCTGATTTGATTTTTAGTTGTTTGTCCCCTAGAGTCAATGTATGCGTTCACATAGAGAACTTCAACTGTGTTTCCAAATGCAATTACTTCAGTTTTTCCTTGTTTAACTGAAGAAAGTTCTGTCATGTAAAAGTGTTAATTTCATAGCTGTTATAGGCAGTTTGGTTCTTTCTCATTATCTGACTTAGTGGGAGCATACAGGCTAAACAAGAGTGGTGCAAGAATTGAGCCTTGTGGTACTCCGCATGTGATGGACATCCACTTAGACTTATGCTCTCCTAGACTCACATAATAGCCTCTCCCTTCTAAGTATGGCCTGAACCATTTGAGTACCATCCCAGAAAGCCGACCCAGTTTTCCAGTCTCTGTAGAAGTATGCTATCACCTTTATTTTTTTTTTTTGTATGCTATGATCGGCAGGGTCAAATGCTCAAATGCTTCAGATGTTGGAAAATAAATAAATGAACTTCTAAATGACATTCACAGATTTTCACAAAAATGAAAGGCCTGTATTTCGATTTCTTAAACATCATCTTTCCCTTTTTACCATTCGCTTTATTTATTCATTTATTTATATTTGAACTACAACTGTATTATTATTATATTGTATCATATTAGTATCATATTGTATGATCATGTGATACAATATAATACTGATATATCATATGTTCATATAATACCATAATATTGTAATATCATATGATATTAAAGTACTTGTATAGTATTATAGTATTACCACGACGACATTGTTATTGTTAGCGAAAATGATAAAAAAACTGAAATTTAAATAAACAAATAAATAAATTAAGAAAAAAGACACAATTACTATAAGCACATAAACTTAACATAAACTAAAATGAAAAATAAAAGTTCATTCAAAATATTAACAAAGACTGTAGTAATATATAAATTATATAAATAAAAAATATTAAAACTTACACGAAAAATTTGAAATGTTGCCTTTGCACTTAATGAAATCTATAACTGAAATAAACATTAATTAATTAATTAATTAAGATAATACATTTATATAAACATCTATAAAAAAACTAATAAAAATGACAAAAGCACTTAACAAAATTATATTATTGCATTATATCATGCTGTATGGCAACATAGAGAAAGGTATTGTATCGTAAGTTAATACATTAAATAATGTTGTATGGCAGTGGTTCCAAAAATTTGCTTCAGAACCCAGAATTTACACTTGATCAAGCATCAGCGAGTGAAAGATGAATTTCTACTAAAATCCCATTTGATTGGGCATGCAACATTTGAGGTCTTATCCTTCCTCTTAAAAACTTTAACTCATTTTTTTAATTAATTAATTTTTACAGAATTTAAGTGTAAAAGCAGCAAGATTGAACAAATTTCACCGTCACACTAATCCGTGTGTTGCAATGTAATTGTACATGGACCATACTAAAACTAGACCTACTTCCTGACCTGTTATTGTAGCTGAATTTCAGTTTTTCTAACTGCCAGTCTCTTTTTTCAGTTAAGGCAAGGCAAGAGCCAGTCATCGCGTGCTCAGAAGGCAGTTCCTTCATTATGCAGTGGAAAACAATAGTATGTTCATGGCTGCACTAATTATTATTCTGAGAATGTACCAATTTGTTTGGTCCAAAGTGACTGTCAGCTCAGGCTCTGAAAGGGGCAGCATGCCAGCCATTGCAGTCAAGTGAAAGGAGTCCTTTCATTCAGACTAGTGGGACAGGAATGACCCTCTCGCAAATGTGGGCAGGAGACGGGCACAATGCCAGCCTCGATAGTCTACGACCAACTCACATCCCTCAGTCCCATCATGACTTCGGTTAATGTCAAACCGTGGCCGCCTGAATAACAGTCGCTGTTGCTAGGTTCTCCAAATGCGCCATCGGATGAGGTCCTGAAACCTCCGGTTCTGGAGTTTACGCACTCATTTGAAATATGAATTTAGGTAGCAGTGTTGGGAGTTCTGCTGAGGATAAGGCCTTGTATTGTTGTATTGGGGACTGTTCAGTGGGCTGTAAACTAAACCTGTTGTTGTTGTTGCAGATCCGTTATTTTTTGTCCGTTTTATAGATAGCTCAGGCAAGAACCTCGCACAATGCCACTCTTCTCATGAGACATACGTTGGGAATAACATCCATGTAGGTGTTCATAATTATCCTTCAGGCATGTGGCTAGGAACAATGACAGGAGCTTTTACTGAAGGTTTCCTCACCGATGTGCAGATGTTTGCGTGGCTGCATTGTGTTACAGTACAAACTTGTGTGTGATTAGCATTTGCAACATTCTTAAAATGTATTTATTTTTAAAAAACTGTAAAAGCATTGATATAGTCACTATGATCTCACATAATTTGCAGGACTGCTCGACAGCTGTAAATGATACAGATGTAAACTAAACTTCCATTAGCGTTGTAATAATAAAACCCCTCTAATCCTCTATGAAGTCACCTGACGAGTGTAGTTTTCTTTCAGTGCTGACGTGTTTCCTATTGAAACAGGAAGTTTGGGGGGGGGGCATATTGAATAGACAGCTGGTTCAGTCAAATCTTTTTTTTTCGTAGTCCAAACTTTCATAGTTGTTTCTTTGGGACACATCCCACTCAGCTGTTTCTTCAGTCAGGATGTACTTTAGACAATATACATTGGGTTCCTGCGGTCATAGTGGCTGGAAACAGAGGTCCGTTTGTTGATGTGGCCCGCTAGCGAGACAAACATTTCTCTAATGAGGCCACAGAGGGCAGTATGCAGCAGCTCAGATAATCATCTGAAACACTACTGTGACCTATGACACAGTTCAGCCCTCATTAATATTCATAGAGGGTCCCGTTTGAGAGGACCCGCTCTTTGAGTTCTCACTGGCAGACATTGTTAGCGTTGGTTTGAGGAAAGTGTTGTGGTGCTGAAGCAGCTCGAGCTCAAGTCATTCCTGAGACCAGACTCATGATGACATAATCTCACATTAATCCCGCCCACTATTAATAGTCTGTGACAACGGCTGCGATTCAGTCAGTGACCCACTAAAGGTTAAACTGCTCAGAGTAACCAGCTAGTTTGTTTGTGGTTTCAAGATGAGAAGATTACATCAATTTTTGTGAATACACATCAGCTTATTTGCTGAGCACTTCTCTTTTATACTTACAAAAAATAGAAATAAAAAATAACAGAGAGAGAACTTTGAATGAAAATTGTTTGGAATAGATAGATAGATAGATAGATAGATAGATAGATAGATAGATAGATAGATAGATAGATAGATAGATAGATAGATAGATAGATAGATAGATAGATAGATTATTAACCATTATTAAAATTATAAAATTCTTGAAAGAAAACTGCATTAAATATTTTGGCATAATTTTGGTTGTTCTTTCTTAAGATAATATATTATACATTACCAAATATTACTATATACAATTTAAATGCATGCAGTGCGAAAGTCAGATCATTTGAAAAAAAGGCAAGGATTGTTGTGGTTGTAAAATACCATAATTAATTAATAATAAAAAAGTAGAAAAAAACAAAAAACGAAATGTACTTTTTATTAATAATGATGATGATACACAAAATTGTGTTTTAATGAATTCATTAATTGTTTTCTTGAAAATGGTTCCATTTTTCGAAATCATATGAAAGCAATATGAATACAAATAATTCATTTCTCAAAACTTGGTGTTTAAAATTGGAAAAAAATAAATAATATATATATATATATATATATATAGAGAGAGAGAGAGAGAGAGAGAGAGAGAGAGAGAGAGAGAGAGAGAGAGAGAGAGGACATCTAATGTCATTAATTAAATGCAGTTTTTTTCCTTTTATGAAGGCATATTATTTTTATCACTTTCACATGCTTGAGCACCGATTTATTTGGGACCCTTGACCCATGCCATATCTAGAGATCACAATGTGGGGTTTGAGTCAGAAATCGACCAGAACATACAGCAAACACCTAGAAATAGCCTCACAACCACAAAAATCAAGGTGGCAAGTTTACCCGTTAAAAAACAAAACAAAAAAACAAGTAAAAGTAAAGTTGGAAAGGCGCTCACATAGAGCACTGGCAGTGAATCTCAGTGGTGAGTAACTGCTGTCATGTGGATAGAGTTGTAAGGTCAGTGAATTGGCACTAGAGCACATCCCTGATTCACCGTTTCCAGTAAGTTCCACTTGTCTCCTTCCCATCAACACATGCGATTCAGTTTCTAGTGACCTCACTGCCATCAGCGGCGAAAAAAAGGGAAAACAAGCCAGAAGCCTCAAGCAGAGAAGAGTTGTTAGTGAGTGACTGGCCCGAATGCCCCGTCATCCTTCACGTTCTTCATCATACGCTCGGCAGATCCAGAGCATTCCTGACCGCTGAGGTTTTGAGCGGATCCGCCGGACACTGGTGAAGCGGGGCTTTTGTTCAGCGCCCGGCGGGTGTGAGTCAGACGCAGACAGAGGACCCTTTTACAGCGTCCCCTCGTGATGAGGAGAGTTACCACAGCATTGATATCAGAGCACAAAAGTCTTACTTCATCCGCCAGACTCGACTCGAGTTACACAGGGTCAGCTCAGACTCAGTGCTGCAGCTAGTACTGTGCTAGTTACTGTAAAACTGAAGTCCTGTTTGGAGCACTAAATATTGATTTTATTTTGTGAAGAAAGAAAACCGTGTTGTATAACCTGAAATCTGAGTATGAATCCTGAACACTTGAGCATACTTTGAATTATGAATAAAAATCAGCATTAGAGTGTTTTTGACTAACTTAAATAGTTATGGAATTTCATAATTCTATTGTTTTTGAAATGTGTTAAAACTGTACTGCTGCATTTATGGTAAACTAAAACATACTTAAATGCCATTTCTCTGCAAACTTGTATGTAATGTATTGAAATATATGTGTAGCTACACGTGTAATATTGAGGAAGTTACATTTTAGTACATTTGAAAATGTATTAACTTTAAACGTAATATCAATTTAAATTGTAATCAAATAGACATCTCTGAGTATGTTCAATACATCAAAATAAGTGTACTTCTTTAAAGCATGGAAGAATATAATTTAAACAATGATTTAAAATGTACTTTGAAGTAAAACTTTTTTTTAAAATAATTTGAAATTATTACAATGTGCAAGAAAACAGTCATGAAAGTGTCTCTCTGAGTCACTTCATTAACATTATATCATCTGCTAGTACATTTAAAAAACAAAAACAAAATAAACACTACTTTAAAGAAAATTAGTAAGTAAAATAGTTTATGAAGCATTTGAAGTACAGTTTGACAGATAAACTCACATCTTTGTTATAACATTAAAAGTGAAATGTGTGCATTCTGGTAAAATAACTGCAAAAACACTAACCCAGTTTTCCATTGTTTGGACAAACAGCTACTCCAAGCTACTTGAGTCATTATGTTAGGTTTGGCGAGTCAAGCCACTCTGATGGAAAATCTGGTTCACCTAGTGTTATATACCTCACTAAAGTGCTATATTACCTAGTATCAGGGATGCTACCACAGCATTGGGCTACTTTTACTCTGTTCCCATGGGTTGTTTTTGAATGATCAGTCTGGGATGCTATTCTGATATAAGGGACCCCCAACTAAGTCTGTGAGGACAGTAAAGGGCATTGGATTTGATGACCTGTCCATAAAGCCAGTAACTGTGCCTGTACATATAAGACCATTTAAATTAATTAAGATATTTTGGATGGGGTGTAAAGTAAAAAATGTCAGGGTGAAACAACTGTCCAGATATCACAACGAAGACAACGAAGATAGCCTCATTAAATGAATTTTTGAAATTTTTACTCTTTTTGAAAAGAAAACCATGTTACATATTATAGTTTTGCTATTATCTTTTATTTTATTTAATTTCTTGTGAGTGTGGGGGGGGGGTCTTATGTCATATGGTGCAACCAACATGTAAAACAGGAAATGATACTATAGGGGAAACCTGAAGACCCTCAAGTGTGTTTAGGTAAATCATTTCACTTTTTCCACTTCCACTTTCTTTTTTAAACAAGGAGAAGTGTCATGTGGTGCAACTCCCTAAAGTGTAATGCAATTTATTAATTACTAATAAGAATAATCTTTGTAAAAAAAAAAATCTGTCTTTAAAATATATTAAACAAATATTTTTGAAAGTAATGATAATTCAAAGTATTCAATGTTTAAAATGTAATTACTTTATGGTTGTACTTTTGTTAAAGAGTTATTAAATTAAAACGTTTTAATACTATAACCCAGCATAATTTGTGCATTTGTAAAAACTTGGCAGATGTTTTAAAGTAGATTTGTAAAATATTTTTTCTCCCTTACTTTATACTGGACACTCTTTTACATCATTGACCACAATCATTCAAACTATCAAAATAAAATGGCTTGTGAATGCCATTTCATTAATTCATTGAAGTTACCTGTTAACTACAAACCTGTATTGATCATGGCTGAACTCTTCTGCCATTTTTCTTGCACGAAAGGCCAAAAAATAAAAAATAAAGTGCTTATAAGACTGTTGCGTTTATCGTTCCCAATCTCCTGTTTGATTTGACGGCCGAGCTTAAATCTTATCGTGCCTCATTTGGGGATGCATTTAAATGCAAGAATTATCCAGGCAAAATGTTGACTGATTATTAGCATGCCGCTAAATCTGTGTGTGCTCTACTGTCAGCTTCTATCAGAGCAGTCACACAATGGCTACAGAGGGGAGCATCTGTCTGTAACGCGGGCCACGCGAGAGTAATTTCACCAGTGGGCCGCTTTTGTGTGCGTGGATGAAGCTTCTGCTGTGGCGAGAGAGAGAGAGAGAGAGAGAGAGAGAGAGTGCCATATCGGCAGGTGCATGCCACCAAATTACCGCCTGCAATTTGCATTTCCCTTCGCTAAGAAGCATGCCATTATCATATCAAAGGAAACTCACAGCAACGTCTAGTTTGGAGAGATGTGGCACTACTTCAATTTGAGCAATTAATGCAGGATGAAGACACTTGTCATGCGTCCCAGAGTCCCGCTGCATCCATCTGCATTGTTCCCGGCCGTGGAAGACGAGGCATTCTCTGAGGATACACGTGCACTCACACACCTTCGTGAACACAGTGTAGTCTTTTACTCAACCAGGCATCAGAAACAAATGCATTTGCATGATCTTTACCCAGACCCCTTTTCTCCACTCTGAGGTCTTGATATCTTTATACGCGACCGTCTTCCGATGGTCTTTATTTCATGAATAATGAAGCCATTGAGTATTGCATTAATGGCCTTGCATGATCTAAAATATCACTTTGTGCATTCAGCATTGTATGAGCCTAATGAAGACTAGTTCCTATTTGATACGTCGGTAATTACAAGCACGTTGTTATCTGGCATTTCCAACATCCGTCACCAAATGCGACTGTCCTTCATTTGTTTTGCGTCACACAGTTTATTTGCCGTTAAATTCCAAGTTCGCCTCAATCAGGCCTATTATCGTAAAACCTCCTGCCATGAAGACACAGTCCATCATTTCGCTTTTGAGGAAAATCTCCTTTTCCCCCCGTGTCCCCCTCCCACCTCTCGGCGAATTGTTCTGAAGCACTCTACATGTTCTTTGGGGTCTAGCACTTACAAGATGGTATTAGTCACAGCTGTTCACTGTGATTTCCATTCCTTCTCCGGCGCAGGAGGGCTTGCCAAGTGTCTTTGAGAGCCTCTTCCCATTCATCCCAACCTCCTGTCGGATCACTGCCCTATTTCTATGATAGTCAGCTGTTCCTAACCAGCACTAAATTCAATTTGATGAAGCCTTTTTGTGGATTGCCTTCTAAATCTGCCTGGATGGAATGATAATTCTCAATAATGCATCAAACCAGGATGTGGCATATTAAGTACAGGTGTGCGATGGTGTTTAAGGGTTACTGAGGCAGAAAGAACTGTGGGAAATCCAACGAGAACTATTATTTGCAGTCTAATAAATGTATTTAGGGTTTTATGATGTCACAACAAATATATCTTGAGCTGGATGGACCATCTTTGCTCCTGTTCACTTGGTCATCTTCCATCATCAGAAAGCATTGGTACTGGCCCTAAACTAGATGTAAGATGTCTGGAAGAATACTTTATTTGTCGCTCCGTGGGTCTCCATGATTGCTTGTCAAAAAAATTTGAATTTTCTGAACTTAACTACGCGGGGAACCCCCAACTTTTCCATAAGATACCCGTCTTCCCCCTGGTCTTATCTTCCTTCCTTCTTTTCCTGTGGGTTCACAACGATGCTTGATGTTTGTGACAGGCCACGATAGGTGGAAACCCTTATCGCCGTTAGGCCTCGCTAAATTGAAAATTGCAAATGAAATCCGTGGGGTTTAAATTCATCAGCTATTATGCCAGATGACCTTTGCTGATAAAAATGAACGAATGTTAGCTGTGATCCAATTTTCGACACTATCCACTCCTTTGACTTCATTCACAGTCAGACAGCCGACTCACAGGAAGTGAAAATGATAGGGTTTCAAGAGCGCGCCATTGTGTGGCAGATTAAGATTTTTTCGTCCTATTTGCTGGGGTTGGCCTTGGGCTACGCCCGTCTGGTATTCCACCATTGTCCAATCAGTTTCAATATCTGCTCCGGGGGAACTGTAAGTATCTCTCCTCAGATGAACACTTACAGGGGGATGTTGGACTTAATAGTTTCGCCTTAGAGGTGATGGTGGTCACTGTGTAGCGAGATCGACTAGCACATGTTCGCTTAATCTGACAGTCTCATGGCATGTGGAAGTCTCTTCTCCCCTGAATCTGGGATGTTCTTTCTACTTCCAACATGTCATCTCTGGGATATTAATTTTCCACGGGTTTGACAGAAAACATGTTACTAGGAGGTATCGAAAATAAATCCCAGGTACAAAAGGATGACTAGAATAGAATAGAAAAGAACAGAATACGGCACAACATGAATATAATGATACACTCAAACATATAGATCAGCATAGAACATGATAATGGAAGTGGAATTGAATAGAATAATACACTAAATAATATAGTAGATAAGCGTAGAATAGTTTAATGCACAGTAGAAAGATGTAATGCATAGCAGAATAGAATAAACCACAGCAAAATAGAACTCAACAGAATATAAATTAGCCCAGAAAAAACAAAACTGAATGAAGTGCTATGAAGGTAGAATGGAATATGAAAGTATTGAACATAACAAAAGCAGTGTAGAACAAAATAGATTACAATAGCATAAAACAGCAGCGCCGAATAATGCACAGCAGAAAATAAAGCACATGATGGAACATAACAGAATAAAATAAAGCACAACAGAATGAAATTTAGATTCAATAAAATAATACACTGAAGAATGTGATAGATCACAACAAAATAGAACACAATAGAAGAACTAGAGAATAGAGGTAGAATAGAATATAGTATCAAAGGAGAATAAAATAATAGTATAAAACATAATAATGTGCAGCAGAAAATAAAATCACAGCAGAATAGAAATAAAAGTGCAGTAGACTAGAGTGGAACTGTATAAAAATATTCACAGAAGAGTAGGTCACAATAGAATAAAATATACTAGTGCATAGAAGAAAATTATTAAATAAAGCACAGCAAAATACACAAAGCAGAATAAAGTATTATAGTAGAACAAACCATAGAAGTATCAAAAGAGAATTGAACAAATGCACAGCAGTACAGATTAGAATAAAAATCAATAGAATATAATAGAATAGAATAGAATAGGACAAAATATACAATTAATAAAATACAGCATGGTAGAATATAATAAAATATAATAGAAATAGAACATAGTAGAATAGAATAGAATAGAACATAATAGAACAGAATAGAATATAATAGAATAGAATAGAATAGAACAGAACAGAACAGAACATAATAGAATAGAATAGAACAGAATAGAATAGAACAGGAGAAAAATATAGAATTAATAAAATACAGCATGGTAGAATAGAATAGAATAGAACAGAACATAATAGAATAGAATAGAACAGGACAAAATATAGAATTAATAAAATACAGCATGGTAGAACAGAATAGAACAGAATAGAATAGAATAGAATAGAATAGAATAGAATAGAATAGAATAGAATAGAACAGGATAGAATAGAATAGAACAGAACAGGATATACAATTAATAAAATACAGCAGGGTAGAATAGAATAGAATAGAATGTGGTAGAACAGAATAAAGCAAAATAAAGCATAATAGAAATAGGCGCTAAAGAATATAATACAAAAGTGTAACAAAGCATGGTAAGAGAACAGAATTAAACACAACAGAATAGACTTTAATGTTATGCAACAACTGTATATTTGACCTTGTTTGTATTTATGAGAAGTGTATATTTTGACAATAGAAATTTAAAATGGGTTTTTAAAGTTTGTTTCCATGTTGCCAGATTGTTGTTGTGGACATAGTTTAATAGTTTCGTGGTTATGTTTGATAACAGGTCAGTGTTTATGTTGTTTTACAGGTTCTTATGGCTATAATCATTTATCATTCCTTGAACTGCAGTAGGGATCTGTGCCATTTGCCCTAAAGCCAACATATCCATTCTCATTTGTGTATAGTGTATTATATACAGTATTTCCTCATCTGGTTATCTGATATGGGGATGGTTAATACCTCTATCCGTGCCGTTACCTTCCCTGAAAGCCTCCATCCTTTCAGGACAGATAGAGTAACCGTCAGCAGGTCAGGTTTGACCTCAAGAGTAAACACAGATCCATGAGAGACGTCCCAGGACGACACTGTGTGATGTGATTAAATGTGTCATGTGTAATTGTAGCACGGTGAGAAGCCTTGCAGGAAAGGTGCAGATGGGATTTGGAAGAAGGACAATGCCAGGTCCCTGTAGGGCCCACACACACACACACACACACACACACACACATCTCAGTGTCACCAAATCAGAGGAGACACTCCGTTACTAGAGCTTGTCACGTAAAATATGTTTGGGAACAAGTAAACGGACTGGAATGGTTTTGCGTGTCATTCTGATTTGAGCCCAGTCCTGTTTTGGAGGACACTGGGGCTAGTTGTCACACGTTTTTCCTCCAGTGAACATTTGATTTGTGAAACGT
Organism: Carassius auratus; assembly: GCF_003368295.1. NCBI lineage: Eukaryota > Metazoa > Chordata > Actinopteri > Cypriniformes > Cyprinidae > Carassius > Carassius auratus. Next base: position 14,436,717 of record NC_039289.1, read on the forward strand.
GTAATCCGACGAAGCGCTAATTCAAGTAAAGCATCTTTTTTAGGGATGTTTGTGGGTTGTTTCCGTCGTGGCAGGTCTCCCGAAGCGCACCTGTCACAGGTGCGGCTCATTAATCAGTTATTACGCAGGTTATTCGGCGGCTGACAAGTTGCAATTTCCCCCTGATCTTCAAACGTTTGTCAGGTGGGAATTACGGCGAGGCGCACATGACAAAACACATTGCCTCCCCAATCCTGACCCCCCTTGCCATGCCTCTTGGCTTCCCCTGCTTTCTCCTCTCTCTCCCTCTCCAGCTTTTCCACAAACAATATCTGGGACTCAGAAGTAATAAGGCGGAATGCATAATTAATTACCCAGCTTGCTCTAATTAGGGCTGAATAAGTTGTGTCCCTCTCATCGTCACAAATGTGGTGATGGGTACCAGTTTATGCTATATTAACTGCAAATATGCAATCCTTCTGAGAGCACTTTCCTTGATGAATTTGATGAATGTGACAATAATTAGCAGAGACAGATGAGAGCTAAATTACTACTGACAATGTAATGCTATCCTGCTTGAGGGCTTGGGAACATGGCAGAGACCAGGGCCCGTTTCTAATTAATAGTCTTTCTGCCAGCGAGAAGAGAAAAAAACATAAAGAATGGTAATTGTTTTCGTCAAAGGCTGTAGGGAGCTATCAGGGTAATAAAGTTAATTAGCAGAACAAACAAGCGTTCGCCGCCTTACCAGAGTGGAAAGAGTGTAATTCAGACCGCGGCGAAGATATGAGATTAGATAATAGCCGAAGGAGATTTCACATTGGAGAAAAACGAGGAAATGAAATCAATTATTCGTCGGGAAGTGCATTATTTGGCGCTGAATGCGGGATATGTCGCTTTGTTGGCGTTTCCCGCGCCTGACTCGTTCGAAAGATTGTTTAATGTTCATCTGTTCCTCGAGAGCGTGCGGGTTCTGGATGGCTGCGTCCATGAGTGCAATCAACTCTGTAATGATCAGAAACTGGTACAATACCGAAACTGTGGAAATGAATTAGAAAACCTGGATGACAATACGTGGAATACTTGGTGGAACTGAGACCATCTGACATTTGTGCTGCGTCGGGCGGCTCAGGTAATGAAATGGTGTACTCTGCCAACCTTCGGTTTATTAGTGTGTCAGGAAAGCAGTGCTTGGTTTGACACAGAAGCCTGACGTCGCGCTCTGAATGAGGTAAACTCACCTCAGCCGTCTGCTAACGCTGTTAGCTGTCATGTTTCTCTCCCGGATGATGCTCTGCAGGGAGATGTTTGTACACAAGGTGGTGTAGTTACACTCATTTTACTGGATTGAGGGCCGTGAATACAACTAATTAAAATCAAATGAAATGTTTTTTTTTTGTTTTTTGTTTTGTTTTCAGGCAGCCACATGTTAGTGAATGACAGTCAGTCACTCCCTGTCAGATCTGCACTGGGAGGAAGTGAGAGAGGAATCATTATAGAGTGCACTGATCTCATTCACATGTTCACAAGAGATTCCAATGAACAGTTCAGACAAAGGCTACTCTACTCTCACACACACACACACACACACACACACACATACATAAACATACTTATGCACAGGGAGAGAGAGAGAGAGGGAGAGCGAGACAGATGAGATGAAATGTAAAAAAAATATATACATAAATAAATAATACGCAATATATAATTTATTCCTGTGATGTGCAGTTGTATTTTCAGCATCGTTCCTCCAGTCTTCCGTGTCATATGATCTTCAGAAATTATTATGATATGATGATCTACTGCTCAAGAAACATGTCTGATTATTATCAGTGTTGAAAACAGTTGTGCAGTTAAATTTCATGAATTTAAATTTAGGTTTCATGATTTTTTTTCCCAGAATTCTTAGATGAAAAAAAAAAAAATGTAAATGTTATAAATGTTATAAAACATAACTAATTTATATATATATATATATATATATATATATATATATATATATATATAATATTTATTAATATCCACACACATAATATATAATGAAAATTATGCTGAATAAACATATTACTTTCTTTACAAAATAACATATTATAAAAATGTATTACAACTAAATACAAAATATTAAATAAATGTATTTTAATGTGTGTGTATGTTTTTAGATTCATACTATTAGATTAAATTAATAAATAGTATAGTATGTATAGAATGTATATAAAAGAGGATATATATATATATATATATATATATATATATATATATATATATATATATATATATTATCAATAAATGAATACATGTGTTGGTGTAGAATTGGGAAAAAGCTAGCTCTGTTTAAAAGTAAACACTGAAAAATAAACCGAACATGTGTCTGAATAATCTGAAATTAGATTTTTTTTTTTTTTTTTTTTTTTTTGGATTTCCAATAAATGATCTTTTTAGATTATCCGCATATATAAATGTGTTAAGAGCACCTGCATGAACCAGAGTGGCTCAGAGCGCCGCTGGCTGATAAAGACGGCCTATTTCATCACCAGGCGTTGTTTTGTCCTGATGTGCTGTTAGCCGGCTCTCACCTGGGACCGGTGATAACTTATCAAAGCCCGAGCAGCTCCTCTCCAGCTCCGCCAGATAATAGAGGCTTTCAGCGCTGGTGAGGGGCAGCGGGGGAACCATGGGAACAAGCGGTCAGCTGACTGATAGATGGACAGCTTGACTGATCCTGCTGCATCATGGGAAATAGCTGTCACCTGGGCTGCCATCGGCCGCAGAGATAACCTTCATTGTGACAGCATATACAAAGACTGTGTTTGTCTCTGGTTCTGTGGAAGCCTTTGACTGGGAAACTAACGCAATTGATCTTTCATTAGAGATGATCAATGCTTTAATTGATTATTGAGACTTATTTGACATGGAACCAGGAGTGCAACAGCATTGTGGATTGTGACGCTAGGTGCCAATTTAGCAGCGCTTTTGCATGACTGGACTTTTAAAAAACAAAAAAACAAAAGAAGAGATAATGGGAATGATCAATTAAGTTTATAAAATTGATATTTTTGCTCCTTGAAGCTGAATATCAGCTCCGCTAAAATACACCAGACAGCAATAATATAAAAATAGTTCCAGTGGCTCAGTGGTAGAGCATTGCGTTAGCAGCACAAAAGGTCATGGGTTCAATTCCCAGGGGACACACATAGTGGTAAAAAAATGTATAGTCTGAAAGTACTGAACTGTAAGTGGCTTTGGATAAAAGTGTCTGCTAAATGCATAACATAGCAATGAGGCCTTGTGAATATAGAGTGACTTTGTTATTTTAGTATTTATAAACTATCATTGCATTTATCATATATATATATATATATATATATATATATATATATATATATATATATATATATATATATATATATATATATATTGAAAAATCCAATAATGTGCATCCCTAGTATTTATCTTCTATTATGGATTTTATTCATATTTTGTAAGATATTATTATTATTATTATTAACTTATTAGAAAGTTATTATTATTTAATTATGTAATGATTATTTAATAATTAAACTCAAACATATGTATTTCAGTTGGCAACATTTCCTATTTTTGTTAAAGTTATTAAGTGCAAGTTATTCCTAATATTATTTCAATGAATGAAAATAATTTTTAACAAATAAAAAAGAGTGTAATGCCTAATCAAAAGCTTTAATATAGACATTAAATAAAATTATGGAATGAAATATTAAATGATTAATATTGAATAAATGAAATAAATTATATTTGTAATAACAATAATAATAACCATAATAATAATAATCATTAAAATGTTTCATTAGAGTATAGACTGGATAAACTCATCAAATGATGGAACTGGAAGGTTCCAGCAGTAAAACACAGATTGTTTTCAGAAAGGCTCTGCCTCTCATCAGTGCCCTCATGTTTAGCACTGGCTCATTCACTCTTTGTGGCAATATTAGGATTCAGGCTTGATTTTGTTACAGCTGAGATGTGTGTGTCATAGGGGCCGTGCGACCCAGCTGTGGTTTTAGTTCAGATTCCTGGCCTGTTTTCACTCGATTGTGCTGCAGTAACCGTTTGTCTTTGATCAGATCTGTCAGCTGTAATCAGTGGCATTGTACATCCATGACCTGTCACCAGGGGCATCTGATCTCTGTGTGGAAGTGTAGGGATGTAGTCAAAATAGCATGCTTTGTTTTATTGGAACTCTTTGATACTGTATTTTTGTAAGAATTTTTTGTAAGCAGGGGTATTTCCTACATGCCTGTACTTCAGTTCACAGCAGCGGCCGACAGTGAGGAGTTTGATCAGTCATTTGAAGTCATTCTTTGAAGTAGTAATGGGCGATATTACAGTAAAGGCCAGAGTGTTAAATTAACACTGCTCGGAGCATATATGGTCCCACTCTAAAAGAGTGTTAAAGTAACAGTGAAGCAGTGTCAATATTCATGAGATAATTATGTGATTAATTAAGTGCTGATTGATCATAAGTGATGAACACTGGATGTTAACAAGCAGAATCACTGAAGAAAAAAGAGAAACACAAGAACTACTGACTTTAGCCACAGCCTTAGATATATTAAATATATATCATCAATACATATATATATATATATATATATATATATATATATATATATATATATATATATATAAATATTAAAATATATTAAATCGCTCAAGATCTCAGCAGATGATAAATCATCTCCACAAAAACAGCATCACCAACTTTGCGCAAATACTAACCAGTTTGAATTTCATGTGTCTAAAAAAATATTATTACGAATTAATAGAGGTTTAGATGTTACACAGCAAAATCCCCAGTGTTAATTTAACACTCTGAGTGTGGACTCATATAAACACTAAAGCAGTGTTAAAAGTAACACTGAAGCAGAGTTGAAGTTAATGAGATAATTAAGAAGTTAATTGAGATATGATTGACCATTATTGAAGGCACCTGATGTTAACAAGCAGAATCACCAAACGAGAAAATCACCATTGGTGTGTCACCATCATAGTCGTCAGTGTTTGCTTTAGTTGGGATCTTGATCCTTCAGTCATTAACTTTGGATTTTGTGAGGGTGTGGTAACTGAGTTGTAACATACAGAGAGACCAGAGCTTAGCCAATCATGTGGTATTGATAGTTGGTTTGAACTAATTGTCACGGAGTGACCTGAATGCCTGAGTTCAGGTTTCTTTACTGCGTATATAAATTAGGAGAAAAAACGTAAGAGATCCAGCATTTTAGGCATAATAAAACATGTTTTTAAAAGTTAGTTCTACATAAAGAAAGAGTTCTTTAGTTTAGACACACAGAGATCAATAATCAGCATGAGGATCACAACAACGGTTTACCATCAACAACAACAACAAAAAAAACTTATCCATGGTTCCCATCATGCATTGCGGCATGAATAATTGACGAGCTGAACTGTCTTTTAAACTTTTTATTCTAACTATATTTTATTTTTGCTGTTTTTTATGTGAATTTTTAGTATCTAGATTTGTGATGTTCAGAGTAGATCTGTTTATCTGAATATGCTTTGTCACCGTTGTTGAGATTCATACCCTGATTCTTGTTATCTTTGTGTGCCTAAAATCAAGACTCCTTAATAAAAAAATAAATAAAAAAATCAGAATCACTTGCAAGAGATACCTACAAAATGTATAGAAAACACAGACTCTTTCATTGTGGAATCAAAGCTGTTACAATCAATAATGGAAGTTTTACTTAGAGAAAAGACTGTAAATGAGTTCAGTGAATCAGGTCAAACAATGATTACATTAAAACATAATCATTATAACCTGATGGTTTTTGCTCTAGGCTTGCCAAACAAATTTTACATTTAAAAAGTCACAAGTCAAGATCACAACTAAAGCAAACACTGACCACTATAATGGTGACACACAAATTGTGATTTTCTCGTTTGGTGATTCTGCTTGTTAACATCCAGTATTCATCACTTATGATCAATCAGCACTTTAATCACAATAATTAATCACATAATTATGCCATAAATATTGACACTGCTTCAGTGTTACTTCAACACTCTTTTAGAGTGGGACCATATATGCTCTGAGCAGTGTTAAAGTGTTATTTCACCCAAAAATGAAAATTATATCATTAATAATTCACCCTCAAGTCGTTCCAAACCAGTAAGATCTCCGTTTATCTTCAGAACACAGTTTAAGATATTTTAGCCGACGCACAGAGCGTCTGAACTGATTCTTTTGGTGATTGATTCTGAACTGATTCTGTGCTAGTTTTATGAGCGCGGGTGAACAGAAGGCTTGAAACAAGGGCAATCATCGCAAATGACGCCATTACGTCGAGTGCAAAAGAACCGGTGAACTGTTTTCTTCTACCTATTTATTGAATTGAACTGTCCGAAAGAACTACTGGGGATCCGAACACCGATGCAACCGGTTCTTTACTCGTGAACAAGTCAGTCTTTTGTTCGTTATCTGGCTCGGCTCGGTGTTCATCTTCAGTTCTCTCTTCACAGCAGTTCAGTCAGTGTACTTTTTGAGTAAATTAGTTACTCCGGGATATCGGTTTGCTGGAACTCAGAGGGAGTGTCAGCCACATTAAAAAAGTTAACAGCTTAAGTCATTTGTGGATTAATGCGTATTAGAGACGCAAAGCGTTAAAAATGATTCAGTTCGATTTGGTGAACTGAATGATTCGTTCGTGAACCGGATATCCAGACTGCTTTGATTTGAACTCTCTCTCACAACAGACACGGAAGAGAAGACAATGCTGAATAAAGTTGTCGTTTTTGCCATTTTTGGACCAAAATGTATTTTCGATGCTTCAAAATATTCTAACTGACCCTCTGACGTCACATGGACTACTTTGATGATGTTTTTCTTATCTTTCTGGACATGGACAGTAGACCGTCCACACAGCTTCAATGGAGGGACTGAGAGCTCTCGGACTAAATCTAAAATATCTTAAACTGTGTTCTGAAGATAAACGGAGGTCTTACTGGTTTGGAACGACTTGAGGGTGGGTTATTAATGAGATAATTTTTATTTTAGGGTGAACCAACCCTTTAATTTAACACACTGGCTTTTACTGTGCACCAAAATACTATATGATGCTATATGACGAATTGTAATTATGACCAAATATATATATATATTATTTATTTATTTTTTCTTTTAATGAGGCTTCTTTCTTTATTATGATATTCAGACAGTTGTACCACTCTGACATTTTTGACCTCATGTCCTCCAGAATATGAATTATTTAAAATAATATAATAGTTTCAGACAAAAAATTAGCATCATATCACATTGACCCACACTATCTTTACACAAGACTCAAGCAGCATGTAGCAATGTGTGAAACTTAATCATTCCCATCATACAGGGAAAGTAAATTCACAAAAGTAGGCCGTATTTGACTGCTTGGTGTCGAATTCTTTATTTTTAACATCTGAAAGATTCCAAAAATACTATTTAACAGCATCTGTTGTCCATATTGCTATCAGCTTACACCATTTATGACCTTAGTTCTTTTGTAAAACCATATTAGTTCTTCCCGAAATATTAAGGCCTTTCTATCTGCTCGCAGTCTGATTTTCAAGGCGTTGATGTCACCAGGAGTGCCATTGTTAGGAAGCAGGCTCTTTAAATGTGCTAAATTCTTTAGCCCCCGAAGGTAAAACACACACCTCTCTTTGTGATGCAGCAATGCTGAGGAATATTGAGCCGAGGTGCCAACCATTCCACAACGCTCCTCTCACAGTGTGACCCAAAAATGGCTGTAATGGACCTTTTTGCTGTGCTAATGTGGGCCGAACTGTCATGCAGATTTACGTACAACTGCTACTCTCCGCCCTGCAGCAAAAACTGCTTTTGTTTTAAACTTGTAGCTTTGGGGGTAATTCAGCTAATCGCTTGACAGGTTCTCCCTCCGAAGGAGATTAGGAAGTCTTTGGCGGTTTCTGCTGTGATTTAGCGCTGCAACAATTTGTACTAATTAGGATCCATAGAAAAAAAAAAAATAATCTAAAATGGGATTGGCTAAGCATCTTAACTTTATTATTGATTTGGGCTATGCTGATGAAATTAACAATGAAACAATGGTGTACGCAAAAGAAAGGGATGGTAGAGAGGAATAGTGCTTTGTTAGTTGCATAGATTTTCTTAGAGATAACCTCAGTCCACCTGATTTTTTTTTTTTTCTTTTTTTTTTTACACCTTAAATACTACATACATAAAAAGAAAAGAAGAAGGAAAAAAAAAAGCTAAATATTATGAAAAACAAAATTGCAGTTTTGGTGAGTCACACCAAACGACAAGTTAAGTTAAGTTTAAAGTATGAACATTGTTTAAATAGTGTTGTAGAACAAGCAAGATTCAATTAGTTTAAATATCAGATTGCTTTAATAGATTGAATGTCATATAAATAAACCTGGTTATTGTGTATTTAAAACAAATTCAGTTTATTAGTGCTATTACATACAATTCTTGTTTAATTTGTATATGACTGACAAATATTCATTGCATTATATTTATTAGTTAAAGGTTAAAACAGCGCAATCCAGATTTTAACGGCAAATATATGCAAATCTGTGTGTAGAAGTGGTGTGAACTATTTTACATATAAATGTATATATTAAGTGACATAAGTGATGAAAACTATGAACGTTTAATCCTTTCCAGTGTTATTTTAGTATTTATATACAATCATATCTTTTAATTAACATGAATTAGCTTTGATTTTTACATTTTCAGTTTTCACTTTCAATTTAGGTTATTTTTTTAGTAATTTTCTGTGTGCTTTTGTAAATTTTATTCTTGTTTTATATTAATATATTTAGGCCTACATTATTATTATTTTTATATTTTGTCATTTTATTTATTACCATTTTCCAGTTCAGCAATTTCGGTTCTTCAACTTATTTCAACATTTCTGATTTTCATTTACATAGTATTTCCTCATTATCTCAGCTTTATTTCAATTAACGTAAATGTTTTTAATAGTTTTATTTATAGCTAACAAATGCTTTTCACTCAGATATACTATTCAAGAAAAAGAAGATAACAAGTTTAAGCTATTAAAATGGTTGCACACATAGATTTCAGCGTTTTTAAGATTGACCTCAGTCAATCAAATAGTTGTGTACTTAGCCGGATGACCGCCGGGTCATGCACTCGCCCCGGGGGCGTGAGTATTAGCACCTCATTAAAGTTACACCTTCCTCCAAGCGCTGCTGAGGCCGGCGAGAGATATCACACCTCCCCAGGGAAGGCTTTATGATGCTGTTCACTCACCAGGGTGTGAAGAGACACTCGCAGAGCTACACGGTACAGCTACTGTTTCACAGCAGGACTCTCTGTTTACTGAGAGAGAGAGAGAGACAGAGAGAGAAAGAGAGAGAGAGATAGAGAGAGTATAATGACGTTACAGTTGCTGTAGATGTAGATGATTAATAATATAGTGTTTGAAATCAGGATCCCTTCACTATAAGTTCATGCAGGTGTGCAGAAGAACCACAGTTGTAGAGAATCACATTCACTATCAACACTTAGATTGAGAGTAAAATAAAACCCTGAAAAGAGCGTAGAAACAATGTTCAGTCGTAAATTGCTAGTAAATTTTATATTGACAAAGTATTTTCAAGAAGCATGAATTACATGTGAAATCTTAAAGTAGAAAAACTGAAATAATGTTTTCTTGTAAAATGTACTTGATCTTTATTTATAACTTCATGTTACACATACGTACTACCATTCAAAAGATTCAAAACAATTCGACAGTTTGGAGTAGAAAGGTTTCTATTCTGCTATTACATAATTATTTAATTAAAGTCTATTATTTAGAAATCTACAAGGATTTTTTTTTCTTTTTGCAAGTCAATTTCACCAAAAAAAGCTAAACAAATGACAAGTAACACATTACATTAAAGGTGAATCTATCTATCTATCTATCTATCTATCTATCTATCTATCTATCTATCTATTTATCTATCTATCTATCTACCTACCTACCTACCTACCTACCTACCTACCTACCTATCTACCTATCTACCTATCTATCTATCTATCTATCTATCTCTATCTGTCTCTCTATCTATCTATCTATCTATCTATCTATCTATCTATCTATCTATCTATCTATCTATCTATCTATCTATCTATCTATCTATCTATCACTTATTTTCAGCAAGGATGCATTACATTAATCAAAAGGCATTAAAGACTTGTATATTTTTGCATATAATTTCTATTTAAAATAAATGCTGTTCTTTTGAAATGTATATTTGACAAATAATCATATATATATATATATATATATATATATATATATATATATATATATATATATATATATATATATATATATATATATATATATATATATGTTTTCTCAAAAATATAAAACAGCATGGCTGTTTTTAACATTGATAATAATAAATGTTCTTGAGCGCTAAAATTGAAAAGCTGAAAAATTAAATGTTGCCGGCACAGGTATGATTTACATGTTAAAATATATTAAAAGAGAAAACATCTATAATACTATTGTTTTAAATGCAGTCTTGGTGAGCATAAGATACTTCAAATAAAAACTTTTGAATGCTATTGTATGTATATTTATAATTTTATTTTCGGTCTTTTCATAGTTACACCAGCAAGACAGTTGTGTAAAGTACATTTTTTTAATAAAATAAAAAATCACCACCTTACTGTTTACAAATAATAATAATAACAACAACAATAATAATAATAATAATAATAATAATAATAATAATAATAATAATAATAATAATAATAATAATTCAATTTGCCACTTGCAGAAACCTCCATGTTAGTTGGCTGAAAAGTTGCATTGAAAATGAAATCATGAAATCTTGCATCATAATTTACTATTGGCAATTATTTTGATTGTCTACAAAGATAAAGTTTCGATAAAGTTTTGATTAATTGATTAGTCCGAGCACCTACCGGCTGCCTGACCACACCATGTTATGAGAGATAATGATCTCCACATGCTAATCACACAACGCTTCTGTGCTGTAAGTCTTGACGTAAGTGATGAATGATGTTCAGATTCCTGCTGGGTGAAACACAAGCAGAACCCCTGCCTCACCTTGTGGAGCAGCTTGTTTGGACCAGTGGTGTCAAAGTGTGCCTCTCAACTGTAAGGAGATTTCCTCTGGAGCAGCAGGGCCTCATTCACACACAGATAATCACATCCCCCTGTCCTGGACCTGTGGAGCTCCCACACACTACAAACAGAGAACAAACCTGTCCAGCTAACCTGTTCATCATGCACAGATACACTTACAGCTATATTGAGTTTGCAGATATTTTGATATCTATGTCAAGTCAAGTCACCTCTATTTATTTAGTGATTTTAACAATACAGATTGTAACAAAGAAACTGATCAGCACTAAATAGGAAAATAGTGTGTCAATTAGTGTTGTCACGGTACCAAAATTTCACTATTCGGTACCGATACCCAAATTGAATTAGTCTTTTCATTAGTGAAATTTAAACACATTTTATTTTTCGGTAAATAAAAGGGATTTGCTTTTAAAATTTAAACATGAAATAAATATTGTGTGGTTGTGTAAAGTTTTATTAATTTTTTCAACAGTGGTAGCAGTATCACATACATTATACTAAATAATAGTAATTAATCAATCAATCAATCACCTTTATTTATATAGTGCTTTAAACAAAATACATTGTGTCAAAGCAACTGAACAACATTCATTTGGAAAACAGTGTGTCAATAATGCAAAATGATAGTTAAAGGCAGTTCATCATTGAATTCAGTGATGTCATCTCTGTTCAGTTTAAATAGTGTCTGTGCATTTATTTGCAATCAAGTCAATGATATCGCTGTAGATGAAGTGACCCCAACTAAGCAAGCCAGAGGCGACAGCGGCAAGGAACTGAAACTCCATCGGTGACAGAATGGAGAAAAAAACCTTGGAAGAAACCAGGCTCAGTTGGGGGTCAGTTCTCCTCTGACCAGACGAAACCAGTAGTTCAATTCCAGGCTGCAGCAAAGTCAGATTGTGCAGAAGAATCATCTGTTTCCTGTGGTCTTGTCCTGGTGCTCCTCTGAGACAAGGTCTTTACAGGGGATCTGTATCTGGGGCTCTAGTTGTCCTGGTCTCCGCTGTCTTTCAGGGCAGTAGAGGTCCTTTCTAGGTGCTGATCCACCATCTGGTCTGGATACGTACTGGATCCGGGTGACTGCAGTGACCCTCTGATCTGGATACAGACTGGATCCTTAAAATCCAAATTAACATAACGGAATTGAACATTAGAAATGTGTTAGTGTGTTATGTGTAAGCCAGGTTTAAATCTAGATTTTTTCTAGAGTTCTGAGCCTTTAGGTACTACATACTGCATCTGTGATCGATATGATACCTCTTCATTCACTGCAACGAATTGATGGTGGTAAGATAAGTGTGATTTGAACCATGGTAATGCAAATATCCTAATGACAATGACAAATTAATAAAAGTCAGAAGAGGATCTATGACTTCTGGAAGCACCTCTTTGGAATAGGATCTAACATATATGGTGTTGATTTAGATGACCAACTCAGAGTTAAACTAATGCAAATTTATTCAATTCTTCCTCTCCTTTGGTAGAGAATGAGTGGACCTGTTCTTCAGGGGATCTATAGTGCACTGTCTGATGTGATACTGTAGCTGATGGCTGCATGGTTACAATTTTATCTCCAATAGTATCGATCTTGGAAGTAAAGTAGTTCATAAAGTCATTACTGCTGTGCTATTGGGAAATGGCAAAACACCTGTTGATGCTTTATGTTTTGTTAATTTAGCCACTGTATTGAATACATACCTGGGGTTATGTTTGTTTTCTTCTAAAAGAGATGAAAACAGATCAAATCTAGCAGTTTTTAATGTTTTTCAAATGCTTTTCTGTAGGATAGCATACTTTCCTGCCAAGCAATATGAAATACCTCTAGTTTTGTTTTCCTCCAGCTGTGCCTCTTTTTCAGGGATGCTCTCTTTAGGGTGCTAGTGTGCTCATTATACCAATATGTCAGACTGTTTTCCTTAACCTTCCTTAAGCATAAATGAGCTAAAATGCTAGGAAAGAGAGAGTCCATAGTTTCTGTTACATCATAACATGTTCTGAGTTTTTGGATGTGTTAAGGAATTGAGATAAATCTGGAAGATTAATTACAAAGCAGTCTTTTGTGGTAGAAGTTATGGTTCTACTATACTTGTAACAAGGAGTAGAATTTACAGTTTTAGCTATGTGAAGTTTACATGTGATTTGAGGAACCCTGATCTAAAGTATGATTTTGACAATGAGCAGAACCTGACACATGTTGTCTAACCCCAATAGAGTTCAAAATGTCTATGATTGCTGATCCCAATGCATCTTTTTCATTATCAACATGGATATTAAAATCAACAACAATTAAAACTTTATCGGCAGCCAGCACTAACTAACTAACTAACTAACTAACTAACAGGGCCGTGCAGAGACCTTTGGAGGGGCAGGTGCTCAAAGTATAAAAGGGGCACATGGGACAAGGTTTAAATTGCGCAGTTCAAAATATCAATACCCCAATATATTATGATGCATTCCTTGTCGATTCACGTGTCGATATGGATGATTATGTATTGATACGGCAGCAAATGCTGTGATGCAGTTTTGAAAAAGAAACAATTTTAAGTTTAAAAGTAAAAAAATAATAATAATAATTCTTTCCACCTAATAATAACTCTGGGATTAGAAACTGAAATGTATTAAATTGTCCCACCCTGATGCCTTTTTCTTCTTTGTTCCACAGAATAATTAAGAACAGCTGTTATAGTAAAAAATATTAAAAAAAAAACACTTGTGCCTCTACATTTTCGTCTTTCTCACCAGCCTCTGTCTCCTGGCTTGCTGTTACCTGATCTCTTTCTGTCACTTGTGCCTCTACATTTCCCTCTTTTTCTTCCTCTAACTCCATATCCTCATCTGATCTATTACTTTCCGCTCTCTGTCCATCTAGGAACAAGGCTCAATTTACTATTTCAGCATTAATCTATTATTTTAACCATCACTACTACTCTTGCACCTAATCAATAAGTCCACCTTAAATATTGATACAAAACATTAAACAACTGATACACTGGAATATAGTGATTAATATTATTATTACTGTTGTAGTTGTTGGTGTCTAAAATTGAACACCTTTGCAATGTTAACAAATGACAGGCTACATGTGTTATTCATCTCCTTGACACTGCACTTTGATGGCAGGTCAGGTATATTATTCATTTTATATTGACATTGATATTTGTAAATTTATTTCCAAGTAGATATTATTGAGTTTACAGGGTAAAGTGGTCTTGCTGTCTTAAACACTGTTGCTATTGTAGAAAAAAATATATATTTGTGTCACATTTAAAATATAATTATATTTTAATTCCTTTCTGAATTGTTTTTATTTTCATAATGATAATTCAGAGAATGAGAAAATCTGAATAAGCCTTACCAGTGTTGTGATAATAATTTTTAAGGCACGCTGCATCTAAAGAAATAAAAAAATACTGTAATATAATATAAGTTTAGTCAAATAACATAAAAAGACCAGACCCCTCGATCAGGGGCATCATGCATTCATGATTTTTGAGGGGCACATTGGGGGGTATAAGTCATGTTGCGAAAGCACTGTATAACTGATATAGGATTATGTTTTATTTATTGTTCCTTTTTATTCAAAACAATTCTAAACATGCTTAATATATCAGGAAATATCTAGATTCTCAAACGTGTAAGTAAAGCCGTTTTTGCACCTTTAATTCAATTCAATTCAAGTTTATTTGTATAGCGCTTTTTACAAAACAAATCGTTACAAAGCAACTTTACAGAAAATTATGTTTCTACAATATTTAGTAGTAGCTAGTAGTTTGTGCACATTTGACAGGATTTTAGAAAAACTAAAAAATAATAATAATACAAGACGTAGTCAGCTAGACGATGAACTATCAATATTATTAATTAAGTTATTATATGATTAAGTCACACATTTAGGAATAATTGTTAGTTCTGTTTGTTCATTCAGGGTTAGCATCATCTGAGGTCCTCTGAGGGTCAGCATCATCTCTTCTCAGGTGTTCTGGATCCAGACTGGAGCTTGTGTAAATCCTAGTTACCACGGGATGTGAATCCCGTGGCAAAACATAGAAACAAAATACAGACATCATTAGCATAGCTGCTGATCCAACAAAGTAAAATTAGTTTAACCCAAGCTAATGAATAAAAATGCACCTTTGATCAGATGCAACTACACTCACAATTAAAAAGATACATTATTCGAATGCTTGGCGAAAGAGATGTGTTTTTAATCTAGATTTAAACAAAGAGAGTGTGTCTGAACCCCGAACATTATCAGGAAGGCTATTCCAGAGTTTGGGAGCCAAATGTGAGAAGGCTCTACCTCCTTTAGTGGACTTTGCTATCCTAGGAACTACCAAAAGTCCAGCGTTTTGTGACCTTAGGGAGCGTGATGGGTTGTAGCGTGGTAGAAGCCTAGTTAGGTACGCTGGAGCTAAACCATTTAGGGCCTTATAGGTAAGTAATGATAATTTGTAACTGATGCGGAACTTAATAGGTAGCCAGTGCAGAGACTGTAAAATTGGGGTAATATGATCATATTTTCTTGACCTCGTAAGGACTCTCGCTGCTGCATTTTGGACGACCTGTAGCTTGTTTATTGAAGAAGCAGGACAACCACCTAGAAGTGCATTACAATAGTCCAGTCTAGAGGTCATGAATGCATGAACTAGCTTTTCTGCATCAGAAACAGATAACATGTTTCGTAGCTTGGCAATGTTTCTAAGATGGAAGAAACATTGCCAAGCTACGAAACATGTTATCTGTTTCTGATGCAGAAAAGCTAGTTCATGCTAGTCACAACCTTTATAGATTGTTATTTGATCAATATATCGAAAAGTAGTGTAATCTATTAACTACACATAATACCCCGACTTTTTACTTAAGTGCCATATAATATTTTCAATATGACTGAATTTGCATTTAATGTAAATTTTAATAACAATATTTTAAGTTACTTATTTTAAAACTTTCTTTTTACAGAGAGTAAAGAAAATTTACATTATCAAAGAACATTTTCATTCAGTCTCGCCAGAGTTCAGGCACTCTCAAAAACTCCCATTAAAATCACTGAAGCACTTTACATTACATTATGCACATCTGCACTTTTGTTGTTTCTGATGAGAGAATTTGCTAAATAATTCAGTCAGCGAGCAAGTGAACAAAACACCGTGTTTCAGTGACGACTCTTCTGTACGTCTCTGATTGGCCATTGCATTCATAAGCGCAACAGAATCGTTTCTGATTGGTTATCATGAAAGCGTTATACGAACGCTTCTGTCTCTGGCTCAGCGCCAGCCAGCGAACACAGATTTGAATTTAACATTGAATTTGGAAGCTGCATTTAAAATCCACTTTGCTCAGAAATCTTTGAATGGGCATGACGCCTCTGCCCTCGATGCCTGTGAAACGATTCTCCCTCAACAGCACGCTAACGTTACTTCTACACTACAGCTACACACTGCAATATAAACAACATATCTGCATGTTCTCACATCACGTCGTTCTTGTAAGATAATAATAAGTAAATAAAAATAAAAATCATTTTGCTGAGAATGAAACACCACTTACCAGCTTCCGCGGTGTTGAAAATATCCTCTGGCAATTAAAAAATGCGCGTGCGGCGTGACGAATCTTACCGGGCATCGTCAGGTGAAAGGTCATCATGTGGGTCTTCTTATTGTCGGCTAAATTATTATTCAGAAATTTTACTAATATTTAGATTGGGCATAGGCAGGCATTCACAAAAGGGTACATTATGACAACAACAACAAAAAATAATTAGAGAAAATTTTGCTTTGACAAAAGGGCACTTTGGGCACCAAGGGGCAAAGGGGCAGGTGCTCAACTAACTAACTAACGTATATAAAATCAGTATGGTGCCCTGGAGGCCTGTATACAGTAGCCAGTACAAACATAACAGGGGATTGATCTTTAACACTTGTTTCTCACCAGGTCTGGGACCGGGACAGACTTGACCTCTGATTCATCAGCTTGTTGAATATCAAAAATGGCTTTTGAATCATTACAGCCTTGGCATCAGAGTCACATTTCATGATTCTCCCTTTATTGCATTAAACTGCATTAAATCATAAAGTGATTTCTTACCCATTACAATAATATAAATGTGTGTTTTCAGATATACAAGATTGATTGCATATGTATGTAAAAAGAGGAAGGTGTAAGATTTCCATGGAAATGTGAAGCAGCTATTTGAGTCTAAAAGCTAAAATAGCTTCATTAACATGACCAGATCCTGAGACCTATTTAAGTATTCATTAATCGAATGAACAATTAAAGTGCACATATTGGCACATTAGAGGTGGGAGCCAGCATGAGGTTTGTGTCAACACTGCTGACGTCTCCTCTGCTCTTATCCAGTTGTTGATATCCATTTTGAGTGCTCCCCCACTGAGATCAATTAATAAAACATAGGGAAAAATGTCTCATCCTTTGGCAAAAAAGATAAAAAAATATCAAAGATGTTTTGGAGGAAGAGTACATTATCTAATCTTTAATCATGTTCAGTGTGTTTTTGCCTTTTGTCAGCTCTTTTAAAATTCAAATCTGAAATTTTGGCAAATTATTTGATTTGGAAGTTGACTTTATAAGAATAATGATAAAATTGTAATAAAATCCTGAAGCAATTTCTTTGAAATTATGTACTCTTAACTTTCTATATATCCGCATTATTTTATACCCTCCAATTCAACGCCAAACCATATTTTGTTACCACTGACATTTGCAATGTAGCTTTTGTTGGTTTTGGAGGGAGGTAGAAGAGATGGGACAGTTCTACAAGACTTCAGAAAGTCTTCTTTTTGAGCCATAGTCTGTTCTGCTGTCCGTCAAGACGTGTAGGTCACTTTGAAAGGCTTTAAATATGTTGGCCACATTGGCTTCTCTGTTTCAGTAATGCGCTTAAATGCTGGATGGCGAGAATAGAATCCCCCTTACACTCCCGTTAATAGAATAGACTACTCTTTTCCAAAGTTGATGCCTTCTTGGTTGGGTCCCATCTGCTGTGATTGAAAGGCCTTGAAAAGGGTTTTCTGTTTGGATTGTTCACATATCCAAAGAAAGCCCTGGCTCTTGTTGGCAGCTGAGTTCTCTGGGCAGACACACAGGCCCTAGACATCCCCTCCCATTCCATTCTTACTTTCTCAGGCCTTTTAGGCAGGCAGGCTTAGGAAAAAGGAGGAATAAAAAATGTTTTCGATGTCTACAAGTAAGGCCTCAACTGAGCTTTTTGTGTGATTGGTAATTTTTGAGTGTGAAGATTCATATGGATGGCCATAGAGTTTGTGTGAATCTCAAACCCTCGAGTCCTTGAAATCAGAAAACCGATCTATTCACAAAGCGCTGTCACATAAACACCATTGGGATACAACATGTAAGCCAGTGGCTAGTTCTTCCTCTTGCTTCTTTACTGCTTATTTGTAATCAATTTCATTGAGAAGCTCGACTAGAGGAACCCCCACCAAGGCTAGTTGGAGTGTCTCAGCTCACATGTCTTATCTGTTCTTCTCAAGCCTCTCTGTTTTCAATGCAAATAATGGTCATGGCAGAATGGCAGTCCTGCCTGGGTACCATCCCTCATTCAAGAGCTTTTGTGACGCACTATTTAAAGAAGCTGTCAAGTTCTTTCTGCACTTGGCAGGGAAGGCCAAATCTACAGTGCCACAGAACTGGCAAAAAGGACTTCTTTTTGTTTTGTTTGCTTGCTATTGTATAGAACTGAGTGAAGGGGAATTTTAGCAACATGTAATTTACTCTTGAAGCTTTTACAGTACGTCGCTTTAGTGATGGTAATTTCTGCCTTTGTAGGTATGAAAGGATAACCATCAATCAGTTGTCAATTGGTCAATTGCTGAAGTGATGAAAAGGAAGGGCTTGAACAATTCCCCCTCTTTGGCTACCTAGAGGACTCGGGGTCTGGGGGGAAATATGGCAGCTGGATGTGGTGGAACAGGATCACAGGTACAGACCTGGTAAGACTGTAAACGTAGTGATATTATTGATTAATTTGTTGAAACATTTAAACCGATGGATCTTTTTAACTGTATTTCAGTCGACCACCTTTGGCCTTAAAGGTGTTGTTTATTAATTTCACAGTTTACAGCATTCTTTACTTGACATTTCTTGAATTGTAATTAGTGTGGATTTACCTTTGAATAGTCTCTTCGGGATGTTTGAAACAGGACTAGATTTTTATGTTCATGCTGAGGTAGTCTAGAGATTGTTCAGTGGCATACTTTTAAAGGAGATCTGAGGGAACTATTGAACTCTTATACATCTATTCAGGAATTAGTTGCAGAGCCATGAATTTGTGGTGTCTATTTGAATTTCTTCCTTCAAAGAAGACCGTGCAGAATAAAGAATATTTATTGTGTAGTCTGCTACAATGTGAAAAACAACCTGCCACCGGCTAAACTACCGTTCACCACTACACACTTCTCATCCACTTACACTTCCACTGATAGTGATCTTGCTTTACATCTAGCATCTCCCACAAACTGAATGAACAGTATTACAGGCCACGGAAAATCATGCGATTTCATCAGTTTGTGATCCATCCCATGGTTTCCTAGCTACCGTATTGTCTATTCTGTTCCGCTATGTGAAAAATGTTGAATATCAACAATGGGTTTCAGTGCTGTATTGTTGAGTTTTGTATGAACTAATCTTGCTTCACTAAAAAAGACCTACAGCTTGGACAAAAGTCTATAGCCAGTGCATTCCTAGCTCCTCTTACACAGAGACAGACACAGTCAGAGAGAAGACATGCTGGGTCTCGGATCGGCTCTCCTCTGCGAGCAGCTGGGACGCTGGATATCTGTGGGTCTTGGGCCTGCAGCAAAAGTCAGACAGGGAAAAGCTGAAAGGCAAGGTAAGCTGACTCTCAAAAATTACTGTCAGTCTTTTTAACTTATGGAATATGTTTGGCCTCGTTCAGAAACGTTGTGATCAGTTGGGATTGGGTATATTAATGTGCTGTGTGTGTGCCAGCTGGTACATGTTGGGCGGCTGGTGAAAGCTGCCAAAAAGAGTATGCTGGTTGTTTTGAGTTGGAGACTGATCGCGTATAACCTGTGATGTGGTGAGTCTAGTCGCCATTAGGAATGCGTGACCCGCCGTGTGAATCCACGGCGGTGTGCGAGGTGTGAACACCTGTAAACACACAGATCCATGCTGGTACCTTTATCCCTACTTGATTTGCAGGTGCTTCGGGTCGAAGACTATGGCACGTTATATCTCCCATGCGTTAATTAAAAGGAATGCTCCATATGTTTCTCTTGGCTGGATCATGTGTGCTTTCCATCTTCCCTTAAGGATTAATGAATGCAGCACGAGAAAGTTGCCTGATGGGGGCGGGCTGTGTTGGATTTAGGAACGTGTTATCTTGAGTTATGTTACAGATGCTGCAATTTTGCACACTGACCTTTGTGATGCAACTCATTGTGAATATATTTTTTTTAATTGTTTGACTGCATTTGATTAGGCGAAGTGGGTAGAGGCAACTAACCATTTTGAATACAATGGAGTTTCCTCAATGGATTTTAAAGATTGTGTTGAGCAGCAAAACTTGTTGTAGAGAAGATCTGAATTGCTGATGGATTTGGTCACACTGGAAGAATGAATCATTGCAAGGGTTGGAAAACTTTTGGGTTTGCAGTCAACATGAGAGCATTAACCACCCCCTTTACTACCCCACTACTGTCCTCTCTCTTTCCCTTCGATACCTACTCACCCTAACGTCTGAGCTCCCTTTCCGTGCCTTCAAGTCTGAAATCCCACCCCCCCATTCCCATCATTGTCAGTCAATTATAGGCTGGAACTGAACTAGAAAATCAGCTACAATCTAGCAATTAGTACAAAGGGTTTCCACTGTAGTGTAAAGGCAGGGATGCCGGACCCCAGCGGCTAAAAAAAATGGCCTTAATTGCCCACGGACATTGGAGTTTAGTGCTGCTTGGGTACACCCTAAAGATGCTGCCTCCTGCCCCACATCTCTGAACGCAGAGTAGCGCATGGTGGGGTTGCTTTTCTGAGATCTCCTTTTGTGTGTGTGTTTTCGCCTCCCTTGCCTCTTCGTTACCCATTTCTGCCATTACATGCACTCTAAGTGAGTGAACGCAACAAAAGAGCAAGTTGTTGGCTGTGCAAGGAAGCAACATCTCTGAAAAGGGAAGAGATGTTAATGTAGTACAGTGATGGTAAGCCTGGCGGACAGTAAATGCACCATCTTTTATGTTTTTGCGAGTGTTGCGGTCTATAAAGCATCATTGCGCTCTGTTTGGATGCCTGGTTTTAAAGGTAGACATTAAGTCAGGCTAAGAGCACATGTGGCCTTGAGCTTACAAGAGGAAAAAATACAGCTCCAAGCAGCTAGGTGGTCTGAGAGACACCCACTAAATGAAATTGAATATCCGAGTGTGGTTTTGAGTACATTGTGTTTGGGACAATCATGATTTATTTAAAAGGCAATAATGCCTGAAATAACATGAAGCATTGTAAAGAATCTGATTATGTTTTGTTAGTATTGAAGTGATTGATGATTAGAAAAGCCAAAATGACAATGTTTTAAGTCGCATGCACTTTCAAAATATAATTCACAACATAAATTGAACCATTTGCTGTAATGCAATATTAAGCTCCTCTCTGTTTACTTTTGTTTGTTGTTTTATTTTATGCCTAATCTCATTGAGGTTTCTGATCAGCTTAATTTTGTAATTCACTTTGATCACAGGAATTACATTTATGTTGTAAGGCAACTTCAAAATGGTTGTTTTGACATGAACACTTTATTACTTGACTTCAGAAAACATATTAATTATTTTAAAGCTAGTGAAATCAAACACTTTCTTGAATATCGTGTTCATCAGTTTTACAAGAAAAATTGTGTTTTTCCATTTAAGCTTCGCTTTGGCTTTTTTTATCTAGACTTTACATGCTAGATTTCAAAATATAACAACACATATCATACACATAGAATATATATATATATATATATATATATATATATATATATATATATATATATATATATATAGGCCTTAAATGGTCCCTAGTTACTTTATATTCGATAACTGTTTTCAAGCACTGTTTTCATTAATAATGCCAGCTTTGTAAGCACACATAATTTCCTGTTGTCCGTGTCGCTCTCAAAAGCATTCAGGCCAGGGGGGCTTGATGTTGTGTGTCTATCCGTGTCTTTCTGCTCAGGCATGCTACTATTCTGGCCTAAACTCCCAGGAGCTGGCTTTATTTTCACCAAATTTTGTTTTCAACTTACCCTGTACGTTCTTTTGAGCCCTGTTGAACTGAAACCGCAAAATTAGCTGTGCGACTTTGCGTCCCACTTGTTGGGATGTGAACATATGTCCACTTGACTTAATTTCAATGTGTCTTTGATGCTTGTGGATGGGTGTCAGAAACATATGCGCCTCTTCTCTGACATCTGCTTGACTTCCCATTACCCTTTCACAGTTTATGCAGACAAACACCCTAATACTATTATTGAGAATAATGTTTTGTTTTCAATTTCTTTACTTTATAAAAAAGTGTGTGTGTGTATATATATATATATATATATATATATATATATATATATATATATATATATATATATATATATATATATATATATATATATATATATATTTGCACATTATACTGCTTACATGTTACCTGTGGACATTTATTTTCAATATTACAAAAATGTGTTAGTGTTAGTAGTAAAACTTTCAAAATCTGAACAAAACTGAAACTTTTTTTTCTGTACTTACGGACTGTTACCCTGTTTGGCCTGCGTTCAGCGCTTTGCTGTGAATCATGGGAAGGCACTGCTGTTGATATAATAGAGCAGATCTGCTTCAACTGAACACAATGCAGTGTTAAGACCTGATCTGAGCTTGAATGTCACAGCCAAATGCTGCATATCAGAGAGCGCCACAGGAGTACAGGCCATCCAGCACTTCAGACCATCCCTCATGAACAGAGGATAGAGAGAAATAGGATTAGAGTGAAAATCATATAAGCAGTTAATTGAACAACAATATCTTTATTCAGAGAATGTTGGATCAGAAACTGAGAGCTGCACACTCCAGAAGTGAAATGCTGGGATGCAGGGTTTTTGTCTTCTATCTTTGAATCAAATCCCTTTAGAGTGCTTGACATTTTATGTTAATGTTACACATATTGTATTTAAAATCTGATTACATTCATAATAGCACTAACAGAGTGTATTTATGTGTACAATAAAATATTTACAACATATAATATTTATTCATTGGGTATCATGCAAAAGTTTCATGATTTTGATGTAAGTGTGCATTCAATTTTATAATAACACTAACAAAAGCTATTTAGAAGTTGCTGATCATAATTATATATAAGTACATGATGTTCATTAGTTACACAATACTTACATATGTTATTACATTGTAATAATCACTAATCTAAGGATTGAATTTTCTTTAAAACGATGATACTTCATCTCACATCTGAAAGCATGATATTCCTACATAGAACATAATTTTATATGTAATATGCTGTTCATTAGTTATAACACAGTAGTTATATTTGCAATTACAATGTTATGAACACTCAATTGGGAATTAAAAAACTAAATCAGTAATTTTCTTGTTTCATGTATTTAAAGTAAAATAATTATAATAATACTAACAAAAAACTATTTAGAAGTTGCTGGATATAATTATATTTAAGATACTTTGTTTTTTCTGTTACTAATCAGAATGTAGAAAAAGTACAAAAGCAATAAATGATCAATAGCAATTAACCAGATATGTATTGCAATGCTTTCTTTGTACATCTATAGTCTGATTTTATTACATGCTATGTCACTCTGATATGCTTTAATGGAAACAAACTGAAACAGAATCGTTTCATTGAGCAGTGGTAATCGATACGTGTTTGTTTTCATGCAGACTTTAGGTGAGGTTGTAAGTGTGTGTGTGTGTGTGTGTGTGTGTGTGTTGTGGGATTACAAGGATTCCTGGTGCTCTCTCTGGGGAGACCAGTCAGGATGGTGTGTCCCCAGGGAACGGCCACAGCTCACTGGCTGCGTGTTCCCATAAAATGAGGATCAACAACAGTTGTTTAATTTAGCTTCCACAAAAGGCAAAAGAAACCACTGCAAATTTCAAATCACAAAGGCCGCGACTGTCACCCAAATCAAGATGTATAGATTTGATTCATGGCATGTTGGCATTCTGGGGAATATCCAGAGGGTCAAGCTTTTCCCAGAGTCGGAACCAGTAAATCCGACTTTTATAAAATGCAAGAAATCACATTTTCAACAAGTAGTCAAAAAATAAATAAATAAATAAATAAATAAAATTGTGTGTGGAAATTTTGTTCAGGAAAATACCTAGTCTAGTCTTTTACTGCTTTTATGTTGGATATAATTGATTTGATATGCAATTTTAATGTTATGATAAGATAATTTAATAGGATTTATAGCATTCGTTTTTTGCGATATTACACCTATTTGCATGGAATTGCACAGAAACTACAAACTTAAATGTCTTTCATATACATCTCACTCATTGTCACTCAAATCTAATATATATATATATATATATATATATATATATATATATATATATATATAATAACAAAAAGGTTTTAAGAATCCATCTGATCTGGGCTGGATATTAACATATTATTACTAGTATATTATTATTATTATTATTATTATTATTACTATTACTATTACTATTACTATTACTATTATTATTATTATTATTATATCAGTAACGGGTTGCAATGTGTATCCTGGGGTGAAGAGTTGAATTATTTATTTAAACAGTAAAGTGAACAGATTATTCACTGTAAAAAAAAATATATATATATATATATGCTGGATGTTACAAGAGGGGGTCAAGGGGGAGAGGGCAATTTACCTGGCAGGACTTTAAGGTGCAGGTGAAGCTCAGATGTGAATGTAATCAGAAGGCAAAGGCCTTCTCACGCTTTGTCCCGAGGTGCTCAGGGCTGGTAGAGCAGCGTATACAATAAAAGAGTCGTCTGATTTGATGCAATCTTTGAAAATGTGTGATGAAAACTCATTGAGATTAAATTGGCAAACTAATCTAGATTAGTGATATTGAACTCATTCTTACAGTATTGACATTCTAATAATTATAATCTTTATTGTTGTTGTTTTATTATTATTATAGATTATTTTTATAAATAATAATTTTAATAACTTAGAATCTTTATTATTGTTATTTTTATTGCATTATAATTCTTACACTTGTGAAATATCAGTTATTGTTGTTGTGGTGAATAATTTTTAAAGAATTATAAATTTTAATAATTATTATTACAATTGTTATCATTGTTAATAATAACAAGAACAAGGTATAACACTGATGATGATGGTGCTGGTAGTTGTTATTATTATCATTATTGTATCATTACAGGTCATTTATATATATATAAATAGTGTGTTGCTAGGGCATGGCCATGCGGTTGCTAGGGTGTTCTGAGTGTTTAAGTGTGTTGCTAGGGCATGGCCATTCTGTTGCTAGGGTGTTCTGAGTTTTTAAGTGTGTTGCTAGGGTATACTGCATGTTTAAGTGTGTTGCTAGGGCGTGGCCATGCGGTTGCTAGGGTGTTCTGAGTGTTTCAGTGTGTTGCTAGGGCATGGCCATGCGGTTGCTAGGGTGTTCTGAGTTTTTAAGTATGTTGTTAGGGTATTCTGCATGTTTAAGTGTGTTGCTAGGGCGTGGCCATATATATATAGTTTATGTAGTTTATGTTAAATATAATAAATGTGTCTGAAAGTGAGTGAATCTGTATATTGTAGTTTCCTGTGAAATTCCAATCAAAGGTCGCCTGTCATTTGTTACCCTCAAGTTTCAATTTCATGTCTTGTGCATTGAGAAGAGAAAGGGGTTTAATTTGAGCACTTTTCTAATTGATGGCGCTCATTTAGGCTTGTTGTGAATGACAGGAAACGCTCGCGAGTCGCAGCACTTCTCGTTTATGAAGCTGAATCTCAAATCACTCTGTGCCTCCACATCTGTCATCTTTAGGGTTAAAGGACACAGATGGCAGCCTCGCTGGCATTCAACCAGAGCGCCGCGTGCCAACTGGATGCCAGGCTGTGAAGAGGGAAGGGAAACCGTCTCAGGTCTCTGTGTCACCAGATGTCCCTCCAATCTTCTTGAGCTACAACTTATGTTGTTGCAATCTTGGTTTTAATCACTCTCATTTATACAAACGGGTCTCCAATAGCTTTGAATAGAAAATTAAGCATCTCAGCATAAGGCTTGAATCAGGATAAATCATTTAAGGATTTGACACGGCGCACATAAACATGTCTGGAATCACTGGGTGGAAGTGGAGCGAGCGTTTGATCGTTGCTGATACGAGGGCGTTCGACACTAATCGCGTGGCTAAGGCCGTTTGTTTTGCTGACTGGCCAGGCATTAGGCCTCTTCTGGACTTCAGTCAAATCGACACTCGTGGGTTTTTATCTTCAATATTACGTCTATTTAAGCGATAATTGAAGTTTTGGGAGCAGACGCTAAACCACACGGCCCTTCGTGTTCATCCAACACGCTGCAGTAAATGATATACCTCGCGGTGTAAATACTGCGCAGAAATTTGAAAGCATATTAGTGTTATCCCTTCCCCTCAGGCAATTGGTCTTTTATGGCGTCAGATTTTGGCTTCTGATAATATTAAGTGGAATTTGCCTCTCATATCTGCAAAAATAGCTTTAACCGCTAACACATATGAATATGTTAATATTGCGTGGGGAAATCTGCCATTTTACTGAAAGAATGACTGATCCTTCCCAAAGATCTTTAAGGTAAAATTAAAGCAGCCCTCATATTTAGCATCTATTTTGTCCTTTAGATGGAGGAATTTGAATATGACTAAATTGCATTTTCTTTAATATCTCCTCTCGAAATTAGACCATCTGGCTCGGAGTCATATTGGTTTTTGATCATATTTTGAAATGAATTCATTTTAGACACATTCCTTTTTAATGCAGTGCTTAATCTAAAATATTATTTTACATGGCCTCTTTTCTGTGATTTGTTTCCTGCTTCTTTTTTCTTTTATTGTTCACTCTTGAAAATAAATGAATAAATAAAATTAAAAAAAAAAAAAAAAATTGGCATTGATGGTACCATGAAGAACCTTTCAAATCCATGGAACCTTTCAATGCACAAAATGTTATTTAAAGTGGAAATAGTTTCTTTAGTGGTTTAAAATGTATTTCCATGTCCCTTTCTGCAAGTCTCATTTTTGGCAAACGCTGTCTGTGCTGTTTTACAGATTTGAAAATGCCTCGGCAAATGATCGAAATTTAATTAGCAATATAAATGCCAGAAAGAGCACATTATGTACAATTGTCTTGCTATCTTTCCAGAAATTAGTCTTTTAAAATGAATTTGCTGTATTAATCATCCTCAAAATATTTTTGATCACTGAATTAATAGTTTTCCATCCTGTTTTTAGGTATTCATTGACATAGGTGATTGCCTCTTAATTACTACAACGGCCTCCTCCTATTCAGTCTTATTAATTCATGTTTCCTGGCACAGTCCCAAAAGGCAGTCTCGCCCTATATCTTCTAATTACTTCTGTAATTGAATTTGCTCACTGTTCCTGGGCAATTTTTTCAAGGAAGTGTTTGTTCGGCGGTTTATTGTGTCTTTGTGCACCGGTCCTCAGCAGACAGAACATGCAGGGCCTCTTTTCTCTTTTCTCATTAATTTTCCAGAGCCTGCCTTCAGTTATTTATTTATTATTACCTGCCGAGGCGGCATGTGAACGCCGGCGCAAACAGGGTGGAGGAAATTAATTAATTAGGATTGGTGAAACAATCCTTGGGCCCCTCTCAGTCAGTCAGTTCATTTGCTGAAGCCTTCACCGATTTGAGAAGTACTTTGAAGTGCCATTACAGATACGCCACGCAGGGAGACCGCGGCTGTCACGACTTTCAGAACAAGTGTGAAAGATTTGGAGTGAGTTGTACACTGGCGTCGAGCATAAAGGATATAATTCAATCCATATGATATTGGCGTAAAAGTCACTCAAGGCAGTGGCTCCTAATGCAGAGATTAATGGTGTAATTGAATGTGGCACGAGCTCGTCCTGGCCCTTATCGGAGCCCATCGCGGTCGCTCGACTGACCGCCGATGGACCCTCAGGGCTCTTTGTCCTCGTGTCAGAGGCCATTATCCGTTGGCAGTGGTGGAAAATTCGTCCCACAGCTCTGACGGCGCATGTGTGTCTTTAAAAAAAACTTTCCCCCACTCGGCCATTGATTTATTTTTCCTTTCCGCTGCTCCTATCTCTCCTCCTTTTGTTTCCTTATCGTGGCTCCAGGTTATTATGTGCAGAGTATTGACAGCACTTGAAGGCCCGTGGTCGATGGTGGGCTAATGCATCCGTAATCCCGCCTTTGTTATGGCGGGAATGTTTTGCACGGGTCTCCGATGAGGAGAGAGGTGCAAAGCTGTTGATCCAGGTTTTATTTGTCACGAAGCCCATCCATCAATCAAACCCGAGACCATCTGACTGACTGAATGACACGCCGACTGGGCTGAGGAAATTTGATAACGCCGTATTGTCAGGCAGCTTCACAGACTTTTTCCCCCCTCTCGATAAGAAATACATTTGACTGGAGCAGATAAGCGCACAAGGGGTAAAGCCTTAAAGAGAGAGGGTGACACATATGCCATAAGAGGGGGGCTTTTCTTCTTTTAAGAGCCCTGGTGTAAATGATAGGTCTGGCAAACAGGACAAACATAGATTCAAATGTGGCAACATCCAAGTGCAATGGATATACCTAGATTATTTAAAAAGATGCCAGATAGTAACAATTCCCCATCTGTTTGTGCCATTTTGGAAACGCCGGGAGAAGCGTAATGCCATGTTTTGCACCCTGTTTAGGGTCTCGCTGCATCATCACGCTCTTAAGAGATGCATTTAATGCACTGCTGATCGGTATCGCCACATTAAGTGCTTAGCCAAGACAGGTGAAGCATGTTTTTAGCCATCACACAAGGCCCTTTCTTAATAACACCATTTTTAAAATACAACAGAGGTACTTACAATAGAAGTGGATGAAGTCAATCGTAGGCGTTAAATTACTCACTGTTATAGGATAGAATTTTCAAAACTCGCTTTTTAAAATCTTGTCTAATGGAATTTTAATTATGTTATCACAGTGCAACCACAGTGCACTCAAATTTTTGTTCCAAACTGGGCCGCTCGGCCCGTCCCGAGCATCTTCCCAACATTAGCTGCAGAGGGACGCTGACCCATGAAAAGATTCTTGAGCAAAGGCGATGAAAGACGAGAAATTACCAGAGGGCAATAAAATGGACGTTATTGTGACCTGTACATTAACACACTGTATGATTAAGTAAGTTTTTGTGCTGTAATGACCAGAGGCTAAGGAGTCCGAAAAGAAATGGGGGAAAAAATCAATGTAAGACTGCAGCAGATTAGCTTGACAAATTACATGCACTCGACTGGCCCATTGTACAGTGTGTCTCCTATATTCTTTAAGAAGACATCACAAAATGGAGCTGCCAAATGGTGTATGGACTCCCGAGATCATTTTTATTGATTTTGCAAACATCAATGCAGGACTGGGGTGGTCGAGCACTCCTCGTGTCTTGGATGTGTGTCAGGAATGCCGCTGCATCAATACTGGGTCAGATGCAGACAGCTGTCATTGTTCCTGCCAATGGACGTTCTCATTCTTGAGATCTCCTCATCAGGACAACAACAACAGCTCTTTGGTTACTGAGTTTCGGCAAGACAAATAGTTCTGTTGTTGAGTGAGCTGCCAAAACAGACTTGAGAGTCATGGCTTGGCTGCAATAATATACAAATAATGTTTCTTTACGCTGTGTAGAAAATGTCTGACATTTGGTTCGAAAGTCTTTTTTAATATCACCATTACTTCTCATAGACCACAATAGGTTTAAATAAAGAAAATTGAGACGTTTAGATATTTTCCTGAGAATTTAAAACTTGAGATTCTAAAGAGAGCTTGACAATGTCTAAAACTGCACTCTTGTTAAAGACGTCAACCAGGACATTTCATTGCTCAGAATTCTTGATTCCAGAGTTCTCAGTAGATTTAAGTGCGTTTGTGTCAGATTTATATGTCTAAAACTAGAGATCTATCTTTAGAAAGTCATACTATCTTAAAAGTTTGTTTACTGGTATTGATGGTTCTATTAAAGAAACTTTAAGATCCATGGAATCTTTCCATAGCACAAATGTTCTATAAAGTGGAAAAATAGAATAATTATTGGATTTACAGTGGATTCTTTACACTAAGGGGGGGGGGGGTTATTTTAAGACATGTTCAGTGAAAGGTTCTTTATGTAACCCAAAAAGGTCTTCCTACACTCTTAAAAATAAAGTATTTTTATTGCCATCTATGATTCTAAGAAGAACCCTTAACATTCATGGAAACTTTTTATTTCACAAAATGTTCTTTATGTTGGAAAAATATTCTTTAGATTATTAAAATGTTCTTCAAACGGATAAAAAAATAATAATAATCAAATATTTTTGGAGAACCCAAAATGGTTCTTTCTATGTCGTTGCTCTAAAAGCCCCCTTTTGGAACCGTTCTTTTTTAGCTATAAATGTATAAAGATGGATTGGATTAACAATTTGTAAGAATTTAGTAAGAAATGTTGGTTGCACTTTATTTTACAGTACGTTTACTAACATGCACTTATAGTGTACTTACAGTGTATTTTAAAGTTCTGGTAACAAGGTAACTACATGGGGTAGGGTTAGGTTTAGGTTCAGGGTTAGTACCTAGTTATTACATAGTTATTGTAATTACTTTAATAAGTACATAGTACGTACATGAGGAACAGGAGAAACATTTGAGAAAATGGTGATACTTAAGTAAACTGTCTTGGTTTTTGAGCAATAAAATTGTCTGTCATAGAAGCAGAGTATGTTAAAATTACATCACTAAAGACATGGTAAGTAACATCATCATTTGACTATCTTACAGAGAAAAATAAATACATCTTTTTTATACTAAAACTAGATTTTGTGCGTAAACTCTTGATGTCAGCGCTCTCCCTCTCTGCTGGAGCTGTATTAATGCCATCTATCAGCACATGAGCAGAGCATGTAACATGATAAGAGCTGGCAGCGTGATTCATTTGATTCTATTAGCAGAGTGGCAGAGTTACATGGCAGCGTTAAACGGAGCAGATGTTAACAGTGGGAGGTGATGGAACAGCTTATACACACACACACAGATGCTGCAAACT
This sequence comes from Carassius auratus, assembly GCF_003368295.1. Lineage (NCBI taxonomy): Eukaryota > Metazoa > Chordata > Actinopteri > Cypriniformes > Cyprinidae > Carassius > Carassius auratus. The sequence continues at coordinate 14,468,131 of NC_039289.1, forward strand.
GTTGCGTGCACTTGTCAGCAAGTGTAAACGTGTGTGCTTTATGATGCCATTTAAAGGAGAGTGTCTTAACATAGGCCATTTCCCACCGCGCAAGGGAAATTTCTACGCCTCCTTAACTCATGTTTTCTTTGCTTTTCACACACAGGCAAACACGTGTGATTTATCTTCCCGTGAACCGGTGGCATTTATGGGCTAGTTGTGAAATTCTACAACTACAGTATAAACAAGGGAGGAGAAAAGCGCAGGATGGAGAAAAGCGCAGGATGGAGAAATGCACGCAGAGTCCTTCTGAGCACGAGACCTCCCTGCAGTTCTGTCATGAAGTGTGTGTACATGAGTGAATCTTACTCGCAGGAGGTGCTCAAGCCTGACTCCATGCTCAGAGTTAATTGTGTTTTTTTTTTTTTTCTTCTGTATGAAACTTTTAAAAATCCAATTAGGAGCTTGAGTTCATTAGGAAAGACTGTTTTGAGTTTAAGCAACTATATTTTGAATGTGTCTTAAAAACGGGTGAAGCTTTGAAGTCATTTTATTTTATGATAATAATTACAGACTTCATGTGAGCTTAGTGTCTGTAACTAAATACACACCTCCCCAGAGGAGCATTTAGATGATTTTTTTCTCCCTCAAATTCCTTAGGAATAAAATAAAACTAGACCTGAATTTTTTTTAAATAAAAATACAATTCCTCTTGGACATTTCAATTGTTTCTCCAAGAAGGATAACTGTAGACTTTTGCTTTTAAATCTCCTGCTATTTTCCAGTAATATCACATGTATCTCCCTTAGTTTCAAGATATGTCTCTATAATATCTCTCTAAGTATGCTCAGGTTAGAATTTTTTCTTTCTAATTGGTCACTATTTATAACTTATGAGGTTTTATCTTTATCTCATATGTAAAAAAAAATGTTGATGTAACATTCAATTCAGTCTTTATTACAATATCTGGTGTTTTGTTGCAAACTTGATAAATCAAAGCACAGTTGGAGATACTGTTCTAAAATATAGATTGTGCTTTAAATTATTATTATTTTTTTTAAATCCTATGGGTCCTCTATTCCATTTTCAATACAAATATATAAGTAAATTACTTGTAATATATGCAGTTGACTGAAAGTATGAAAATTGCTCAAATGCTGATGTCATCTCATCTAACCACCCCAACAAAAATGAGTTTACAGTGTAATATAGAACCTCCTAATAGCATCTCCCAAAACTGGCCATTGTCTCTTTTTGTCTGTGATCTGGAAAAGGTTGGTGTGAACCACACTGATCTTCCTCTATTCATCCACAAGAGCCTGGTATTTATTTTTTCCTGGATTTCCCTTGGCTTGAGAAAAAGTCCACAAGATAGCTATATTGATCTGAGCACTGGACAGCCATCACACCCAGTCCCCGCTCATCTCAGATGGTGGTCCAGAGCCAGTGTCTGTAAAGATATCTCCACACAACCTGCCAGTGCTGGAACACTATGTGTTTCCTCTACTGGGAACAAGCGGCCCATTCAAACACATCAGCGAGGCCAGAGATTGGCCTAATCACATGCTTCCCAAGTCCATTATGATGTGTGGAAACTCTCCAACTAGCAGTGTCAGTCTGAAGGGATGTAGGAGAATGCAATTTTAGTAAGGTTGTGGTTGGGTTTTAGTGAAGCATTGGTAAATAATATATGTTCCAATTAAAAGTTCCACAAATAACTTTTGATTCACTAGTTCTTCAAAAAAAAAAAAAAAAAAAAAAAAAATGTCTGGTGCATTTATGAATCCGAAAGGCATTACTCTAAATCTGAACAACTCATCATGTGCAGCAAGAGCTTTTTAAATCTTCAGATAACGATATTGGAACTCAAGAACCTTGAGCAACTCAAGAAACCAAGAAGCCAAATGTTTTGTTATTAATATACCATACGCTGAATAGTGAAGAATGAAATATTTACCTTTTTATTTCTGGAATCAAATTCACTGTTTGAGAATCTTTAATAGAAACATTACTGTTCAAAGAAATAAGATGATCAAAGACATAATCAAGGACTAAGAGAAGCCAAGGTGTCCTCGGCCATGATGTTGGATTTGGTGTTTAGGGTATGTTTTCTAAGCCTATATCTTATGACACTCATAAGCAGAAATGTGAGGGACACCTGCCGTCGCCCATGTCACCAAAGTTTAAGAGGTATCATCCTGTGGTGTGTCCAGTATCTCATCTGGATTTGAAACAACTCTTCACACTTAATTACGGAGGATGAGGGAAATGCCCTATTTCTCTTTGTTATAGGCTAAGCTTCCAGTAATCCCAAACAAAAGGTCTGGCTCTGGAAGCTGTAGGATTTGCTGGTGGGATTATAGTCTCATGGATAATGATGTGCAGTCAGCGAAAGCAAAGCTTTATTTGAATTCAAATTGGCCGGTAAACAAAACCCATCGGTATGTCTGCTGTTGGAGTATCTGTCTAGTAAGCACTGTGTCAATGCATCAGCAAACCCATGCAATTTATATGGATCTATTATTGCCGTTACAGTGAGCAAGTGTTCTGTTATCTATCTCTTCATTATATGAGGGTTGCTGGAGCTCTGTTTCCGTACGATTCCTCTGCGCTACAGAGCCCATATCTGGCTTTTGATAGTACCTGTCTCTTGTGCTTGTTTTCAATGCACTTTGATTAATAGACACGTGGTTTCATAGAGACTTTTTAAGAAGCATTTGCCTTTTTTAGCAATTTTTATTTACTTGAAATGTATTTCTTACTGCTACTAAGTCAACAATATTTATTAGTGCTTGACACTAGCAAGCTAGCATTGCTACTAGTATTACTTACATAAAGGGTTAGGGATTCTCAAGAACTCAATATTAAACTTTAAGGAGTAACTTGCCCTTCAATTTGTGTGAAAGGCATAAATGATACCCTGATTTATGTGGCTTATTAAAGAAACATACTTATCTTGATTTTAAACACATCTGGCAGACACTGAAAGAGGACCTGCGATTAAGTGTAGGCTTTTTTGACTTAGAACAGCATGAAATCAACTATAGCAACAATCTAAAACACCCTGAAAATGTCTTAACAATCAACAAGAATTCCCTAAACATAAATGACAACCACAAACTAAGCTTCATTGCAACTAGGATTAATTTAGTCTTAGTCCTGTGTCAAGTGTACTATTATTTTGATAAATTTTATTTGCAGTTATTGTTATCATTTGGGAATTTTTTTTTTTTTTTTTTTACATTTCAAAAGTTGCTCTTTCACCAATAAACACAAATCAATAGAATATCGACTCTTCTCTGAAGTCTGAAATATTTTGGCTCTTTTTTTTTAAACTACATTTTAGTTTCATAATTTATTCTCAGTTGTTGTTTAATTACCTTATTATAGTCTTGTCATCTTCTTGTTTTCATCAGGGGAAAAAACTTTGTTGATGAACTTTTTTTGTCATAGATTTCATTAATGAAATTAACACTTACTGCAACAAGTTCAGTTGGTTTCCATTGTGTTAGTTGTACGTTAGTTGTGTTAGTTGTGTAGACCAATATGTAGCTAATTAGCAACCACCCAGAAATCTCTGAAAATGCCCCAGGAACTATCAAGATCACTCTAGCAACCACATAACAATACCCTGGGTACCATTTACACACATCCTAGCATCATTGCAACAACTTCCATTGGTTTCTGTTGGGGAAGTTTTTCACACATTAATGTGGCTCTTTTGGTGTACACCAATGTGTAACTGACTACAACCCACCCAGAAGACCATGAAAATGCCCAAGCAACCATCTAGATGCCCTTGCAATGGTATAGTAATGCCTTGTCAAGCATCCAGAACATCTTAGCATTATTGTGGTAAGTTCCATGGATAGCAATTGGGACTTGGGACAGTTATTCACACCTTAATGTTTCTCTTTTGATGTAGACCAGTATGAAACCAACTAGCAAACACCCAGTTAATGCCCTAGCAACTATCAAGAGTTGGGTTGTTGATGCCACTCAAAGAAGTCTTTGGTTGTGTATCAGTGGCCTAATCAATACTGGATTGGATTGGTTGGTAGATCCAGGGTATTTTAAGGCACCAGAGTGTGTCAGCTTAGTGCCACTGCACTTTATATTTCCAAGTCAGACACCTTTTAATTTAATTCAACTGGAGCGAGACAACATGGGAGTCAAATATAAGCCACGTGTCTTTTGCACCTTATTTACTGTAGGTGGTGATTTCGAATAATGTCTTTTGTGTTGTTCTGGAGGTTGGGCTCCAACTGTTTTCCCTCTTTCATTTCATGTTCCTGATGATGAGGCAAAGTCATTTAATTCAATATTTTCGCAAGTAGAAAGACCTTGAGGTCCTAAGACACCTCTTCTTTAATAAAGGTGTTATAGATTTTTTTTTTCACTTAGAGCACACACATATAATAAAATTAAGAAGAACTTATAGCTTAAAAGCATTTCTCTGTACTCTAATAGCCTGAACCCATAGCCTGTGATGTAACTCTGAAGATAACTGCGCCTGCATTTCCTCCTGACCGTATATGAATCAGAAGGCTTTCATCACTTGGTCCTAGCTCGTGCCTTTAAAGAAAGGCAGTGTTGGAATGGTTTTGATCCTGTGTTCTGGCTCTGTTAAAATTGTTTTCAGGATGTTTAGTCTAAGTGGCAGGTAGATCAGACACAGGGAAGGGATAATTTTAGGACATGACCTATATTTTCTTTCATATTAATGTTAAAAACAACCCACACAAAACATTTCAAGTGTTTCAACTAACTAATCTGGAAAAGTTTTTATCACCAAGCACACTATGAATGAATGATCACTTTTATGCCTCGATGAACGATACATGGGAATATAACTTGGGTCTTCTCTCGGTTTTCACATTAAGCAATTTACGTAACATGGCCACAACACTGAGCTGATTTAATAACATACATGTTATTATGGCACATTAATAACACATGGGGGGTGTCTCGTCGTCTTGTCCCACTGGAGCTCTGTTCATTCAGCCCTTGAAGAAGTTCACACAGAGGTTCACTCAGGCTGTGACTGACAGGTCTCGAACCCTGGAACGCTTCCTCTTGATTACAGATTCAGCGGGGTCTAAAGTGTCATCCTCCCATTAAGCTGGGGTTGTGTCACCATAATGCACACAAAATAGCAGCCAGAACACACTCTCATGCATATGGAAATGAATGGCCATTCATTCATATATCAGCGATGCAGGCCGACTCCATCAGAAGCACATTAGTATCCGACGCATTGCAACGCAGAAGTGAACCGCAGCCGATCTGACTGCAGTTCTGTCATTTTCACCGATTGTTTTGTCACCGTTTAATGGTTGTTGAAGCATCAGCCCATCATCACTTTGATTGGAGCTGTAAGAGCAGTTATTCTGCAGCAAAACACAACACTAACAGTAAATCTGTTACTCCGGTTAACAATAATAAATTATGTTTTTTATTGTAAGATTTACTTTTTGACAAATCATTAATTAATATTTTTGACTTCACTTTTTGATGGTTATTATTATTATTAGCCTACGTACTACACACAGTGTGTTCTATTTGCCTGCATCTTTGCGAGCTCATTAGTCAGGGTAGTATTTTGATTGAAGTCATTATTGCTTTTCTTTTGTAGCAGCACCGTTGAGATTAACACTGAACCGTGCTGTATGAGTAGACAAAGCCTTCACAGTCAGTGCAGTGGATTACTGTCAGTACGAAGGTATAGGGAGGACGTGGTGGCCCATAATTCCCATAGAAAGGTAGACAAACACACAACTTTTCCCTCTAAGGCCTTTTGTCTCCCCCTGCTCCTATCACCCCCAGTGCCCTGTCAGAACCCATAAGAGCGCTGACCCAACCAGAGCCAAAGCCTGAAACCCACACCGAATAAGACCGGGTCCTAGCTTCAAAGCATCTTATTCAACTCAAGCTTCTGTTGTTAGATATTTTAGAGCTTATTAATTAGACAGATCAGTTGAAAATTTAGCTATGCATTTAAATACATGCAAACTGTACTGACAAACAGGAGGAAATGTGTGATCACAGTAATGAAACTTGTCACTATGTACAAATCAAATCAAACTGATTTTCTACTAGTATTAATTCTACTAGGATTAAATATATACACAAAATGTACGAATTTAAGGAGCCATGCAATGACATGCAAGAAAATAATAAAAATAAATTGTGCACACGATTTATAAATAAAGAGAACTTATTAGTAAATCGTGTGCATGATATAGCAAATTGAGAGCAATAAATAGTAATCGTGTGCACCTTTTAGTACATCGAGGGAACGAATAAGTAAAACGTGCATTTATTTTTATTTTTTTCATGCACGTCATGTGCAGAGCTCCTGACAAACTGGTGAATGTCATTGTTTTACAACTGGCATTGCTTTTTTATTTTATTTGTATTCATTTTGTGTATGTGATTATATCATGACATAACTTTTATTATTATTATTATTATTATTATTATTACTACTACTATACCTTTATTTAAATTTATATTATATAGTGGTTTCTTTTTGCTGTTGTTGTTCACATTATTCTGATAAATGTATGGAAGCACTGAATGCTCCCCGGCTGTACATGCCATGGCAGTGTATTTTCTGAAGTAAAATCTTTATCAAATAGCCATTCTTTTCGTTTGAAAAAGCCAGCCCATTACCTCGCGAATGCTTTTGTTGGCCTTTTACAAGAGCGAACAAAAACTGTTATTCAGGAGAAGGCTTTAGATTTTTATTGTTGGTGGAGCTCACAGTGTTATTGTAATAAAAAGAGCCATCTGTGTCAGAGACAATGGCTTCAAATTATCTCTGAATACCCAGTGAAAAAAATATAAAGCTTCCTCCTTTCTCATTATGTTTGGTGGGGGGTTTTGTAGACTTGCTATAAGTGACTTTTGTTGTTCTTGATGCATTCTTCTTTTTCAATCGGCCCCTTTTCAGATGGTTTGTAACTGTAGATGAGCTGAGGCGGGCGAACACAGCCGCGCAGCGAGCACTCTTGAGCGGGCACACGGAGCGAGTGGACGCTGCTGGATCATGAGAGCGGACGCCGGAGGAAAGCGCGGCCGGAAAGAGCGCCTGCTCGCCGGGCGCGCATGTGAGGATCCGCCCTAGAGGCAGACGGAACTCTGGATGTGTCAGTCAAACTGAGTGTAAGTAACTCTGGTTTGATGCTCGGCTTCTGCGCGCGTCTGTCTGCTGGGACAGGATATTAATTAGAGATTTAAAGAGCGTGTTACACGTTTGTTATTTTAAAATATTAATATGTGTTTTTTAGGAGGCGGCATTTTTTTCCAAGCTATTTTGTTCGTTTTATATATATACGTGTACAGTAGATTTCTACTTGTTGACATTTCATGGCTGTCTGGAAAACTTTATGGGAGAGGTGGGGGGCTGACAAACATTTGTTTTACAAGTGTTTTTAATTGTTTTAATATTTAAAATGTATGTTAAATTAAAGTACAATTAACACATCAAAATTAGTTTGTAATCTTCAAAATTTCGTCTTTTTTTTTTTAAGAAAACTATCAAAATAATTCTAAAGATGACTGTGATAATCTGTCATGTCAGAATGAAACATTTAATCTCAAACTTTCTATCTGAAGATGTATTGCAAATTTTCAACTTTTGTTTTAATGCTTCCGTTTGTTAGTTTTGGTCGCTGATGTTTCTGAACTATTTTAAGCACCTATAGCTATAAATTGGATACCGTTATCATATTTATAGATGTATAAAGCAGAGTTATTTGTCATATTTTGATCTGTAGTCAGCACGGCCCCTAGTGGACAAAACTCTCTCTCTCGCTCTCTCTCTCTCTCTCTCTCTCTCTCACACACACACACACACACACTCTCTCTCTCTCTCTCTCTCTCTCTCTCTCTCTCTCTCTTTCTCTCTCTCTCCCTCTCTCTCTTCCCTCTCTTATGCCAATTTCTATCTCATAATTTGAGTACTTAATTCTTGAATAATTCTAACTCTCACTCTCAAAGAATGTTTTCTGTAATTGTTGAATTCGTTTCTGTGTACATAGGCCCATATTTGTTAGCATACACTGGATTAGTTGTGAGATATTGAGCGCAAACATTAAAAAAAATAAACAAAATAAATAAAAAAATCGACGAAAGTGTAGTTAGTCCTGGTAGTTATTTCCATTTATTTATTTATTTATTTATTTATTTATTTATTTGTTTGTTTTTACGGTTTCAAACAGCTTAATGGTTCTCGTAGGAAATGTTACGTTTGTTTGATTGATTTACTTGTGTTTTCTATTTATCTCTTTTTTTTAGTTTCTTTGTGTTTATTCATTTTCATCTGTCAGGCAATTCTTTATTTCTAAAACATCAGTCTTCAGGACCATGGGATATCATTAAAATGTATTCATTCGCTTAATAATAAGAAACTTTTTTTTTTTTTTTTTTTTTTTTTTTTTTTACAAGCTGCTAACTATTATTTAGAACTGCGACAATTGCCAATTTAGCCGAAGCAGGATCCTCTCTGGGACGTTAGAGATTCCCTGCTGTTCTACACATTTCCATAAGCAGATTAAAGCAGTCAAATGCAGATCGAGAGAGCAGTTTAGAGCTGCATTAGAATAGCGCGTGCTGCACTGCCCTCGTGCTCAAATCCGCGGATTTGTTAGGCGCTTAATAGAAGTTTAAAGTGACATCACGACTATTTGTTTATTTATTCAGGTATCCATCCTTCAAAAATAAATCTAAAACATTTTCAAATATGCAGTGGGCTATAGCTTTATTTTTTATTTGTGTTTGCTCTTTAGAATTGATTTTGTATATGGTAACAATGTATTACACATTATGGCCTTTGATTTATAAATAACACAAATGGATAAATCAATCGAGTTGGGAAATATTTTAAAGGGCCAGTCGTTGAGTTTTTCTTCTATTGTTATCACCACAAGAGGACGCTCTTGAAACATTAAAAGATCTGCTTTCGTGCATAGTCGAAATTTTTTTATTTTTTTCTTCTTCTTCTTCTTCTTCCTGACATTAAGCCTGTTTGTATGTTAGTTCCACTTCTGTCGCCTTGTCGTTTAATGTCTACTTCTGCAGAAGAATGATCAACTTTAAATCGTAACTCTTGGAGAACAGATCTTCTTACCAAAAATGACACCGCGTGTTTTAGTAATTATAAAACAGCGCAATGGTTGTTTTTGACAATTGGATTTGATCAGATTGCATTATTATAAAGCTGTTTTTCTGAAGGAGGCTGTGCGGAATAAACCGTCTTTCCTGTCAGTCTTCATGGAGGAAATCCTCAGATCTCAGATGGGCAGTGTAGTCAGCTTCTGTGGTGCTTTTGTTCAGAGTGAAGTAATGACAAGAACCGAGACAAAACTACCTATTTGTGATGATTGACGGGGCTCTGTTTTCTAATTCACATTCAGCTTGAGCCGTTGAAGTGTAGTGTGTATGAATACAGAAATCCTACCACACATTCTGCTTATTGTTTCCAGAAATAATAATAAATAATATAACACTTTATGTATATATATATATATATATATATATATATATATATATATATATATATATATATATATATATATATATATATATATATATATATATATAATAGCACACGAGCAGTGATTGTTTATTCCATATGTTAACAGTTGCTAATAATACAAATAACAACCGAGAGTAATCACAAAATTAATAATGACTTTAATAAGTAAAATAAATATTGTATATTTGTGTTTAACACACTTCCGCATGCCTAAAGGTTTTATCCAAGAGCAATATTCAAACAGAAACTTACAGGCTAATACTATGAAAATGTTTCTAAAAAAATCGTTTTTAATTTTATTTTTCAATGTCAAATGTTTCAGTGTTCAACAGTCCATTTAAACTTGCAAATTAGACGTTAACATATACATGTAGCTACTAAAAAATAATAAATAAATAAATACAATTCCGGACGCTTTGTACAGCAAAAGCAGAACTGTATGTTTTGGTTTAGGATCTCAAAATCACATGTCCTTGTAATATAGTATGGTTAGAGAGTTATTTGTGTGAAATACTCTCACTTTAGTAAGTTATTGCTCTGATAACACACACACACACACACACACACTCGCAGTGTTCATTGGTGGAGAAGTGCTGCCTGTGCCTCAGCGCTACACTGCTGACCGCCCGTAACCCCGCCCCTTTATGCAAATCCTAGAGACACACAGGCTTGGCTGAGAGAGCAGACGCGCTCTGATTGGTCAGCGACAAACCCATTTATATTCGCTGACAGTCGCTCTATGAATGGTTGTCTATTAACTTGTTCAAAAAGTATCAGGAGTTGACAAGGGCTCAGGCGAGGAGGGAAAGCGAGTTTGTGTTGATTCTTCAAGACTAAAAAAATAAGTTTGTGGGCTCAACAGGACCCGAGAGCGCGTACCTCCTCAGCAAAGTTCCCACAACTGCTAAGGTAACTTCAGCAGCCTGCACTTTGGACTTCTTTGCGTGTTTTTTGTTTTGTTTTTGTTTTTACTTCTGGTGGGGAAGACTTTCACGAAATCGTTTTAAATGTATAACATGATGGAGACCGAGCTGAAACCCCCGGTGTCTCAGCCGAACACGGGGGGCACGGGGAACACCAACTCTTCAGGAAACAACCAGAAAAACAGCCCGGACCGGGTCAAGAGACCCATGAACGCCTTCATGGTGTGGTCGCGGGGCCAGAGGAGGAAAATGGCACAGGAGAACCCCAAAATGCACAATTCGGAAATAAGCAAGCGCCTTGGGGCCGAGTGGAAACTTCTGTCCGAGAGCGAGAAGCGGCCGTTCATCGACGAAGCCAAGCGCCTTCGGGCTCTCCACATGAAGGAACACCCGGATTACAAATACAGACCCCGGAGGAAAACCAAGACCCTCATGAAGAAGGACAAGTACACCCTGCCGGGCGGGCTTCTGGCGCCGGGCGGCAACGGCATGGGCGCCGGTGTGGGTGTAGGGGCCGGTTTGGGCTCTGGGGTCAACCAGAGGATGGACAGTTATGCCCACATGAACGGCTGGGCCAACGGAGGCTACGGCATGATGCAGGAGCAGTTGGGTTACCCGCAGCACCCGGGACTGAACACGCACAACACGGCGCAGATGCAGCCCATGCACCGCTACGACATGAGCGCGCTCCAGTACAACTCCATGAGCAACTCGCAGACCTACATGAACGGATCGCCCACCTACAGCATGTCCTATTCGCAGCAAAGCACGCCGGGAATGACGCTGGGCTCCATGGGCTCGGTGGTCAAGTCCGAGTCCAGCTCGAGTCCGCCGGTGGTCACGTCGTCCTCTCACGGCCGGGCCGGACAGTGTCAAACAGGGGACCTGCGGGACATGATCAGTATGTACCTGCCTGGCGCGGAGGTGCAGGACCAGAGCGCGCAGAGCAGACTGCACATGTCCCAACACTACCAGAGCGCGCCTGTGCCCGGCACGACGATCAACGGCACCATGCCCTTATCACACATGTAAATGACTTTTCTACAATTTGGACTATTTTTGTACAGGACACTTTGGGGAGGGAAAAGTTGTATAGCTCTCAAGGAAAGAACACAAACGTTTGCTTTCTATTTAAAATGGAACGGTAGGAACTCCACACAGTTTTTCGTTCTGTCGTTCTTTTTTATTTTCTGGTTCTGTTCTGTTCTCTCTTTTTTTATTGCAGAAGGTGTATGAGATTTGGAAAACTTAAGCGATTGAGAGTGAATCAAATGTTTTATTATTGCAATTGACTTGTGTACAGTATTTATCAAAGACACATAATAACAACCAGATTTAATGTTTGTCAACAGCAGGAAGTTACGTTTTTTATAAAAGGCAAACAAGATGGCAAAACTGATTTACTTCAGTATATGCTTCAAAATTCTGCGAACGCTGGAAGAACGGGATAAAAAGAGTTTCTCGATGAAGTACATAGTAATAAACCGTTATTATTATTATTATTATTATGAGTTCTAAATGACAGAACAAACAGTGGCACTCTCGCAGGTTCGACCTTTTATTTGATTTGATTTGATCATTTTCGTTCTCCCATTCTTCATCTATTAGGCATATGAAGTTTGTGTTCTTTATTTTCTCATGGTTTATAAATTTTCTGTACATTTTCTGTGATATTTTAAGTTTTTATTTGAAAAACTTTCATTTTTCGTAGTTGTTAAATGTGGCCAACACTCCATGTATATATTTTATCTAATAACATCATTATAACAGTTACAATCTGAGTTTTTTTTTTTTTTTTTTTTTTTTTTTCAATATGCAGTTTGAAATGAATAAATTTTTGAGATTTGGATATTTGAAATGGTTTCTGGTTTTGATTTGATTTGGATATTTAGGCTTTCTTGTCTAACTATCCTATTTATAGATTCCAAATTAATTGTCACTTATACTTAAGTATGCATTCAAAATCTCTAACTCAAAGCACAGATGTGACATAAAGAGTGCATTATTGCATGAATTGGTCTGAATAAGATGACACACAGACACAAGGGTCTTCTCTTCTAAAGTAAGTATAATTCAATCGCATGTGCAGAATTGTGAAGGTGTGCTTATTGGTGTTTGCTTCAAACAAATGACATGTTAGATGTTACTTAAATTTAGTAAGCACTAAGTTAACACCGTTTCTATTTTTTAGTGGAAACGAAGACTGTGAGCGACAACCACAGCGTGTAAGTTTCTTGCCTGTAAATCTCTGCTCTGCTTGGGGAGATAAAAACGACCCAAATGAAATGAAGACGCACGTCAAAGGTAGTCACTTGCTTCAACTTTATTTCTTATTAGCTGTTTTTATATGAGTGCATGCATTTATAATGCACATTCACTTATTTATTTAGTTTGCTTGTGCGTGCAAGTTTTAAATGTCAGTTGTTTTGAAGATTCATTATTTAAAAATATATATTTATTTAGAGTTCTTTAAATTATCTGTAATTTTATATAATCTTATATTTTATTATAAAATAATAAATAACACTAACCTCGTTATATTTTAACCTGTAAAATATATATTATATTATAGCCTATATTTCTATAATATTGCATAATATATATATATATTATATATATATATATATATATATATATATATATATATATATATATATATATATATATATATATATATATATATATATATATTCTTAAACATTAACAAACATTAAATGCATATTGATTTTAATAATAATAATAATAATAATAATAATAATGTACCGTTAATGCAATGTAATGTCACTCGCTAAAAAATAAATAAATAAATAATAATAATCACATTTGGAGTTCTGCAGAATGAAAAACAAATAACAGTAAACTATTAAGCGTTGCTCCAATCACTTATGCCCTTCCCAGGCTTTGCCTTTACATGAAGATGAACGCATTAAAGCACTGGTGTAGTGTTGGACACAGTTAGAGAACATGCTGCTGGGGTTTGTCCAGTGTCGCTTACTTGAAATCAAGCTGAAGATAAGATGATGAAGGTGAACTGTGGATGCATGGGGTTTAAAGTCTGAAGTGTGTTGGGATGTTCTGCTGCTCTGTGCTGGTAGATTAGTGCTGGTTCTTGCCAAGGAGCTGAGGCATCTATTACAGCGGGTCTCGGGGGAGAAGGGCTCACATTAAGCGCTAAATGAATATTTGACGAGGGCTCATTCCGACAAACGTGTCCCTGCCGGACTCTCGACGGGTCAGGGAGCACTGCTTCAATCCAGTGTTGATACACGCGGAGGAATGGGGTGTGATGGCTGGATCTGTGTGATAAACTGGGGGTTTGAGTCTGGATGTGAGTGGACTGAGGCTGTAGCTACTAATAATTCAGGATCTAAAGAAATGTTTGCTGAAATGTTCACTGTGTTCATGTTTAACGATCTTTACACCTGTAGCTACAAAAAAAAAAAAAAAAAAAAAAAAGTATATTTTAATATTAACAAACCACAGTCTGCCGCTGTTTAGTCATTTTATTTAGAGTGATAGCTTAAAGATACTGCTTTACAAAAAGTTTCACCATGGACTTTTAATGCTATGTAGGTCTATTTAAAAACACAGTTTTGTAAAATAACATTTGCGCGATCAGAAAAAAAACACACACAATGTGTTTAATGTTAAGCGGTGTTTGGGATTATTTTAAAATAATTAATAATATGGCACGAACTAATAATGACATCACTGGTTTGATCTGGTTTAAAGCGTGTGCTTTAGCTGTCATGTGTGATATATAGGCCTATTGCTTGGTTATTATACGGACCATTTTTTTTGTTGTTGTTGTTGTTAGAAAGTCGTGTGTTTTTGTTGTTGAATTGTATTTTATTGTAATATATGGGATGGCCCGACTCGCTGAATCTGCTGTTGTAAAGCACAGATATCTGTGGAGCAACAGTTGGTAAACCCTCTTTTCAACAGAAAGCTGCTAAAATTAGATCTATGACTGAAATCTGAACATTTCATCATTTCATCCCTGATGACAGTAACATGGGCCATTTCTCTAAATACTCACGGAGTGCTTCTTTCATTTAGGCCTCAAAGAGCGCCAAAGCTCATTCTTCAATATGTAATTTATAATCATCTGGTTTGGGAAAGCAAGCCTCGACAATGGCAATTTCATTATAATATGAGCAAATATAAATTGAAATGAGGATTACAGATATGTGACTGTTTGAAACAACCAAAGAATAAACCTCAAACACAACAATTACAACTACTACTAACAAATAAGTATACATATAATTATTAAAAAAAATAAAAATAAATGTGGTTATACTATTGATTTGCTGTTGTTGTTGTTATTAGTAAAATATATCATAATTATTGATTTTATTAAAATGTAATCATCACTTAATGTTCACGATATTATTATTAGGCATATAATTATCATATTAGCAATAGCAAATACTTATAAGCGTTACTAATTAATAGCGTCAGATTATTTTAATTTTACACGGAACATATATCACACACATGAAGTACTTAAACGGTAAACATCCACGCATAGCATGTGACTCCGTTTGTAATTTGCTGTTTGCTGGCTCTGGGAGTAAATGGGTGGAGAAAGGCGCAAACTATTTGGAGAAAGTAATAAGTTGTTTCTCGTGGCGGTTTTTTCGGGAGGGGGTCAGTGATGAGGGGGGACCGAGCATTGTGAGAGGGGCTGAATTGAGAACTGTCAGAGATGTCTCTCATTGGGTGAATGATCCAGTGCAGGTGCAGGGAAATAGGGGGATGGGGGTCTCAATAAGACCACACACTGTCAGCCAGCAGCACATCAGTCTCGCGCCTCGGCCAGTCCGAACCGAGCCTGACAAAACACCGCCGGGTTTTTCTTTTTTTTCTTCTTCTTCTTCTTATTTACTTCGTTTTTTTTTTTTTAGATGAATGTTCTTTATTTTCTGGAAGCCAAAAAGTGCGTCTAAATGAAGCGTTAAAGCAGATGTTTTCATCTGACGTCATGGCTCGTTCGTGTTGATTTAATTGATTAGGTTGAATCGAGGCATTTTAACAACGCTAGATATAACGCAGCTATATTTGTGCGCGTGTGCGCGCGTCTACATTTTTCTATTGTCTGGTAGTCGTTTTGAAAACGAAGGGATTAAAATAAAACTCTTATTTCAGATCAATATACAGCCTGTCATAATTCTAACCAAGATCCCGTTGAAGAATTTGGCACTCGACTCCAGTTCAGCCAGATTCTGACATCTGCTTCTTGTCATCATATTCACGCATGCCAGTGCTTTTTTTCTCTCTTCTTCTTCTTGTCAGTCTTTGTTGTGCAAAGTTACTTTTTAGTAAGATCTTTCTTGTTGTAAATGTAAGATTGCTTTCTCTCAGTAATATCCATTAAACTCTTCTTTATCCCATAACATACTGTACAAAGATACTAGTGAAGGGCACACACCTTTTTATTGTTTGCATGCAATTATATGTTCATGTATTTGTTTGTATTGTCTGGTGCTTATTTACACATCAGCTGCTTTGCTTTGCTACGTTTATCAAACCTGAACGAAAAAAAAACACCGACTTTGATGGTGTCTGTTTTGTTATAAATTTGAGATAGCACACGCGATTAATGGCAGTATAGCCGTGGAGAATTTCATCTTTATTTTCTCGAAATATCTTTATTGATAACTCTGGATTGGATCCGACAGACATATGCAGAACAATGCAAGCCAGATATTTAGAGTAAAAACATACAGTTTGTATTATGATCAGTGTTCAGTTGTTCTGAGTTGACATGATTTTGCTCACTTGTGGATTTCAAATTAAATTCTACAAATATTCAAATTCAGCAATTCTGATCTGTTATAATTAAACAGTTTGCGCGCGCTTTTTTCTTATATTTTCTTTTCTTTTCTTTTCTAATTGTTCATAACGAATCGGACAATACAGATCAATCTATGCAAGAAGCTCACATCTGTCAGTCTGCAACAAATGGCACCCGTCCATCATGTGTGTCTGTCCTGTATCATTATGCGGAGCAACAAGGTTGACCATATGCAAAGCTGAGGTGCAAGTATTTCGTTCCACACGAGGAACAGTCAGAGCAATGCGGATCCAGAGGGCTTTTAACGCCCCACTGAGTCTCAGACTGCGCTCTGTTGAAGATGGGAGGAGAGTGTTTGTTCAAAATAGATTTCAATAAAATACTCATTATCTACCATGCGCGCCTTATTAAAATCGCATAGACTTCTAAATATAGCTTTCTAAAAATTCTAAATAGCGCTTTTCGTTCGATCGGATTTGAAATATTTAGAGCTGTTTTTTTTTTAATTATTATTCGGAGCGTCAAAAAAAAAAAAAAAAACTATAAACATGCAACACATTTAATTTAAACAGGTACTTTACTTTTGGTTAAATATTTTGGAAATTAAAAAAAAAAAATCGAAGTTTTGCGAAAACAAAGATTGACTTTAAACTCTGGAACGCCTGGTGTTTTTAATGTAAACGCAATGCGGATCGCGCTGCGACTTAAAGCGACGCAAGGGAGTGTAAAATGTGTAAAGAGTGTAAAATAAACTCTCAAGTTTTTATTCAGTCCTCATAAAACACATTAACATATTCAAAACCTATTCGTTGTGTTTCCCTTTTCCTAGGAAATGCCATCAGGTAAATATATGTGATGCAATTTTTGCATGATGATCTTCAGCATGTGAATTTTTTTTTTTTTTGGTTTCCCAGCATTAGGTTTGGGGGCTGCTAGGAGACTGAACCTCACAAACAGCAGGGCATTGTTCTCTTCATTCCGACAATTTCAAGCTTCACTTATACATATAGCATAGGCCTTTATGTTGATTAATGACACTGAAAGCAACTGGGCCATACTTAAAAACAACTCATATTCGTCGCCAGTCACACTGTTTAAATCTGGTATTTGTTGACCAAGACTTGATTCTGACAGAATTTCTAAGAAGCTGAAGATAATGAGGATCTAATGTGGACTGATGAAATGAATTAATGGATTGGGCAAGGGAAATAAATGATTTGGGAATATTCCCAGGGCTCATTTCTCTTCTCAGTTTTGGATCAACCAGACGTATGTGTGCTTTCAGAAGAAAGGGTTTGTCTGGAAGTTGAATGGCCCCTCAACCGGCCCATTATGTTTCTCTAGTCACCCCCGTGTCATCTGAATGGAACGCGTGGGCTTGTTGACAACTAATTTTCTCAAAATCTCTGTGGCTCTTCCTGCCCTAAAGGTATCTACATGCTTTGGACTCCCCAAGACTTTCACTTTTATTTCGAGCCGTTGAATCGAACAGGGGTGCGTTTCCCAAAAGCATAGTTGCTAATCTGTTAGCAACTTGGTTGGCAATGAGAAATTGTATTGCAACCAATAAAGTTGCTTGCTTAGTTAGTTAGCAACTATGCTTTTGGGAAATGCACCCCGGGCTGGATATTTTCTATTCGAATTCGTAATTAGGCCATTATCAAGAACACTTGGCAAAGGATGCCATTGTTTAAACGTAAAAAAAGAAAAGAAAAGGAAAAAAAGAACGGATTTTAAACTTTATATTTTAATGCTGATTAAAGTAGCAGTAGTAGTAGTTTGATAGCGATTACACCGTTTACTTTTAAATCAAATTATCATTAAGAAGAAACTGAAAAAAAATACGTTTTGCTATAATAGTATTCTTAATTTTTCGTTTTAATTGGTTGTTAGTTTTAATATGCATGACTTTACAACGAGCCACAGTCCTCAAATGTGTCTATGATGCCAATACAGACCTAAAAAATAATAATAATAATGATAATAATCGAGCTTCGCATTTAGGTCACCACATGCCTGTCTTGCACTCATGAGTCTAATTAATTCTCAAGTGTAGTTAGTGGGTCTAAATCTTTGAATGGCCCCTATGCTTTCGTCAGAGACCCTGCAGGAACATAAAGGGCTTTTTTCTTTCTTTTTCTTACATTCAGACTCAAAGAGCTACTCGAGCGTTCCTTGGAAGTGACGGAATGTAGCCTAATGCTTTAAACCGGACACACGTTTTTAGCAAACTAAAGGACTGCGACCATAGGACACTTCCAGATTATGCTGATTATTATTATTATTATTTACATTCATTTCAAACTCCTTAAAACGAATACTCGTGATCAGAGCTGCCAGAAACACAGATATGAAATGTAATTTGTATATTGGTCAGGTTGTCCGAGATTTTAAAAAGGAGAAATCTTGCTTGCATTGATGAAAAAGGTTTAAACGAAACACATTTGATTTGAATGACAACCGTCAATCAAAAGGTAGCTAAACTTTCTTTGCACTTTGAATAGCCTAAATAATACACGGCCAGAGAATTATTTTCAAATGATATTTAAAAATACACTTGCAAGATAATTTTTGAAAAACACATTATAATTGTTCAATATCAAGTAATGCGTTTGTTTTACTCTGATAGCGATAATAAAATTGTTGCCTGTATGTTGGTTATGTCACATTAAATTAATAAAATATCTTAAAATCAATATATCTTGACTGTTTTTTTTTTATTTTATTTTTATTTTATATAATAAGTTACTTTGCGTGCTCTCTCTCTCTCTCTCTCTCTCTCTCTCTCTCTCTCTCTCTCTCTCTCGGGATATATCAAGATTTTGAGAAGAAGCTTGGCAATTAGAAATAAGTCTATAATATGGTTAGTCAATAGAGAACACGTGTATTTATTGTCATGTTTATTATTATTATTTTTTATTATTATATAATGCATTGTTGAAGAACTTGCAGACAAGAAAAAAGTCATGTCGTAACTATATTTAATGTTTCTAAAATATAAAATCAAACCTTTGGAAACGGTTCTGACCAGTGGCCTACTGAACGTGTCTTGACTTTCAACATTTAAAATTCCACACAGTGGATTTCATCTAAAAATCCAACCAATCAGGTGGCGTGATGTAAAAAAGCGGGTGTTGTTGCTCATATGGGGTGATAGGGGAGCTGCTGAAGTGTGTGCTGCTCGGTCAGGCCGTTTGATTGTAAATGAGAGAGTTCACACGCCGATCGAGTGACTAGGGAGAACAGGCAAAGCATTTGAGTCAGGTGCCTATCTATCTCGCTATCTCGGAGATCAGAGCTCAGTCAGATGACATCTCCCTCTGAAAAGCCAGTCTAGTCTCAGGATGAGATTTCACTGTCTCTTAAAACACGCAACAGTTGGTGGCCAGTTCTGGCATTATCCGGGTTCCCCTGGCGATTGGATCCAATCAAAGCCTGGATTATCACTTTATTTGCGATTGATTTATTGGTGGTAGCGCTTTGCATGTTATACTCAATTAATGTACTATGTATAATTAATTACTTTATCAATAAGTATAACAATGTGTAATAACAAGAAATAATTACATGACAAGTTGCTTGCTTATTAGTATAATTTAGCCTAATACGCACTATTTATATCTATAATTACACCAGTATGAACATTGTAAGTTAACACTTAGTAAAAAGTGAAGAACTGAATTTGTTACCATAAAAATATACTTCTACTTGATTTAACCCATGAAATTTCGATTTTTTGGTATACATTAATGTATTTAAGTTGATTTATTGATATTGAATCATATTTTTGACTTGCATAAAATCGGTTAACTTAGATGTTACTATTTTTCTTTCTTAGTGAAACTAGTTTTCTGTTTAGAATTTATTTAAAGCCTTTATTATAGAGGCATTTTTAATGTACATTGCAATATATTACAACTTCTCATACTTAATTGTAACCAAATAATATTTGAAGGTTAGTTTTTCATTTGTTGTAATGCATTACACTTTCTAAAGGTGTAACAATTTATAGGTAAGTGTTATGATTTACCATAACTGTGGTTATAATTATTCATTAGGTCATACAATGCATTATAAGGTAGTATTGATTTATGTGTCAGAGTCAGTCATGTTCTGTTGCTTTCTTAATGGAAACTGAACATGAGAAGACACAAATTAGCAGCTTTTGAAATTGCACCTGCCAACACATTATGAAGTTCATAACTTAAAGCTTCAGGTGTAATAACAGCTTGTGCTGTACACTTTTACTATATCATATAGAGATAATGACTCCACATTTGTGAAATGACATGTCAGCTGTAAAATGCAAGATCAATAATTGTGTATTTTGAGTCGTTTCCTCTTAACATGAAATCAGTGTAACTGTAGATTAGATTAATTCATGGTCCATTTCATGAGACCCATGTTCATCTTAAGAGGCGAGACATTAATGAAGGCTTTGTTGCAGGGTTAATGAATGCCCATGCATGGGTTAGATTGCATGAAACAGGAAATGTACAAATGCTTTTCTTAATCTCACGTCTCAGTTCTCAATAAAAGGGCATGACCGAATAAAAGTTCTCAAGCTGGGAAAAGAGACCAGGGTTGAAATAAAGCTCACTGCGACAGCTGAAATATGATCTGATCATCTGAATAGTCCCAATATTTGGTGAATGTTTCATCAAGTTTGGAATAGCCAAACATGGAGAGGTTTGGAAAAACCTGATTTGTGTTGTTTAATAATTCGTTTCTCATTAATACAGTGTTTTTAATCATTGTTGTTTTTAGTCTCTTTTTCTGTACTTTTGTATCATGGCTTGGCAGATTATAGTAAAGTTTGCGCCCCTTTTCAGCATAAGCAGGATCAGCTCACCGTGGAAACTGCCAGAACAATTCAGTTGAAGTTTGAAGAGGTCAGCTTGCAGGGTCAACAACCCCAGCCTCTGCCTGTGCCAGCTTCTGTTGAGCCTGGGACGTTTTGGGGGAGCGCTAGCTCAACCTAACCCTGGGTGGTAGGCAATTCTAAGACTGATATACATTTTTTGAGTCAGTTTGCAGCCTTGGCTCTCCAGGTGGCCTGTGAAATCGATTTTAACCCCGTGACCCTGTCTTGGAGAAGCACGGTTGACATCCTGGATGAGAATTTAGTTGGGCCTGACAGATTTGAGGCTCTGAGAGTAAAGAGAGAAGAGGCGGCTGGAGAGAGCATCTCTTCAGCGATGGGCTGCGCTTTAGAAGTGGTCATTAAACCCTTATTAAACGCTGGAATGGTTCGGAGAAGAGCTGCTGAACATGTCTGCGGCCACACAAACTTCACTGACTCGGGAACAATGTCAGGAAACTTCAGTGTCTGGGTCTGAATAGCTCAACAACTACAACATATTTCATCTGTTACTTTGGGGTCTCTGTTTAGTCGTTGTTGTGAGAGGTGGTGAAACTGGTTTTACACCAATTAAAAATGCAGTACTTAAAGGAATAATCTGGGGTTCAATACAAGTTAAATGGCAGATTAAAAAATAAGTAAATCTGGGTAGAGTGAGACACTTACAATCAAAGTCAAGGGGCCAGTTTGTTAATGTTAAAATACTCACTGTTTCAATAGTATAAGCACAAGACATAAACAATATATGTGTTCACACAACCCGATCAATTCGTACATTTTTCATACAATTCAGAGGTGGCTTATTCGTACGAATTCGTACGACCACACTCTTACAAATTCATACGATTGTTGCCAAATCGTATGTATTTTATTATTTGGACAATTTTTATGAATTTGTATGATTGACCTACACCTAATCCCGCCCCTAAACCTAACTGTCACTGGGGTCGTTAAAATCGTACGAGTGAGGTCGTACAAACTCGTATGAATAAGCCACCTCGTTAAATACGTACGAATTGGTCGTGAGATAGCGTTGGTTCACATGATTTTAGGGTGAAAAACTGCTTACTTACCTTTTATGTGTGACTTTATATCCAGTTTTACAACTTTGTTACCATTACAGCGCAACGCTGTATAAAACGACTGTAAAAAAAAGAATCAAGAATGACTGCATAAGAGAAAAATGTATAAAAAGGTTTTCACATTTCAGCTTTTAAATCATTGAATATTTTGAACTTTCCTTGTTACTGCTTCACAATGTGTGTTAACATCATTTTAATGTGAAAAAACCCACTTACTATTCCTTTATTTGTAACGTTATACATCCAGTTTAAAAACTTTACTGCCATGACAATGCAATGTCTAAAACTTTAAAAAGTATGTGAATGACTTGGAGAGGTTTGGAAAAACATGATGAGAGCGATTTTAACAGTAGAGTGATTGCAATGTTTATGTTTTAGCACAGCGTAGTGTAACGCAATTTAACATGATGTTTGACCACTTTCGGTGGTTTTATGAAATGTGTAGAGTTTTTCCAATAGACCGTAGTCAGGATTTGATGCCATATTAAGTTTAAGGCAGATTAAAACTCGGCTGTGAGGGATAAACTTAGGGTATGTTTACTGGACAATGATGTAAAGTTTTCCTTACAGATGAAAATGTTATCAAAGCGATCACCATTAAATAACTAAGAATGCTGCATTACTCATGCCAGACAGTAGGTGGCGATGACACTTTGTAAAAAAACTCTAATAATACATAACACGCATGCAAATGGCGTCCCTGTTTTCACAAATTAATGTTTTGTTGTGAGCTGATAATGCTATGGCTTTCATAAACTTGCACTTTGTAACATGTTTTCAAAAGTTTGAGTTTTCAGGCCCCCAAAAAGCCATTGTCATGTAAATGAACGGCCAAAACAGATAAAAAGTCAATTTTTTGTTTTTTTGAAAATGGTCTTGTAAATGCCCCTTTACAATCTTTACAAAGGAATGAACTGTATAAAGATCCTAGATCCTGTCAATTTTACAACTCGCAACTTTCAAAACTAATTTGAGTTTTTATCATACTGAAGGTTTTTCACGTTTCGTCAGCTGAACAATCGATACATTATTAAACAGCCGTACTTCAAGCGCTCACAGCCTCGTTCTCATTCCCGCCAAAAATTAATAATGGCTGCCCTGACTAGCATCTATTATTATGTAAGAAGGTTCAAAACATCAGAGTTTGTAAAGTGACGACATACCATTGCGAAACATACCGAAACACAACGCAGCTCAACATAACATAACTAATATGATCTCACATTGAGATGGAGGACCCACGTCTACTCACTTTCAATAAGGCCAAACTACATGTGGCCTTGGCAGTCCGAGTCAACCTGTTGGGTGATTTGAAACGATTTGGGCCGGTCACAGGGGAGACGGTGTGATCAAAGGACTGACTCACCACGCAGATCAGAGCCCGGGCTCTTCTCTCGGGGGCCGAATCCATCTGTCACGTTTAAGAGACTGAGGCTGTCTGCTGGCCACTCAGCGAGAGAGTGAGCAGTGCGGTAAACTCCTGCCAGATTGGTGCTGATTGTGTTTGATTGCATTTGAGTGCAGCTTCGATGATGGGTATAAGAGCTGGTATCATCCCACTCGTGTCACATCAACACTGGAAAAACACTGCTCTGAATCATTGCACCTCTTGGAAACTCTTGGGAAAAAGGCCTTTCTGCTATTCTTCGGAGATAATACTCAAAGCCCAGAGTGTGTGATTGTTGGTGTGGTTATGACAGAAGTGAACGGTGATATACTCATGGTCTTTACTCCTGTTAGGAGTTCAAGCTGTTATTACATACGTTCTCGTGGCTGAAATGAGTGAAAGAAGGTTTGCTCTGTGTGAGAATGTAGGATTGTTTACTTCAGCATAATGTCACTTTTGCCACCATTTTTAGATTCATTAGCCGTGCCAATAGAGTAAAACCCAAGTTTCACTTCGTAGCCTTCGCCGGCACATTTCCAGCGTGAGAGTGTTTGTGTAAACATTTCTCCAAGGTTGTGAGGACATGGAAATGTGGCCTTCCATTTTCACACCTCAATGGCTATTGATGTTACAAACATTAATATCTCTGAGATTTCATTTTTACAGCTATAATGACTGATCTAAGTTCAGGTGAACGGCGATGGAAAAGTTTTCTGAAGTTCGGAAAGTAAGTCTGAAATAGTGTGAAACTCTGGTGTAAGACAATATTAAGACTTGGCTTTATCCACTAGGAATTAAGTGGATGGTAAAATGTTGCAAAATGCATTTTTTTAAAGATTAAGATAGAGTTTTATAATTTGTTGCTTTATATATATATATATATATATATATATATATATATATATATATATATATATATATATGTTAAGAATATATGTAGATTTAAAAAAAAAAGAGAGAAAAGTAACCATTTAACAATTAACTAAAAAAAATAATAACACAATAATTTTTTTCACCAAATGAAAGTATATATAAAATATACAGCTGCCTCATAGGTGTATACTATTGGGTATTTTAGCATGTGTCTATTCATTTGATAATATTAAATCAGAGTGTTGTTAGTAAAGGCAATGGGTTTTGGATTTTTGGATTCGCTTTTGGCTGTATTGGGCTGTTTGTGTGTGTGTGTGTGTGTGTGTGTGTGTGTGCTAGTGTGATGATTAATGAGGTATTTTTGGCAAGTTGGCATTACTCATCAGTGCCATGGCAGTTTTGTTTCAAAAGTGCTGGTGCTGGAGAAAGAGGGATTTTAGCCCATCAGCAGTGTGTGATGTCAGCACACAGGACAACAAAAGACAAGTCCAAATCTGTGCTGTTTGCAGCATTACAGGGGCCCAGGCTGGGCTGAACACAGGCCCTCTTTTCACTGGGACAAACATACCAGAGCGCGCGCGCACACACACACACACACACACACACACACACACACTCTCAGCAACATCAACACACTTTCTCTTCTAAAGCCATGTGTATTTTCATGTGCAGGCAGCAGTTCAATGACTGTACATTGTGAGCTAAGTAATAATATGAGTAATAATTTATGACAGCAATAATTCATAGCAAATTAATTATGTGCAAAACATGCAAAATCACAACTTGATGGCACACTGTAAAATATACAATAATGCTTAGATGTTACTATATATAATGTTGTTTATATCAATAAAGTAAAACAAAGTAAATAACCAACCAAAATTTTTTTTAGGTTAAACTCTTTAACGGCAGGTTGTTGCAATTTTCCAAAAAAATAAACGGAGATCAAATTAGGAAGAGGGAGAGGTGGGGGACCCCATGACCCTGTGATTCCCTGTTAATCACAAACTATTTTAATTCCTCTCAAAATACAATATAAAAACTAAATCAAAATCACAGGTGTCATGGTAGACAGGTATGCGTGCCTTTTATTAATTTCTCATCCGCAGATTGAAACGTTAACAGAATTTGTGAATTCAGATGTGACACACACCTTTGTTTGTCTAATACTGCTGTGCTGACACACCAAAGCCTCTCGTGTTTTTACTTGCAAATCAGGATTACAAACTGAATGGAGATTTCTAATGGTGAGAAGGCAAAATTACCGTTAATATGCCACCAGACTAGAGGCAGATTTAAAGGGACGTTTCCTCAGATCCATTAAGTTTGCTTTACAGGAATAGTTAAGCATGAAAAGGAAATTTACTCACCCTAACCTGTGCTCGGTTACTATTTGAAGAAAAAAATATATATAATTTTTGAAGAATTATAATGCACATCTTTTCCATGCAAAAACAGTTCGTATTGACTAAAAGTACACTGTAAAAAATATTTTTTGAAGATTATTGAAGTATGTTTAATTACAAAATACAAATTTTTGTTTCTTTGAATATGCTACACCAAAAATATAATCAGTACAAGTCTAACGTTTACTTTGAATGACAAAGATTTTTGTATTATGAATTATTATTATTATTATTATTATTATTATTATTTTCTTTTTTGTTGAACAATTGCTTTCCTTTCAGGCAAAGCTCTGACATTTCATTTCTTGTAAAGAAATTTTTAACATTCTGTAAAAAATAGATAGATAGATAAATACATACATAAATAAATAAATGATTAGTGGACTACATTTTACATGAAAATGTTGTTTCAGTCATTAGATAATCTAATTTAAAGTTTTATTCAATGTGCTTAGTTGCTGTTTCTTTGTATTTGTGAAATTTACTATCAATTTCTAAGTGACAATTGTTACAAAGTGAAACCTAATGTTTGTGTGTGTTTGTGTTTGTGTGTGCGTGCGTGCGTGCGTGTCTCTCTCTCTCTCTCTGTGTGTGTGTGTGTGTGTAAATAAAAAAGTTAGTGAAGTACATTTTACAAGAAAATACTATTCCAGTATTTCTACTTTAAAACCGTATGTTTAATTCAATGTGTTACATGCTATTTTTGAGAAACTGTTTGTGATATTTGCTAGCAATATTGAATGAAACATTTACCAGATTTTCTCAATGTATGTTTAGATTAAAAGGTCTTTTATGCAGTTTTTATGATTTTTTAAAATTATTTTTTATTCATTTACTTATTTATTTCATTATTGGAGCTTGATATAGTCATGAACTTGCACACTTGCATAATAACAGCATGCTGGATTGAAGTGACATGAAGGGTGATAAATAATAGCAGAATTTGTTATTGCAATTAAATGCAGATTTGTATAACAATAAGGGGTCATCTTTACAATATAGCAAGCATTTTAATACTTGAGGTATAACAATATCACGGCAGCAACGTTGTAGACCAGGAGACCTTCCCAGACCTGACCGACTCATGCCATTGCACTGTTTACCAGTTGCATTTCATTCCTTTTCTTTTTTTTAAGCAATTAGAAACAAGAGATGGCAGCTGTAGGAGTGCCAGGGCTGTGCAGTTTCCGTTCATGTCATTTGTAAAGGGCTTAACCCTACTCTGACTTGTTTATTTGCATCCCTCTGTACGTTTCACCCCATCCTTGATGAAGCCTCACGCTACTGTACCTCAATAAACCCAGAAAACACAGTCAGAGATGGCATGAACTGACTCTGAAGGACTGGTATTGTGCATGCTGCCAATGCCCGACAAGCCCTCTTTATGATGGCAGGAATTATGATGGCCATGTTGGATATGTGAGATCGCTGGTGGCAAGCAAGATAAGTTGAGTAATTGTCACTTACTGTAACAGCGGCTCCTATTCATTAAGAGCTTGTGTCTAATAAACTACTGGAGGAAAGCAGGCCAGCTGTACTGTGAAGCCTCACACAAGGCGGCTCTTTCTCTTCGGTCCTAAACTTTGTCAAAAGGCGAAACTGTCTTCAAGCGCTCTGTGATACAACAGGGATTCCAATAGAGGTTTGTCTTGGAGGAGCAAACAAGGGCTTCCTTTTGACTAAATAATGAAAAATAGCGCGTTCAAGAGGGACAGCAAAAACTGACATTGCTTCTATTTTAGATAAGTTTTATTTATGTCAACTGGAAAACTAACAATTCAAGTTCTTGTGATACTTAACTTTTTGCTAAAACCATACTGCATAATTCGCAGCAATAGTTGGTCATAAAGCTGACCAAACGTATAAAGGAGCTTGTCCACAATGATTTCTTTCCTTATTTGTTTATATATTTAAAAGTAATGTATACACTCAAATACTTTCTTTGCACATTCACAATACATTCAAGTCTGGTCTAAGGTATTTAGCGAAAAACCATTTAGCAAGGGTGCATTAAATTGATCACAAGTTATGGTAAAAAAAAAAACATTTATAAAACATGTATAATGTTACAAAAATTTATTTAAAATAAATACTGTTGTTCTGAATTTTTTTTCATCAACAGCAATGATAATAATAATAATACATGTTTCTTGAGCAGCAAATCTGAATATTAGAATGATTTCTGAAGGATCATGTGACACTGAAAACTGGAGAAATGATGCTGAAAAATCTGATTTGCATCACAGATTTTTTTCATATTTTTTCATATATTCACACAGAAAATAGTTATTTTAAATGTGTCGTTTTTATTGTTTACTGTCAGGATAACATTAATTGAGCCCATACTTCGGAATGGTATTGTGTATATATATGACCAATAGAAGCAATTTGATGAGCCATATGTGAATATGGAAAAGCTTTCTTTCTAAACTTTACAGTAGACATAGCTGGTTAATTTACCCATAACCTATTAAAATAGTTAATACTTTCCCGTCCTCGTATCCAATTCACACTTTCCATTTCAATGTTTTCCTCATCACTGAATTCTTACATTCTCTCTTCTAGAGACACACAAACCAGATGCATTGTGCAATCCATGAATAGAATCCGTCCAATTCCTCATCCCAAAATTTTCAACAATTTAGTGAATTTTTCATACAGTTGAGTGAATTCCAGAGGTGCTTCAAGAGGAACACATGTCCTCAAGTATGCTGACATTTGAATGCATTTCTAGGGTGACGGCTGTAGGAACCCTGTCAGTTTGGGGTGTCTTTGCTGGATCATGGTGGGCCATTGTGACTGCTTCTCAACTTCCTGCCAGTAACTGTCTGAGCGAGGCAAGAAGTAACTTTTTGGAATGTGGCAAGTCCTTGTGAACAATTTAAAGTTCCTTTTTCTAACATTTTAAACTGATGGAGTTATACCAAAATTGTGGGGACTCACACAGGACTCTCATAAGGATATTTGCTGTCATTAACTGAGCTCATAGCAGTTTAATGCAGACCAATTAAGAGTCATATTTGCTAATACAGTTGTTAAGTTTCTCCAAGGACCATTGTGATTGAGGCCATACATCCCATTGTATTCCAGTAATTAATGATACTTTGGTATACTTTGGACTATACGGGGATATGACTTTAAGAAGGCTAAAAGAATGGGCGAGATATACAGTAATCCACAATTCAAACACACAAAGCTCTAATGACAAATGACTTCAGAAGGTCAGAATAAGAGTCAACACAAGAGAGCAGCTTCACTCCGGAATCAAATGCAAAGATCCATTGAGGACTATAAGAAATAGTTTGAGGGAAAAGTTTTAGGAGAAAGTTGGATTATTGAATCCAAAGAGGAATGGGATTGACTCCATCTGTAAAGAGGGTCTTCCAGTTGACTTTAGCCTACATTCTGGATGCTGGTTCAGGAAGCTATCTCTCACACTTCCTCCTGCAGTCCTTAACATGATCCTTGAAGGGGGAGTGTACCAAAAGGCATAGCCTCTATGTAAGGGTCTTTGTCCCTATTGGGGGCCAAACAGTGGGATCCTACATGGAAGGAAGCACCCGCCCCCTCCTTCAACAACAGCAGGAGGAGAAAGAAAGCACATTACATGCTTGAAAATCAGCCCACTGCCATTCTTTGGTTACCAAACCAGTGGGGGGACACAGTCGCTTTCAGACATACTCTACAGTTTGTGAGTCGTGAGATGGGCGGATGAGATTCGCCTTGGCTCACACCACGGAGTTCGTGAATGCACCTGTGATTGTGGCTCCCTGCATTGTTGTGGTGTTTTGTTGAGTGTCACATTTCAGTAATGGAAATGAGGCAATAAAACGAAAGGGAAGTTGGTATCAGTTTCACCTGTACACAAAAGTGTGCCACAAGCGTGGTATTCAAATGGAAGATGGTTTACTCAAAGCACAGATCAGATTTTTTTTTTTTTACTTGCAACTCAATTACCAGACTACCCATTCATAAATTACATCAAGCATGTAAATATGCAATAATAGATTTCAAAACAACAGTCGACATGCCTCTACGGTCTACAGCAATACTACTGTACATGCATATTTGGCAAAGTTGAATGACAGTAGATGTTTGACTTGATTTTTTCCCTCCTCTTTTCTTCTAGATTTTTTTCTACTCAAGCATGGCGGTGATAATTGGATTGTGTGGACACCTGTATGAGTGCAGTATTTCCAGGGGATTAGAGAACGGGATGGGTGAGTCAACTCAAATTATTGTAATGTTAACCTATACAACTGGCAGCTGCCGCCCCTACTACTCACTAAAATAAGGTCCCAGTGGTCACAGAACCTGTCCAACTCCAGAACAACCTCTAGAGCCAAAAATAT
Organism: Carassius auratus; assembly: GCF_003368295.1. Lineage (NCBI taxonomy): Eukaryota > Metazoa > Chordata > Actinopteri > Cypriniformes > Cyprinidae > Carassius > Carassius auratus. The sequence continues at coordinate 14,498,335 of NC_039289.1, forward strand.
GCAGGTGATTTTCTAAAGCTGGTGCATTTAATAGGTGGTTCTAAAAAGTTCCAACATTGTGTATTGTGCAAAAGTAAGCTGTTGATTTCTGCATTCTCTGATAAAGGGGTACAACAGCTTGTCCCTTGTCCTAGGTACCCTTAAAGAGATAACTTTGTACCTTATCTACTCCTTTAAGGTTTATAGTGGTACTTTAAGAGTACATATTACTACTCTAAAATAAACAAAAACTAATCTGCACATTTTCGGGGTACAAAGTTGTCCTTTTAAAGGGCTCTTCATCAGTGAAGTTGTTGTACTCATAAAAATAAAACACCTTTTTGAAAATAATGCCCAATATGTTGTACACTAAGATGTATTCAAGGTGTAAATAAAATGTTATTACTTTTTATTTGATGGTTACACTACATTACATTTTAGTCATTCAAATGTAAAATTTTCTAGAAATTTTTAGAATTTAGGTTTAAATAGAATACATATGCAAAAATTTGCCACATGCATTTTAACTAGATTTTTAAAACATTTATTTATCATTTATGGACATTGCTCAATGTCACTGATCCATTACTGACCCGACAACCTCACAAATTTGCATCAGAATCAAAAGATTAGGAAAGTGTTTTCCCTGACCAGAATTATTTATTTATCCTAACTACAACCAATTATTGGGTTAGCTGCATTTTATGATTTGATTTAGCATCCTTTTCCTCTTCTGTCTACCATTAGAACACATTTGTGACCCATTTTGAGGTCCCAACTATCCAGTTAAGATCCACTGATGAAGATGGTAGATGAGCTTTTACGCAAGAGTAAATTTTATCTGTTAATAAAGTCTAAGGAATATTATATTTTTCAGTGTTTGATATCACATTTTGTCCTGGTAAACGAAGGATAAATGTCAGACACTACTGCCAACAGGCCTTGTATAAGCTCGTCAGGGCGGCCATCGTTAGCAGAAGTTTGTAAACAGAGCACAGAGTGTGTGGAAGGGGGGCAGAGGTGCTGAAAGACGAGACGGCAATAGTGAAACTCAAGCTGGTTGGAGAAGTGGGGGGGTTGTTTGACCACCAGGATGAACGATGAGTCGACAGTCCCGTCAGAAACCACTGCCCCGGCAACAGTGCAGATTCACTAGGTGTTGTCTAGGCAGGTAATTCATCAGCTCATGCTGGGCCTCCGAAAACTTCCCATGGTCACTTCTGTGTGCGAATACGTAATGAGCTGGAGGGCTTCACATTTGCCATGGCTGATTAGACGAGAACAATGAACCCAAACAGAACTGGCAGTCCTCACAATGGGGGCTGGGAAGCCTCAAGGCATTGCCTCCATATATCTAGAGCAGGAAGAGAGAGAGAAAAGTGAGCAAAACTGTAGTTTATAACTGTCCTCTCTTTTGGACGGCTGATGAACATGTACGACACTGTCACTAGACTTCCGAGAGTTTCTATGTGTTGTAAGTTTGTGCTAAAAGCCTAAAGAAAAAAGGTAAACAGCATTTTGTCATATTTTAATGAATAGACAGAGAAATATAGATTTATAAATTGTTTGTTTATAATTATTATTAGGATCAGGATTATAGTAAATTAAATTGAATGTTAACTGAATTAAAATAAATATAAAAACTTAAACATTTTATTTCAGCTATTTGCAAAGTAACATTTCTAATTTTCATTTTAATTAATTTGATGTTCTAAATTACCAAACTAAAACTTGCAAAAGTGAGCAAATATGAATATAAAATATAAATATTTAAATATATTTAAATAGATTATAATATATATATATTTAAATATATATTTAAAATAAATTCAAATACAGATACATGTCTAAAAATATAGACATATTTTTAATAAATAAAAATGACAGAAATTACTAAAACTTTAAACTACATTTCTAAAAAGTCATTTTTTTTTTACTTTTTAAAATGAAAATCGAAAATATGAAAATAAACAATATAAAAAAAATATTTTTCAAAACTTAATTCTTAAAAATGCAGTTTTATAAAAAGTAAAATATTATCTTATTGATACTAAAATAGCATTCATTTGAATTAAAAAAAATGTAAATTTACATCTATTACTATAAAAGTAACATTATTTGAAGAAATGTGAATGTGAGGCCGTATAAAACTTCTTACAGTCATACTAGGGTGTTGTGGGTGGTTGCTAGGTCATTGCTATGTGGTTACTAAGGTGTTACGAATGATTATTAGTGCATTGCTATGCAGTCGCTAGGATGTTTTTGGGTACTTTCTAGGAGCTTGACAGGTTAGTTTTGGATATTTAGGCAGTTATTTATTAAGTCAAAATAACCCACAGCAAAGTCTCTAGATATAGAATTCTTCAGCTGTTTTATGAAAATTAATTCAACAAGCTGATTGTTTCGGTGTATAATTCACGTCTACAGCAGAATAAGTTAAGTTAAAATGTATTACTTGACCCGTTATGTATTGCAATATGCATACTTTAGCAAACTCCATTAATTACAGAATAAAAATGGCTTGACTGTCATTTAATTCCCATGAAACTATTAAATTTTGTTCTTTCTGATTATTTGTGTGCAATATTATCATACTGTTTATAGCTACACTAAAATGAACAGTCCTTTTCTGACCAACCAAAAATGTGGTAATCTTAACTAAGCAATTTGGCCTGGAAAGAGATCAATGTCATTAGCGTCTCTTGTTTGACAAAGAGGAACTGGCTCGTGGAGAGCGTTCAATCTCCGCAGCAGGCGTATCTCTTTGAACACGCTCTACCAAATGAGTTTCTCTATCAGTTGGAGACCGCTTCGCTCTCCGCTTTAAAAATAGAGATGATGGGAGGGAAGCCCCTGGAATATTTATTGGAAGGGGGGAATAAATCCACAATCCACTGACAATTTTCCTCTCCCGGTCACATGTTCTTCCCGTTCATGACTGTTTTTCTAATTACTTAACGGTATTTACATATTATTTCAGTGTAGTGTGGCAGATCAGCAATGAGGCGCTGAAGATTCACACTTAATTGTATTTCATAAATCATATTGGAGCCCCTTCAGAATAAGCTCCCTGTAACAAAACGATAAAATGGCCAATTATGAGAAAATTCCAGGGTCTGTAATTTACTGAACAGACTCTAGAGAGGGTCTTTTGAGAGGAAAGATAGACTCCTTGTTGAACTGTTTTCCTTGCTTTATGTCATATTAATGAATAAATGATGAGTGTTTGTGATCATTCGTGCTTGTTTTTGTGTTCTTTACACACAGAACATCCGTCACTTTGACAAACTGACCCCCCATCAGGAAGATTGGACCCAAACTAGTGTTTGCAGTCTTAACTATAGCCTTTTCAATGCAAATAACTGGAGTGATAGGTAGAGATAGCAGCTCCATCACTCTCAGAGCTGCTCCAATTCCTAATCATGCTATTTGTTTTAGCTTTTGCAGGTTCTGTCCAGACCCGTGGACTGAGTTCACCTGACTGTTGTCTCGCGATGGACCAGATCTGCACATTTGGGGACGTCGGTGTCAGCACACTTGAAGCATCAACTTTGACCTCTCAGTAAATGCATACTTTAGAGTCATGCTAAAATGGTTGTGCATATGGAATTTACTAATGCTTATGACTTATTTCACCAAAATAAACTCCAAATCTATATTTCTAATAACAATATTTAATACAAGAATAGTAATTTCTGTAATATGGTACTGTTCTGTGTTAATACATCATGTTTGGAGATAGCTTTATTTTGTTTCTGAGATAGATTTAATTAATTGTATATGTTTATAAAAAAAAAAAGAATAATAAAAAAAAGAAAGATTCATGCAAATCGAAGAAAAAAAAACTTTTATAGAACAAATTTGAAGATACAGAAGCTTTTCACTACATATTTTGCTACAACAAAGATATTTATATAGGGATTCAAATGAATCAATGAATTGTTTATTTGAATTGATTTATTTGGAATAAAGCAACCAAACAAACTGATTCACTAAAATCAATCAAATTTTTGTAATCCAGTTTAGGAGTATTTGATTTTCTCATTCTGCTATGAAGCCTTTTGTGTAAAATTATGTGATGAATGGTTGAAGCATTAGTTGTTAATGTGTTAGTAATGCCCATTTGGAAAATTAATCGCTGTATATCAGTGTTAAAAAACAACAAAATATTAATGGTCAGTACATTGTTTTGTCTATTCAAAACTTCGGCTTGAAACAATATTGAAACAATATTTTTTCTTATTTGTCTTCATTTGAATTAAATTCATGTTACAGAAATATTGATATATGCAATTATTTATTAGATAGTAAGTAATTCAATTAAAATCCATTATTTTGCTTTGTTACTTTGCATTATTTTTAAAATCTTTGTATATATGATGGTTTTTACAAGGTTTTGGAAAACTTGAACTGTTTAAATGTAATGCCATGTAATGTCATGTGGTATGACTATTAAGTAAAATGTATTATATTTGTATTAGCCCATCCAAATACATGTGAGTGTACACATCTTTATTTTACTTCTACTTTTCGAGGTAAGCCTTTTGTTTGTTTGTTTGTTTGTTTGTTTGTTTTAACAAATGTCATGAACTATAAAATCCTAAATGCCATTACATTTTTGGGAATCATACTTCATGACATTTAAGAACCTCAACTACACTGTTAAAAATCGCTGTAAAAAAACGGCCAAATTTCGACAGTAAAATACTGTTTTTCATTTAAACAGTGCATTCTGGGTAATATTAATCGTTTTCGAGAAGTAGCCTGCTGCTATATATCGTAAAATAACAAAGTTCAAATTCGACACTCAGCGGCTGTGTTTCAAATCACACCCTACTCCCTCATTCACTATTCCCTACATGAGTTTACTAATATAGTCCACCTGACAGAGAGAATGAACACTAATGAGTGAATTCAGACACTGATCAACAGCTGCTGTTAATGAGTAGAATCACTGAAGAAAAAAAAAACATAACAAGACAAACACATGAAATACAACTGACTTCAGCCACAGCCTTAGATGAAATCAACTGAAGATTTAAACGATCAACAAACAGCTTCACCAACTTCACACATTACTAACCAGACTGACTTTATTTCTATCAGATCAGAGATCAGAGATCAAAAAATCTTATTGAGAATTACAGAGATTTAGATGATAATGTTACTGTTTCGTCTGACGTCACCATTGTGGAGATAAGTGTTTGCTTTAGTTGGGCTCCTGACCCTTGACTTTTGTACTTCAACTTTTGTTTCATTGTTATATTTGTATCTTTATGATACATCTGTTACAGCAATATTAATCTTCATGGTCAAGTGACTATGACGGTTTCTGTCAGGCATGATCTACTAGACTGACTTATTGCTATAATAGTCAATTCATAATTTGGTGTTGAATTATATGAGTGAATAACACTTTTCTTTTGTTTGTTTTTTCAATTTTATAAGATTGAACGGTAATGTGATTATCTGGATATGGATTTAATGACATTTTGAGCTTTAAATATTTTGGGCAGCAGTCCTCACAACACTGAAAGAGAGACATCAACAATCAGCATATTAATCTCAACAATGGTGACAATCAAAAGGTTTATGATGCAATGCATGCTGGGTACCAGCACAGGATAAAACTCATCCATGACTCCCAGCATGCATTGGGGCATGAATAAATTATGCCCCTGAATTGTTCACTTATTTTCTTGAATTCTTATGTGCTTATAATTTTGCATTTGTTTTAAGTTTTAGTAGCATGTGTTGTGATGTTCAGAACTGATCTGTTCATTTATTTTGTGGATTGTCACCATTGTTGTGATTCATACGCTGATTCTTGATGTTTCTGTCTAAATTTTGAGTGAAATTTTCTTAACAAATTTTCTTAACAGTCTTTTATAACTTATGGCTCAGAAGTGTTCATTCTTATGCTGTAATATCAATATTCAATAAGAGAAGAGACACGGGATTAGATCAGAAATAATAGTGTTTGTTCTTGTCAATATATAAACAACAATATCAGATTTTTTTTTCTTCTGTGTACTTTTGTTTTGCTATAACAAGTTCCAAAGACGCATTGTTAAAGCATGTTAAAAAAAAACTTAGTTGTTGAAAAGTCATGTTCAAGAGCCCAACTAAAGTAAACACTGATCTCCATCATGGTAGTGAAAAAAACACCTAAACCTATTTAACTCTCCATAAGTTCTTCTGTAGACATCTGACAGAAATAAAGTCAGTCTGGTTAGTAATGTGAATCTGGTGAAGCTGTTTTAATAGTTGTTTAATCAGATCTTGAGAGATTTGATGTATTCTTTTATTCAGTTGATTTCATCTAAGGCTGTGGCTGAAGTCATTTGTAGATCTTGTGTTTCTCTTTCCTTCAGTGATTCTGCAGGTGTTTATACTAATGCTCAATCATCAATTAATCACCGAATTATCTCATTAACTTCACTGATTCAGTGTTACTCTAACACTCTGTAGTGTGCACACATTATAAGTGTTCATTTAAAACTGAGGATTTTCTTGTGGGGTTTAAAGGGTTAAAGATTTCAGATGAAGAAAAAACAGCATGAAACATAATTTAACAGTAATAAACTGTAATTAATTTACAGGAAACAAACTGTAGAAAAACAGTTATTTACTGGCGCCCCTGCTGCCAGTAAAAAACTGTTTTTCAACTGTTTCTTGCCGTAAATTAATGGTTGCCAGCAAAAAAAGTGTTTTTCTACAGTTTGTTGCCGTTAAGTCAAGGAAAAACAGTAATATACTGTAAAATGTAAACGTCAGATTTACCAAATGAAAAAAAAGTTAATTTAACTAAAATATTTGTGAACATCCATAGAAAAAAAACTAGGCAAAGTCATACACTGATAATGAAAGTAAATACTGAACTTGACTGTATTAATGTGTGTTTGCACAAGAGAAATAGTTTAATGTAGTTTTGTTGTTCACCATTGTGCTGGAGAGTAGAGCCTTTGCTTCAGTCAATGATGAGCCACAATTTCTGATTTTCAGCTGCTTTATGTAAAGGCAGTAAATGTGGAGTCGCTGATACAGTGATGATCTCTGCGTTAAGTACTTCAGCATATACATGTGTGCTATAGCTGACAATGAGCTGCAGTGATTTGAGTAAAAGTCATGTATTTAGTTACTTTATTCCTGCACATTAAGTGTAAGAAATATTCCTTCTCAGTGGACTCAAATGAAATAAGTTCATAGTACTAACATCGTAGGAATGCTAGTTTTAAAAACTCGAACTGTTTGAAGCAGTGGGAGTGGAGTTAATTTCTATGGTAGAATTTACGGTAAAATACTGTTAAAAAATAAAAGTGGTAAATTAATGGTTAAGAGCTGTAAATTAACAGTACTTTACTGGCGCCCCTGCTGCCAGAAAATTACTGTTATTTAACGGCAATTTTTTTTATAGTGTAGCCTGTCTTCTCCTAAAAAAAATACCAAATTATATGTTCATTTGAGAGATTTGTTAACATAATTTAGTTTTATATTTTTTCCCTACGTCTCTGCATGATGGTTGCACCACATGACTTTGATTTGGCAGACAAAGGTTTTCAATTATTAATAAACAGTAAAAAAGGAAAAAAAAAAAAATTCTAAAAAATAATGATACATGATACCAAAATAATTAATTAGGGTTTCATTTGAATAATTTATAATATCATGAGGACAGTTGCATTACCCTGATATTTTTAACATTTCCAACCAAAAAAACAAACAAAAAAACATTAAGGTGATTTTTAACTTTGAAAGAAAATTAAAACACACTAATGAAGGTGTATCCAGGTCATTATGTGGATGAATCACATTTTTTTTTTTACGTATATGTTTTAATAAAATAATAAATAATAAAAAAAATATATATATATACATCTGCACCAGAATCTTTAGATTATTTTCAAGCCGTTAAAACCCTTAATTGATTGACAACTTTTCTGAATAATGCAGGGGAAGTGTATGCGCCTAAACACCTTACACCTCTACCTTCTGTTGCACTGTATGTAAATGAGTATATGATTCATAATTAATCTTAGTGTAGGGCGTCCTGTTGGAATATAATAGCGTAAGGAAACTGCTCTTCTGCAGTATCAGTGTGGCAGCCCTGCGGTGCTGAAACTCTGTCACATTACCGTCTCTCTCGCTCTCGAAGCTCCCAGGCCAGCTCTGTGCTCTCCGTATTCAACATAAAGTGCTGTGACACGCTGCTCTCCACCTCTACCTGCAGTTATATTTGGGCTTATTCTGGTGTGCGCGGTCACTTCTCAAATACTATTTGTGAAAAAGAATATTAACCCACATAAGTGATTGTTTTTGAGTAAGCACTGAGAGTCTATTTGCGACGGATTGGAGAAGGTCCAGACAAACCAAAGCTCCATCCATGTAAGGACCAGATTGCACTCGACTTTTTCCCAGGTTAACACCGAATGTTATTAAAGCAAGTTGACCGCAGGGTCAACACAAGAGCAGGCCATGAAAACAAACAATTAATTTGGCATGGAGGTGTAATGGGATGATCTCCCGGCAGGGCCGGATCCATTGTTCGGCTGGAATTAACCATGGCAGGTCATGTGTCACTGGGCGCTGACCTCGGTCCATTCACTAGCCCACACTAGCATTAGCCATGGCCCTGCAAGGGGTCAAACACAGTTACAAGCCAGCCAAACAGCCCTCCTAACACACGCACACAAAACACACACTGCCTTCCAGTTCCTGGCCACTTCTGACGGCAGAAGATCTTGCCAAACAAAGGCATGGCCTTTACCAGGAAGGGATGTCCAGGCCACAAGATGCCCATCCCCCAACTCTTGCTCTTTGGAAAAGGTAACTGTGATGACATTTCTGCAAAAATATATAATACATTGTTTCTTGCATATTTCCCAAAAACATTTTATTATGTTAGCTATTGTTTGTAATGTATTTTGGAAGGTCAGAAAAAAAAGCACATTCTGATTTATTCAGATCAGATGAATGTGAATCTGCCAGCATTGTATTGTGTTATTGTCCATAAATGCTGGTAGTTTGGAAGTGAAATGTCTGATGAGTGATGCTAAAAGCAAATTCAGATTTGTCTGAAATTTTATTTCATTATTTCATGTTGAAAAGCCGTTGGATTTTATCCATGGTAAATGAACATGAATCTGGCAACAGTTTTTTTTTAGGTAAGTTGTATTTCCACAGTTCAGAAATGAATGCATTTGATTTGATCCAAAGCAAATTAACTTGAATCTTGATTAGGTCGGTTGTGGTTGAAATGTCTGTTGGGTGGCATAAACAGTAATGCTGTGCCACTGACATTAAACCTCACTGGGGTGCATGTCCCTAACGCGTCGTTTGCTAACTGTGGTAGTTAGTTCCATTGAAATCTATTGGTAATGACGGAACTTGCGACCATAGTTGTTTTTGGGAAATGCACCCCGATCCTGTTAACAAAAGTAAATGTGAGATAAAAACATGTATTTGCTGAAGCAACTATACCATTCCAACATTTCGTCTTTGGGCTCTTTTATTGAGTTTCATGACTCACAGGATTGCGATGCTGTAACGGCTGCGCTACCTAGCATGTTTACTACATCAGAAAAGCCATTCAAATGGAGCTAGTTAGGCCATAGCACAGTATTGTGCAAATAACTGTGTGAAAATACGTTTTTACTAATTAATAACCAGTCCCGGTAATCATAATTTGTGCAAACAGTAATACAAGTTTTTCGGTGTTTTACGGCTTCTAGTGTTCATTTCAGCTGGAACCTGCAGTGAATTGTATATATAGGGACGTTTGTCAAAAATGTAGGTAACATTTTTCCAATAAACCTAGTGTAGGTTGGCATTCCCTACTGTGAAATTGAAGATGGCAATGGGTCTGTGACACCTTCAAGTGAATCATCACTTCTAAAGCTACATTTACTCAAAGTCAAAGTCACTTTGCACTCAGAGAAGAACAGTTTAGCGTGTTCACTATGACATATCGGCCACAGGCCACCTATCAGGATGGCTTTATGTTGTCCGTATGTTGCTGTTTTTTAAACGACTCCCTCAAAGTTGCTGACATCATTTACCGTGAGTCACCTGAGGCACGAATCGCTCCGGTGCATGTGGGGTATAGTCAGAGGCGGTTAGCACGCTAATACACCAGACAGATGCACAGTGAAACTGCGGTATGTTGAAAAAACATCTGATCCCGTAGCCTTGGGCCACAGATACCACAGAAACATGTTGTGTGGATGACAGACAGTTATGCAAAACGATATTTGTGCTGCTAATCCTACTTAGCATACATCTGGGATGTGACTGTTAGTATTTGTTATCTACAGTGTTTCACAGGTATATCATCCATATTTAAACACAAGCAAACAACAGCTGGAAGCTGACGGCACACGTTCTCCGTTGTGACAGGCAGACTCCAGGAGACAGGAGTCTCTTTGATTGGGTAGAAAAGGACGGGCTGAAGCCCCAAAGCACAGAGCCCGAATTAAAACTTCAGTCCCCCATGTAAGACTCAATTTCATCTCTGACCCGACATTATACAAATGAGAAGAGGACTGAACCATAGATGGAGTCCCTGAGCTGTAGGCCTGCGATGGGGGACATCTAGTCTTTCAATGTCAGAACAGCAGATAGTTTTGAAGATCCACTGGAACATTATTATTTTGTAAAGCATCAACAAGATGGCAGGGTTTTTGTTATATCATATTATTTCTCCCGAAGAAGGCTTGATGGAAAGAACCTTGTAGGACCAAGCAAAGAACAGCACACACATTTCGGTAGCACTTTATTTTACAGTCCTGTACCTCAAGTACTTACTACATACTTATTATAGTAATTACAATAACTATGTAATAACTAGGTACTAACCCTAAACCCTACCCCATGTAGTTACCTTGTATTACCAGAACTTTCTTAGATAAATACACTGTAATTACACATACTGTAGAATAAAGTGCAACCGGCAATAACATGAGTGAAACACTGAAGCTGGCTGACTGAATAACTGATCATGTGTTAATTTGTCTTGATTGCAGGACAGACGAACCCATCATCCCACAGCAGTAGCTCCTTAAACTGGGTGACAGTCCCATTTGAATGGCACGGAGGGGTCGCTATGAACTGATTCAGTGGCTTGATGACTGGACATATTCTTATGGCTACCATGGGGTAGGACAACATGAACAGTGCAGACTTCATACGAGCCCACACAAGACGACTGTCTGCTCTTGACTGAGGAATTGTTCATGCTAAGAAAACTCTCCCAGCAGCAAACTGGAATATCACTGCCAGCCGAGATTTGATTTGTTGTTTGGATACAGTAATGCTTTTTTTGCCTTTGACAGTAATGAATGTCTCTTTTAGGTTCCGGTGCTGGACACGGAAAGTTTCGATTGTTTGTGTTTTAATGTTAATGATATTTCACAGAAATGATGTGAGGTGAAGGTCAAGGGATGGTTCTCTCGGTATTGGCATTGTGTCGTCCTCCCTGGAGACGATTAAATTGGTCACTTAGAGAGAGTCATGTCACAGGAATCTTTGTCGTCGCTAGATGATATCTGGGCAGCAGAGAACTACTTGCCTTCTGGCGTGGCTATACAAACTGTATGAATGGAGGATGTTTGGACTCTGATCCTGTAATTTGAGCTCCAAATGGACAACAGCCACAAGTCATCCAGAAACTCTGCCCATGCCCCTGGAAATTGTGGAGGACGGTAACAAGTAGACAGACTTTTAACTAAAACATGATATGCCATTCAATTAATCACACTTAATTGCATACATCAAATTTGCAAAGAAAAGCATCCAAATTATTATAATTCAGTATAATAAACTTTTCTCAACAAATTCTGTAACATGAAACGTTTTTAGATTACAAGAATAAATGTTTTGGTGTCCCCAAATTAAGACTACTTTTTAATGCTATTTATGGTTTATTTTTTTAGCTAAATATCTCAATTAATTGAACACATCAAATTTGCAGAGAAAAGCATCCAAATGATTCTGATTCAATGTAACAAACTATTTATTCTCAATATAAGACCAGGACAACTAGAGCCCCAGATACAGATCCCCTGTAAAGACCTTGTCTCAGAGGAGCACCAGGACAAGACCACAGGAAACAGATGATTCTTCTGCACAATCTGACTTTGCTGCAGCCTGGAATTGAACTACTGGTTTCGTCTGGTCAGAGGAGAACTGACCCCCCAACTGAGCCTGGTTTCTCCCAAGGTTTTTTTCTCCATTCTGTCACCGATGGAGTTTCGGTTCCTTGCCGCTGTCGCCTCTGGCTTGCTTAGTTGGGGTCACTTCATCTACAGCGATATCATTGACTTGATTGCAAGTAAAAACAGACACTATTTCAACTGAACAGAGATGAGATAACTGAATTCAATGATGAACTGCCTTTAACTATCATTTTACATTATTGAGACACTGTTTTCCAAATGAATGTTGTTCAGTGCTTTGACGCAATGTATTTTGTTTGAAGCACTATATAAATAAAGGTGATTGATTGATTGATTGATATTCTGTAACATGAAAAATAGTACGATTGCAAGACTAAATCATTGGTTTTACACTGTCACTGTATAAAAACTAATTATACTTTAATAATTTTTCAATCTTTAGTCAAATATATTTGTTTTTACTTATATTTACAAATTATGTGAATTAAAATTCATAATTTATATTTTTGATTGTTAGTTCAACTTGTATGCACATTGAAATAAAACAATAATTCTATCATATTTTAAAGTATTTATACTTACTGTACTGCATTTAGAACGTATTGAATTGCATTGTTGATTTCAGTATTTATTGTTTTTTACCGTAAATAGTTTAATGAGAATATTATTTATAATAATAATCAGTGAGAATGATTCAGAAAGACTAAACCAGATGGATTACTTTAATGAGAATTTGCTTAACCCCCCTCCCCTTGTGGTTTTGAGGTGATTTTTTTTATGTTTGAGTGAAATGGTAAAATTTCCATTTTTAAGATACCATGTCAGTTGATGTGTCCAATTCAAACAGGAAACCTGAATACATTTTTAATATTAAACTGGCTTGTCCTCCATTAGAAATGTAAAAAATCAATTTATTTTCTTATTAGAGTTATTATGTTTCAGATTATAGAGACCTAACTGCGTTTACAAGTAAGCTATAACACAATTATAAAGCGTCTTCTCTGTATTTTGAGCACCTTGAGGAAGGTCCTCTACATGTAACAGCCAGGACTGGGTTGGCTCCATATTTCTGTTTGATTTCCCAGATGGAGTCAAAGCCATTTTTGTAAATGCAGAGAAAAAGCCAAGAGCCAAGTTTGCCCATTTTGGAAACATAAGGATTGACTTCAGTGTGATGAAGCCAAGATCTCAAAGAGAGTCAAGGGAGTTATTCAGCAAACATATGGCCACACATCCATACCCAACATCTCATCCCATTCAATCCCAGAATCTCTTGGGATATTTTCTTGGAACAACAATAAATGTATTGGAAAAAGTAGTTTCTTTTAAGTCCTCTAGCAAGCACCTCTTTAATTAGATCACTGACTTGGTGCCAAAACCAACAGCAGGTGTAATGTTATGGTAAGTCATAAACTGTATAATCCATAATAATTGCTCCTTTAGTCTGAAAGTACAGTAGACCTTAAGACAGGTAAATGAAGCATTAAAGAATTAGATGATCACATCATCTAGATATTGCAACCTAAAATGTCTTTTTATAACTTTTTTTTGTCTATTTAGCATGGCTAGTTAGAAGTTAATCTGGAGTTTTCCAAAATTCAAGATAAGTAGTGAATTCTGACTAAATACATTTTTTTGCAAGACGTTTAACACGTAGCTTTAGCATCAGTTTCCTTGGTGTACCATGCATGATTATTTGTTCACCAGAAATGAAATTTCTCAATCAAGAGAAAGACAGAATTGTCATTTATGAGTGAACAAGAACCATGAGTGAGAAGACAAAGATATCTTCATGTTTTAAGCCTTGCATGCATTGAGCACCATTGATGGTCAAACTGGGTCGACTCGACCCCAAACAGAACTTTTAGGTCCATTAGAGAAGAATGTGCCTATGAGTTCTTGTGATATAAACCATGTGGGGAACAACACTCACCATCCTTGCCTGTCATTCACCCACGCCATCCTTAAGCTCCCATTCATGGAATGTCTATAATGAGAGTGGACATGTCAGCTATGATACACTCAGAGAGAAGAAGAGAAACAGGGCATCGTACAAAGGGCTTTTATTCAGCCTGCCTTGTGTTTCCTCCACACTTGTATTGTAGCTGCTTTGTGACTTGATTAGTGGATCCTCTCACACATTCTCAGATGTGAAAAAGAGCACAATTTGCTTGGGGATTATTTTTAGTAAAGCCCAGTCGGCCTGCATTGTTTGTTGTGTGGCACAGTGGTTTGTTGACCTGAAATGCGACGGGGACTGGGCTGGGTATTGGAATACTGTCAAACTATTTAGGAAAACCGACAAGCATGTGCCAAAACCTGTTTGTTAAACCTGTAGGTCTATACTCTATGTACCATGGTATTGCCATGCTTCCCCAACGTACTTAGAATAGCATTGAATGAAAAAAATACAATATATTTGTCATGATACATCTCCAAACTGCTAAAAAGTACAATGGCTATTTTTTCAAACTAGATTTAGCTTGTTAGGAATCCTACCAAGCATGGTAAAAAGGATGTAACCTTTTGAGGGTAGAAAAGTGAGGCTTACCTGTACAGCTCGTACTAGTTGGCCTTGGTAACCCCCTAAACCCCACTATTATCTGGGTCACGGTACCAATGTAACTCATTCTACTCATACTATTCTGAGAGGGATTCAAACCAGAATCAACCTCTATGGAAGAAGGGCACACTAACAAGGAAGCTAAAGATTGCACCCTCTAGTGTCAGTGCACCTCTTAAGGGCAGGAGGGTGAGGTTTACCTGCACAGCTCTTAAAAGCTTGCATCTGTTACCACCACCCCACTAAAACTTACTACCATCTGGGTCACGGCACCAGTTTGATTGGTCAAACTTGTACTGCTCAGAGTGATATTCAAACCAGCACCAACTTGCAATGGAGGTGAGAGCAGTCCATCGGTGAGAGCAACAAGAATGCAGCCTCTATTGTCTGTTGCTAGTGCCCCTTTTGAGGGCAGAAGTGCTAGGTTTACCTGTAAATCTCTTACTAGCTGGTCTTGGTTACACTCAGCCCTCTAAACCTCACTACTATCTGGGTCATGGCACCAGTTTTACTGGTCCTACTTGCACCGCTCTGAGTGGGATTCAAACCAATGTCAGCTGGTATGGGCAGCAATACTTTTTCATATAATGGAAATCTTAATGGGAAATCTTACATTTCGTTTTTGTATGAACTATCCCTTTAACCTTATTCCACCAAAGAAAATGTTTAAGCCTTAAAGCTATGTCAGTGGACTGGCTGTACACAAGGGTTACATAGTTAATTAAGAAACCTCAACTCTAAATCTGTAAATTACTGTATGATCAAATTACTCCCACTAGAGAATTGGAAATAAACTGCTTAATCCAGTGTAAAAATGACCAAAATAGCAGACCTTTCAAAATGAATCCCTTTAGTAGTATTAAATAAATGAACCTTCTCATGACGGCCATGTCCATGTGAAGCTTACTGTACAGGGTTCATTGTTTGAGAGCGATGAGTGAATGCTGGTAATGCAATCTCCTTCCAGTGATTTCTCAACTACAAAGAAAGAGATGTGATATTAGGTGAGACACTGGACGTGATCAGTCACACACAGACAGTTCCCTCAGGACAGAATACAAAGGTCCATCCACCTGTCTCAGTCATCAAGATATGGGAACACATTCTGTGTGAGCATATGACAGATTTTATGCCCAAAAGCTACAGTATGCAACATAGAATGGTAAAGGAATCTTCTGGGATGAAAATAATAATAATATTTATTGCTTTTCATTCCTCCATAAATACACAAATATAATAGTTTTTTGTTTATTAATTAATTAATTTGCATATTTTGGTCATGGATTTGTAAAGAACACTATTTAACAATTAACAATAACCATTTTCCATTTTAATCTATTTTAAAATGTAATTTATCCCTGTGATTTTTCAGCATCATTTGTAAATGTGTTTACTGTAACTTTTGATCAAATTACTGTTTGCTTTAATTAAAACAAACAAGTCTTACTGACCCCCACATTTGGAATGGTAGTGTATGCATTTGCATGTTTATATATTGCACAATACATAGCTTCATAAAATATCGATGTGAATAGAGAATAACAGCATGTGAATAAAAGCAATCAATTCAGCATATCAGGACAGATCTCACAAGAAGCATATTTTTTATGTGGTATGTCTGTTATGATGTTATTATGATTGCGGTTAGGCTAGTTTAAGCCTCAGACGGCACGCCTACAATTCATTCTCTGACTGTGAAAAATCATTGCGTGCTCATTTTCTCAATGTAGATTGCTAATATGATTGACTGATTGCCTTTACGCAACTTTGAGTGATGTCTTCGATATAATAAGTGTTTACTACTTTGATCGGAGAGCAGAGTTAGGCAGTAACCCTAAACGGTTTTATATAGCTTATTATATACATACTCTTCTTTTGCTGTTTTTCCCAGTCAACTGGAGGAGAAAAGGTGTTCTGTTCAGCTCTGGAAGTGGCTGGATTTTCAACACAGTCAGTCCCACGATAGTGTTTCATACTCACCCTGTTCACCTGTGCTGATGGAAAAGTGTGGAAACAGGCCCAGAGAGAGAGAGAGTGTGAGATAGAGAGAGAGAGAGAGATGGAGAGAGAGAGAGAGAGAGATGGAGAGAGAGAGAGACATGGGGGGGGGGGGGGTGTTCACCTGTTCTCTCACCTAACGAGTTTGACTTCATCTGCCGCCCACTCTTGGCCTCTGGCTGTTCAGAATAACACACGAACATACTCCTCGTACAATTTCTACGGAATATAGTCTTCATTGAAATGCACTATTTGTGCACGTATGGAATTCTCAGATGACCTACATTTACCAAAATGTACAGATCAAAATAATCAGAACACTTTATATCCCACAATACTGTGCAGTGTGTTTAACCAGATGTAGCATCTTTTTTTTTTTTTTTATAAAATGTGTATACAAAATTATATTTAAAACAACAAAATCAACTGATACACATACTATTTCTTACAAAACAGCAAGCTACATAAAGTATATAGTATATCAGCACAAATCTCAAGACCGGCAGACAGTCAACAAATGTAAAAAGTTGAGCTCTTAACATCATAACACAGCAAATAAGTAACAAGAGTGACAAAAGAACAAAGAAAGTCAGCAGACTATGAATAGTCATCCTAAAAGAGGAAACTTCGTGCTGCAATGCATGCTGGGAACTCACAAAAAGTTGACATTTCAGCAATATTGTTGCTATATATAAAACAGTAAGCAACATACAGTATATAATGTACAGTATATTAAGCTAGCACATGGTAAAAATAAATTGCTGATCAAATGTAAGAAAAATAATGCAAATTCAAAATGGCATTCATAAATTCATTTTGATGGTTTTAAACTATTGACTAAGTTTTGTCAGTTTGAATACTTTCATTCCCTAAATGCATCTCATTCAGTCGTTAATTTATTGAGGCAGCTACAAAATTCGTATTCAGCAAATTGCCAGTTTGTAAAACTATTAATTCATCTCTGCTATGCTTTATGTCACTACCAGTCGAAGACTTTTTTATTTAAATGTTTTTTTGTTTTTGTTTTGTTTTTTTGCTTAAAATTGAGAAACATAATCACAATTCCAAAGAACAGTTTTCTATTTTAATATATTTTAAAATGTTATTTATTCCTGTGAGGCAAAGCTGAATTTTCAGCAGCATTGCTCAACACCTGACACACACACACAAACCTCAAGGGAAGGCAACCATCAACAAACGTAAAAAGATGAGCTCTTAAATTCACATCACAACAAATAACAATAACGGCAACGACAAAACAACGATAGCTGAACAAAAGTCAAACAGTTAAAAGATAATCCTACAACACATAATTTATTCATGCTGCAATGCATGCTGGGATCTTTAATTTAAATTCTTTGTTCAGACAGCTGTGTTCGACTAGTCGGACTAACATGCGTTTTCATGTACTTTCGAGTACATTTCTTAGTACTTGTATTTGTTACAGTATATTCCATTTCAGACCTTTTCTCTTTCAGATGCTCACTGAACCCTGGCCTAAACCTTTCTGTCTGATAAACATCACTGCAGGACTGACCAAGCCGCCTGAAAACCTGCATGGTGTGTTTTGGAAAGCTCTAGACCTCTCATGCCTGTTGTTACCTGTTTGGGATAAACAAACCCCATGGCAGGCTGAGCGGGAGTTTGCCGCTGCGCACTGAGCAAACTATCACCAGGTGTGCACGCATAGAGCTCATCTTCCGTCAGCGTCCTGTCATGCACAAGATGTTTATCCAATTTGTCAAGATAATCTTTCCTCAAACAAGGCCTGGGCTGAGGCCTCCCAGCACACACACACACACACGCACGCACACACACACACTGAGAGACTGAAATGCATGCCATCTCCTCCAACTTTACTTCAGAACTAAAAGTCATTATATGTTCTTAACAGAATTATCTTGCCTTTCCCTTCACTTTGCCCGGTTTCTCTGGATCCGTTTCATCCACCCTCACATAGATCATCCGGCATATTATACAAATTTAGACTCTTAATGGAGTTCTGTTTATTTTATTTTATTTTTCTTCTGGATTACCGCTTTGTTAATGATGTCAGTTCTACTAAAATCTAAAAAGACACGCACATTAGCATAAATAACACACAAGTCGCACACGCTGACATACTCTCAAATTACAGCGTAAGCAAAAAAATCCTCAAGCTGATGATTTTATAATGAATCTTTTCATTTGCCATGGTGTGGATTACTTTAAACGGATTTCGGCGGAATATTTACATTCTGTGATTCGCAAACTTTATATTTAGCGAGGGGTTTATTTATCAGCGGCTATCATCTTAAATAATAAGCGTTATAATACAAGCCTCATAAATGATGTGCGCTATAATTACACAGCTGTGGCACATGAGCTTTAACTTTGTGACAACATCTATGAACTTCATGTGGAGTATTTCAAAACTTAAGAGAGCAAAAAATGACTCTCAAATGATCCGAGACTAGTAATTCTTGAGCAGACCAGTGTGAACAATTAAATAAAAAATAAAAATCTAAACTTACTGATAATTTAATGATAATTTGAAAACAATGTGATGAACCCAAAGAGTCAATAGAGAATTCAAGCTAATGGATGAATCACTGGAAACAAAATGACCCAACAAGCAACCAAACAGGGGTGCATTTCCCAAAAGCATCTATGTTCGCAAGTTTTGTCGTTACCCATAGAGTTCAATGGAACTAACAATCAAAGTTAGCTGACGATGGTTTTGGGAATTGCACACCAGAAGTGACTTTACAGTATAACTATGACATTTCAATTAAGCTTATTTTGTTACTTTTTTTTTATTTAAGCTTTTTAAAACTTCATTTTTGAAAGTTTGTTTACATTACATTAATTTAACACAATATTCAAACTGAAAATTTACTTTTTTTCTTCAAGTTACAGTTACAATTGTGGAAGCTTTTTTTCTGCCATGGCACAGTTTTTTTCTCAGAATTTAGAGTTCTTCCAGTTCCATCTTTGTGTGTGTGTGTGTGTGTGTGTGTGTGTGTGTGTGAGAAAAAAAAAAAAACTTACCTTTTATCTCACAGTTCAGAATTTTTTCTTTTGATTCTGGCTTTATAACTTAAATATAATCTTTTTTTGTCGTTGTTGTTCACGATTCAGGATTGCAAGATATAAACTTCAGAATTGCCAAGTTTTTCTGACACTCACAATATATAAACTCACAATTCTGAGAAGAAAAGTAGAAATTGTGAGAAACAAGCAGTTGCGAGAAAAATAAAGTTAGAACTGTGAGATAAAAGTCACCTTTTTTAATGGTGGGAACAGAACACTGAATTATGACATGTAAACTGAATTATGAGAAAATAAATACATACTAATTTTATTTTAGAGTTTATCTCTCACAATTCTGATACAAAGTCAAAAAAAGTATTTAGCTTTTTTTAATTTTTATCCCATGGCTGAACAACATCGACTCACACACCATTGACGGTTAAATTTAGGGGGGGACCTTCAAGCTTAATGTTTACTTCTTTTTGTTACGTTTCCATCTGTCAATTTCTAAATTGCCACCTCATGCAATTGTTACTTTTTCTCAAGAGATCTACAAACTAGATATCAAGTCTACAAGGGAACTTTCACACTGTACATATGAAGAAAAAAAAAAAAAGTAAACTGCTTTATTTCTGCTTTTAAACCCTTTTGTATGCGTGCCACATAGACTTTCATATTAAATCAAAAATATTGTGTGTGTTAACCGACATTATGCCACAGACAACGTCTGTTTAACTCTTGAACCCGGAACATTCCTTTAAGTAAACCTTCAAATATGAGGTAATGAGAAATGCATTAGCTAACAGCATTCTTTGCAATGTGTCTGGGGTCAAAAGGTGCAGGTATCTGCTCCCCTGCAGCAGAAACACACGTCTACATGTGTGTTCTCCCCTCACCTTCCGTCTGAGACCACGTCTGTCCAGGCTTGTACACACACACACACACACACACACACACACATCTACACCTGTGGGCGGTGGACATGGTTGACTGGAAAGGTAACGCCCCAGGACTGCTGTGTGGGCACATAGCAAAGTCTCTGTGGTTTCACAGCATGTTGCCACCCCAAAGAATGCAGCTGAGCTCTTCTGAATTCCTTCTACATCACTTAGCGAATGCTTAATTGAGGTCAAAACATGAACAGGGATATCCTCTGCCATTTGTTTTATGCTTTATGATGCAGGCAGCTGGATCTGTTCCTCTGCAGACGCACACATACACTAACCGTCCCTTATCTTCAGCTGCTGTTTTGTGAGCCATCGGATGTTTTTCCCTTGTCTTGCGAACACCCTCATGGAGGGCAGCGCTGCAGACTGCGGAGCGACTGGTCGAGCCAGTCAACTACTCTAGCGCTACCAACAGACCAGGACTAAACAAGAGAACACCCACTAACTCCTAGCCTTTTATCACATGCTTTGGCAACCGGGAATGTTTTTGCATGTGCAATCGCTTCAATCTAAGTACCAGCTTGCTGGATGGAGGTGCAGAAAGCCAAACCAATGACAAGATGCTGCTTGATGCATGTGGGAGGACTGCATGACTGCATGGAAATTCTCAGGAATAAAGCTGATGCGTGTCATTTTTTGGATTTTAAAATACTGAATAAAAGTCAGTCGATAAAAAGTTAGACACTCATAGGCTGAATCCACAGAAACAAATGTTAGGTAAACACTGTGGCTATGTAAAAATGTTACCCAATAAGAAAACAAGCAAATAAACTACAATGGAAATGCATTCACCAAATAATTCCTTAATTCAGTTCAGTAAAGGAACTTACCAGCACACAGATCTAATCGCACACCATCTCAAACGTTTCTGTAATAATTTTGAAATGCCTGAGCCAAATCTGTCATCGAAATGATTTGGTATAATCACCTCCCATATCTACCTCACACGATTCTGTTCCCGAACATTGGGTAACCAAATGCAAGATAACATGACAGCATATGTTATTGGGTATTTTATTGTGCAGGAATAGAGCCACATGCTTTCCTTTTTCCTTTTCTTATTTGTCGCCTAAACTCTGGAATAACCTACCTAACATTGTTCGGGAGGCAGACAAACTCTTGCAGTTTAAATCTAGATTAAAGGTCCCCTTCTTCGTGATCCCATGTTTTAAACTTTAGTTAGTGTGTAATGTTGTTGTTAGAGTATAAATAATATCTGTAAAATTCTAAAGCTCAAAGTTCAATGCCAAGCGGGATATTTTATTTAACAGAGTTCGCCTACAAAAAAATGACCCATTTGGACTACACCCCTCTAGTTCCTGTAGTAATGACGTCACTAAAACAGTTTTTTGACTAACCACCGCCCACATGAATTCACAAACAGGGGGCGTGGTCTTGTTGCGCTCCGACGGAGAAGAAGGAAGAGTTGTTTGTGTTTGTCGCCATGTCGTTGAAACGCTGTTATTTTCATCTCGGAGTCCAATCATCTTTGTTTGGGCTTCCCAGGGACGCTGTACTTGGAGATTAATGGATACAATTTATGTTTAACTCGGTTCCTGAAAATTATAATGCACATGTAAAACTATGTGTAGCACATTTTGCTGAGGACAGCTTGCTGTGGACAACTTTCTCAATCGCAATCAGTTTAAAGCCGGATTCGCAAAAAGATTATTCTTGAAAGATGGAGCAGTTTCCTCTTTGTCTGGAGAAGGTGTTGTTTATGGGCCACAACCGGTAAGTGTATTTTATTATTTAAGTTGGTGCGTTTAACAGTTTCTGTAACTTATTACACAAAGGGCAACACTATTTAGCTTTGTGAACTAGATTTTATGGCTGTGCAAAAAAACGAATGCGATGTTCATGCGCATCTCGTCAGTAAAAACGCTCCTGTGATTATCTCCAGCACATGCTCCTACCCACTTGCTTCTCAAAACTAGTCCAATCACATTTCCAGGAGGTCAGCCTGCGCTCAGCTGCTGTCGAATCACAACACAGGAACCACTGGCCCAATCAGAACTCGTTACATATTTCTGAAGGAAGGGCTTTATAGAACAAGGAAGACATCAGCCCGTTTTTATGACAGTGAAAACAGCGGTATACAGATAGGTGAATTGTGTGAAAAATACTGTGTTTTTTTAAACGCGAAACATGAACACGTGTTATATTGCACACTGTAAACACAATCAAAGCTTCAAAAAAGCGCGAAAAATGGGACCTTTAAATACCCATCTCTTTAACCTGGCTTACACATAACATACTAATATGCTTTTAATATCCAAATCCTTTAAAGGATTTTAAGGCTGCATTAATTAGGTAAACTGGAACCGGGAACACTTCCCATAACACCCTATGTACTTGCTACATCATTAGAAGAATGGCATCTACGCTAATATTTGTCTGTTTCTCTCTTATTCCAAGGTCACCGTAGCCATCAGATCCAGTCTGTATCCAGATCAGAGGGTCACTGCAGTCACCCGGATCCAGTACGTATCCAGACCAGATGGTGGATCAGCACCTAGAAAGGACCTCTACTGCCCTGAAAGACAGCGGAGACCAGGACAACTAGAGCCCCAGATACAGATCCCCTGTAAAGACCTTGTCTCAGAGGAGCACCAGGACAAGACCACAGGAAACAGATGATTCTTCTGCACAATCTGACTTTGCTGCAGCCTGGAATTGAACTACTGGTTTCGTCTGGTCAGAGGAGAACTGACCCCCCAACTGAGCCTGGTTTCTCCCAAGGTTTTTTTCTCCATTCTGTCACCGATGGAGTTTCGGTTCCTTGCCGCTGTCGCCTCTGGCTTGCTTAGTTGGGGTCACTTCATCTACAGTGATATCGTTGACTTGATTGCAAATAAAAACAGACACTATTTCAACTGAACAGAGATGACATAACTGAATTCAATGATGAACTGCCTTTAACTATCATTTTGCATTATTGACACACTGTTTTCCTAATGAATGTTGTTCAGTTGCTTTGACGCAATGTATTTTGTATAAAGCGCTATATAAATAAAGGTGACTTGACTTGACTTTACATGCTCCTGGTTACAGCAACTTCGATTTTTATTGTTGAAATCACCTATTAAATGTATACTTGGTTTGGGACAGTACAGTATCTGCCTCCTCATGTCATGTTCACATGAACTGAAGGCTTTAAAATATCCTGAGCAGAAAGCTCTGTTGAAGATGACTGATAAGGTGATGAAAGGTGCCAATCAAATGCTTAAAACCCGTCATGCGACACACTCACAGACAGACAGAATTTAAAAAGTGATTTATTACATTTCAGAAGACTGACAGTCATTGTCATGTTGTGTGACAGCTGTGACACTTATCTGCCATTTACACTTATTTTATGTGTAGTTTTAGTCCAAGATTCTTCTCATGTCTAAATAATATATAAGAAACAAGAATAACATCGTGATAATGTTTCAAATGCGTTGCTGAAGTCCGTACTGGTTGTTACAAATCTGAACCTTGGGGCTCCAGTCACTCTGGCCTCATTTCCCACAATCACACAAGTAATGATTATCTTGATGTTAATCGCTGTAAAATGACCATAAGGGATTGACCTTTCACCTTGCCTTAATTCTGGTGAAGATCTTATCTGCTAGACAGGCCCTGTCAGATGTACACGGATGTGTCCTGCCACCTTCTTGGCTGGAAATTGGACAGGATGTATTGGACGTGTTAGGATGAAACTAAATCTACCCATAAATGTGCAGGAAACACAAGAGAGTATTAAACAAGAACAGGAAATGTGTGTGTTTCTGAAGTCTTGATCTTATCTGTGGGATTAAACATTTAAATGGGTAAGGTTTTTTTTTTGTTTGTTTTTTTTTTTTATGGCAAAGGCACAATTGTAGCTGGAGGAATTATTTAGTGATGCTAGTTTGTTGATTCTGTTAGCCTTCAAACTCTACATTTGGCCTTGAGGCTAAGTTGTTTTATCCATAACATTTGTAACATAACGTTTTTTAAATTTGGCACTGGAGTGGCAGGCAAATACACAAGACATATTCAACTTGAGTTTGATATTAGCATGTTGCTAAGCTAACAATCTCAATGTGGTACTGTAAAAAAATGCAACATGCACACATTTTGGATAACATTTTTCTCACATCATGATTGTATATTTTGCAACATGACTTTTTAGCTTTCAATTGTGACTTTATTTCACATAATTTTGACTATTTCTCGCAGTTGCAACTTTATATATTGAACAGTAATTCCAGGTTCATGTCTTCCAAAGTGACTTTATATCATGCAACTAAACTTTTAAATCCACCCCTTAATGAAAATCAACAATGGTGTTTGTAGTTTTAGGGTATTGGCTAGCATTTGTATAACCACAGTTTTACTATAAACACCATGGCTAAACTAATGTTAATGTAGCAAAACCATGGATAATTGGTGGTTTCAATGGTTTAACCATAGTAACCAAGGTTTTTTTTTTTTTTTTTACCTTTTTTTTTATAGTAAACCATGGATATATATATAGTTACGGTTATTTATAAAATTATTTCTAGTAAAACCATGGTACATTTTTGGTAATAGTCTGATGCAAGTGGCAGAAACAAAAACCTGTATTAAGTATGAACAGGTAATTTGGCAGTTTTTGAAATCTTGATCTTGTCTGTGGAATTAAACATTTAATTTGGTACGATTCAGAAATATTAATTATAACTAGAGGAATAATTTGGCGATGTCTAGTTTTGATGATGCTAGTTGCCTACATCTTGCACGCTTTACCTTCATGTTGTATTATACATAACATACATGTTAGAAGTTTTGACACTACAGTGGCGCATAAGAAAGTGCAACAGAGATTTGACTCAATTAAGTTTTATGTTAGCATGTTGCTAAGCTAACAATGTGGTACGGTAAAAAGCACACAATATCCACAACATAACATTTCTGAGTGAGGTTAAACTGTTTTAATATCTGTATTGAGTGACACTATTTAAATTTATAATGAACATTTTAATCTTGATTCATTTTTGGAGCTTATCACAGTGCATTGTGAGATTGTCTTCTCAGTAAACACTTATAATAATGGCATAACATTTGACCACAAAACAGCGATGATACAAGTGTCTGCTAAATGCATAATTGCAGATGCATTACATTTCATTTTCATACTGGTGCACTTTACACCCCTACTTATATAGTGTATGTTTTGCTCAAAAGTAAATGTAGCATGCAAAAAGATTTGAATATTAGTTTAACTAAAGAAAACAAAAAGTTAAACTGAACTTCCTTCCTGAATCAACAAGTTGATGGTGGCACACTTCCCACAGCGTAGACGGCCAAGCCGATGCTTAATGAGCGTCCGCAGACGTGTGATTCCAGCTGTAACGTGACCAGCGTGGTCATGGGCAGAGCAGATGTCAGCGCACACTGAGAGGGCTGAGGGCTTCTGACAGGCTGTGCTGGTGACGCGCTCACACACAGATGCCCGGTGACAGCTCTCTGCTGGGGTGCAGCTGCCCCCCACCCTCCTCCTGTCCCATCCACTTACTGCAGCTGTATCCAGACACACCGTGAGATGCGGCGGTTAGAGGGACATTCTGGTGGAGATGTTGTTCAGAGGGTGATCCGAGGAACCACTTTACACTACACCTTAACTGATTACATCAGTCAGTGGTGCAAGCAGAGGCGGTTAGGATGAAAAACTGCGTTTCACTCGGAGCTCTGGAGATTTTCTTGGTCTGAAAAACTTTTTTTTATCTTTTCAGTGCCCCTTAGATTTAAACCTTTACCTAAATCCACTGCCCCTCATATTTAAAGATATATATATAAAAAAATCTGTACATTTAAGACTTTATGTTAATCATCTCTGAGATTATTTAAATCTTTATTACTGTACGACAAGGACTTATCTATGTAAATTACATCTGATAAGATTTACACTTTTGTTACTGTACATTCATGATTTCTAGAATTAAATTACCCCTGAAATGATTGGTTAACCTTGAGTGTGTTTGTCATCATTTGCTTAATACTGAATAGGTGTTCATGTAAATGTGGTTAAAGTTATGTGGCATAGTGTTCATGGTTATAACAAAAAAAAAAAGCATAAAGTCATTGCGACCTTATTTAACACAATTATTTATTATCTTGCAAAGATTACTTTATTTCAGAGGTCACTTTGTAATGTAAGTACAGCTTCAAATCTTCTAAAGTTAATTCATATCTCGCAATTAAAACTTTTTTTTCTCATAATTAAGATTTGATGTCTTACAATGTTACTTTGAAACTTGCAATTGCTACTTTATTTCATTTAATTGCAACTTTAATTCTCACAAATGCAAGTTTATGTATCGTAACTGCTGCATGTATTGTCCAAAGTGACTTTATATCTCACAATTACAGCTTTGTTTCCCGTAAGTGAGATTTTGTTTCACAATGTTACTTTATAACTTGCAGTTGTAATTACAACATAATTTTTCACAATTGCAACATTTTTTCATAATTGCAGCTTTGTATCCTTCAAAGTTACTTCATATCTTGCAAATGAAACTTTTTTTTATGTCTAAAAGTTATGCTACTTTGAAACTTGCAATTGTGACCTTGTTTCAGTTTATGTATGTAAGTTTATGTATAGTAACAGCTTTGTTTCTCATAGAGTTACGTTCCACACTGTTACTTTAAAACTTTTAATTGCAACTTTTTTCTTATAATTGCAACTTTTATATCTCGCAATGTTTCATTATAGCTTGAAATTATTTCACGTAACTTTACTTTAAACTATTTGTTTTAAATTTTATATCATAATTATCTTTTTACATTTTTACTCTGAGACAGAAAGAAGCTCCCATAAAAAATGGTCTGGGTTGATTTTGGAGGAAGTTCGGTGTTTTATTAACTCTTTTATTTCAAATAAACAAGAAAAATCCATGCTCAGGCACAGACAAATCATCTTAGCTTACAACATTTCATTGCCATTAATTATGACATTCTGTGTGCATTTGATAAATAAACATTGACTTGAAAATCCAGCTTTTTTGTGAAATGTCTCCTCTTTGAGTTTAACACACAACAATCTTCATTATTTAAAAAAAAAAAAAAAAAATTTAAAAGTCCACAAGCACAATCATCTCAGTCTGTCCCTTTGCCTGAGCAAAAACTAGTGTGTTCACAGTTTGTGGACACATGGATGTTTCAGAAACACAATCAGCATCATCTCTTATCATACTACATCTTCTGTTTGGGTTTCCACGAGCTACACATCACTGCTGCTTGTGTATCCTATTTGATTGCCATTCATGCTGCCACAATGACTACATCTGCCTGTTTTTGGGGACACGGTGTGTCTTTTGACAACACTCCTAGGAGGAAACCTTAAAATAACAAAAAATAATGGGGTAAAAAAATATATAATCATCTAAAACTCATCGGAAACAAATAAAACAAATTTCCATCAGTTAAGCAGCTTAAGCATTGTTACACAAAATTGAACATTGATTTGAGAAAGTGAAACTAGAGGTTTATATATTCCTGGATCAACATTCGGGTACAGTCGGGTGTCTATTTGTGATGATATATACCTCTTTGTACTCCGGTACCAGAGCCTGTTTTTGGCCAGGCAAACTGACTGTATGAAACAAACTTGAGAAACAAACAGTGACTTGACTGACTTGAGAAACAAACAATGAAGTAATGCTGCTTTGTGTTGTTTATCTGACTATAACCAATGTAAAAACAAACACTGTTTGTCCCTGTGTTTGTACAGGTAGTGTGGCACCTATATTTAGGTTTTTACAGTTCTAGAGTGACCCTAAAATTTAAGACCTTCCCGGACGAAAAACCTGCTTAACGGTTCAAGAATTGGGACCAGACCAGAACCCGCACCCAAACCATGTCTGTGGAAAACTGCTTTCAGAGAACCACTGCTGTTATCCCCACTGGGTCATAGTTTACCTTAAGGTGCAAATTTGTACCCTTGGTAGGTAGATAAGAGGTCTTCAATCCTAACCCTGGAGACACACTTTCCTGCACTGCTGAGATCCGACCCTAATCAAAAGCCTCTTTCACACAGAATTACAGTACTTCATTACAGTTTGCACTTATTTTTCTTGTTGCGAACGTTGATCTGCCTTCAAAACACCTGGTAAAAGAGTCCCACGATAACATGCGTCATCATTACGACACACCCTTTATAGCTTGGTTCTGGCTTTTGTTCACGAAGAGCTTGTTCTGGGACTGAACCAGGCAATGTTACTAGGTCCCCAATCCGGCATGTGTTAGCATTCACACAGAAGGCACTCCAGCAATTTTCCTGACCGATGTGCGTGTGAAAGGGGCTAAACACACCTGAAGTAGCTAATCAAGGTCTTCAGGATTGCTTTGAAACTCACAGGCAGGTGTGTTGAAGCAGGATGGAAACTTTGCAGGACAGTGGGTCCCCAGGAGCAGGGTTGAAGACCTAGGTGTGAACTCAGACCCTTGAGGGCCACCGTCCTGCAGAGTTTAGTATTTTTCACAGTGTGGAACAGCCAAGAATTCGTTTTAGTTATTGTGGACAAACCGATAATTTCAGTCTGGTTTTAGGGGTACACTACAGTGTTTAGGGTAGCTTTGGACATGTATTTTTTGAGGAGGTTGATTCAGGCTTCCAATGTCAAATGTGGTGTCTAAAGCAAAACCAGTTTGAGAGCCACTACCTAACAGCACAAGTCAGGTAAAACTCTGGGAACTCTTCGTAAGATCCCAGGCTAACAAAAGTAACCCATACGTGCTAATTAGACCCTGAACTCAGGTGTTAAACTCTCCACCTAAAAATCCAGCTTACGTAAGAGCCTCAAAGTTGGCCCACTTTAACCACAGCTGTAATTATTGAATTAGTAGAAAAGTTCAAGAGGTTCCTCAGATTTCAGATAGTTATTTAGCATCCCGATGAAACCTTAGTCCCAGCCAGTGCGGTTGAGTGTGTTTCCCTGACTCGCTGTATGCACACCTGTTCGAAGGTTTGTTCAGGGAGTTGGCAGAACGTTCTGTGATACCGGGAGTAAAGAATGCTAAAGATGTTTTCAAATCCAGCCATATCTGAATCATAAAGGATTTTTGGTAAACAGTGTAAGCAATGGGTAAATGGCCTTTACAAATAAGGAATCACCTGAACTGTATTTTGAAATGATAATGTATGGAGCCCCTAAGTGGATTTCGAAATTGCTTTGTAATATACTGTATTTTAATAAAATCTTTTATGATCACCAAAGCTGTATTTGTATGATCAAAAATACAGTAAAAACAGCAATTTTTTTATTTATTACAAATATCATTACAATTTAAATAAAAATGTAATTTAAAATTTACATTTAATTTAAATAATTTTCTATTTCTATTTAAGTGTATATATAAAAAAAAATACTTCGTGAAAATCGTGTTTACATGAGATTTTGAAATCACTGACTCAGAGAACATGCACATGTCGAATCGACACAAATAAAACTGGGGGAATTAATCATATTAGTCAAAATACAGCATGACTAGGTGGCAGTCTCTCACGCACAGCTGCCATTATTGATAAAAAGCTAAAGATGAAGGGGCATTTCTCATTGTCAATGAGAAGCAAACAGCAGCCAGACACAGAAAACCAGTTTGGGTGT
Organism: Carassius auratus; assembly: GCF_003368295.1. Taxonomy (NCBI): domain Eukaryota; kingdom Metazoa; phylum Chordata; class Actinopteri; order Cypriniformes; family Cyprinidae; genus Carassius; species Carassius auratus. The sequence goes on from NC_039289.1 coordinate 14,528,621, forward strand.
ACCTGGAGAAGGCAGGTGGTGAGCGAGGTGTTGGCCGTGGGTCACGACAAACGGACGGTTGTGGATGTATTGACGTACTCTCTGCTGAGGCCGGGCCAAGTCTGCTCTGATTCCTGTGACGTGAGGTCCGGGAGTGGAAACAATGTAGGGAGTGTTGTCCTGCACGTCATTCAAGAGATGGAGGGGTGGGGGGTGAACTATAGACACACACACACACACACACACACATATATATATCATCTTCATTGTGGTACTAATAAGGATTTGGGTTGGCAATAACCCCTAAAAAATTATTGACGGCTAAAATAGTCTGTCTAATACATATTTGTAATGTCAGAGTACTAGTGTTTTGCACGTTTGTTAACCCTTGTGACACTTAATGCCCAGAATAACAACAGACAAAGGAATGCATCAGAACTTGAAAAAGAACATGAACCCTTGTGGCTTTATCTAAAAAAATATTATAATAAATAATAAAAAAAATATAACATGGTTAGTGTGTGTGTCACAAAAAATAAATAAATAAATAAATAAATAAATAAATAAATAAATAAATAAATAAATAAATAAAATTCTTTGCACATTTGCAAATGAGTTTGATGTTTACCCAGTAATCTAGAAACTGAAACTAATCCTCTAAACAACATATTTTCAGTTCACAGTTAATAGGGTTAAGGACAAAACTGACACTTGGTTTAGCTCAGGTTGCTTTATTGTTTTAAGCTTGTCTCAAGAAAAATTTAATTATGTCAAGAAAAAAAATCAAGAAAAATTTAACTTCAATTATTTGAAAACTTTTGAAATTGTAATTACTGCAATTATTTAGAAAATAATGTTTAAACGTGTCAAGAAAAATCAAGATACATTTCACAATTATATGAAGACTGTGAAATTAATATTTAATTACATCAAGAACAATCACAATAAATATTACTACAAACATGCAAATACATAACATATAATTATTTGTGTTTAAAAATATATATTTCAGAGTTGTATATGAAGATTTTTGGAGTGCATTTCAAAAGAAACCCTCTACTTCAAAATTGCTTACACATGCTTAATTCATTGTGTTACTTGTTGTTTCTGTGTAATTGTTGGTAAAATTTATGAAAAAATAAACCCTACAACAAAAGTTTTTTTCAGTGTATAATTGTATTTTATTTTTAAAAACTACAAACGATATGGAAGGAAAGATTTGGAGGCAAATATGGAGGACGTCCATGACCCCATTCTGGAGAATCTTGCATAACTGCTGTTTGGTGTTGATTTGGACCCATTCGTTTACATGGGGACCTCAATCCATCTCTAAATGAAAATGACAGGAACCCCACTGTGGGTTCTAGATGGAGCCATAACCTCCGAGATGGGGCAACATCATTAGGGGGCCAACCATAACCCAAACTACCAACCATTTCTCTTGTACCAACAATGCACATCCATCCAGTAATGAGGCATTTCATTTGCTGGCGCCGTTACTGCAGTTGATTCATGATCAGTTAAAGTAACTGGAGATGGTGGTCGTAAGGTCCATAACCAAAGCAACAGTGATGATCTGTGTATGACAGGCATCTGTCTAAATGGACAGCCCGCGTAATGAGAGAGCTCTGTGCACATGGTGATAAAGCCATTGTGCTAATGACAGACTCCAGCTTTAATCTACCACTCTCACCTGTAAGAGAAGCTCACTGAAACCCAAGAACTTACATGCAACGATCGACAGGACTCGCAGGGAGCTTTACATCTAACAAGCAAATTATGCAGTCTCGTATAGAATGTATCAAACATACTGACTATCATAACACGTTGGGAAGCATCCATTATAGTAAGCAACATATTCACAAAATGACATTTAACCCCTCCAACCCCCTCAATTTATAAAAAGGATTTTAAAAGAAAATGTCGACAATAGCATTTCCATGACTTTTCAAAAAAGGAAAGAGTTTTTATTGCCAAAACTCTTGTCCTATGTATAGGTTTGTGGAGGCTGTATACAGGGAAACAATCTGGACAGATGACCAATCCATCACAGGGTTCCCATTCAAGTACTAACCAGGCCAAACCTCGCTTAGCTTCCAAGGTATGCAGTATAACTTAGTTCTCTTGTAATTTAATACCAAGGTAATATAACACAAAGTATGCTGTTATAAATGTACATTAGTAGCTTTGCAAACATGTCATCACAGTCTGTGGAGAGGCTTCATTATAACCAAGCCACAAACTAGTGATATTGGTGATTTTTTCTACTTTCCACATCAGTTTTGCTTTGTGGCCGCTGTCACTGGAAACTTGTCATTTGTACACCTGTTAACTGTATAGTTGCACAAATGGTAGACTGTAAACCAGAAGAGAACAGCACGGTCACAGTTGCTCTACATTTCTCTAAATATAATGACTTCCATTAGCGTTCCATTTATTTGTGTCCTTGAGCAGCACACGACAAACGCAAAAACTCAGACCGCACAATAACATCTCAATCACCATCCATCAACTTTGTCACTTCCAAACTGTCAAAACAGGAAGACGACAATTCCTTTTCACACGGCGTAACCCTGAGCATTCATTGACAGCCTACAACGACATTGTTTGAATCGACTTTAATATCTCTCCAAATGCCTCATTCTTCTGTCAGTAAGGGAATTCACTCATACACAATTAAAAGATTAGGCTGCGTGCCAAAGCGGGGAACACAAGGTGACAGCGCATGAATCACACTGTCCGCCCTGGGGATGTTTGTTATCCACATCGAGAGCTGGTAAAAAGACCAAGATGAGAGAAGTTTGAGTCGGAGCCATTATGGTTAATCCGCATGCTCTTTCAAACTCACGCACCCCCGCCCACAGGCTCATTTGACTTCATCAAGTCCCGCCCACCACACTAGCCCCACCCTCCCAACCTCAGCTTTATCTGCCCCAGAACAACAACACATCAGCTGGAGTGGGAGAAACCACAGGCTACAGATTTGGTTTGATTTCAGCTTTTTATTTATTTATTTATTGCTTTTACAAATCAAATTTTTCGACAACTCAAGTAATGCGAATGCAAAATGCAAAAATTTAAACTTTTTTTGACCACTAACTTAGTTCCACTGATTAAAACTTTTAAGAAATTAAATATATTACTATAATAACTAAATCAACCTGATTATATTGAGTTAAACATTGAAAGTAATTTATAACAGACAAATCATGTATATAACAAATAAAAAAATCTTAATGTAATACAATAAAACACATGAACACATCCAAACATTCATAAACAATATTTTGATACTATAACTATTACACTGTATCTGTGATTGCAACTCTTCTCAAAAAGTGTAGTTGAAATCATTATTATTATTTAATTACAAATATTTATTTATTTATTTATTTATTTATTCTTTTACAAAATACAATGTGATGTTAGAATACATCTCACAAAAAAATCTTTAATATTCTGCAATGTGGCATGCCATAATACATATCACAAAATTTAATGAGTAATAATGATTTTTATCATTTTATTTAATATTGTTTTTATTTAACTTAATTTAACTTATTTTTACTTTAAATTTATTTTTTTACTTTACTTTACTTGTTGCAATTAATAGCCAAATAGTGTCTCTGTCTCTATTTATTTTTTTAAATGTGGAGTATTTTTTTCTCTCTCTCTCTTTTACCCCCACATATCGTCTACAATATGACATGTTATAATCCATCTAAAAAAATAATTAATAATATCGTGTTAATAAATAAATGTATAAATAAAGTTGTAGCAATGAATAGACAAGTATATGTCACAAATCAGACTTTTTGACTGGCGATGGAGAATGACATGGGTATCCGGAACTAGAGACGGGGACTAGGAGACTGACGACAACAAGGGAGAAACATGTGAGGATAGTCTGGGGTACTGGAGATTAGAGCACAACACAGGTTAGAGTAAATATGAGTCTGGGTACTGTTCGGGGTAATGAACGGTAGACCAGACGCCAAAGTACCGAAGTGAAGGTGGCTCTATACTTGATAGGATTATTGGGCGGCTCCTGATGCCCTGATGTGATAACGGGGGCAACTTCAGCCTCTGGGTGCAAGACAATTTGGATGGACGCAATGAAACATCTCCAGCAGCGTAGGATAAAGGATGTCATCCTAGGCCACACAGGAACATTCTTCTGGTCTGTAACCTTCCCAGTCGATAAGGTATTCGAGCCGGCCACCCCGTCGCCGTGAGTCCAAGATGTCCTTGATTTGATAGACGGAGGGTTGATCCAGGATCTCTGGAGGAGGGGGTTCTTTGGGTTCTGGGGTGTCTGGAGTGGAAGGAGAAAATGGTTTAAAGAGTGAGATGCGAAAAGAGGGGTGAATTGGTACTGCAGTTGCAGTTGATAAGTGACCTCATTGATCTGCCTCTCGATCATGAATGGACCAATGTAGGGGGGACTCAGCTTCCTACTGGGCAGACGGAAAGAGGTTGGTAGCCGAGTATGCACTGGAATGGCATGAGGCCCATGGTGTTCTGTCAGAGGGAGTTCTGTGCATACTCGGCTCAAGGGAGGGAGCGGTTCCAGCTGTGCTGGTCTTCTAGGCAGTATGCCCGGATGTAGCGTCTGAGTTCCTGGATCTTCCTCTCAGTCTGGCTGTTTGTTTGGGGATGGTATCCAGAGGATAGGCTCACAGTGACCCCTAGCAGCTGGAAGAAGGCCTTCCACATGTGAGAGATAAACTGAGGACCTTGTTCTGACACTATATCCTCGGGTAAGTTCCTGAAGACATGAGTGAATAATTAGATAGGTAGGTAGGTAAGCCATGTAAGGGAAGTAACTTGGAGGCTTTCGAGAAATTATCCACTACCACTAGGATGCAGGTGTTTCCTTTGGTTTCGGGTAAGTCCGTCACAAAGTCAATCCCCATATGAGACCAGGGCTGCCAAATGGGCAGGGGCACGAGTTTGCCCACCAGAAGATAAAGAGGACTGGAAGACATTGCACAGACTGAGCAACTGCGGATGTACCGGTTGACGTCATGGGACATACTGGGCCACCAGTACCAAGCTTGGAGGAGCGAGAGGGTCCGTTGGCTGCCTGGATGTCCAGAGCTCGGTATGTTGTGAACTGAGCCCAGAAGGGACCTCCGTTGGGACCTGGGGATGTTTAAAGCAATGAATTAAACCAGGAGAGGGCATCGGCCTTACAGTTCCAATTTCCAGGACGGTAGGGAAGTTGAACCGGGCGAAGAAAAGAGCCAGGATTGAGCCTCTTGGTGTCACTGAGATACTGTAAGTTGTTGTGCTCTGTGACGACTGTAAAAGGATGGTTGGCTCCCTCCAGTCAATGCTGCCACTCTTTAAGAGTCGGTCTGATAGCAAGTAACTCATGGTTTCTGAAGTCGTAGTTTCGCTCTGCTGGGAACAGTTTCCGTGAGTAGTACGCACAAGGCTGGAGGCATGAAGGCTCACCATACAACTGAGAAAGCACGGCTCTGACTCCGGTGGTGGAGGCATCCACTTTTACCTTGAAGGGGACATTGGGATCTGGGTGATGCAGGATGGGAGCCATGCTAAAGGCCTGTTTTAGCTTCTGGAAGGACCTTGTGGGCACTGGAGCTCCAGGACAGGGACTTTGGCTTTCCTCAGAGCATGGTGGTCAAGGGAAATATATGCCGACTGAAATCCTTGATGAAACATCAATAGAAATTGGCAAATCCTAAGAATCTCTGAAGCTCCTTTACAGACTTGGGAATAGGTCACTCCATGACAGCAGATACCTTCTCCTGGTCCATTTGGATGCCCTCTTGGTTGATGATGTAGCCGAGGAACTGTACAGTGGGGCGATGAAACTCGCACTTCTCCAGTTTCAGGTATAGCTGAACTGAGCTGTGGAGCTTGTGGAGGACCTGTTTCATGTGGTGGCGATGGTTGGCCAGGTTCCGGCAGTAGATGAGAATATCGTCAATGTAAACGATCACTGGCTTGTGGAGGAACTTCTTGAACACCTCATTCATGAACCTCTGGAAGACAGATGGGGCATTTGCAAGGCCATACATGAGGTACACCAATATCACTCCAGTACCAGAAACTTGATATCCTCTTCATGAAGAAGCCCGATCTTGATTTTCACTTGGGGGGGGGGGGTGTGATTGTTGATATCTCATGTGCCCATGTCCTAGAGGCTTTCCCTGGATTGTCTTGATTCTGATCTCCTTGGCATGGCAGTGGCTTGGCAACTGAAGACGACTTAGGAGGCTTTGCTAGATGAAGTTGCCTGAGGAGCAAAAGTTGACCAGGGCTGAGACTGTAATAGAACAGGTGGGAGTGAATAGTTGGACTGAAATGAGTGAGAGTGAAGAGATAACAGGGTCATACTGGATGGTACTCACCAAAGGACGTTTGGCCTTGACGGGACAGGCTCAGATGAAATAATCAGCAGCAGCACAATAGAGATAGAATCCAGCTGCAAACCTGCAAGTGCATTCCTCCTGAGATAGCCGGGTTGAATCCACTTGCATGGGTTCTGGTACCTGAGAGCCGCTGGCTGGAACAGAATGGTGGGTGGATTCAGTGGTATGGCAGGTGGCTAGGTGTTGGGACACATAGTTGGCCTTCAGGATGAAGCTCTCCAATCCAACAGAATCATCGTAGATTGCCATTTGAGCACGGATACAGGGACTCAATCCCTGCTGGTAGGTAATGAGGAGAACAGCATCATTACATCCGATAGCCTCCACCAGAGTTCGGAACTGCACAATGTAATCGTTGGTAGTCAGGGCTTCTTGACACAACCGCAGCAGCCAATTTGAAACAGAGAGCTCTCCAGTAGCAGTAACTAACACCTCCTTGAAGTGTTAGTGAAAGAGTTGTAAGAGTTAGTTATGGCACTGTTGGCAGTCCATATACAGTAGCTTTTGAAAAATGGCACGGGTATCCAGGACTAGAGACGGGGGATCAGGAGACTGGGAGGATAACAAGGAAGAAACACGGAGGGATCATCTGGCGTACTGGAGATTAGAGCACAACACAGGTTAGAGTAAATATGAGTCTGGGCACTGTTCAGGGTAGTGAACGGTAGACCGGATGCCGAAGTACTGAGGTGAAGGTGGCTTTATACTGGGTAGGATTATTAAGTGCAGGTGCACTCAAGTGCAGGTGCAGGGGATCAGTACTCTGACAACTGGGTTTGGATGTGATTGGGACAAGGTGACAGAGATGATAGAGGTGGCTGTGAAGGCGATGATTCCCTGACAGTATCATATCAGTATATCTATTGTTGTCAATTTCATTATAATGTGTATTTGAAGTTAAAAACATTTTTTCTGAAATGTGATAAGTCAAAAAATAATAAGAAATGTTGTGCTATGAATTTACAAAAAAAGAAATGTAAGGCTGTAGCAATGAATAGCCAAGTATCATATATATATATATATATATATATATATATATATATATATATATATATATATCAATCAATCACCTTTATTTATATAGTGCTTTAAACAAAATACATTGCGTCAAAGCACTGAACAACATTCATTAGGAAAACAGTGTCTCAATAATGCAAAATGATAGTTAAGGCAGTTCATCATTGAATTCAGTGATGTCATCTCTGTTCAGTTTAAATAGTGTCTGTGCATTTATTTGCAATCAAGTCAATGATATCGCTGTAGATGAAGTGACCCCAACTAAGCAAGGCAGAGGCAACAGCGACAAGGAACCGAAACTCCATCGGTGACATAATGGAGAAAAAAACCTTGGGAGAAACCAGGCTCAGTTGGGGGGCCAGTTCTCCTCTGACCAGACGAAACCAGTAGTTCAATTCCAGGCTGCAGAAAAGTCAGATTGGGCAGAAGAATCATCTGTTTCCTGTGGTCTTGTTCTGGTGGTCCTCTGAGACAAGGTCTTTACAGGGGATCTGTATCTGGGGCTCTAGTTGCCCTGGTCTCCGCTGTCTTTCAGGGCAGTAGAGGTCCTTTCTAGGTGCTGATCCACCATCATGTCTGGATACGTACTGGATCCGGGTGACTGCAGTGACCCTCTGATCTGGATACAGACTGGATCTGGTGGCCACGGTGACCTCGGAACAAGAGAGAAACAGACTAATATTAGCGTAGATGCCATTCTTCTAATGATGTAGCAAGTACATAGGGTGTTTTGTGAAGTGTTTCCGGTTCCAGTTTACCTAATTAATGCTGTCACGTTCAGCGTTGCAGGAATGAAGTGAGAGAACCATGTGCAGGTATGTATCTTTATTATGGGTAATCCAATCGGGTAAACAAGCCAAGCAGGGTCAAAACCAGTAAATCCAAAACCAAACATAAACAGGACACGAACACAGGGCAAGGCAAGACAAGGCAAGAGTTGACGGACATATAACGCTCAGACAATAAACACGGACTCCGTAACAAAGACAGAAACAAACCAGGTATTTATAGACAGGTACAAACGATGAAAGTGGAAACAGCTGAAAACAATGAACAGTGACGATAAGGGGAAGTGAGACCTCTAGTGGACACCCAGAGATACACAGACCAGACACACTGTGACAAATGCAGCCTAAAAATCCTTTAACGGATTTGGATATTAAAATCATATTAGTATGTTATGTGTATGCCAGGTTAAAGAGATGGGTCTTTATGTATGTGATAATTACAATGAAAACATATTATTATTATATTTTATTTATATATATATATATATATATATATATATATATATATATATATATATATATATATATAAAAGTGTGTGTGTGTGTCTATATATATATATATATATATATATATATATATATATATATATATATAGACACACACACACACTTGTCTATCAGAATGGCCTACTCACATATTGAACCTGCACCCTCAATTATTCATACTGGGATGTATTTTGAAAACTTGAACTCAATCGGTGTCAAATTCAAAATTTGTTCCTCTTGCATAATTGATGGGCCAGAGCAGCTGGGGGAATGAGAGGAAATGAGCAGTGTAAAGCACCTCACATAGTCAGCAGAGCTGCACAAACAAAACTACAGCGGTCAGTCTGCAACATTAGAACCAAAATCATACACTGAATAAAAAAATGACATTTTAAAGTGAAAAATATATGTATATTGTAAAACGTACTATAACAATTATATTACTATTATAATGTGTTACTTGCAGTTCCTTTTTCTTTCTTTTTTTTGTGAAGTTTATTAGCAGTTTCTAAAAATATTCAAAATAAAACTAATTGTTTTCGGTGTACTAATTTTAAGATTCACAAGATAAGTAAGAATAAAATTTTTGAAAAGAAATCGCATCATAACAAAACCTAATGAAATGCATTTTTATTTTATTCTTAAAAAATTGAAGCATTTTCACTAGCATTCTCATCTACTGTAGCTCTATCCTGAAGTCCATTGAGATGTGTGTGTGTGTTTGTGTGTAAAGTATTATAAAGGTATTATTAATGTTTTATTACACTTCTTACAACCCATGGTATCCTTGACAATTACAATACAATCCAAACATTTATTTTAATTATTGTTTATTCAAGGTGTTCATACATTTAAACTATATATGATTCATTATAACACAATCACCAACACATTTAATGCGTTTATATCATGAATCGGTATTTACAGCTTATACATGGACATATTTATTATAACATGTTATAAATTAACTTTAAATTATTTATAAAAACTGTATAATATAATTGTTTACTCATGAACTCACAGCTCATGAGAATATAAATTGAGACAACGATATGTTCATTCTGAGGGTTTACTCTGTCTGTTTCAGTTATTGATGTAGAAACTAATGTGAAAATGGTCTGAAATTGATTCCATGAATAAAGAGATGGATGATTGTGTATTTTAATCAGTGGCCTAAGCAGAAACCATTCATTGAATTTCAAGGCATGGCCAGGAACAAAAGCCACTATTTTCCATCAGTAAAGGGAAAAGCAAAAGCCTTAATGCAATACCTTGTGCTTTCACACAGATACAGCTCAAAAGAATCAACACAGAAACATAGATGATTACAACAATCAATAAAAAAAAAAAGAAAAAGAAAAAGAAAAAAGGAAATGTTTCACTTTTTACTCCAGGGAATAATTCTCAAGGTTGGTTTGTTTTTGAAAGCCTGTATATGCACATATTGTAAAGTCTGTTGGACATTATTGACCAAGGAATAGATCACAGATTGAGGTTTTATTGAATTATGAAACTATTTTGAAATTATGAATTATATATATATATATATATATATATATATATATATATATATATATATATATATATATATATATATATATATATATATGTATATGTTTGTGTGTGTGCGTGTGTAAAGCCTTGAATTTCACAAAATAGTTATTTAATAGTAAATTCCCCCAAGCTAGTTATTTAAAAATTACCCATAAGGAACCGGAACAGTAGCCACAGCTTTCTTCCTATAGTCACTTAAGAGGGGAGACAGCTTCAGTTTTAGTAAACTGGTCTATTGTGTGGGCCGGCGAGCGATGGCTCTGATAGGTTCGAGTGTGCTGACAGGCTCCTGCAGGCTGCGGGGAACAGCTGGCAGGTGGAGTGCTGTGGGGCAGTGGCCCCAAGTCCCTCTCCCAGCACAAAGACTCCGCGTCTCTGTTCCTCAAGCAGACTTGGTTGCACTGAGACAAAGACTGACAAAAGATAAGTGTAATTACCTCTTCAGCCAAGTGCTCACAAACTATCTCTGTCCTGACAGACGGTGAAGTTTAAATGTGTGTGTTTGTGTTTGAGGGAAGTCTCTGTCCTGTCCGACATATGTGTGTGTTCTAGGAGACACAGCAATTGGTTTCTGAATCATTTCTTTAGTTCCACCAGCAGGTTATATAAAGGAAGGTCAACACTAAACTCTTGAATTACAGATTTCCAAATAATTTTTTTCCAGGTTTGATTTTTTAATGCATTGTAATAACATTCAAAAATAAATCACTCAAGCATGTGATAAGGCTTAAAAGATTGATAGCTAATAAGCACTCAAATATAATTACACTACCAGTGAAAAGTCTGGACATATTTGACTTAATTCCAATTACATTTAGTATTGATTTTAAAGTACCTTTACTCGTTTATAAGTATCATTATAATATTTACAATGACCTAGGACCAAAACACATTGCAGATATTCTCACTGAATATAAACCTAACAGAGCACTCAGATCACTAGGATCGAGTCAGTAAGAAATACCAAGGGTTCACACAAAACAAGGGGAGTCATCCTTTAGTTCCTATGCCGCCCACAGTTGGAATCAGCTTCCAGAAGAGATCAGATGTGCTAAAACACTAGTCACATTTAAATCTAGACTCAAAACTCATCTGTTTAGCTGTGCATTTATTGAATGAGCACTGTGCGATGTCCGAACAGATTGCACTGTATTTTAAGTTTTCACAGTTTTTTTATGCAAAATCATTTTCTGTTTCTAACTGTTTTTAAATTCATTTTAAATAAGTAAATTTTTTAATCATTTCCAAAGTTTTAAAATGGCTTGTTTTTTTTATTTTTGTTATATTTTTTCTTCATGATTCTTTTACTTTCTTTCATGTAAAGCACTTTGAATTACCATTGGGTACGAAATGTGCTATATAAATAAATTTGACTTGCCTTAATTTAAATTTACCTTTTGATTTAAATCCTTAATTAAATGCTTCAAAAATAGTTTCAGAAACAAACAAACAAACAAAAGACTACTCTTTTGTTGTTTTAAAATGGTTTAAATCATATTTAACAAACAAAAGTTTCTCAGTTACCATGGGGGAATTTACATCTTCGTCTGACCCTCTTAAATGTGGGATACCTCAAGGGTCCATCTTGGGACCCATTTTGTTTTCATTATATATGCTTCCAATTAGTGCTATTTTTCAAAAACACAAAATATAATTTCACTGCTAGGCATATGATACACAGATAGATATGTCTGTAAAAAAGAAAGATAATCATTCATTAGGGCCTCTTTTAACATGTCTGAATGATTTGAAAACTTGGCTGGTTGCAAATTTTCTGCATCTAAATGAAGGAAAAACTGAGATTGTTGTGTTTGCACCCTCTAATGTGTCTGAGTCACCCTGGGTTGATTTAGGTTCTTTATCTATTTATTGTGAATCCATGGTGAAAAACTTGGGGGTAATTTTTGATAACTCCCTAAATTTGACAAACAAGTAAACACTGTTGTGCGATCAAGCTTCTTTCAATTAAGAACCCTGACAAAAGTCATTTTTGTCATTTGAGGATCTAGAGAGAGTAATGCACGCTTTTGTGACCTCACGTTTAGACTACTGTAATGCTTTGTATGCAGGAATTAATCAGTAGACTTTGAGACGTTTTCAAATTGTTCAAAATGCCGCAGCTAGATTGCTGACAGGATCTCAGATATAGTTGCCTATCCGCTATAGAATTGATTTTAAGATTTTGTTGTTTGTTTTTAAATGTCTAAATGGTCTGGCACCACCTTATCTCTCAGATCTATTGCAGATATACTCTCCATCAAAATCACTTAGGTCCTCTGACCAGAAAATGTTAATTGTCCCAAGGTCTAGACGCAAACTTTGGGGTGATCGTTCTTTTTCTGTGTTGGAACCGAAACTTTGGAATAGTCTGCCTTCGCATATTAGAACTGCCTCCACAGTGGTATCTTTTAAATCTTTCTTAAAAACTTGTCTAAATCAAATAGCTGAGTAAGTTTATTGTTTGTTTTATGAGAGTAGCTAGATACTTGTATAGTATTGTGAAAATGTTTTGCACATTTGCTTTTGGATGTTTTCAAATTGTACAGCACATTGGTCAACTACCTGTTGTTTTTAATTGTGCTTTATAAATAAATTACCTTACCTTACCTTACCTTACTTAATTGTTTCCTGATTTTTTTTTTTTTTTTTAGTAAAATTTAATGAATTAATAAATAAAGGAGTTCAAAAATCATCCCAGGTGAACTGAGTGCTCAGAGACAAAAAGTAGTACAGGTATCTAAACAGGAGAAGCTAAAATATTAGCATGGGGATGCTGGACAAAACAATTTAATAGTATCATTCTATAATTCTTTCATTTAACAGTAGTTCATATGTGAGGTTTACTCATATTTTCTTATTTTAGGGTCTGCTATAGACAATGAATCCAAATTAACATATGGCCTCCTCGAACATTCACAAATTACCTGCTTTCCGGCGTGCAATAATATCTTCATCACTTAAAAAAAAAAAAAAATGTATTGAGCGATTCTCAGCTTGGGAGGCATTTTGCTTCTAGAAACAAAAGCCATTTTAGGGGCTTTGACTCCTTCTAAAGAATATTTATTTATAGATCCCCTTTGTTGGGCTCCCCTCTGGCCAGCTGCTCCAATAAACACCTCCTCAGTGGGCAAAAGTTGGCTCTATTGATGAGACTATCGTGAAACTTTCCAAACAGGTCAAGTAGACGCTAATGCCATGTGCACACAACTAACTCATTTAATATTCCGGTTATTGGTGCAAGGTTGGCTCACTCTTCTGGCATAGCTGGCTGTGCCATCTGCCTGGACGGGTGTAAGTGAGTGAGATAATCTGGTGATTGAGTGCGGGGCCTGTGTGGTGTAAATGGACAACTGGCATGGGGCAGTGGCCACACGGGTCACCAAGACAGATTGGACAGGGGCCATGTGGTTCTCCTCTTATTCCATGACACTTTCTGCACAGTTTGGGTTGTTAAGGGGCTTAAATTATGGTTTATTATTGAAAGTGCTTGTTTAGGATCGTTTACTGTCACTGTTACATGATTCCCTATTACCTTCATTTGCAAAAATGTCTGGATTATGTTAAGTAATTACTGTACAAAACCTCTTTTGGGATGGCTTGTCATTGCAATTGGTGTTTGGACCATCCATTGAAGGTTCTGTTGAAATGAAGGCCGTGGCAAGTCTTGCAGCTGTCACTTTGTTCTTGAGAGGCCGAGTGAAAGGAGCAGCAGGCCTTGTCTCAAGAACATTAGCCCAAAGGGAATAAATCAAGCCAGCCGAACAATACTACTGCCCATTAATGTCACCAGTGGCGCTTCCTCGCAGTCATAAACCCTATGGCAGTCTACATTCAGAAGACCAAGTGTCCAGAACATATGTTTGTTGAGATGCAGTGATGATAATCAGAGCTTAATGTATTTATTTATCCCTACCTAACTTTAAAATCCATGTTATCTGCCTGATATGTCGTCATCCGATATCCAGTGACAAAGTTACAAGTTTAGCAAAAAAAACAGCTTACCTAAGAATGTGACTTAAATGTCGGATGATGTGTGCGTGTAAATACCCAAACAAGTTGGGTTTACATGTTGAAGGTGCTGCTGATAAGGGTGAGAGGGATTTCTTCAATCTTTGGGTTTGCATTTTTTCTTTGCAATCTTTGGATTAGATCCTGCATGAGGGACACAGCAAGCTTTTGCTCTTTGATGTGGGACATCTGACTCAAGTGTAGGTTTCTTATGAGACAAGGGACAAGGCCAAAAGTGGGCTCTAATCTTACACATTACTCGAAAAATGAATGTGCATGTGTGTTCGAGAGAGGGAGAGAGAGAGAAACATACTGCTGCTAAGTGATATCTATATCAGGGCTGTTATTATCAAGGCTGGGGATGATGGTCACTAAGCTAGTAAACAAAGGGGAGGGTTGGTGTGGTCTGGTGTGCACTTCCAGGTGGGCAAAACTAATGCTGCAAGATTCCTCAGCATCTTTCAGAAGCACCAGAGAAATCCTCTTTGCTGTTAGTCCTAAAGCACCTTGCAAAGTCAAGGTGGCTTGCAACGGATTGTCTTAATCTGTCCTTTTTGTAAAGAAAATGGTAAACCAGGCAGAATGTCAGTCTATATCAGTAAAAAACCAATTGGTTACAAGGATTTCTTTTTGGAAGTGGTTGCAACGAACTTTTTTGGAAACCCTTAACATGCTGACACCAAAGCACAAACGCATACAGTCCAGGTAATTTAATGTGTAATCATATGTGTGATTAATCCCCATGTTATGAGGAGGCCAATGCAATTTTTGTGGCCCATCCAGAGGTCAGATATATTTTCTGCTGCACTCAGGGCTTTCAAAGAGGCTTAGTGGTATGTAAATGAAAATGCTGTGGCTCTAAAGCACAGCCAGTTGCATTAGATTAGACGTTAAAAATTGTCCCCTATCTGAGTGGCTTAAGCTGGTGGTCGAAAACTCATTACGCTGATCAAATCCAAGACAAGGAGTGAGTCATTTCTTGGCATTGCTCAGGTGCTTAAAAATCCCACTACATACAATTTCATCCCATAGTTTCCCTGCTTATCGGAAAAGTGTGAGCTGCTGGCCAGGTGGACTTGGCCTTGCTAACATTTGCTCTTGTGTCTGAGTTGTCAAAGAACCCAATTACTCCTGCCATTACAAAATGTGAGAAGACATGTGGCTGCTCATGTAGAAATAAATAAAAAAGAATATGGACATAAAATCTATGCCATGTACAAATGTTGTTAATACATTTTCCCCATGCAATTATAGTTGGCACCAGTTGGTTTCTGAAATTGATCAAGTTCAAGTATAGTTTCTCATATCTCAGCTTAATGTGCAGAGACAACTCCAAGTAAGCAAGTCATACAGTGTAGTTCAATTTCCCATGGAAAGTGCAAGCAATGTGGCTATGCAATGCTATCAAAACTGCAAACCAAAGCTACCATGCATATACCTTAATTTTCACCTCTGCAACCAATAGTATTAGTCTGTTAGCCCAGTGTTTTCTATGCAAAGGTTTTTGCCACGAGTACTCCCATAACTCCCAAACACATCCCCGGACTGATTCCGGGATCGAGCCCATGTTGGGAACCTGGTAACATTGCTGGGTTCAGTTCCAGAACGAGCTCTGTGTGAACAAAAGCCAGCACCAATGCCGTAAAGGGATGTGTCCTGATGACGCACGTTATTGTGCAACTCTTTTACCAGGTGCTTTTAAGGCATATCAATGTTTGCGATGAAAAAAATAAGTGCAAACTGTTATGAAGCAGAAATCAGTTAGCTCTTCACTATCCAGGCTGAAGCTGAGATCGTTCACCAGCTTAAGTGAAAGTTAACGTGCCTAGTGTTTTCGACTCATACATTATACGTCACATCCTGATGTCACGTTTCATTACGGGACCTTTAACGGTTGTGTGCGAACACACACGCAGATTCTGGGAGATCACTAGCAGTGTGAATGAACCAAAATCTAATGATCTGGGAATAATTTTAGGGTCACATTGCCCGTTTATAATCCAGAATCTCATTATGAAAGGTGCATATGGCATTGACATTGGTGCATAGACATTATTTGTAGTTACAAATAAGTAATAGGTTTAACAAACCCAAGTCGAAATCAATCCAAATAACCAATGGAACTGGTTTACACCTGGCTGGGAATCAATGATAGCTTGATCTTTCCTGGATTCTTATCTACAGCTAATGACTAACATATTCCTATTCTGATTGCAGAATCATTTAGAAGAGAACTGCAAAAACTTGTCTCATCCTCAGAGGCTTAGGTGAGATTGGCTTCCTGTTGACGGGCTGGTTCAGGTGGATGTGGGGCTGAACAGGAGGGGGTGGAGGTAGTGAAGCGTGCAGAGGTGCAGATCCCTCAGGCAGCTGCACAGAGACTCACTCTGGACCACACAGAGAGATGCCAATCTAGTTTCCCTTCCCAATCCCTCTACTGATCTAGGTTTAACTTGAAGATAAATACACCTAGCGATAACACGCACGGTTTACGCAGGGGAGGTAATGCTGTCATGTGTTACTCAACACAGTAGAGTGTCATGCTACTTTAAAAGAAAATCCCCCCGGAATCGTGGCTGCTGGATCAAAGGACAAAATTTGACATAAGGTCGCCTACTCAAGTATGGACTGCTTTGGAAAGATGGTATCTTTCTAAAAATACCACCAAATGGCAGTATGTTTTAGCACAGTTCAAAATTCAAGGTACTTGGAGTTACACAGGCTGTAGTAAATCCACGAGTGGGCTGAATTTAATCTTTGAGGCCAAAAAATGTTAGTCCTCTCAATTTAATGCTTGGAATTTGCAAGAGGTTTTATGCCTTTGAAGAAGCTCAGGATTTATTTAATTCCATTAGTGGATATAGTATCCAGGCCTGTGGAAATGGTAGAAGTAGTGTTTGGGTTTGCTGACTAGGGTTGGCTGCTGACTACTGTTGGGGGCAAGTTTGGGTAGGTCTGGCTGGGGTATGAGTAGGGCAGAACGATGAATGCTTGCCTGTCAGAGCTGAGAGTTTTGCATGGCTAAGTGCACCTAACAGAAGCGGGAGGTTTACGCTGTTGACAGGTGGGAGCAATCAGAGCATAGCAGCTCTAATCCAGCTAGACCTTCACCAACCCACACACGCAGAAACACTTATTGGGAACTCTTATTCCATGGGAAAAGGTGCCAACCTTACAGCCACACACCACAAACTATACAACCATAGCTCTTTGAGTCATGTTGTAACGATCATAGTTTTAAGATGAGCCCACATGAATGGCACCACAATGCAATTAACAGTGGGAAACTCTAGACTTTCTTTCTTTCTGAAAATCATGGCGGAAACAAGTTGGTTTTGGCCATAATCAATTTTCATGGTGAACAGTCACTGTCAGAAACTGTCAGAAAAAAATAAAAAAATAAAAATAAAATAAAACTTACCTTTTGGGATACAAGAGCTTTTCACTGGGGGTGTAACCTCAAAGGGTGACCTTTGTACCTTCTTTACCCCTAAATGGAGCATATTAGTACCTAGAGTAGCAATATGTACCCTTATAGTAGTATTATGAACCCTTTAGGTGTAAAGAAGATACAAAGGTCACCCGTTGAGGGTACTCCCCCAGTGACAAGCAGTTGTAACCCTAAAGTATTTTTTTCTTCACATTTTTCTCTGAGAATGTATAATGTATTTTGCATTAGTATTCAAACTTAACAATGAAATTAAAAAGTAAAAAATAATATATATATATATATATATATATATATATATATATATATATATATATATATATATATATATATATATACTAATTTCAAGGGTTTAACTACTTGTCTTATCATTCTCTGTAGCTGTAAAGGGCGCAAAAGCAGAAGGTTGCCTTGCGTAATAGATTGCGAATCTAACCATTAGAGCCTACAAACAGTGATAGCCATCGCAAACCAACATAATTCTCTAATACACACCAACACGCAGAGTTGCAGTCTTCATCTCATTTATCACACAATCGTGTTGTTTCCTCAGGTGTTCCATGCTGCTACTGCAAGTCAGCCCATGCATGCCAGCAGCTCTATCGTCTTCAGACGTACCCTGCAAATGTGAGGTCTTTGATCTCCCTACCTTTGAATCTCAGGTATGGTGGCTGTGCCGTATCATGGCTGCATGTCCCAAACAAACACCTCACCGCCCCCCTTCCTTCTTCAGAGTCACTGCACCAAATGAATAAAAACAGATGCTTATCGGCCTCTCTCATGAAGACTGTCACTCAAAACAGGTGGCAATCAAGACAGTGCTCCAGAAATCATTGACAGGAACGAAAGTCATTACACAGTTTTGAGTGGAATGTTATATGTGATTATCAAATAGCTGCGATTTACAGTGAGCTGAACCGAGTTGAATCTGTGTTAGGTTGAAAAGGTAGTGTGTTAAATACTCCAATGGACAGTAATTTTCTAGCTATTGGTGTACGACTACAGTTTTTCAGTTGTGTAAACACTCAATGAAAAACAAAGTAATATCACATGCAATTGCAGTTGATTTTGTTTATATATACAGTATAGACCAAAAGTTTGGACACACCTTCTCATTCAAAGAGTTTTCTTTATTTTCATGACTATGAAAATTGTAGAGTCACTCTGAAGGCATCAAGGGCTATTTGAGCAAGAAGGAGAGTGATGGGGTGCTGCGCCAGATGACCTGGCCTCCACAGTCACCAGACCTGAACCCAATCCAGATGGTTTAGGGGTGAGCTGGACCGCAGACAGAAGGCAAAAGGGCCAACAAGTGCTAAGCATCTCTCGGGGAACTCCTTCAAGACTGTTGGAAGACCATTTCAGGTGACTACCTCTTGAAGCTCATCAAGAGAATGCCAAGAGTGTGCAAAGCAGTAATCAAAGCAAAAGCTGGCTACTTTGAAGAACCTAGAATATGACATATTTTCAGTTGTTTCACACTTTTTTATGTATATAGCTCCATATATAATTCCACATGTGTTCCACATAGTTTTGATGCCTTCAGTGTGAATCTACAATTTTCATAGTCATGAAAATAAAGAAAACTCTTTGAATAAGAAGGTGTGGTTAAAAAACTTGGATCTAGGCCAACATAACAAGCCTGGAAGCCAAAAGAAGGCAAAACATCAAATAGCATAGCAGCAGATAATAGCAAGAACCCGCTCACGGTCTCCACCCCTGTGTGTCTATGTCACTCATTCACACACAATCACAAGCGAGCTAACTATTTGTCAAAGGAGCCCAGGGCTTTGAGCTGCAAGGATTCCTAAAGTAAAAGTGTACACATATGCCTATTGTGTTATCTTTGTAATTTCCAGCAGCAGGCAGCTGCATCTGTTTCCTTAATAACTTTCGCCCTTCTCACCTGGGTGGGCCTTGTCTGGATCCTCTGTTTGGATTAGGGCGACGATTAATGCAACAAAAACAAATTAAACCAGAATCGATTGGCAATTGTTCACTCGGGTCGATTCACAGAGTGCACTTCCTTTTCATGTTCTTTTGGTGAACCCGCCTAGCAAACAGGTAGTCTGCATAGAGGTAAGGTACCGCCAGGATTTAAGCTGCGTCTCTCACTACGGGTATTGTATGTTTACTGCAGTTGACTGTGGGCTTTCCTGTCTGGCTACGCTGTAATGCGCTGCAAGCTAGGGGAGCGGCAACTGCTGCGCTAGAACAAACCACATTTCATCACTTATAATGTTCAATTATTGTTAGGTATTGTCTGGCATCATGACAGAAGTGTTTTGTGAGAATGAAGAGCATTCATAATGAGAGGATGTGGAATATCCTTTAATAAACAAGGGTCTCCTCCCTTCCAGGACAGAATTGGTTTGAAGGAAGTGTCTTCGTACTGTAAACAGTGTTGTCATTTGATTTATAATCCGTAATCCCAGTATTGCCTTCTCCTTTGAATCAGGGCAATATGTCCTCTGTGATCTAGCATTTTGCTAACCCGCTCAGCTAACATATTCAATATTTTAGTCACAGGTCTGATTTGACCTAAATATATAACTATATCTAAATTACTAATGGGTAAAATATCCAGATTCACATTTTCATGGCAATTCGTAGTATTTAACGCTGTGGTAAACTGGTGACTAATTTATATGAATTTGTTGATCTCAAATGTACATTTTCGTTACATCATCATCTTAATTGGTGGTTGGTTTTGGGGTGGACTTCCGTGTTAGTAACCCTGCAGTAGGCTTGAACTTGTCAGCCCCAATCTCTATGAACAGTATATGGAAAAACATGACCAGTACATTCTACATAATATCTAATCATATAGTGATATGGGATATGAAAATATCAAAAAAATCATATGGGTTTGGGATGACAGATAAACTAAAAGAAATTTTTTGGGATAACTATAAGTAAATTACGGAATCACAGTTTTTACAGCCAAATCAAGTATTGAAGTCAACAAAGAGTACTGAAGTTTACCGATGGTACTGTGGGGTTTGTAAGGCAAATATATTTGGGAAACACCAAATTAGTGCATAACTGTTTATAATTCAGAGTATGTTGACCGTTTTTGCTCAGGCTTAAGAAGTTCCTGTCTGGAATTTGTCACTCAGTCAAAACATTAGCATCCGATTTGCTCTGCACCTTAAGACATGCACTTTTCAGGACATCGGGGGGGAGTGGTGCGACTTTAAAACACACAATGTAAGGCTTAACTTGCTATCCTTCAGAACAACTCCAGCACACCTGTTCAGAGAGAGGAACAGTGAGATACAGGAAGACAAGTTCTCATACTCGTCTGCGTGTCCTGTAATTATTCACGTTTCACCTCATGTTTGTGATAATGGCGTGCCATTCTGCTTCCTTTCTGAAGCTTAAGCTGTGTAAATGATATGTCTTTGCGTGGTTAGGTTCCTAAAGGTTTTCTTCATGTAACTTCAACACCAGGTATCACAGAAAGATCAACACATGGAGATTTGTTTGCTTGGGCTCAACAGCAGACTAGCCACAGCAGAGCCCAATGCAGAACAAGAACACACAAACACATGAGCCAAACAAGCAGGAGCTTGCTGGAGGGGGAATGTTTGTGAAAGACAGGAGCATTACAGGTTTATCTAAGGTGTGGTCCACCTTAAGCATTGGTAATTACCCAGGATACAACAGCTGGGGACTGCAAGGACTGCGCCGCTTTCACTTAACCCAGAAATGGCATATGGGCACACATCAAAACAGTTTTTTTCTGTCGCAGCCATTTATTTGTTTATTTATTTATTTTTTTGGTGAAATAACACTGTAAGCTAAATTGCTTTTAATTTAAAGCAAATTCAAATACATAACTTATTTACTTAAGTAAAATAACTTTTCAAAAACTTACCACTACAACCACAATTTACACACACAAGTGTAAAAGTACTAATTTAAGGCAATATGTTATGTTGTTTAAATGTTAAATTAGGAATTATCTAATGAAATATGCACTAATTTGCAGACATTTCCAGAGCAGAAATCTGAACAATGGATAAAACCAGATTCAACAGTCTTGCATTCTTGTTATATATATATATATATACAAATTTATAAATTGTATTATATATATTTTAAAAATAAAATATTATATAAATCAGAGGAGTAATGTATGTATTATAATCTACAGAGGCAAATACATAATGTGCGATTAATTTACTGTCACCCCGTCCTGTATACGGGACGCCTACATTTACTTCACTATATTACAGTTAAATCTAATCTAATCTTGACAAACTATATATCGTTGGAAAGGTCTAAGACCCCCAAATATATATTTTACCAATGTTTTTTGTTAAAAATTATGTAGGAAAAGTAATAGATTAATTTATGACAAGAGTGCAACCTCAAAAATCTACATTATAACAGGAGTTGTGAATTATAAAAATGTAAGTTTGGATCATGCACTATAAAGTCATGTGAGTGACAGTTAAGGGGTTAAATAAACACTTAAATTTGTATCTTAGATATTGTCTTTAATTAAGTCTAAATGAACACATTTTATGGAAATTTTATAGCCAAAAAAAAAGTTGTACAAAACAATATATTTGCGGGTGTCTTGCTTTAATTTTGTCCAAGATAGCTGTCTTCTAACAGCAGGCTGCTGTCGCAAGACTGCATGTGCTTTCTGTGCACTCATAATTTGTGAAAATTGCTAAAATGCTGTCTTGGCAAGGTATTAATGTAAACAGTTGGCTAGTGAATGTAAACAGGTGAATTCCTTTTTATTTTTTTTATTTATTTTTTTGAGGCAGTGTTGACTGATAATAGGTTTACTGTTACAATAACTGTAGTAAATTGGCACATTTTGAAGTTTATAATTATAGTCCAAAGGCGTGTAAAACTGGCTCACATTAAAACATCTTAATAGTGGGTTTGATTGTTTCTTACAAACACTGCTTTTGCTTCATAAGACACTTACTGATGGACTGGAGTGGCGTGGATTACTTGTGGATTATTGTGGTGTTTTTATCCGCTGTTTGGACTCTCATTCTGACGGCACCCACTGGTGAGCAAGTGATGTAATGCTACATTTCTCCAGATCTGATGAAGAAACAAACTCATCTACATCTTGGATGACTTGAAGATGAGCACATTTTCAGCATATTCAATTTTTTGGGTGAAGTACTCCTTTAAGAGGAACAAAATCATAACTTCTTAAAGTTTTGTTGTTGTTGTTTGTGACAGGACATAAATATGATGCTACAAATGACTGAATGACTCACAAAATCACAGGGGGAAAAAAAGCCTATATTCACACTGTTATTAGCAAAAATGAAAGAAAAAGTAAATAATAATGTGGGTTATGAATATTAAACAGACATATAAATAATAAGCAAATACTGCATCCATTTGTATTTTACACCGGGTAAAATCTTCTCAATATCTTATTAAATATGCATTCACCTCTAATGACCCATGAGCCTTTAATACCATTCAGGAACTTTTTTCTATTTGGTTTGCAAATCTCATTTCATTTGATGCATCATAACAACATCTACCACAGATTTGCTGTTACTTTTGACATAAATGACATAATTTAATCTTGTATGATCTAATTCGGACAACCCCTGCATTTCATAATTAAATTGCACAAAATGCACAACTAACAGCTTGAAAATGCCACAAAAGGTCTAATTTATGTGCACTCTACTCATTGATACCATTGTTAAGTATTGTGAAGGAAATAGAGCTATATCCTTCACATAATGCCTTTTCTGTAAAGCATAACTAATCCACAAAGAGTGAATTCACCTAAAAATATCACTCATATCCTTTGTGGAAAGCTCAGTCAAATTGAGAAGGAGCTGATCTCTGTTTGAGTTGACCCCTGACCCTCTGTGTTCCTATCTTGTACTGGGTTATTCATGTACCACCCTATAAATTTGATAACTTAAAAACATAATAAAGAAGTAAAAGTCAATAAATACAAGTCAAAATAAGTAAATACAAGTTAACAAACAAACAAAACAAACTGACAGTTAACATGAGAAAATTATCTGGAAGTTTTGAAAAATAAATTAAAAACTCTTTCTTCAGTTCATTGTGATTATTTATAATAATAATAATAATAGTAATAATAATAATAATAAAATTGAGTCTATTTAATATTTTGCAGGATAAATTATGACTTATACAGCTGTTTGGGTCCAGTAAGGTTTTTGAAAAATGTTTTTGAAAAAAGTATTTTCTGCTAACCGAGGCTCAATTTCTTTGATCAAAAATACAGTAAGAATGCAGGAAAAAGGATAAATATTATGACAATATAAAACAGCTGTTTTCCATGTGAATTTATGTTAAAATTAAATTTATTCCTGTGATCAAAGCTGCATTTTCAGCATCATTCCTCCAGTCTTCAGTGTCACATGATCTTCAGAAATCATTATAATATACTGACTTGCTGCTCAAGAAACATTTCTGATTATTATCAATATTGAAAACAGTTGTGCTGCTGAATATTTTTGTGAAAACTGATTTTTTTTCCAGGATTTTTGGATAAATAGAGTTCAGAAAATAAATGATTTGCAATATATTTGTTGTTACCATGTAAAGTGTTTAATGCTATTATTGGTCAATTTAATACATACTATGTGACTAAAAGTATGCATGTCTTGAAATTGTTGAACAGTAGTGTATATCAATGAACTGAAATTATTAACTCCTTTGTCTGTTGAGAAAGATACAATGAAGAGGGAGCAAACAAGCATTCGCTGTACATTACTAATAGTCATAAATTCTTGTAATGAACACAATCCGCATTAGCATAAGCTCAGGCTGGGATATTAACGTCTCACAGGTTCAGTTTGATTTGGGGCGCTGCTAAACTTCAAACCGTTCCTTTGAAAATGAGTGTGTGAACAAACAAATAATTGGGAGGTGGTAATGACTGCGCTCTCAGTGGAAATACTGGCAGTCTGGTGATCCCGCAGCGTGTCGCAACAGCGTAATTAGATTATTTATATCATCGGCCTGTGCTAAACTGATTAGCACACATGCTACCTCTCCTGCCTGTCTTTAAATACCTAGGTGACTAGTTAACATCCCACCGGTTCGTAATAAGCTTGTGCTTAGGTTAGCCTATTACCACTAAAGCATGGTATTAGCAGGCTATGATCTGTTTGTCCATCAGTGTTAGCGCTGGCAGCTTCTGGTTGGCACTAAACAGGCTAGCGTGTCAAACAACAGAACAGCAGAAACGTAAACCCTTCATTTGAATTTAACTAATCCAACACTGCATGCTGAAAAATATTAGCTCAATCAGACACAAGATCATTACATAGCTGCATTAGCATTTTGCTTGTAAACAGAACGCAAGTAAGATTAAAAGTACACTTAAAAGTGACAATCACAGCGAGTCTAAGCTTTCTAAGCAGTTTTCAGTGAAAATTCCTAAACATTCCTGAACATAAGTATTCAAAGTATTTTATTTGTAAAAACATAAAGAAACGATCACATTTTTGTTTATCAAGTAAATGTGTTTTTTTGTGAAAGGGATTTTGTTGCAGGATTCTCTCATTACGTGAAGAGAGCTGTTCCCTGCAAACAAGCCTTTACGGGCACACTTAGGGCTCCCAGCGCAGGGTCCCTGAGAATTTGCTCTTTGGCAAAACGTTGGCCCCCTAGCACTGGCCCTGCACGGACAGCCCTCACTTAGCCTCCAGGAAGCCTTAGCACTGTTTTATTTAAAATAATAAAGTTTAAAGTCACCATTATGGAGGTAAGTGCTTGGTTTAGTTAACTGTGTTTCTGAAGCACATTTGTCATAGCAAATGTTGCAAGAAGAATGTCTGATCTGACAATAAAGTCATCACGTAGTGGCCAGTTTCTCTGATCTCACACAGAGTTTGATCTCGGAGGACATTATTTAGATTTAATTGTTTCACATTATAGTAACCCTAGAATATAACTGCAAGACATTATGTCCTACTTTAATATTGTGAATGTTTTTTGAGTTGTTATGCAGAATTTGTTTGGATGGGATCATGTAGACTAACACAGACATCAAGATTCAGCGTTGAACATCAATAAACAAGCTTTTCGTTGATTGTCAACATTGTGGTGGTTCATACACTTAATATTCATATCTGATTGAGTATATATGATCCTGTCCAAATAATTTCTGCATATTGACAAAATTTCATGCAGTGGTGTTTTAGGGCTACTATAAAGTCAAACAATTAAATCTAAAAAAATTTATCAGAGATAAGCAAAACAGGACTCTACATGATGACTGAATCATCAGTAAGTATCCGTCAACTGATGTGTCTTCTCACATCTTTTCTATAACAAATGTGCTTCAGAAACACACAGTTATAGTAGCTAGAGAAATGTTAATGTTAAGAAGTCAAGGGTCAAGAGCACAACTAAAGCAAACACTTACCTCCATAATGGTGACTTCAAACTTTATTATTTTCAATTAAACAGTGCTAAGGCTTCCTGGAGGCTAAGTGAGGGCTGTCCGTGCAGGGCCTGTGCTAGGGGGCCAACGTTTTGCCAATGAGCAAATTCTCAGCAGCCACTGGCAGTCCTAAGTGGGCCTGTAAAAGGCCAGTGCAGGCTTGTTTGCAGACTATGCCTCTTCTGCCACAGAGCGCCAAGAAATAAGCTGTTTATGTCACGCTTGCCCTTCATAACTTTGTCTCTTTAGGAGGGGATGCGCTCAGGGGACGAACCAACTGGAATGGGAGTGGAGATTAAAGAGACAGCGTCTCAGAGCTAAAGGAGGAGACAAACTCTGAGGACACATATGAAACTAAAAGACACTCAAGGAATGTCAATGAGGGATGACTAACACAATACGTTTTGCTTTCATGGCTGTGAGGTATGGTAAAAAAAACATTGTTTTAAAGCGGTGGTAAGCAATTTTTGTTTTAGAAAAGACACATAAAATGTCCTTACTGCTATGTATTGTCTAATATGTACTGTATATTATTTTTATAGTACATTTATTTCTGAAGGATCATGTGATAATGAAGACTGGAGTAATGATGCTGAAGATTCAGCTTTGATCACATGAATAAATTAAATTCCACTATATAATCACATTGAAACCAGCTATTAAATTGAAATCATATTTCACAATGATACTGCTTTTACTCTATTTCTGATCAAATATTTGCAGCCTTGGTGAGCAGAAGAGACTTCTTCCAAAAACATAAAACAAATCACGCTTTTGAATAGTATAATTTATATAATTTCATTATATTAATGCATTTCGATGTTTTTAGTAATTTCTATTATTCTCAGTGCTGACTCTAAATGCAATATTTTTTATTGTAATAGAGTATTTTGTTATTATTAGCACACATTAAAGGCACTATGTAAATCAAAATAAAATAATGTTAATGATTTTTCACATCAACAATAACAAGTAACAAAAATAAGAAAAAAAGCAAAGTTAAGCAAAATATGTCCCAAAAAACTGAAAATAATTTCAAATATATATTTATTTTGCATTTACTTATTTATACTTATTATTTATTTATTAGTTTTGCATCGTTAGCAAGTCTTTGACAACTTTAACAACTCCACTCTCTCTACTCCCCAAGCATGCTTTATATATATATATATATATATATATATATATATATATATATATATATATATACACACACATATATATATATATATATATATATATATATATATATATATATATATATATATATATATATATATGAAAAAAGTTTCCTAAACAATTTGCTCAATGTCGCTCACTGTAGTTATAAACGATAACTCCAGAAACCAGCTCCATGCCAACTGAACCTGTCTTGCTCCAGAGTGCCTGAGAACAAAACCAGAGTATTTTGTTTCTCTTCTGCAGTCTGTAATTTTGTTTTGATATCCACCTGCTGTCACCACTCTTGTGCATCATCCTTTACATGCACCGTGCAAGTGTCGGGTGGGGGATAATGGCTCCCCCAACCACATGTAAATACAACCAACACAATGAAAAGACGAGAACGGAAAAAAAAGTGCAATTTGCCTGAACAGAACCACAAGTGCCTTTCTATTGAATAATACATTCTCCACCCCAGAGTGCCCATTTGCTTCCTGAGTTTTCTCATTATTATGAAAGAAAAGGCGTTCGGGTTCTTGGAGAAGGATGTGGGTTTTGGCCGGCCCTGGATTGCAGGAGCTGCTCAGGCTTCAGTACACGAGCATTACTCTTTCTCTGGGGACTGGGAGCTGAGAGGATTAAATGGATGGCATATCAGTACATAATTTAGATCAAAAGGCTAAGTTGGGCCAGTTAAAGGGTTGCGACCCTGAAGACCAAAGGGATTTCAAAGCCTCCTCGTTTAACAGAAACCCTTTTTTATCAGCTGCCACCCATCGTGTTGGATGTTGAAGCATGAAAATGGTCATATAGATAGAGCTTTGTTTTAGGCTTTGTGGATATACAAGTCCATTTCAATCCACCTCTCGTTTCCTTGGAACACGTCGAAGATCAAGCATAAATCATTACAGTAACGTCTGTGTTTGGACAATATTACATTTTACATTACTCCAAAACCTGTTATGAAATAAATGCATATAGAATTTTGTTATATACTTGCAAAACAAAACAAAACAAAACAAAAAAATAATGTAATTAGCATTTAATAGAGTAGTACTTATAATGTAATAAAGTAGTAATAAAGTTTTAGCATACTTTGGAAGGGATGTTTAATATTTTCTGAAAAAAGAAAGAAAGAAAGAAAGAAAGAAAGAAAGAAAGAAAGAAAGAAAGAAATCTGGATCCTTGTCAAGGTGTAACTAAGGTACTAAGGCAGTTTGTTATCTGGTTTCTAGGGTGTTTGAAATGGTTGTTACAGTGTGCAACAGTGTGTAAAAGGTGCATGGGTTCAGATTCAGATATCATTAACATCCATAAGCAAAAAGCAATGCAAATTACATGCCAATACTTAAACATTAACCCTCATGAGCAAACACTACTTTACTTTTACTTAGCATATGTATGATAAGGTATCATTCATATGCTGTTAGTTAATAAAGATAGTGTTGAGAGATTAAATTAGGTTGAAGAAAAGGATGAAGCATTACTACGCTGCGGGCCCTGCTCATTTTGTTCTATATGTCTGACCTGTGGGTCACCTGCTGGTCACCACTAATCCTCATGTTAATGCCAATGACAGGACGTGAGAGAAGGTTTTTTTTTTTTTTTTTTTTTTTTTTTAAGAGCTTTCATTGCTTTCCTCTGTTTGCAGTACTTGGAATGATTTAAACTACTTCCTCTGTGAGACACAATGACACAAGGCTGTTCATCCTGACTGCACCTTGGCTTAAAAGCACATATTCAGGCCTGGACTGATACTCCAAACAGAGCATTATTTCCAGACTCTAGATTAGGGATGGGATTCGTTAGTGTTCTATTCTGATTTCTGCTTTAGATTTCAATCCACAATTCTGATTAATATTTGGACTAAACAAAAAAAATAATAATTAAACAATACTAAATAATTTTAAGCACTATTGAATACACCAAACTATTCTAAATGTGTATCTTTCCATCTGAACAGTCAGTCTCTAACTATGATAATTTAGTGCTCAAAAGCTTAAGCGCTCGTCCATATTAAGTCAAAAAAGATTAAAAAAAAATAATCTAAATTTAAAATTTTTAACCACTTTTGTTTGTTTTTTTTGCCAGAAGAATGTGACATTTTAGAACAGTTCAACTTGATATCAAGAAAAGAATTAGGGACCCACTTTATATTAAGTGGCCTTAACTACTATGTACTTACATTTTAATTAATAATTTAGTACAATGTACTTATTGTGTACGTACATGTTTTTACATTGTACTTATATTTAAAAAAAAACTACATGTAATTACATCTGTATTTAATTTCTGTAATTACATTTATAATTACACTGTTGACCCATACTTCACACCTTAACCCACCCTTAAACTTACCCATACCTCCAACCCTCTCCCTAACCTTACCCCATCCCACCTCAAAAGCAGCAAAAGTCTTTTACAATACAATATGAACACAATAAATACATTGTACTTATTTTTTATGTAAGTACATAGTAGTTAAGGCCACCTAATATAAAGTGGGACCAGAATTAGCTTTCTTTCTTTTATTTCAATCTATTTGCATATTTTACATTATACCGAAATGGTATGTGATTTTGCATGAATTCGACTGATTTGATTTATGATTTTTAGGGAAAAAAGTTTTCTATAGGGTCCACCTCTAAACATAACACTTAGTGGGGCATATATTATACTGAAATGTACAAATGACACTGTATGAATGCATGCAAATTAGCATGCGAGTTCGTAAAATAGTTACAAATTGCACTGAGATTATGATGGAATGGTTCCTCACTCACTCTGCTCTACAAACATTTTGTAAATCATTGTCAATCAATAAGATTGTACGAATTAATACAAATGCTAAATAATGCTAAATAAAAAAAAAAAAAAAAAAAAAAAAAAATATATATATATATATATATATATATATATATATATATATATATATATATATATATATATATATATATATATATATATATATATGAATAAAGTATTTATTATTTATTGTATTCAAGTATTTAAGCATTTATTGTAAATTCAACATAAATAATATGTAACCCTGGACCACAAAAGTCACTGGGGTATATTTGTAGCAATAGCCAAAAATACATTGTATGGGTCAAAATGAATGATTTTTCTTTTATCCCATAAATCCTTAAGATATTAAGTAGAGATCATGTTCCATGAAGATGTTTTGTAAATATCTTACTGTAAATATATTACAATATTTTTTTTTTTATTATTAGTAATATGCATTACTAAGAACTTAATTTGAACATATTTATGTTCTCAATATTTTGATGTGTTTTTTTTTTTTGTTTTTTTTTTTGCACCCTCAGATTCCAAATTTTCAAATAGTTGTATCTCGAACAAATATCGTCCTATTGTGGAAAGATTATTTATTCAGCTTTCAGATGATATATAAATCTCAATTTCACACTTAAGACTGGTTTTGTGGTCCAGGGTAACATATGTCTTTTGCCATGACACTGTATATTTAGTAGTACAGTGCTGCCACTAAATATAAATTATAGACATGTTTGAAACCAGTGGAAATAACAATCTTCTGCACCTGATATTCCTATCTAATCTCTCTCCCGGCCGCTTCAGTGCGGCATAAACCTCATCACTGCTGATTCTGGACTTGTTTCAGTGTTGGATTAAAAGGTTTATCAATTATCACTCCCATCAGGAATGAGCACTCCATTCGCTCTCCCACTAATTGAATCACTGAATAATTTCTGCTTCCTTACGAGATGCAGGCGTTTGCAAACAACGCCATTCCGTTTCCTCCAGAGCCTTCAGGATTGCCAGATATGGTTATTAATTTCCCCGACCCCTGGTGTTTGGACGCTGCACAGAGAACTGTCACATGCAGCCATGAGCCCATCTCACCAGGAGATCTCTCTATTACAGATAAACGGGGACACAGGAGAGGGGAAAAATTAGAAAAAATTAAGAGCTCCCCCACTGAGAAAATGTGTTCCAACCTTGAATGGGGGGAGCTGTGTGGAAAAGAGGCAGGGGGTGAAGACGTGACAAAACAAATGCTGTACTAAATTGTCACGAGAGAGAGAATGTTGTGACTATGAATGGGAAAGATCAGAGGTGCTGAATCAACACTCGTCTGTCTATCTATCTATCTATCTATCTATCTATCTATCTATCTATCTATCTATCTATCTATCTATCTATCTATCTATCTATCTGTATCTCTAATATAATTCCATATAATGCCTTTATATAGTGTTGTGTCAAGATTTGTTTGAACTAAATTTATTGGAACATTAGGAAGTGTATATAAGAAAGGGGTTCACATACTTTTGACCAAATAGTCTATGCACAAATAATCACAATGCAGCGATATACGTATATATTAAAATCATGTATAAACTACTAATCTGCACTAAAGGCACAGCACTCATTCATTCTGCATTATCATCTACAGTGTACTTCGTATTTAAACTCTATCTACAGTACCTTGTTCGCCATTCTCCTCATTCAACCATCACGCTTCAGAAACTCCTGGAGTTAATCAGCTGTAGCCTCTGCACTGATGACCATGATGAAGATGATGATGAAGCTACTTAAATGAGGAATGTATCCCAGAAATCAAAGTTCTCAGTGGAGTGTGGTGAGACTGACTATTGCTTTAGTGATACGAGCCAATGGAGCTCATAGCTCAGGTGGACAATGTGCCAATGAGCTCTCTGTGTTATCACCATTACTGGTGTAATTACAACGAGAGACCTCCGATCAGCACAAGAGGAGCTGACACATTTCAAGTGCCAACCAGTCAATGTTTCCAGATACCCTTAAGAAGATATACTTGTCTTCAGGAACCTGGATCAATCAGTCAACATGTCTTGATAAACTGTTTTATTCAACTGTGTTTTCAAATTGCAGCACTAAACAGAAAACACTGACTTGCACATAAAGAATTCCAGGTGATATGCTGGAAATAAAGAAAAGAAAAATAAAAACTTTTACCCGTAAGCCATTCAGCTAACAGTGTTTGAGAGAAGATCACTGGTTTAAGATGGAAGAGGGCGCTTGGTGCTGCGAGGACTCAGATATGTAATTTTAGGCAAAAGCCTAGTAATAGTGAGAGTGTCTCACATCACAAACCTCCTATCGTGAGGCTGTGAAATTTGCAGCCACTGTGTCTTGGATCCAATTCATCACTCTTCTAGGATGTCCTGTAGATACATTCTTCAATTATTTCTTCCCTCTTTAATGTGCCAACAGTAAATCAATATTTAGTCAACCTATGTAATTGCTCTTCGTGAAATAAAACACATTCGATAGTATGAGAAAAAAAATCAAAGAGGAAATAAATTGTCCTCAGGCCTGTTGAAAATTTGCATATTATTATTTTTTTTTTACTGTACACTTAGAGCAGCTTCTGTGATTTGACAACAGTTACAGCTGCTGAATCTTGGTTTTTAAAGAGAAGCACACAGGTTTCTGATAATGGAAGATCCAGTTATATTGTCTTAAATAACATCACTGCTTTAGATTTAAGAAATTTCAGAGGTTCAACTCTGTTTTATAATTGTTAGTACAAGTTGTGTAATTGTGAATTTAGAACTAATTAAAGATTTAACTATAGGAAAACCAAGTGTAAATATACAAGGGTCAAATATTGTTAAATAATGTGTCAACAACATTTAAAAAAAAAATGCTCTTCAGGGAACAGAATGTAATGAAATTTAAATAACATAAAAATTATATAAAATATATCAAAATTACGTCATGCCAAATTTTGACATCAGTGACACCAGATGCCATTAATTATTGCATTTCACCTTTGAATATGTAAGAATTTATAAAATTTGGGTCTGTTGAATAAAAATAAAAAAATAAAAAAAATAAAGTATGACTTTAGAAAAATAAATATAGTTAGTAATACATCTGCAGTTTGTATAATACTTTTATTATATTTTCATGTTGTTTTTAGTCCTTTATGGAGCTCAACAATGTTAGTCCCCTTTTATTATCAGTTCTTTTGTGTAATGGGGTTTAATATGGAAGTGGTCAATTTTCTGAACTCCTGAACAATACTCTTAAAATATTCATATTTTAAATATTGATTGCTCAAAAATTGGACATTAAAGACAAAAATCATGTTGATCATGTAAGGGTTAGAAGATTGAAATATTAATATTTCAATATCAAAAATAAATTGCCACAGTTTGCTTATATGCTCGCTGTCCATGACAAAATATATCTTTATGTATGTATGTATATATATATATATATATATATATATAAAATAGAAAGAAAAAACAAACAAAAAATATACATTAAAATAAAATAAAAATCTTCAAAATTGTTTATTTTAAATTTTGTTTATTTAAAATAAAATATCTTATTTAAAAATACTAACTATACTAGCAAAAAAAAGTTAGAGCTACATTAATTTAATAAGATAAAATAACATTAATTTTTTTAAATAAGAAAATAAATATTCCTTCCATGTTTTCCCATATGAGATGTAAGGCTCATTTAAGGCTGATAAAAAAAAAATAAATAAATAAAAAAACAACATTCAGCAGGGAGGGTTTCATCCGGTGAGGGATCGCGCTTCTCCAGCTTCTTGGGTGAAGCAAGCATTGCCGTCTGGCAGACAGCTCAGGTAGTTTTGTTGGGCCTGAGCCTGCAAACTGATGCCAAGAAACCTAATCCTATTAATAAAACAAAAATCAAAGCAAACACGACAGTCCTAACCTCTTTGCACTCTCTTGGCTCGACCCAAGCACTCAGTGGAATCTTAAAAGCCAGTCCTGAACAAGCTCTGACGGAGCATTTTCAAAACTTTGCGTGCGGTGGTGAAAAAGGTAGATGTGGATGTGTGACACACTCAAACGCACACCTAACAGACATTTGTGTGTATGTGTGTGAATATAAGCACAGCACACTAAACCATGGAAAATAAAATGAACATGGAAACATAGATTTGTAATGCACATATAATCTGGTGCGTCAAGAGTATTTGACAAACTGAGTCCATGTTTTCCTTCTAGCTGACTGTATTTGAAATACCACGTGCAAACAGTCCTAAACCTTGCGGTAAAAGATCAGACGGTTTCATGTCAGACTCTTTCAGATGTATGCAAACAAGTCCAGTTGAGACTAGTCAAGTTCAGCACTAGAGTAGAGCTCATATGAAAAGATAAGCCAGCGTTAATGGTGCAAACTCAGCCTTCGTGTGCTATCAGCCTCAACTTCATGAAAGAGTTCACGGTAGATAGAGAGAGATTATCTCATTGTCTGTTCATTTTTGTGCTCGCCATTGGAGCTGTGAAAAAACAGGAATGTTTAGGACAATTTCACTTGATGAAATGCAATGACAGTCCGAACAGAATCATGGAAACCTGGAAAACTGCATGGAACCGGGATCTGTTCATTTTCAGGTCTCTTACCATTTCTACCCATCAGGCCTTCTGTTGGCCGTCTAATGTAAACATTTGGTTAGATCCGGTGTTGTGTCTCTTCCTCTTTTCACACGAAAGACAACAGTTTAGATGTGCGCTATCTCTGCTCCCCTGCACTGTTGTTTGCTGGAGGGACACCTGCTAAAACACACATTCAGCTGGACCCCAGTGAAAAGCACACATGAAGGCTGTGGAAATCTGCTTTTGTCTTTTCTAATGAATATGTCCTTATGGTGAGAAAGCGCATAGGGCTTGGGCCCTGGAGGGGTGCTGAAGCGTCCCGCACATGAATGGCAGCAGAGGAGGGAAGTGTGCCTTTCTAAAAGAGTTGGGGTATGGGGGAGTCTCCACATGCGCTGAAGGAAGTGGTAATTAATGGATAGTGAGGGACTCCCCATGAATGGGACGCTGACAATAGGGAAATGTTAAAGCTGAGTTAGTCTGAAAGGAAAAGTGGAAAGTTCAGTGATGGCCGCCGCTCACAAAACCCCCATGATCCTCTCTGCCCTTGCCATTATGCTCAGCTGTAGAGTTTGTTTCGCACCCGTGGTGATCGGACAACAGAGTATACTAAGTCACCCTTAAATCTGATCTAATTTAAACCAATAATTCATAAGAATGAAATGACTCACCCTTGTTGCATCTGTCTTACTTTTGGAAGACACAAAGAGAAAAAGTTCTGAAGAATGTAGATGCTGAATGGAAAGTTGCTTTCAATTAAATTATTACTTTAAGCATGATTGTGTTCGTTACCATTTAACAATGGTGTTACAGTCTTACAGTGATTATATTTAATGCAGCACAAGTCATTGCAGTGGAGTTCATTTACATTTGTACAGTAATTTGTGCTACTTGCATTACATGAATGGGGCTTAGTGAATAGATAACGTAATCTCTCAAAGTTACAGAAATATATTTGTATTCTTATATATTATTTCATCCAGCACATATTTTTTTACTTAAACTCCAAGACAAAAGTCCAAGACAAGCTTTCAAAAAACAAAAAAAAACAAAAAAAAACCTATATTTATTTTTATTGTATTCTTATTTTTTAACAAAATGAAACAAAGATCAATTTCAGAGTTTCCACTTCATAATTTCATGTTTATGTGTTACTTACAGTTAAAAATTATATTTCTTAATAACCATTTTTAATGTAAGAAGAAAACAAAAATATTCACTTGCAGAGCAAGCCCCGGGGGACTCCAGCGCTGCCGTGGTCGTAGTGTCCCTCATCTCCGCCTCCAGCCTCTGTGGCCTGAACTCCGCCTCGGTCCCTTGACCCGTTGGCTCCACCATGGCTCCTAGCTCCCTCCTGTCCGCCGTGGTCCAGCAGTCCACAAGCTCTGCCTGGCTCTTTCGTCCCTCCGGTTCCGCCTTGCTCTGGCGTCGATCATCCTGCGCCTCTGGACTCCACTCCTCTGGCTTCGCCTGGTCCCTCCGTCCCTCCATCCCGCCAGCTCCATCCGGCTCCTTCATCCCCTCGGCTCCACCCGGTCCTCAGTCCACCTCAGTCATTCTGTCTCCACCGTGGCCTCCCTGATCTTCCCCATCGGCCTGGCTCTTCTGCTCTCCATCTCCACCTCACGCTCATCCACCACCA
Source organism: Carassius auratus (assembly GCF_003368295.1). Taxonomy (NCBI): domain Eukaryota; kingdom Metazoa; phylum Chordata; class Actinopteri; order Cypriniformes; family Cyprinidae; genus Carassius; species Carassius auratus. The sequence goes on from NC_039289.1 coordinate 14,564,921, forward strand.
GCTCCGCCGCCATTGGTTGGCTCTCTGGAGTTGGTGGCAATTCCTCCTCCATGGCCCCTCCCTCCGTCGGCTCCACCGTGGATCGACATCATGGCTGTGGCATGGGTCCTGCTGGACTCCTCCTGCTCCAAGCTCCTCCTGTCTCCTCCTTGGCTCCTCCCTCCATCATCTCCTCCATGGACTCTGTCGCCTGCCCCCCTCATGGGTGTACGTTCTCCACCGGAGCCTCCTCCTTGGTTCCCAACCAATTCCCCCTCTCTGTTATATGGAGCGAGGTCGCACCTACTTGGAGTGATGTCATGCCCGTGTTCCAGTCTTTGCATATATTTTCTGTCTGGTATACTTCGTCCATACTTATTGGATGTTCTGTGTTGTGGATTAACCCTGTGATTCCTGGATTAAAGACTTTTGCTTGTACTCCATGTTTTTCTCTAGTTCCTCCCACGGTGAAGTGTGAAATTATCTGCTTCATAAACATAAATGCTTGCATTGCACTGCCCTGCGATGCGCTTTCATGACTTCACATAATATTTAATCACATTGAATAGGTCACACATGATGTCGGCGGAAGTACCGACTCAGTGTTTACAAATGTTTAAAAGGAGAGCCCTTCAAGAGTTGTTGTATGTTCAATGACATATTCACTTTTTTTTTTTTTTTTTTTTTTTAAATGCCATTTGACTTAGTCTTTATGCGTTCGACTTTAATCACTGAATCGGTACTTGGGCTTATGTCACGTGTGGCCTTTGGATTCGATTACATGTTACGTGAAATCATGGGCACACATTGCAGAGCAATGCAAATAGAGCATTTATGTTTATAAATCAAGATTCCTCATCTGGTATCGTGTAGAGTCCTACGAAGCTGCAGTGAAACTGTAATTTTGACCTTCAACCACTTGGTAGCTGTTGAAGTCCACTATAAGGAGAATAATCTTGGAATGTTTTCATCAAAAACCTTAATTTCTTTACGACTGAAGAAAGACGTAAACATCTTGGATGACATGAGGTGAGTCAATTATCAGGAAATTTTTATTTGAAAGTGAACTAATCTTTTAAATTGTAATTTCATTGTGACAAAAAAATAACGCATACAAAAACAATAACAAACCAGTTTCCCAGGATATGAACTGAAATGTACAATTTCATATTGCCTCTTATTATGATACAGCTCTTGCTGCAAGGCATCGGTGCTGTTCAAACACGCCGTTTAAACATTCACACGGGACTGTACAGATATGGGTGCCATGAGCTTTCAGGAGCGTGCTGTGTGTGTGTGTGTGTGTGTGTGTGTGTGTGTGCGTGTGTCTGTGTGACTGGGTGTCAGGATGTAGGTTGGGATAAGGGCATGTGTGGATCCTGGTGACCCGATCAAACAGACTCTTGATTCCAGAATACACTGCAATGACCAGAGCTGATGAGTAGCTTTGGATTTGCATGATGGATGAAATCTTAGCAGCTTGATACGACACAAAATGGCAAAAAAATATATAATACATCAATATACAAACAAACAAATAAATAAATATTTGAAAAAATGTGTTTATTTTTTTTATTTTTTAGATTACATCTAATATTATTGGACTGTGCTTTAATTAAAAAAAAAATTATATAAAAAAAAATATATATATATATATATATATATATATATATATATATATATATATATATATATATATATATATATATATATATAAAACTAAAAATAGCATCGCAATTGTTGTTAACTAGACATAAACCAGGACAAAACAGTTTCATTACTTGAAATTAAACATTAATGAAATATTAAAAAAAGCTAATGTATTAAATTTACTAATTGAAAGCTACATAGAAATATTGAATATATATATATATATATATATATATTGTATGAAAATAATCTTTTTAAGTAATAAAAATTACAAAAGCATAATAAATAACTAAAACTTTTTTGTAAGGCATACTCCAAAAACATCTGTGCTGTCATGATCATAAACATAAAAGTATTTAAAACAATACATATAAAAATAAATAACATTTAAACACTGAAAGCTTTCTTCATAAAAAATAAAAAATAATGCATTTCTGTCATGACAACTCTCAGAGGGATTGGCATGGTAATGTACATGACAATGTTAATGTATTTGGTCTTAGAAGAATAGATCTGCTACGCTGCAGGTGCAGGATAGCAAGTACCGAAACTTGCTACCGTCAATACATTTACAACATGCTGCTGTGAGCATGTAAGAAATACTGCTGCTGCAAATATAACATGAAATAACCCCATGGCATACATGAATCACCTTGTAGCAGATCTACTGTATACAGGTGGAGCTGGGGAAGGTGGAGGGTTTCTGAAGTGAGCTTCACTGCTACAGCAAGGTCTAGTTATATATTAGAATAATAAACAGCAAGCTTATTGGCTATCAATACAGGAGAGAACCAATCAGCTGTGCCATGTGATGATGTCATTACGTCAGACTGAGTTAGGCCTATCCGACGGCTTCATCAGGGTTTCATGCCAGAACTCTGTATTTCAAATCACTTACTCCAAGACAAAAGCAAAATAAGCGCTAGGTTAGCAAGATATACCTAAGGAATGGATCACAAATATCATGATATGAATATAATTAGGAGGCAAAATGCAGTCCAAAGCTGTCGTGACCAAGTGTTTGCCGTTCAATATATCAGGCTTCTATACATAAGGAATCAGGTCAGAGTTGTAAATGGCCATCAATGACAATTCCTCAACAACAGCAAAACTACAGTCACACTGCAATGGCATGATGGGAATGTTCCCTCAAGATTAAACATAAATAGCGTTGACTTCTGAAAAGCGGCGAGAGCACAGCTTAATCACATTTAATTATGTTTCCAACAAAGTCTTAAGTGTATCTCTTTAATTACTAAGAGGAAGTTCAGTTTTATCCTTGAATCAAGTATCTGGGCCAAGATTCATTAACAGGCGCTGTCAGTCAAGCACTAAAACAATGCGTAATTAAAAAATCTATTTAGCTTGAAAAAAAGAAGAAAAAAAAACGGAATTGGAGGACAGACAGAGAAATCAACAAAAGAAAGAGGAGACAGTATTTAAGCTGCTTTTGGGAGATTCTGCTTACTGGCAGCTGTCCTCATATTTGTCTAACTGTAGCACTGCTGCTGCTCGATGGATTTTCAAACTCGTTTGCTACTAGTTTCCATCTTAATGAACTTGACCTTATAGCATAGATTTATGTGCGAATACTCTGTCACCTCACAATCATCTTTCAGTCACATAGAGGTGCTGGTGGATGTGTCGATTCATTCACGATAACGCTCTGTCCTTGTGTCTTCATGTGCTAGGGTTGCCAAGTTGGATGCAGTGGACCCCCAGACGAATGGGAAAACCACCGAAAAAAACATGGTTGGGCCTGTCCTGATTAGCAATTAAGCTGGTTTTGTTTCACAGCCCTGGCAACCCTGCGGGACAGCGTTTAGGTTCCCAGTACAGTGTAGGATGTGTCTTACCTAGGGCAGGTATAATGGTCACCTGCTGTCTTACTATCTCCAGCTTTCCGTCGTGCCATCGTCCTCCTATCTGGCAGCATTGCTTTTCATTTGGCTGTCAGACACGGCCTATCGCAGGACACAGTGTGGTTCTCACATACTTAAGCGTGTCTCATCCTCTCCAGATATTTTTAAACCTTCTTACACTCGACTCCTCAAAACTACTTTCCATTCCACTTTAAGCACATTAAACTTGCCTTCACAGATCTCCGATCTCCTCTTATCCCTTTGAATTCCAGCTCTTTCCTAAAAGCTTAGTGGCCCTCTGTCTGAAGCCGCACAGACAACCTTGTCATCACCAAATTAAGAAATAATCACGACCCAACTTGGACGATAATGGCTTTCTGACGGTGTTTGTGAATGTTTTTTTTATAAGGAAATGAAGAAAATTGTTGAATACTTGAAATTGGCTTTACGAGGCCTAAAAGGACACACTAAGCAAAGATGGGAGGGTCCAATTACTAATTTTAAAGCAATAAAGGCACAAATCACAAGTTCTTCAAAGTGAAAACTTGGAATATGTTAATAAACTATCCTCTACCACAAATTACCTTAAATAATTAAGTTAGAAACAGTGACATAATCTAATATAGTCAAGTAATGAGAACATTTTTTTTTTTACATGGAAGTCAATGGCTACCAGCTACTGTTTGGTAACCAACATTCTTCAAAATATCTTCTTTAGTGTTCAATAGATTAAAAAAAAAAAAAATGAATGAATGATTTTGATTTACAAATCTCACTGTATAAAATGACTAGTTTCAGTGTTAGCACATCTTCAATTCAATTCAAATTTGTTTGTACAGCACTTTTTACGATACAAATTGTTGTAAAGCAATTTTACAAAAAAAAGTTTCTACAATATTTAGTACTTCTGTTAAATATACTTAATATAAAGCAGTTTATTTATTTATTTATTTATTTTATTATTGATTATTATCAATTTTGGTAACAGAAAAATAAAATAAAATAAAATATGCACCTCATAAAATATCAAATATAAACTATAACAGCTAATTGATTATTTAGTATGAAGGTTGCCCCCCCCCCATCCTTTTTAATAAGGAAAATAATTTAACACTTAAAAAATACTTTGAAGCATATTTTGTATTTATATTGTATTTTTTTTCTGCAAAGTGCCTGATGTAAAACATGACAGCACATAGCTGAATGGATTCCACGACTGCAACTGTACAAGGTCGCATTGGCGCCAAATAAATGACATAGCAAGAGTTTGCATCGCAATGTTACATATCAAGACTTCAAAAAAATTAATCTCAGTCCTTCCTAGATGGCTTTTTTTTTCAAGTTTCAAGTTTAAGTTTATTCACAAATACCAGCAAATTCTATGATGATACAGCGGGGGTACAGAAAATGCAAATTAGGTATAGTGAAATGGGTCCCCCAAAGAAGCTAAAAAAGCTTATAAGTGGGGGCCCATAGTTTATGAAAGAATAATAATAATAATAATAAAAATTAAAAAAACAAAGAAAAAACAAATAAGTGGTACACATTTACCACCTGCAACCAGACGATGGTAAATGAACTGAAAGCATGTGAGAGCATACCAATACAGACATAAAAATACATACACATACAATCATACATACCAGTAGACCATGAAAAGACAGTTATATATTAAATATAGGTTGACAGATAATGCTTTTTTAGTTGTCTCATAAAGTTGGAGATAGAGGGCAGCACCTTAAGGCCATCATCAATCCCATTCCAAATCTGCGTCCCCTACAGACAACACTCAATCTGGCGCGAACACGTCTGCGATATTTCCCAGATATGAGTGATTTAGTTCTCGTTTGGTAACTGTGCTGGAAGCTGGAGATAGGAAAGAAGGCTACTTAATCTAGAGCTCAGATTGTTAACAATTTGAAACATAAAACAGGCATTATGATATTTATTTAGCTCAGTTAGTCTTAGTAACTCATAGCGATAAAATAGAGGGTGAGTAGGATAATTTATCTCGGACCAGGACAGAGCCTGTATGGCTTTCTTTTGTAATGACGCAAGGTTTTTAAGATGACTTGTGAAGGTGTTGCACCATATCACATTACAGTAATTAAGATGTGGTTCAAAGAGAGTTTTATACAACAAGAGTAGAGCAGATAACGGAAGAACATGTCTATTCTTATAAAACAAGCCAACATACTTTGACAGTTTGTTTACAAGATGCTCAATATGACATTTAAAGGTTAGAGATTCGTCAATGATGACCCCCAGGAATATAGTGGAATGCACTCTTTCTATCAATTGGTGATTCATTTTAATCAGGCAATGGTCAGTGTTTTTAAGTAATTTTTTCTTGGTCGATTTGAATATAATAAAATTTGTTTTGCTAACATTTAATGACATTTTATTACATTTGAACCAGGATTCAACTTTTATCAACTCTGAATTGACTATATCTTGTAAAATAATTGGATTACGATGTGATGTAAACAAATTTGTATCGTCTGCAAAGATGATTTTTATGGAATAATGTCGATGAATTTACAAAATCGTTTATATATAGAGTAAATAAGAGTGGCCCTAGAATGGAGCCCTGGCTTCTATCTGTTCAATCTGAAAATAATAACTCCTTAGTGTTTTTTATCACGCCCCCTCAAGCACTATCAGCTCATTTATCTTTGGAAGTGTCTCTTTTTTTTAAATGCCCTGTTTGCATTGCCTGTTGATAAGGGCTGAAGGAAAATGGGTGTAACTCTCTTTGCATTTGCAGAGTAGGTAAATGAACAGCACAGGCCCTTATCAAAGCACCTGATGGGAGTTCAAACGGACTGCGCGGCCTTCAAACGCACAAACACGCGGGGACAGAGTGGATATTAATTGCGAGCTGGCAGTGTGGATACAGCGGGGGGAGCTGGAAACGCAACAGCTCATCGAGTGGGTGAGGACTGAGATGGATTTCTGTGTGAACAAACAAGTGTGTGATATTTATAAACATATGCATTTTCCATTATGACTGGCGACAAAAAGCTTTCCTCAGTGTATTAGGCGTGAATAGCTGGATTAGGGAGAGCAGTGGAGGTTGGGAGGGTTTTGGAGATAACTGCTGCTTCATTAAACACACATCCAGACCCCCGTTCCACATCCCGTAACGTTCATTTGAAACACCAAACTCAATTTCCATAAGAAAAAAGCCCCGATGTCATGCAGGTAGGGTGAGAGCAACCCCCAACCCAGACGCCAAGCCGCCCTCAAACCCACTCGTATCACCCTCTTTGCACTTTAAACACGGCGAAGATTCGAGAAAAGCTTCAATTAGGTCTGTAGCAAACTCACTTGCTTCATTTATTAAGTAGTAATTTTGTTACACAAGGCTAAATGAAAAAAGAGAAGTCTTCGGCTGACATAAAAGCTAGCTGACATTCTTTTCTTTTCGTCTAATCCAAATAGATGAGAGATGGGCTTTGCTTAAAAGTACGGATTTTTTGTTTACGTGCGGCTAAGAGCGCTGCAATTTTTAAAGATTCGTGCCATCGCTGCACTAACAATATAATCATATATTCCCAGGCAAAAACGCATTCCTAGTTCAAAGAGGAGTATTTCTTCGGCATATTAGGATTTTTAATCGCCTAATACTCTCCTAGCGTTGCAAATCCTTGAGAAATGGTTTAATTGCATCTTAGAAATATGGTCCCATAGAGGTTCTTGAAAACATAACCTTAACCCATTGAATTTCATAGTGGGAACCGCTTATCTAAGGCATTTTAGCCCCATATAAGTCAATATTCAAGATATATGCCTTAATTAAACAGGCAGAATTAAAAAAAAGAAAAAAACACACATAGGTGATGATAACAGTATGTCTAAGTATTATATATTTCAGATATCTGCACTACTTTACATCAGAACTGAAAATATTTCGAAATTCAGTGTCTATAGTTTCCCGCCAAAATAATATAGTCACTTTTTAAATAGCTTGTAACACTTTAACAATTTATTTCCTTTTGTGACTTCTTCTTGTGAATGTGCACGCAAAGTTTTAACAAATAGATGCGTTTTGGAAAGGCTGACTTTGGTTACACTGGTTATGTTGGGGTTAGGCCACATTGGCTTCAATGCAATTCACCAAATATCTGTCATGAAAAAACAAAAACAAAAAAAATGCACACGCATAGTCAGAGCCAAATAGTGCTGGGTAGTAACTGATTACATGAAATCTGGATTACGTAATCAGATTCCAACAATCTATGTATATATGTAATTAGATTACATTACATTTTTAAATACTTGTAATTACATATCATTCACACAATATTAACTAATTATTCATACTTCACTGATTTTTGTTAATTCTCCTTTTTTTCCCTGAACAAACTCTTAGTAATAGTTAATAAGGTAGTTGTTGAGTTTATGTATGGGATGGATTAAGTGATCTAAAACACGTCATGCAGAATAAGGCATTAATGTGCGCTTCATTAGTACTAATTAACAGCCAACATGCTAGTAAGCAACTGATTAATAGCTAGAATTGGTCCTTAAATAAAGTGTTACCGTTTTTGTCATGTAATTTGGAATCGGTAAAAGATTACAGTTTGTAAGTAATCTACCCAGCACTGCTGCTAAAGTAGCTAACTGCTGAATTGTTTTGCAGCTCACTTTGACCATAACTTAATTATTAAAAATTACAAAACACTGGTTAAACTATTTATTTCTGCTTGAAATTTGTGACTTTCCTTGGATGGAAAGTGCAACAATCACTCTAGAAAAGACTTGTTGAGGATTCGGCCATTCTAAAGGCCTTCATCGGACAACAAAAATGTATTTTATTTTTTATTTTATGATCGTGAATGTGCATGCAAAGTTTCAACAAATAGAAACTTTTCAAAACTTGACCCTGTATTGGTTTTCATGCAATTCACCAAAAATCATTAAAGCAAGTCACTAAAAAAACACAAAACCTACATATTATATCTGTCAAACTCTAACACTAAACACTTTTGAAAACCACTGAGTCTTGAGTCAAAAGTCATATTACAGTTATAGTTTCTGCTGATACAGAGTGGTAAAAATCAATCACTTCTGTGGTTTCAGTAAAGACACTAAAAGGTAGCTGTCTATCTCTACACTGTACGGAAAAGCAGCTCACTTTGTTTTGCAATGGTGAATCTCTGAAACCTTCTTACTGTGTTTACAAAAGATCTCATTTGAATGTATTATGAAACTCACAATAAAAAAAATAATCTTGCAACTACAGTATAGCAAACTTGGTTGCATGCTTATTTTTGTAAGGGCAGCCTTGAGCTTGAATTGCAATATGTGATGAATGAGTGTCTAAGCAGCCCTTTCTGTCATTGCTTGCACATAACCAAACCAATTACTATCCAGTTAGCCACTAAAAATAAAAATAATTAAAAAATTCATACATAGATAAACAATTTCAATTAAGGCCAAACTTTAACAGCAACCGAGCTACAGAGCTCTGTTGTGAATTATGTGAGGATTAACTTTCAAAAGCACATTATTCATAATAGATTATCAACTTACTTTACAAATATGGAGCTTTTGTTTGCTTTACAGCTATTTTATTGCTCTGATTTAGTTTTGTATTTAAATGGATTACTGCCTTAAAACAGTTGAGTCGAAGCAAATAAAAAAATTGTGTGTGTGTTTCCATACAGTTGTAGTAAATGGTAACCAAAATGTTTATCTTAACATTTGAACTGCAGCTATTTTGTTTATATTTGTATAAACATTTATGTCACTTTAGCACAAAAACATAGCAGTAATAAAAATAAATAAATGAATGAATAAATAAATAAATAAAATGTTATGCATGTCTTGTATACCCCTGAACTTTGATTGCTTGAATTTTGGTAAAAGGAGACAACGAATATAAAATAGTAAAGCTGTTTTGCTAATGTGACATGTTATAAAACTGATCGTCTGTGTGTGAAAAACTAGTTAAGAAACACAAAGAATTCACAAAATAACACATATAGCTGAACTTTTGTATTTTCATCTATTCAGAAATGTGTTCGAAATTCATATTTAACTTTTTCGCAAATCCAGGCATGTGAAAACTGGACAAAAGAAACTAGTTGTGAGCGAGAGGTACAGACAGCTCAATAGGAGGAAATAAGACACCTTTCTCAATAATTTGGGAAGCCAAATACGATCTGGCTGTCAGAAAGTGGTGATGCACAAACCAAGATGCAAAGTTGTAATCTATGTCAAAACAGCCGATCCAGCAAGTGGCGTGGAGGAGCGTTTGGGGAGGTTAAAGTCTGGAGGAAAGGGGGAAATGTCATTTGGTTTGGAGGAAGAAAGACCTGTCATTCAGTGCTAGGCTATCCTTTCCAATCGTCAGATGAAATGCCAGTTTTGCTCCAGGACAAACGTTTAAGCTGACAGAGGACGCCTTGTTTGAGGCCGTTACCGCAGCTTCCGTGGGCTTGCTGGGTTTGGGAAGAAACGTGCCTTGATTCTTTTAGTTTATCCTACTTAATCATCATTATATCTCTTCTGATCTCTTAGCTACTCCAAAACATATTTAAAAAGACAAATAAAACTAATTTAAATACTGAAATTGTGAATAGTATCACAGTATTCGTCTATGATATTCAATTGTTGTTTAACAGTACGTGAGCTGACATTACTGTAGGTATTAGAATACAGCTATAATTCAAGTTACGAAAGCAAAAAAATATCCTTTTATGGGTTTTTATCATTTATATTTGTAAGATGTTACGCAGTTATGTTATATCGCACAAGCAAAAGAGTGACTCTTTTATTGAATATCAGTGCATGAGCTATAAAGTTCAAACTTTATACAACAGTTCAAAAAACAAGTTAATATTGAGTGAGTTACATTTTGTTTGTTTTTGCTGTTTCGCTATTGAAGATCTCCAAACAAAGACGATGCAGAACATTTGTGCGTCGCAGAGCACACGTGACTGAATCTGTTTTTAAATTAATACTTTGAGTCAGTGACTCAATGACCCATTCATAAAGAAAGTAATTTGCTAATTTCTAAATGAATCAACGGTTTTGAACCAATGGTTTGCATGAATGGGGAACTTAGGGAGAACTTTCACCCACATTTCTAGTCACATTAATTCCTATTAAAACATTTGCCAAACAATAGTACACGTAACTGTACTATTCTTTAGCTTCACCAAACAGAATCACTTAATGACATATTTGGAAACACTTGTCGAACCCCAAACCAACCCCCCCCCCCCCCCCCCACCCCCCATCTATCATTGGCTAGACAAACAGAGAGCCCCATCCTAAAACTCACACCATTGGTTGAGCCATTGCTGCTCAAATAAACAGATCCAAGCCAATTTCAACCTTCAAAGTACTTATAGAGTTCTTAAAATAGTCATATTAAACACACATAAACAGGTTGAACAAAATCAGGGTTTGACACAAGAAAGAGATTGACCTCATACACAGATTGTTTAGTCTTGACTCTTGGGATGCTTTGAAAGTCACACTGGATATTAAACATGGCTGTCAAACCCAATGCAGCCAAACAGTTCATGAGGGTCAGCAGTGTCACACTGTACAGGTAAAACAGTGATTCACTTTTGATATCTAAGTAAATGTCTTTATCTGCTGCTTTGTGATTTATTAACCAGGGAAATTCAGCTTTTCAGACGTCTTCTTTTGAAATGACAGATACTGCACTTTTGAACTCCTAATATTTGTGTTTAGATTTGGACTTGTCTGCATTGATTAAACGAAAGGTAAAGCCTTTTAAACAACTGAACAATTTTAGCAACTAAGTTAAACATCTAAAAAAAACTCACTCACACAATGTGTGGTTGCCATAGAGTTGTTGTGCAGTTGCTAGGGTATTCTGGGTGGTTGCTAGGGTGTTTTGTGCTGTTACTAGCAGTTGTTGGCTGATATCTTGAGAGCAGGCAGGCCGATTACCAATATAATGCTGATATGAAAGGTTTTTTTAACACAAATACTTTTTACACAGTACCGGAACTGACATCAATGCAAATCAATGCAGACAAGTCCAAATCTAAACACAAATATTAGGAGTTCAAAAGTGCAGTATCTGTCATTTCAAAAGAAGACGTCTGAAAAGCTGAATTTCCCTGGTTTATTGGTATGTTATTGGTATGTTATTAATATATTACTTAAAAGGCCAAAGTCAAAAGATTTGATCTCACTCTCATATTTCTGGTCTCTAGAGTAAGACTAGGCTAGATGTAAAATGTGCTTTAATTCGTGCACAGAATCATTACCTGTTGCAACATCTAGGCGTAGTGATACATCTGAGACTAAATCTTACACCTAGTTAAAGGTAGGTGAAAAGTGAAGAGTCATGATTTGCTCGGATGTTATTAATATTTTGGATTCATGTGTGTGAATTAAATATTACTGCAAAACGTGGTCTCTACGGGCAGGCATCAGTCAAGAGATATTCACCGTGAAGCTCGCTGTAGACTATACCACACTGCAGATAGTAATAGACCTAACACAAAATATATTATTTCTGTATATAATGCAGTAAAATATTAGATATGATCGATATTATTATCTTGGTTGAAGGAACAGTATTATGTACCCAGTGTCCATGGTGTCCCAATGCCAGAATGAAGGACATCTGGGAAGATCACATCCTGGGTGCATCAGGCCTGTGCAGAGAAACACATGGAGTAGAAGTAGTGGGACTGTTAGTAGCACGCTGTATACTTACCCCGGACCACGAATCTGCTTCTCCAGGGCCTCCAGCTCCAGCTCCTCCAACGTGTCCTCACCTGCAATCAAAGGAAGACATACATTCACCATTAAAGCAAGTAACATTGAGTAAAGCAATGGTGATGTGTGTGAACAGAGTACTAGCAATGTACGCGGGATTACCGGCAACCATGTTGGCGATGCTAACGGGCTATAAGCTAATAGTGGACTCGGGAAATCAAAATAAAACTAGTGATAACAAGGCGCTCTGATTGTTTTACGATAGAGGATGTATTCAAATGTTATAGAAACCAACTAAAAAGTAAACATGAATGAACATATAACAACTTACTGAAATGTATGATGTCTCATGCGATCACTCAATCTATTTTTCAACCCGACTTCAGTAAAACACTTTACTCAGGAAAGACATTCATACATTCACGTCTACATGTTTTTCTGTCCCGGTGGGGATTTAAACCTGAATGCAAACCGACTCATTGGGATGTGACCGTGTTGACCTAAATGGAGGTCACCATGGGGAAACAAGCTTATAAATACATTTTTGTTTGTTTGTTTGTTTTTTGAGAATGTGAAAATGCTGAAAGTGTCCAGTGAGGTGTAGGTTTATGTGTAGACGAGGATAGAAAATAAAATGGTTTTTAGATAGGATTTTATTTTTTAGTATAAAAACACCTTTACACCTATGGAGAGTCCCCACTAGGATGGTAAATGTGTGGAAAATAAAATGTGTTTTTATTTTATTTTATTTGAGTTTAGTTTCATTTAGTTTAGTTAATTTTGTTTGTTTTGGTGCTTTTTTTGTTTTTTATTTTGTTTCTGTATTTTTGTACGCGTGTGTTTTTGTGTTTTTATTTTGTTCTGATTTGTATTTTTTATTGTCCTTTTATTTTGCGTTTTTTGTTTTGTGCTTTTATTTGGTTTAATTTTTGTGTGTGTTTTTTTTTTTTGGTGTTTTTGTTTTTGCAGGGAGTTTTATGTTTGTTTGTTTTTTATTTAATTTTGTGCTTTTTATTTTTTTTAATTTCTTTTTAGTTTTTTTTGTTTTCTTTTTTCTTTTTTGTGTGTTGGGTTTTTTTTTGTTTGTTTTTTTTTGTATGGGACGGGATGAGTTAGGCTACACCAAATACTAATACTTAGGGCTATATGTTTCTTGAACCCTAACTATGAGCAAAAGCACCACTCGTTATTAGTATATGTAGTTTATTAATATCTGTGGCACAGTGAGCCTGTCATGTTGGTGATACTGCGTGGCCTACTTCCAGTGTGTGTCACACCTGCAGGGGCGAGTGAATCACCTCTGACTCACTCAGGTAAATGTCAAACAGCCTCCAGGCAGAAACGCTAGCTAATGCTGAGTAATGACATCAACCCCTGTAATGAAATCAAACGAAAGTCTGCTGTGAAAAACATCACAGGAAAAGAGAGAGTAAGTGAGGAGAGATGTATTTCATTACATTAGGGCTTAATCAACAACCTTAAAAAGGATCTTCTCATTTTTATGGCATGGGTGGAGTTAAATGCGAGTATTTCTTCCCCTAGCCCTCCTCCATCTGTGGATAAACACGGGCTGAACGCTGCTATCTCTTGATCAAAGTGTTTCAGGTGGTGTCCATGCAGATAAAGCAGGATTAGCAGCACATACTGAGCAAATAATTGCCCTTCCTTTGAAATCCAGCGTTTGGAGAGAAAGGATAGTGCTAGTTTGCCATGGAGACCACAGTCCTGTATGAGCGCTAATACTGCCGCTCCTCTAATTTGATTGGCCTTTTAATGATATTGATAAGTGCTAATCAAAAATAACCCCTATTTCACTAGCAACTCATGATTAAATTCAGTGCTGAGCTTCCATTAATTATTTTCTTCTTTAACGCTTCATAATGAAGAGCACACCTGTGGACTAAGCTCTTATCCAGCCTCATAGATCATTAATCTGAAACCATTTCAACAGCAGGCATGTCACATTTATTTATTATCCTTTATTAATCCTTAACTGATAGCTCATCTAACTGGCCTTTAAAAGTGTAGGATAATTAAGACACTAGATTTCTCTAAGCCAAAACTTGTGAATATGTCTAAATTGATAAATCTCGTCAAAACACATCACGCGTCAGCTTTGAATTAAAAAAGAAAATGTGAAATATTTAGCATTAAGTAAACTTATTTTAAAGATCAATAAGTTTAGTTTTGCATTTGTTGTTAGTTTGCCATGTTTGTTTTGAGCTTTGCTTTGTGTTTTTGTGGGGTTTTGTTTTTGTTTGGTAATTCGTTTGGAATTTATTTTTATTTATTTCTTTGTGATTTGCATGTTTTTATTTGTTTTGCTTTTTTTTTTTTTTTGCTTTTCTTTTGTTTTTTGTATTGATTGTTTTGTACTGTTTCATGTCTTTTTTCTTGTGTAATTATTCACAAATAATTAAGCTTTTTTTATTCTTATTTTTTTTTACTGTATTTCAGTAAGCATACTATAATTTATTGACCTTTATTTTAAACTACCATTATAAAGAAATAAATAATACACATTGAAATTAAAATAGGATTATTTTTGGCCTTTTCTTTTCTTTTCTAGTTTTTTTTTTCTTTTTTTTCTTTTTTTAAGCAAAGCATACATTATTGAAACTTTTCAAATCCTATGATTCCTGAGGGTGCATGTTTTATTTTTATTATTTTTTTTACAATGTACTCTCAACTGAGTTACATTTTTTAATAGTTTTTAATAATGAAATACAAATTCAAGTAATATCAAATAAGATCAGTCTGTTTGCAGGTGATTTTGACTGGCAGAAATTGGAAGAACTACTGTAAGTCACTTGAGTTGTTTTGAATGGTGTCTTCACAACACAAGCTGATTTGGAGGAGTTAATGATCCATTTGTCTATGTGGCGCCAGGGATGTAACCCCTAATCCAGCTCAGTGAGACCCCAACCCCACGGGACGTCCCAAAGCCCAGCCAGAGTTACTTTGAGAAATGTACACAAAGCTGCATTTGCTTAAGATGCTGTCATGAGTGTGTGTGTGTGTGTGTGTGTGTGCTCTCCACACATTTGTGAAGGGTGATGTGGATGGGTCAACGCTGCTGTGATCCCTCGCTAAAACACACCTCAACACAAACACACAAACAAACGTTTGATGCCATCCCAGAAGAGCTCAAGTGAAATGGAAATCAATCCGGAGCGCTCAAGGAGACACAGGAAGGCAACTCTTCTGAGTATATTACTTAATGCTTTTACAGTCCTCAAAGCTCTTTTAGTTTCCATTAAATGGTTTATATCATCTCTCAAAATTAAAATGTAACAGTTGATGTGGAGATTCAAGTTTTCGGGCCTCCTTCATACCACAGACTTGAGAAATTAGTTTATGCGGTAATCCCAAAAAGACTTTGGACACTTACACTCACTTCTTAACATCTGAATGTCAATCGAACAAACAAATGTAAATAAATAAGTAATTTAAAAATATGTAAATTGAAAAAAAAAAAAGCGATTTTTCTTAAAACGTATAAAGAAACACATTTAAATAAATAATATATTTGAAAAAAAAAATGAATGCATAAATGAATAAATAACTGTAAACAAACAAACTATTTTATTTATTTTTATCAATAATCTGTATAAGTGAGTCAGAGTTTGACATTAAATGATAATCTGACTTGTTGAGCAGGCTTTGGCAGAGGCAGTTTTGTCAATCACGGTAAACGATCCTCACTGCACAACAAACGCTAGCATTGCACAGCATCATTTCTCCTTTACAGTTCAGTTGCTAGGAGACTTTTGTTGACACAGCAAACAGTGGCGTTCCAGTTCTGATTCCTGATCTGTCAGTTTCAGAAGAGACATCTAATAGAAGCATCCCGCCTCTGACTCTGAGCGATCAACATATTCTACTTCTGCATTGTTCTGTTTAATGTGCCTTTATGAATCTACTACACATCGCTTCCACAACAGCTGCTTAAAAGACATTAAGATAAAAAACATTTCAGAAACATAATTTTGAGAAAAGTTACAGCAGCATTACACAAATCAGATATCAATTATATTAACACTTTACTTTGATATTCATAAAAATAAATAGAAAATTTCGATCAGATCTCAATTGGTTTAAAACATGTATCTATTGCAATGACATTTAGACATTTTAGATAAAATGAAGTGCTCAATTTAACTTTTTGGGGCCACAACACGTGTTTATAAATGGTATAGTGCACTTTCTTTTAATATTCTTAAAAAAAAAATCTCTTATCAGATGCTGTGATTATATACCATTTGTTTTAACATGTTGTGTCTATTACAATGACATTCAGTCATTTTAAGTTAAATTAAGTGTCCAGAAATGTGTGTGTGTGTGCGTGTGTGAATGTTATAAATCTGTGATAAGATACCAACTGGTTTGAAATTTTGCATTTACTGCAATGCCTTTTTTATAATAATAATAACTTTATTTTGTATAGCGCTTTTAAAAGTCAATTCTCAGAGCGCTCACATAAGCAAAATTTAAGTGAAATTGAGAATCCGAAAGGGTTTTGGGGCCACTCTACACATTTGTGTAGAAATATTGTATGTTCATGTAATTTTCATAAAAATATTTAATCTGTATATCAATTGGTTCAAATTTTGTATCAATTGAAAAAGCAACGTTCTACTATAATATAAACACTTACGTTTTTTGGACACGTCATTTCACTAGCAATGTCTCAATGTCATTACAATAGACATGAAATTATTATCTGATCAGAAATTAAAAAAATATATATATAATAATAATAATAATGATAAATAAACTCTTACTCTAAGCCTACCCAGAATACTTTCAAATTAATTGGAAACATCTTCAACTGTCAATTATAAGATGTAGTTTCCTAATGCAATGAGAAGTGTTAAACCCCTCTCTTCGCCATCTCCTTCCCCGCTGATGGGAACTTCTCAGAGATGAACAATACCCAATTACACATTGAGATAAACACATCAAATGCCTACTTCAATTGTTTCAGAAACAGATTGGAATTAAATTAGAATGAAATTGCTGCTTTACACGACTTTTCTGCCTTCAGAAAATGACTCACTCCACCACAATGACAGGACTGTTTCATTTTGTAAATACACAATGGTTCTTTGTCTCTTTTGTTGCTTTTGACTTTCAAAAGCGCGCTAAAATTGTCTTTTTCTTCTCTTTTTTGGGGGGCTAAATGCATTATTAATAAGCGGTGGCCTACGTTTACATCGTAGGAAACACTGAAATGTCATAAAAGTGCAATTTTACTTGTTACAAAATGACTGACTAAATACCACATGTCAGTGTCATGTTTGAAGATGCGCCACATGATATCTTTGTCATCAAACAGCAGCGAATCATGCTTGAAGACAAGCAATGTGAATGACTGTCAAAACAGCGCTCACTCAGTGTAAAAGCTGGGAGTGAATGCTGTAATTTGCTGCAGAAATTAATTATCTTGATTAATCAAACTTGTGAAAAGTCCAGAGCTTGAACAAGGGAGGCAAGAGAGGCTGATAGATCTCAAAGAAGGCTAGCAGTTGAAAAACAGGCTAAATGTTTCAAAAGTTTCAAGCATGTTTGGCTTTCTTTTATGTAACTGTGAACAACAATTTTGTCTAACAAGAAATGAACTGAAATCTCGTACATGATCTAAGTAGGGCTGTCAGTGGATAAAACATTTAACCATGATTAATCTCAATATTGTTTCTGATTAAACATGCTCAGTTTCTGAATTATGTTTCACGTTATTGGTTTCAAACCATTTCCGATCGGTTTTTAGAAATCATAAGAACCACATGCAATGATGAAAGAAGTGATTTTGTTAAACACATTTAGCCTGGCGTGTTTTAACACAGATATAGATTACACAAATGTCTTCACAATGTAGCTCAAAAACCCATGATGGGTTTATAGACTCTTGAAGAAAAGTGTCGGATGGTTCATGAAGCCAAAGGGCATCACATTACATCTACACAATCCCATATCCAGTGATAAAAGAGTGATGGAGAGGAAACATCTGACAGATCAGTCAATCTATTCTAATCCACATTAAAAACAGAAGTTCTTGATGTTTTCTAAGTCTTGGACGAATTGGTAATACTTAAGATTAGGACAACCATATTTACTAATAAATTGTTTTAAAGAGTTTTCCCTGATTATTGATAATAGTAAGGAAGTTGGTTGTTGTAGTAGTTATGTTTAGGTATGGAAAAGGATAATGGATCTACAATATGTTCTTGCAGAATAAGGGATTACTTTGTGCTTTATAAGTACTAATAACTGTCAATATGATAGCAATATGCATGCTAGTAATCAACTAGTTAATAGTGAATAGTTATCCACATATCTTTAATTAAACAGTTGAGCTTAAATCTAAACAATAGAGCCCGGTGGATCATGGATTTGATTCCCACTTTTAAAATGTAAATGTATTAATAAAATAAAATCCTAATGTATTAATGTAATAATTTTTGACATGAATTTCCAATCGGATTTTATCTACATTGGTGTAAAACATTAAAACACTTTTACATATATTTAATGTTTTATAATTTTACAATCTCTTACAAGGAACTGCAAGACTATTCAGTGAAAAAAAAAAAAAAAAAAATAACATTTCAGTTATTTTAACATAGTAGGGAACAATGACAGTGCGTAAGAGAGAGAGTAAGCCTTTTGTGGCTCAGACAGTAGGTCATGGGTTTGATTCCCTGTCGAAGCACTGATCAAATTTAAATGTGAACCTTGAATGCAAAAGGCATCGACTTTGGATAAGATCATCTGCCAAATGTATAAAAGTACATGCTAGCATATTTACTAAATATTTAGTTTTAGATTCACATTATATTTTTCTACACTTTCTTATTTGTTACTGTAGCAATTTATCATTCTAAACTTAAATGACATGCTTCCATTAAAAAATGTTCAAAATCCCTGAATCTTGCATCTGACATGGCTTCACAGTAAACTTGTTGAATGCATTGATGAACAACTTCCCTGAAACTGGCTTTTATCTTTAAATAATTAAATGTATTTTTATTAAATATAAAAATAAAAAGAGAAAGTTCTCATCATTTTAGAGTGGAAACTGGTCTTGAATGTGTAGCCCAAAGAAACTAGTCTTATTAGCAGAAAAAAAGGGGTTTCATTAATTTCCAATGGAACTTTTCAGAGCGTTTCAGAGCACTGGAGTGGAAAGCATTTGGAGAGGCCAGTCCTTGGCAACTGGGCTAATCTATGAGCTCATTTGAGAGTCTGACATCAGCCTATAGGCATCTAGAGGAGGTTCTTAGCCCGGGTCCTCCAGTGTTTGGTGTTCAATCGCTGAAGGATATGTAGCATCAACACTACAAGCACCGAGGACTTGAAGTGTTCACAAGAACCATTCCTCACTATTGTAATTGGTCATAAACGCTCTCATTCACTCTTTCAACCAATACATTTTTTAATATCTCAAACATTTATTTTTGAGAGGTTCTAAAAGAAATGAAAAACTTGCAACAATTATCGATTTTTATTAGTGAAAACACTGAAGATGAAGATTTTACAGGCATGCAATTAAAAATCCCAGCGTTTCTTTCTCTGTTATCTTTGTGGGGCCGAGTGCCTACTGCAAGTGCTGTCAGTTATCTCTGTGTGTTCATGTAAGCGATCATGACACACAAAAGCAGTAAAATGGCAAACATGAATAGTCCAGGAAGGAGGAATTTATTTTGAGGTGGAAATGTGCAGAAACAGTCTCCTCCTTGTTGTGGTGGGGCTGCTCTTATCACTTTTGTGGCCTACATGACGAGAGGGACTCGATAAGAGGCGCACAAACCCAGCCTTTCTTTCGGCACGCAACATGAACCTTCCACGCTCTCGTATGAGTGGCAGGGACATCCTCAACAATTCACGCTCCATTCACAGACCAGGACAAAATGTGAAGGAGGAAAAGGAATCTGACCCTGGAAAAGCGTTTTTTTTTTTTTTTTTTTTTTTTTTTTTTGCAGTAGCAGAAATGTCAGATCAAGAATTAATTTCTGAACATTTCACTTTTTTTGAAAATGATGGAGTGAAGCAAAACATTGCTTCAATGAAATGGTAACTGAATCTCTACCGAGGCCACATCTTAGAAAGTTTCCAAAACTTTGATGGTTAAAGGCATTATGGAAGAGGGAAAGGAATCTGTCTGTGAAATTATTTATTTATTTTATTTTAGTTATTTTGTTTTGGAATTAACATCAATTTATTTATTTTGGAGTATTAAAAATTTCAAGTCAAGCATTAACCGCTAAAAACATGCAAAAAGTAGTAAAAGTTGATTTGAATACCTTACAAAAATTTTACCATATATCAAGGCTGGATTTTGTGCTATTTCTTGTAAAAGCACAATTTTCAAATCTGATATTTTTGTCTAAAAACAAAGAGTAAACACAATTCACTTTCCGTTGTTGATAACTCCTTGTAGTGATGAAATTTTATTGGAAGCGAACACTTTCCCTCAATACGTCCATAAAGTTTTATTAAGGCCCCAACTTCCAAACGACTTGTTGCTGCTGAAGCAGGGCCATGTCTGCACCCTTAAGGAGCGGAGGCTTGCACATTTACTTTCCGAGAGCTGAATTTGTGTTTGTAAGGAAGGCTCCCGGGGCCTTTGTTTTCAGGCCTTGATGTGTGACCAGCAACCCACAGGCCTCCCCTTCACCTCCCGGCCCATTCTGCCCGCGTTCTGCCCACCCATACTGACACAGCAGGGGGAAGGGTTTCAGAGGAGCCTGCATCAAAAGCTCAAGGAGAAAAAATGGCTTTTCAGGGCTCTGATGTGTGGGAAACGAATGAGGGGCCGAGCTCAAATCCAGTCTCCAGGCAACCGCGGGAATATCATTAAAGTTGGAAACTAAGCAGTCTCTGTGAATTAGTAAACCTAATCAGCACCGTTTTAAAGAGCGGGAACGGGAGGGGGAACGCCGAAGAAAGGATGACACACCACACTTGAATCACCGTTGGTCTAGTCTGTCGGGGCTTGCTCAGTCGGTTGGGTTTTATCAAGTGAAATATTTCCACAATATTTTGTTTCGAACAAATGCGAACAAACGAAAGAAATTCAGTAAAACACCAAAGAGCTGCTCGTAGTAGCGAAATACGGTAACTGCCGCGGCTGCAGCTGGCCTTCCATCACGAGATTAATAAGTTGCCGTTTCCAAGCCGACCAGAACCTAGTGGGAACCATCCGGTGCCTCTGTGAATTGTGATTAACGGCCTCACCACAAGCTGGCCCGGGTTTACTGCCCTGTTTTGTCCTCTCCTTAAAGTGAAGAAAACATCTGTGACTAGAATGATGTCACCGAGAAAGTTTGGAAAACCTTGCTTTTTGAAGCTGACACATTTTAGTTAGAAACTTAAGGGATTTGTAAGGGCCTGCAAAATAATTTAGATGTAGATGATTCAAAACTTAGTATTATTTTGTATTTTTAGTCATTAAATTACTAGCTGTGACATATCACTTTAGCGGAAAAAGATTAATTGACGTTGTATTTGTATCATTCAATGCTTTTGTACACAATGATAATATCTAAATAAGCTCAAAAGGTATCACTTATTAAATTGTAACAATCTTTTAAAAGCACCTTATGTTAATTAAGCAAACTCTGAGTTAGTTTATGATGAGTGAGCCCTGATCAATTAGTTTGTCCACTACTAAAGGCTACGCAGTGGCACTGCCCCCTAGTGACACGTTATACACTACTGAGGGACAGTAACGCCCTACACACTTACTAGATGTGTAATAGGAGTCAGTTATTATTCTAAAACTCTTGTTTACATGCTTGTTTACATGCTTGTTTACGTACATATATATATATATATATATATATATATTGATATTGATATTGATATCTGGACCCTAAATTAAATTGTTAGCAAACCACTTATCTATAATCTTCTTTTTTTATTATTATTTACAAAATTTGAGTCATAAAATAAAAGCAGAAAATGTGCAAAACCTAAATGAAGTACATAATGTTGTATATATTTTATTATTGTCCATATATTACTAATGTTTATTTTTTATAATTTTGGCAATTTGGCGATTGGCCGCTACTGGGGCTTGCAGTAGTGAATGCTGCTTTGTGTGCCCGTGTCCGTAAGTTCAAATGAATCCAAACTAGCTCTTAACATTTAAAACGGGCCTTTGATTCAGGTTTCATAGCACTGTAAGGAATACAGTGGGTGTAATGAAGCAGTACCCAGAGCAGATAAGAGCCTATATTATAGGTAATCACTACTCTGATGCAGCTTTAACACAAGAGGGAAGAAGAAAAACTGCTGGATGATTATTGCACGGCCATTGTATTCTCTCAGCCTATAAGTAGAAAACACACGTATTAGCCTTCATATTGGTAATAGGCAACAATTACGTTAAATTACTGGTGTCATAGTGGTGAAAAACTTTCCCCGCCTCAGATGCAGTGGTTAACTCTCAAAATAACTATAAGTCACCCAATATGATTGCCTTATAGCTCCAGCTTCCACATAGCACAAAGTCATTTTCGTCCATCAACAATATTCAAGGTAAAGCTGAACTTTTACTCTGCTTCAGTCCTCTCATCTGCTCCTTTGACATCACCCCTGGACAGGGTACAAGGCCTCTACAGTATCTGCTGATTGCCCACCACACTGCAAAGACAAACCCTGCTCCCAGAAGAAAATTAGCACATTTAGCTGTCAGCGCCGGTCTCGCTTTTCAATCCCGACCAACTTTGAGAGAGCCCTGTTTTTTTCCTCTCCTCTGTCCTCTGGCTTTTCTTTTGCTGGAAACCTGATCTCGACATAGCTCAAAGATCAAGAAAAAAAAAGGTGTAAACTGCGTATAAAATGCAATAGTCCATCCCATCAGATTCTTTAGATCTGGTGGAGGAGTTTGGGATATTTAGAGGAGTTCTGGATGTTTACTGTAACTTTGTAAGTCAGTGCAGTGGTAACACACCAAAATGCTGTAATATTTCAGTTAAAATGTGTGCATATTGTGTCTAAACTGCATTTGATAGCCATATTTGACAGATTTATCCAAAAATGTTTTTTAGTTTTTTTTTAACAGTAATCAATCTTGATACCATGTTGAGTCACAACTTGGTGTCCGGTGTAAAATATGGAGCCTGAAGCAAAACTAGTAAAGAAGTGTAGATATATAATCATGGTACTGAAGTATTGCCATATTTCAAACATGATAACTCCCGAATAGATTTAACAGCATTTTATTGCTAAGATTGGTGTATAGTAAGGATTTATCTTTATCAGATATAGACAGGTGGTGCTGGGGTGGAGGGAGGACTCTGTGGGAGTGGGAGTGTCTGAGTCTGATACAGTTACAGTGGGACTTTTTGGTATTTTCTTTTACTAGATTTGCCCCACTTACATTTATATTTATAATGTTGATTCTAATGTGAACAATTATAGTTTTGTTGTAATGGTACTTATTTATTAGTTTTGCGTCGCTCAAAGTGCAGTTGTGCCATTGACTGTAATGGGAATGTTTTAGTTTTGTTATATTGGTACTTTTTAGTTCTTTTTTGTTAGTTTTGCATCACTTAAAGCACAGTTATGCTACTGATTCTAATGGCAGTGTTATTGTTTTGTATTGTTTTGTTTGGTAAATTTTTCTTAGTTTTGCGTCACTCAAAGTGCGGTTATACCGTTTATTGTAATGGGAGTCTAATAGTTTTGTTACAATGGTACTTTTTTGTTAGTTTTGCGTCACTCACAGTATGACATTGATTTTAATGGCATTGTTATAGTTTTGTTACAACAGTACATTTTGGTTATAATTTGTTAGCTTTGCGTCGCTCACAGTGCAGTTGTACCATTGATTATAATGGGAGTGTTTTAGTTTTGTTACAATGGTAATTTTTTGTGCATTTTTGCACTGTTCATGGTGCAGTCTTACCATTGATTGTAATAGGAATGTTCTAGCTTTGCTGTAGTGCTGATGAGCTACAAACAGTAGCACAGTAGCTGACCCATGCTCTTGATTTTCATCTAGTCTTTAGTTCAGTATATCCTCTGTCGTCCAGTGTGAAGAGCCATTCTCATTGGACAGACTTTGCATAAACTGTAACACGTGAAGAGCAGCTGTGGTGGGACCAAAGGGACGTGTTCACCTGCTCTCCCATCATAACGGGACGCTGGGAACCAGATTTTTCATGGCCAGTGTGTGTATGTGTGTGTGTAGGTGTGTCCGTGTCCCCGCGGCCCGCCACAGGCCTGACCCAGATCACATTCGAGTCTCACTCGCTCACACGGCACTTCTCGTCTATCCGTCGCCAAGGAAGCAGACGGGATGCGGGAACAACAAGTCATTTGTACCTGTAGAGGAGGACACTCCTGGGAAACAAACAGATGAGCCTCCCCACTGAATAAAAGCCTTTCTCTCTGGGTAAACAGAACTGCATGAGAAACATACAAACTATCGGGAGCATCACACTTAACCCTTTCACTGCCTGAGGGCTGGGGCAGCAGAGCATGTCAGAGCTAACGCAGCTGTAGAGATAAAGTAGGAACTATAACTTGATTTTAACTCGGATTCTACCACACAGATGCAACACGTGAACTGTTACGAGAGAACTACTGCAGGCAGAAACACAGCTGAATAAAAATCCCAATGGAACCAATCCTAAATTACAATCTTCAGAGACTCAGTAACATCCTACTAAAATTCACTATTATTATTTTGCTCTGAATTTCAGTTTATCAAGCTGGATCTTAGTGGAAATTTTTACTTGTTTAATTGACATTTTCTGTGATTAATGAAGACAACCAATGCTGATGATAAAAAACATGGAAAATAAAAGGCGGACCTCACTTTTGTTCTGGCCATACTGTTAACGAAAGTCTTGATGAAGTCATTTCCTGTTTGATTTCATTGTGATAGATTGTTTTTCTACTTCCTTTGACAAGCAAATAGGTTCCGGTAACAGGACTGAACACAAGATGTGAAACAGCTGATTTATGAACAGCTGTGGGATGCAACGTGGATGCATAATTGCTATTATGTAAAATAAATTAATAAATAAAAATATTTTAATGCTATACAGTACTTCAGTCACACTATACAAAAAAAGGAAAGATTTAACAATTATTTAAATCATATTTGACATCCAGTTAGGTCAACAACAAGATCGGATCAAGAGAAAATGACATAATATTAATTTCAAAGCACTCTTTAAAATGATTTGTCAAATATTAACTAATTATTTGTTTTCTGTGGAATAATTACTCATTTAAATTTTTCCTAACACTAAAGCTTGTAATCATAAAAATACAGTATCTACACACTGAATCGTGGTTTATATTGTAGATTCAACTAAAATTAATTATATGTTATAGATATTTGTTTAATGGCTTTCCAAGTGCTATCAAGATCAGAATTTTGGATATTGATACCGATAGCTCCATAAAATGGATTATTTATGGATTATAACAATTACAAAGCATGTTCAACCTTACAACTTTTGCTTTTAAATAGACGATTAAAAAATGCATTCATTATTTCAACATATTAAACAGTACATATTAATAACAGAAATTAGTCCTAGTTTACAAATCAACACAACTTGAACTTAGTTAATCGGGAGGTAATAAAATGATCACATACAGAAGTTTGACCATTGCTAATAGAGCTAATGCAAAAGAAGGTTTTTCTACAGAAGACATACTTTGGTTGTAATGTATTTTACTCAAATTGGATTGATTCGGCAAATGTAACTCTTCATTTTGAATCGTTTGAGAAAGTACATTTCCTGTGGCACCACAATCATCCCAAAGCCATGAATTACACGACTCTGTCTGCGATAAACCATTACGAACTGATGACTCTTCTGTCCTTCTTACCCACAGAAGTTCTCCCTCCACCGAACAATGGCGGTCCTCCTATCAGACCACAGCAGGACCACCACACATCTGCTCCCAAATACTCAGGACAATAAACAGTTCAAACCAGGCATTGACATCCAATTCAGCCCACTGTCTGACAAAACCAGAAATTAGCAACGTTCATCCAACTTTCCCAGAGTTGGCGTTAGATCCCCATTATCTGAGGCCAAAGTTAATTAAAGTGGCAAAGTTGAAATCAATGGAGGATTTCTCCTGCAAACTGATGGTCAGAAGTGAGTGATGGGCATGACAGGGAGATTACAGAGGGATACAAAACCTCCAACGGCCACCAGAAACCGGTTCTGGATTACGCGGGAATCCAGAAAACGAGGCGGCCGCTAGACAAAATGCCCCTTTTCCCCTCATAATGCGAGCACATCTTGTAATTCCACAGATCATTACCAACTTTCCAAAACTTAATTTTGCAATTACACATGCAATTAATTAATATCTGTGCTGTCATTACACCCCCCGATGTATTTGCGGTTAAAATTAATGTCACTTCAAATAAAGAGCTCAAAATGAGCCCGGGTCGGGGGGGATGGGATGGGTATGGTGAAGATTGTTATTAATGGATTGTGTGGTTAATCTGAGAGAGAAGCGCTCTCTATCACGCTCAAGTGTCTAGTGGGATCTGAAGGCAGTTATTGAGCAGCATGGAAAGCTCCCAAAGGACAGATTAATAAAATCTGTGCGCCGAGAACGCCGAGCGTGTCTGAGGAGTCCGCCGTAATCGTGCGCATACCACCACAGGTCCCATGTCTGCTCTCTCAAACCCGCTCTTATCAATACACAGAAGAAATATGATCAAAACCAAAGGATGACCTCTAATTTCAGAAGGAGACGTGCTGCTAATGAGATGATCAGACGGTGGCTCTACATGTGTAGATACATAATGATGAGTATTCGTGTTAAAACACGAGGCCGTCCAACAGAATAAAACCCTTCAGTGGTTCTAAAGAATTGTTTGCTTAATCGGAACTTAGTATTTTATGGTTCTTTGAAGAACTTTAACTTCCATGCAGCCTTTCCATTCCACAGTAGCTTCTTTAGAGTGGAAAAGGGATCTTTAGATTATTAAAATATTTTTGTGAGAAGAAAAATGGTTAAGATCTTAAGAACCTAAAACGGTTCTTCTGTGGCATCGCTGTGAAAACTTGTGTTCCTGTAGCTCAATTGGTAGAGCATTGCTCTATCACGCTCAAGGTTGTGGGTTCGATTCCCCGGGAACATATGATAGGTAAAAATTGATAGCCTGAATGCTTTGGATAAAAGTGTCTGTTAAATGCATACATTTTTTCTTTTGGAACCTCGATTTCTAAGAGTGTGTGTTGGTTCTGTGTGTTCATTAAAAATCTTTTAACGTCCGAGGAACATTTTAATCACACAAAAGTATATTTATAATGGGTTGCTCAGGTTATTAAAATGGTTAATTTAAGAACAGGTTCTTTGTGGAACCCAAAATGATTCTTCTTTGAAACTGCTCTTTTGGACCCCGGACCTTACATTAACTTAAAAGGTCCTCAGATGTTGTAGAAAAAATTATTTTAAAAGGTTTGTCTGGGACTATGGGTTTCTCTTATGGCTTCAAAGGATATAACTTAACTTTTTTATGATAGTTTTTTAATGTAAATCACAAAATTGTAAACATCCTAATATTTATAATATATACATAACATGCATTCTTTTCACAAATTTTATGTTATTATTAGATGAATTATATTGGTAAATGAGGAGCTATTAAAGACATTAATTTAAGATGTTATTCCTGCAAAACCTTTATGCAAAGAAGCTTTGAAGCAATGTGCATTTTACAAATGTACTTGACAACACAGCTGTTATCTGGAAATGCATACTACTAAGAGGTAAATGAAATTCACAAAATTAGGATTTCAAACAAATGAGCTCTTGCTGTAAAAGATCTTGAACATCTACAAGAGCATTTCCTGCAAAACACGAGAATTACTGAAAGGATAGATGTGCAATTGTTTTGAACAAATATGAGAGCCTCAAACATTTCTCCATCATTATACAGTTATCTCTCACCACAGACTGAAGCAGATTTCGAGCCGTTTCAGTTTCATAGAGTCATCTGGTGAAGATCTATTTTGTATTCGATTAATGATTTAAAACCAAATCTACAACGAATCTCATTAGTATTTGTACGTAAAGTTTATTCATCCTTTTAATAATAATGATACGATTTACAGATCTAAATATTCCAGTCTGAAAGTGTTATCATTTCTCATCCATGCACTTGTACAATACAAATACAGTCTGGGTTGTTCTAAGGAGAGGTCTCTAACAGTGCAATGTAAGTCCACGCTTAAAATGGAGTGGAGAGGGGGGCCAAACCCACTCATCCTTCTGTTGACAGGAGAAATAACTTCAGCCGTATTTGATTACCACTGACAGAGAGCGTAATGTCACTAACATGGGCGAAGCGCTCTCTGCACGCTTTCTTTCTAACAAGTTCATGGACAGTTAAAGCCACTTTTGACAACAAACCTGAGTCAGCCTGCTATTAACCCCTCTTCTGTAACTAGATGATGTGTTTGACGGGATGAATAAATAATAAGGGTTAAGTTTTAAAGCCTTTTGTGGTAGTAAAAGCAGCAGAGTGCTGGAAGAGTCAGCCTTAACTCACTTTCTTCACATGCAGACTTGGGTAAACAGCTTTGTGTCCATGATGAGATGAAAAAACTAAAACTGAAAGCCAAAAATCTCCAAAACTGCATGAAATTACGGTGAATCAGGAAATCAAGATCGGTAGGGCTCTTCTCACATCTCAGCTTTTAAACTTATGTTAATTTCTCTGACAAACAGTTGCTATTCCTGAAAATATTATCCAGATTAAAATGTGTAAATGACAGTCAATCATCCTTGTAATACGTGGAGGTAATTAGTGACTGGGAAACCTAATTACTCTGCTGAAACCTGAGTCCTTGCTCTCGTATTTCCCTCGACATGGTTCATGGGATTGATCAAATGACAGCGATCAAACTCTTCATGCCGGCTCTCTCACGATGAGATTAGCTTGATCTGATAAACCCACCTGCGACAAATGATCCTGCTATTAAAAGAATCTCTATATATTAGTAAAACCAGTAATAAAGCAATAGTAAGTAAACATACACGGTGTGGAAATGTTGGATTGCTTTATGTATACGTCTACATTTAAGATGTAGATCTTTAGATCAAGATTCAATCAAAGTGACTACATTAAAGTTTATAACAATGAAATCAGGTCAAATTTAATGCAACAGAAAGTATATTATTTAATAATAAGTAACGATGTATGGTCCATTTACAAACACACACACACTTAACAAAAATTAAGTATATTTTTTATTACTTTTTAAAAGTATTTAATATCTAGTATATATATATATATATATATATATATATAAGTATAGCATACTATATGATTCAAATTTTAATATATTTTTGTAAAAAAAATGGCATACATACATGTAAATAATAATGTAGTAATAATCAAAGTGCATCACATCATTTTTTTTATTAATATTTATTTCTGCTTTGTCATTATGAGGTAGGAGTGTAGATATATGTATATAGCATATTATAAAAGTACTTTACAAAAAGACTTATTTTACCTCCTGCAACTTAACACCTGCATTTTTTTTGTTTTTTTTTTACTTTCTACAGTGTATGCAAATATGTATAACATATCAATGAATGACTAGCCTGCGTTAAAGCAGTTAGATCGGTTTGGGCCTGTTGTGATTGAGAGCTGGGTCAGTGTCTGAAGGTGTCTAATGTGTTTCTGGCTCCAGTCCTCCGCTCCTGCTCTCTTACGTCACCCGCTCGTCTCCAGCCTGCTTCAGTTTGCCATGTGCACTGACCCGCTCCTGACCTCCAGTCACGATACAAACCTGTCCAAGGTAAGTCATCTCTGATTACCCACAATGCCCCTCTGCGCCCGGGCCACCGCCTCTGATGTTTGCCTAATCCATCCGAACGTCACTGAACGCACAGTAACCTACAGCAGAGCAATCAGGGGCTGAAAGAGAACAAAACTGGACTCCACCAGTGCAGTCCAGGAAAACACTATTACTATTGCAGACAGATCCTGCTACTTCTACTTTATTTACCTTTATGAATTGTTCAAACTGGCAAATGCCTGGTGTTCCCAGCATGCTGAGGATGAGAGAATGATAAGAAGAGCGCTAGGTTGATCTGACGCGGCCGTGTGCCACTGGTGTGATGTGGTGGATCTGTTAGAAAGAGTGGGAGATAACATTTCTCCTTTCATCAGGAGCACAGAGAAATCACACTGTGTGTCTGAGACAGTCTTCCAGATGACAGTTTTCTTTGGGGCGATGATAAGGACTGTAAAATACAGCAGAACTACAGAATACCTGCAAATACAACAACAACAACACCAAAGCTGGGGAGAATTACAATATTTTTAATGGTTTTGTCTCCTCTGCTCACAGGAAAATATGTAACACAATAAAAAATAATAATAATATTGTAATATAATATAATATAATATGATATAATAATCAGAACTGTTTCTTGAGCAGTAAATCAGTATATTATAATGGTTTCTGAAGATCACTGAAGACTGGAGGAATGATGCTGAAAATACAGCGGAGCAAAATTACACTTTAACATAAATTCACATTTATGTTAATTTATAATGTATGTGACAAAAAACTAAACATACAACTTCAGGGTCTTAAATAACAGTATCCTATATTGCGGTCATTCAATCTACATTTTCCAAAATAACAGATTTACATACCACGTGTAAGAATAAATGGTCACACTTTATTTTAGGGTCCAATTCTCACTATTAACTAACCATTAACTATGACTTGTGCCTGAATTAACTCATAATTTGCTGCTTATTAATAGTTTATAAGGTAGTTGTTAAGTTTAGGGTATTAGGTAGGATTATGTATGTCATGCATTGTATGTACTTTGTAAGCACTAATAAACAGCCAATATGTTAATAATAGACATGCTAATAAGCAACTAGTTATTAGTGAGAATTGGACCCTATACTAAAGTGTTACCGAATAAATTAGCAAAATTGAAAGGTTATGCAAATGTTTTGTCATTTATTGATTTCAAATGTAATTCATACAGACAATGACCTGAACGCAACTCTTCTGTGCTGAATGTGTTTACAATTCAATCGTCTGGTTAAAAAGTTTCATTAAAAGATTAATTCATTATTAAGTAATTGGGCATAGAATTATTTTGTCTATTATTTTTAAAGTTTGTAAAGCTATTTTTGTTTGGAAAATAATATTAATAATCCAAAACATGAATCATTTAAAAAGAAAGAAAGGTCTAATAAAGGTGTTATTACCTTTTACTCAATGGTCACACCAAAATTTAGTTTTGGTTCAACTAGGTTTTTCATTTTTCATCATCGTCATAAAAGGACTTACTTGTCTATGTATAAACGCCATTAACAATACATTTCTAATGTGATAATGCCATAATGTCTGATATACATTACTTAACCAAACAATTTTTGTTATTTATTTACAAATTATCGACATCTTTTTCTTCACAAACAAGCCAGTAAGTCTAACTCTCTTTGCCTGTGTTTGGGTTGTTTCCCCAGAATACGATAAAGATAAAGTAGGGCAAATCTTGCTCTGTGATAATATGTCACCTTCTGCTCCGTGTCTGATTCAGAAATAAGACGTGGATGGTTGTTACCAAGACAACAGAGTCTCATTTTACCCTATAGCCCACTTCCAACCTGTTACCAAATTACTAAGTGCCAGGGCAGAGCTTCAAAGAGCGGCGACTGATGCTGTTAATGTAATGAAACTGTACACTCATCTGTTTAAAACACGGCCTGTCAGCTTGGAAGTAAGATGGACCAATTACGCCGTTAGCCCTCCTGGCTAATATCAACATCTTGGCAGGTTTAAAGTTTTCTACTCCATCATGTGTGCCTTCAAGCAAGGAAACATTAATGAAGACCTTTCTATGTTTGATTTTAAAGCTGTTTTTACTTGCATTTTTGAAGATTCCTTTTAATGCACCCATCACTTGAAATCAAAATGCGAGAATGTTGCTTGTTTTTAGAATGTTATTTTATTTTTGCTTAGTGGTATTTGCTAATGATTAGCTCTTAAATAAATTTAAAAAAAGACAAAATATTGGGGATTTTTAATTAAGCAAGCCAATAAAATAATTCTGGAATTACTGGGTTCAGTAAAACATTCTGTGGGATAATGCCCATTACCTGACATTATAGTTAAACGGATCAGCCAAATATGAATTGTCATCATATACTTAACCTCATGTCATCCCAAACTGAATATGAAATATGGCTTTTCTTTCTTTGATGGAATACAAACAATATATATTTAGAAAAATATTTGTTTTGTGCTTTGCTTTGTTTCATTTTGTGTTTCTGTTGTTTTAAAGCTCATTGTCTTGTTTTGTTTTGTTTTGTGTGTGTGTGTGTTTTGTTTAATTTTTGCTTAGTGTTTTGTTGCATTTCTGTTCATTTTGTTTGTGCTCTGTTTTGTGTTTTTAAGTTTTGTTTATGTTTCTATATTGGTTCATTTTGTGTCCTTTGTTTTGTTGTGTTTTTCTTGTGTGTGTGTGTGTGTGTGTGTGTGTACCTCTGTGTTTTTCACTTTGTGTGTTTCGTCCATACAGTAAAAGCCACTTGTGGTCCAGTGTTGTTATGTTCTGCACAAGAAAAGTCACACATTTGAAACAACATGAGGATGATGAAAGTAAATGATGACAGAATTTTCATTATGGGCTTACTAACCATTTTAACGCTAATAATTACTGCTTGGATGCAAAACTTGGCCAACACATTTCAAGCATTTGCATATATGTTTTTGTGGGAGTACAAACATGCAGGCGTTTCCTTCAAATGCCTGTGCTATTGAACTAGATGTGTTGTCTTTCAGGGAGAACAGGGTAAACTACCAAGATTGCTTTCACACTTTCAATGATAAAACTGATGAAAAAAAAAAAAAAAAAAGATTATGCAAATGTACACTAGAGTGCCCCTTGAGGCAATACTGAGCACAAATAGCACAAAACTTTTCAAGATCAAATACTAGAATAGAGATACAGCACAAAATTGTATTTTATGGAAATTGATTTTATGCTACAAAGCTCGATAGAAATTCATTTCTGTCGACCCAAAAACATTGCTTTAATTTTCTGAATGTGGTGATTGATGGCATACTGTGTGAGCGCCGTTCAAGATTCACGGCTCTGTCTCTCATCTGGACACTGGTGTAGCTCATGTCAGGGCAAACACACGCACCGTCTCCTGGGCATTTACACCAACCCCAGGGACCCTGTGCTGGGCGGTGCTTAGAGGAGTTTGGCTGGAGGGCCTAGTTACCGTTTGTGGTTGCTCTCCCTTTCTGTCTTCTTCCATTTATCGCTCCCTTTCATTCCCTTTGTCACTTTTAAGTCCTGTCTCACTTACTCCCTCTCTCTCTCGATCTGTCGTGTTTTAATGCCCGGATGGGACCAGATTTCAGTTCTCAAATGTTTTTAAGGCAGGGCGCAGCTCCACCCAGTAATGCAACCCCGTTCTCATGAATGCCGTTCACCCATATCCCCCCGGTATCTGACACACTTTGTGGCCATCATGGGACACTCTGGAAGCCCGTTCGCACCCATCACTGTCTGCCCTGTCAGCCCTGCTAATTTAATACTTCCTATTAAATGGATAGGCCCTAGATCTACCAGAGGCCTCTTGAGTTACATTCAGGTAAAATGAGTAATCCATGCTGCAGGTGGAGGTTTTTTTTCTGCGGCTCATATAGTGTATGTTCGGGTCAAATATACCACCCTGTGTTGGAAGTACGTACTTTGGTGCGGGTGTGTATGACATGGGACCGTGGTAAATCTGATCAGAGTATCTGATTAACTCCTGGCTAAATCTATGTGAATTAAAAGTGCTGTATGTCATTTTTTTTCCGACTGTACCAATATTATAATATGTATGCAGACATCTAGGAAACATGCTAATTTCAAGTACTTGTTTCTCCGAAAAACCAAGCTACACTTGCTTCATGAAATGAGCTAATGCTATTGTTTGTTATTCTGTTTTTGAAATGCGTGTTCCATGTCGGAATGTCTGTTATTGTTTTGATCTGTGAGACTCCGCCCACTGCCAATTTTAAAAGCAGATTTTATTGTATAAATTTATTTAAAAAAATAAGTTTTATTAAGCTAAGACTTTGTTTCCTATCTAAAGTTACCTGCTCTGTCTTGTCTGTAAGTGTGTTGTCAGTTTCCTCTTTTCTCCGTGATGCATTTTTCACTGTATGAGAAAATGATGTGTGGCATGAGAGCACTGTGGCTTGTCTGACGTAGCATTTCAGCAGCTAGCTTTCAACATTACAGTACTTTGATTTAAACAAACATTTGGTTATTTCAATAAATATAACTATGTAATGTTACACAGTGTGCTACCATACTGTAGTTACAATGTGGTTACACAGTAAATACAATTTCACATGTTACGAAGAAGGTTGTTGTGCGTAGTTGCTACTGTAGTTAAAAACTGTCCCAAAACAAGGCAATATGATGTTTAAGTACTGGATGTGACTAGAAACCGCTGCTATAGATGTTCTTTGTGATGGATGAAAGGATGCTTTGGGTGGTTGCAAGGTAAACGCTTACAGATTTAAGCCAAAAAAGTCCACCTCCTCAACTTATGTCCATATCACAAACAATTTAGGACATTTAACATGCTTGAATACTTTGAATACTTAGCAAAGTAAGTATCGGAAATGTCCTACTTCTAAATCCCAAAGTCATAACTAGTTTGTTCAACTGCTTTGTTGTCAGAAAGAATATGAATCATGGAGGACTGCAGACTCATTCTTGACTATTTTTTAAGGGGAAATCGTATTAAAGTCAAAATGTCATTTAAAGATTGCCAGTGCAGAAGACATGAACAATAGCACTATCTAGAAATACAGCTTGCTGACACTTCAGAATTTACGGTGTAAAATGTATTCTTTATGCATCTAATGACAATTTATATACATAAATACGCATGAATGTAACAGCCATAGAAAGCAATGTAAATTTAATTGAGATAAAACAATAAATAAAATAAATAAAAAACACCACAGCAATAGTGCTTTACTCGATCATGACTTGTTCAGCTTGGAAACTCAGTTCAAAATTGCACCTGCGTTTTCCAGTTGTAAACACAACTTGAGAGGCTGTCCGATTTCCAACTACGAAAACCTGTATATGAACAATTCAATAGCACGAAGGCGGCATTAAACAATATCAAACACCACCAATAATCCACCACTGATCAAATACAATAATCCTTCAATCAATCAGTCATTTGAGTTAATGTTAACTATATCTTACAAAATTTAAATTAAATTAAATAAATTTATGCATTTAGCAGACACTTTTATCCAAAGCAACTAACAGTGCATTCGGGCTATAAATATTTACATATCATGTGTTCCCGGGGAATCGAACCCCCAACCTTGCGCTTGCTAGTGCAGTGCCCTACCAGTTGAGCTACAGGAACTCTTACAAGAAACTGTCAGAAAGAACAAATCATTTTAACCCTGTTGTTAAGCATGCAAAGTGCCTATGTGCGCTTTCAGAGCTGAGATAATCCTCCTATTCCCCTTAATAGTGTTCCTGTAGCTCAATTGGTAGAGCATAGCGTTATGAGGCGCAAGGTTGGGGGTTTGATTCCCCAGGAACACATGATATGTAAAAATTGATAGCCTGAATGCACTGTAAGTCACTTTGGATAAAAGCGTCTGCTAAATACATACATTTTTTTATTTTTTTATTTAATTTAATTTAATAATAAATGTGCATGTTATCTTCATAGAAAGGACACTGTTTGCATTTGTATGATATAATACTTGTCCTGACTTTTAAAAGTGTACTGTAACCACAGTCCAACAATCATAGACAAATAAAGAACATTAATAGTCCCAAATAATTTACGGAAAATATGGTAATATGGTAAAATGTGTTTATGCTACATCATATTAAATTGAACAATACAGATTTTTGAAAGTGTAATCTAAGCTTTATGAAATTGCATTTCTGCGATTATTAAACATCAATCTATCTCTATTCCTTTATTCAGATCTGAGATGTTGTCTCTCACAACACTATTAAGGCAAATTGGCCTAAACAAGCTGTCATTATATTTGTGCTTATTCTCCATACATATGGTCCTGATCTAACAAGATTGTTACGTCCATTCAGTAGGTTATTATAACATTTCTGTTTGGCTGCAGTTATTGAGATTGAGTATCTAAACAAGACGAGCTCCATCCAGGGAGATACAAAAGGCCCACATCGAATCACACGTGTGTAGTATTTTAACAGGACAAAAGGGGTAAATAGAAGAAAATAAATGACCATTATGGCCCAGACAAACGCAGAATGGTGTTAGCTTCTCCTTAACAAAAATCAGACACAACGCCTTTTTGAGATCAGTGTTTCTGAATGTGATCCTTACAGGACAAAAGGGGAACGCCACACTTCCTCCACCCCCCTCGAATCTCACAGAACCTGCCAACGACAAGTATGGGTCATGTTTCAACCCAAATCCAAATGTTACATTTTCAACAACTGAGTCTATATTTAGGACAATTAAGATTTTGTGGTGACACTTTAGATTAGAGAACACATATTCAGTATTAACTAGGAGTTTTCCCTCAATTAGCTCCTCACTTGCTGCTTATTAATAGTTAGTAGTTGTTGTAGTAATTAAATACTAATAAACAGCCAGTATGCTTGTCAAATGCAAGCTTATAAGCACCTTGTTAATAGTGAATAGTGTTTCCTGGTCTAGATATATTAGATTGATTTCTGAAAGGATCATGTCACACTGAAGACTGGAGCAATGATGAGGAAAATTCAGCGTTGATCACAGCAATAAATTACATTTTACAGTATATGCACATAGAAAACTAGTATTTCACTATATTGATATTTCACAATGAGTAGATCATTTTCACATTGGTGAGCATAAGATACCATTTGAAATAATTATAAACTATTTATCATGAACTAAATGTATTTATTTATTGCATTAATCTCTGACACGGGGCCTGGGCATGTTTTCGTGAGATTCAGCCATGCATGGCTGGATGGGTGTTGATCATCACCTCTCTTTCATATAAGCCCCTTGTTGGCAGCGAGTCGATTCTTGAGCTCTAAGCTCAGGGTCCCATGGGCCTCACCACACCTCCATCCTGATGGAGACACCGCGAGTGTGTGTGTGTGTGTGTGTGTCCCAGCAGGTAAAAGCAGCACTTTGATCCTGGTTCAGGTGACTATCTCCACCAGCGAGGTAGAGGTAGCCCTCAGCCCACCAGGATCCCAGGGGAGGTGTCCGGTTGACCAGGAAGCTCAACTTTAGCTATCTGATACCTAAAAGATGCTCTTTCAAGAGAAGAGCAGAACTGGCATTATTTTCAATCATCCTGTCAGTTTCTGTCCCGTTATATATATATATATATATATGGGGGACTTAAGTTGTTTTTATATTTTAGATATTAATTCAATTTATATTTAGTTACTTATTATATTTATTCTTATATCACAAATTTCAACAAAAGTCTCTTTTTTTCCCCAAGACTTACAGCAAGCAGACTTTTCAAACAAAACGTAAAAAAGTAGGTTTTATATAATAAAACAATGTAGTGATTAAAATATTATAGTGTTGTGACACAGTTTATATATATATATATATATATATATATATATATATATATATATATATAATATTAAAAAAACATTGTCTATATTTAATGTGATGAACTACACGTGACTTCAAACAACATAAAAATTCACTAAAATTCATTCATTCACTGCAGTTTACTAAATTTTTTTGTTAAAATGATTGCAATTATTTACGTTTTTTCATGTGTTTGTAACTAAATAGTACAAAATTAATGGTATAAATAAATATATATATATATATATATATATATATATATATATATATATATATATATATATATATATATATATATATATATATATATATAGTAAACAATAGTATACAAAAAACATTATATATCATGAAACTAAAACATTACATTATTCCAATCAGAAGTTTTACAGTACAGTTTTTCATGTGAATAATAAAATCAGTATGTGTGTATATATAAAAAAAACCTAACCTAACGTAAAACCTAAGCTGTTAATACATTTTTTATTATATTTAATTTATATTTAATATAATCTTGTTTTTCCTGTTATTTAAGCCAAACTAAATATATAAGGAAATATAAGGAACTCCATTTAAGCAAAAAATATCAGCTACAAAATGTAACATGTCACATCAGAAAATTATTTATGTGTCACAGACTGTTTATGTTGAATAATTTAGGTGTTTCTTCTGTTGAAAGAGTTTCTGCCTGCATGCAGATGGTGCAGTGAATTATTGATGGAGGGTATACAGGTAAAAGAGACCAACAGAACGAAATACACCTGAGGGCACATTTAAATATCAAACAAATGCCAAAATAAAATTGCCATTTAACTGCATTAACCAGCAAAGGGTTAAATTTAAACAATTTGATCTGGTTGAACCCTAATCTAAAGTCACTGACTTATTTTAGGAGAGCTTTATTACAAAGTCCCAAATTAGCTGCACTGTTTTTGTTTTGTCTGACCTGCAGTGAGCATTGTAGGAACAGGTAGATGTTGTAGATTAGCAGTTTTTTCATAGGAACGACAAATGTTTTCCTACTATGAGGCGATCAGAGAGATAAAAAACACATTCTGCTTCGGGACTCAAGCACCCGGAGTCATCAGAAAGCATCAGCTGTGCTGCGTTTAATCTCGAGGGAGTTGTTTTTCTTTGCCGTTGTCATATTATCGGGCCATGTGATCAGGTAAATGAGACAGGTAACAATTTTTCATGCCTGTTGCCCCGAGGAGATGGACAGACAGAGAGCGAGGCGGCCACGAAACACACAAGCTCTGAAGTAAGAGCATTTTTAGGATCTCATCCTGTCTTCTGAAGTAGTGCTGTTTTTACTAAGAAGCTGTCGTAGATTTCGGCTTATGTCACTTTAGTTTGCCAGCCTGTTCGCCTGTTTCCCGATCTGGCTTTGTTTTGCTGAATTGGATTTAGTGTGACACGCAGATTCATTGACTTGCGCTTGTAAATATGGCCCTCCCTCCGGAGCCTAAAATCTCTTAAATATCACACACTTTGGCAGGTACAGCAATTCACATTTCCACCAGCGTGTCTACATGGCCTTATCTCAATTGGACAGAATTCAAAATTGCTTGTTGGTGTCAACTTTTCAGAAAAGAGCTTGTCAGAAAGCACTGCTTCCGTGCTCGTGGTGGGATTAATGTGCCGCACATAAAACTAATTTGATTGTACAGTCTAACATCTCCTTAAAAGTCACGGCAGCCAGGCAAGAGTGAATATTAATAAATTCACCCGTGAGTACATAGCAGAATGTGTGCAAAAGTTTGTTGGCATTATCACAGCCTGGTTACTGGCGCAGCAAATTAATCAAACCCCTCTTCCCCTGTCCGCATGACAAAAAAATGTCGCCGTCACATTTGGCTTTTACAAAGCTTCTGATTGCAGGTGTTTGGTAGCTGTAGCTGTCTGAGCCCAACACAACTGGACCCCAGCTACTTATAAGATTTTAAGTGAAAATGGATTGCAGAAATTGTTATTTGTTGGTGTAGTATTAACCTTTTAGTTGCACACCACACATTTTCCAAATAACATGGATATGTTCCATAAACAGACAACAAAGTTATTAAAATGCGATGAGAAAAGGTGTTGAATGTTATGCTTACACATTTGCTTGTGTAGAAATTGCAAAATCGAATTTCTTTTCTTGACTAATCTACCCATAACTCTGGGTATCAGTTCCCCTATCAGGGTGTTTTTTGCCTACTTGTTTTATTGATACTGTGAATTTGGACATGTACCACTGATTTGATGCACTGCATTCTGCACACTATGTAGTAGACAAGTATGTACTGTATATTCAGATGTGGGGATGTCTATACACCCAGTGTGTCTGTCGAGGCATGCTCCTCAAATCAAACCAAGGATTTTTGGAAATCCTTATTGAAAGATGAGTTTTACAAGCATTTATTGAGGTATGCAAAAAAATAAAAGCTTTATGTTTTATTTTTAAGATAGGTCAGAGGGACAAGAAAGGTTCCCTTAAGCTCTGTAGACGCAGCAGGAGAGCCAGGACATCATCACCTCATTGGGAACCTGAGACTGAACAGAAGAACCCAGAGCCACCCAGCCTCAGGAGACCAGAGTACAAACTAGGCTAAAAACCCTGCCAAATACTGGGATTTTATGAATGGCCACAATAAATTAAAGACTTCCTGTTCATCTTCGCAGTGGAAAAGTTCACAATCACTTCAGTTTAACTAATTTGAGGGTATCCACATTGATCTGGCTTATGGCTTACGGTGTCTTACCGTAGAAATAATAAAAGGTGTAAGTACAGACCAGATATATGTACAGTATGCAAGGTCTCAATTAAATTAGCATACTCTACAAAGTGTCAAAAGCAGATTTGTAATGAAAGGGCTAAAAGTAGCTAATTCAGATAGAACGCAAATGTGACTGGTCAGGTAGACCAACCGTTTCACAATAAACCTGGTATTTATACAAGAAAAGATGGGGAAAATGGCTGTTCTGAATTAAACGAATGAACAAGTTTGGAAAGAAATAAAAACCTTGATCTGATGAGCTTTTTCGTGGTGAACCTGCTAGAAGCCGAGCAAAGTGGAAAACTAAGGAAGAACAATTGACCAACCCTGGCGAAACTATTTCCATTAGCAAATGTTTGGATGGTATTAAAATCGATGGTATAGGTGCAAATGAAGAAGCTGCTGACCTTGGCAGACAGTAATCGGGTGTAGACTTCCAGTTAGAGGTCGAAGGCCGGGCATGCAGAGAGGGATGTTTAACTTGGAGTTGAACTTACAAGAGTTCACATTACTCAAGGTGGTGTAATTGCCAAGCAGTGTAGTAATTCCATTTGGGGTTTGTTGCCAAGGTCCTTGTCGGGCAACTCGGGTGGAGTTTGTCTTCTCTTTACATGGTTGGTTAATTAAAGGTCTGCATGTTAGTCTGATCTGTATATCTTAACTTTCTCTTGTTCAGAGCGAACAAACACTTACTGTAGTTATAGAGGTCAAGGTTGGGATACGGTTATGTTGGGTTTCAGTCATCCAATTCATCCTCAAGAAAGCATGTGTCTTGTACAAGAATCCACCTTATCAATTTAATTTTACCTGGTGAGAAGACAAATATGATGATAGTTTTATCAAAGTAGCAGTGCATGCATTTTTTAGCCATTATATAGATAAGAAAATTGGTGTGAACCAACATACAAATGATTTCACATGAAGAGCTTCGATCCCTGCATCCAGAATCCTATCTGGTTTCGCTCTGGGTCAAAGTGCCCTGAGAATTAACAATCAAGTTCAGGGGAACTTACTGACCAAGGGTTTAAGGTAAAGATCTGTGATCAGGTTTCACCTTGAATGACTAGGAAGCTTGTCACTCACTTTTACCACTAGATAGAGGGACACGAGCTCTGCGCATCCCAAATCATTTCAAATGCACCATTTTAGGGACTTCACCACGATTTATGAATCTCATCCAACTTTTCCCAGCTATCGAAGGGGAGCACGCTAAGCTGGAGGCAGTGAGATCTAGAGGACAGGTCGCTGGCAGTCTGGGTGCTAATAATAATAATTCAACAACAGACCTTTGTCTAATATCTGCTTAAGTGACGTGTCGCATAATCCCTGGCTAGGCTTTGATAAAGACTGTTTTGATTATGCCATGTGTCAACTCACCAGAGCACTGAATTATTAGCAGGGAAGATTAGAGCCTATTAATATTGTACTTGCATTGTCAAAGGCGTTCAGGATGTGCGTGGTTTGCGAACTGAAGGGCCCAAGAAGGGTCCTTGTATGACTGTGTCTGGATATGGGCTGAACGTCATTGCATCGCTGTTTATTCAGGGACCAAGCTGTTTGAGAAAACAGTGCCACATTACTTTTTTCTATTTAATTAATTATCAGTTGATTTTACATTTGAGAAACTTGTTTTTTTTTTCCTATTTCCTGTGTTTATTTGTGCTGGTTCATTCAAATCCACCACAATGCTCTAGGTGTTTCCGGCGGTTGCTGTACAGTTGCTAAGTGTTGTACACAACCGTGAGGTTGTTTGAGTGGTTGTTCTGGCTGCTTGTAGTGTATTGCTAGGCATCATAAGAGTGTTCTGGGTGACTCCTAGGCAATGGCTAGAGTTTTCTGGGTCTTTATCAATGGTTGTTCATAGACTAATTAAAAAGAGCTTACCCCAAGTCTCTATGATATTCTGATCTCTAAAAACAAGTTGGGCCGCTTTTTAATGCAAACAGATGATCTATTTTTTCACCTGTTTTTCACTTGCTAGTGCAAATTTTACTTTGGATCAAAAGCACAATTACCAATAATCTGCATGATCATTTATAGACATAGAACAAACAACGCAGGTTTTATGTTCAACTTTATTATGAGCAACAGTACTTTTCCCAGGTCTGGATATAGTCTGGGGAGCCTGTGTGAGAGTTTGGAAGGAATATGTTCATTTTGTTTCTTGGCTCCCCCTAGTGATCAAACTATAATATAATAACAAAATAAATCCAAACAGATATTCAAAGCATAAGCAAAATCTTTGTAATTGTTCATGAAAAGCACCTATTCCTTAAGTTTGCATCATGTTAATAGGGTGCAAGTCCATTGTCATTTGTCATTGTTATTGCCACACATCAAAACCTTAAAGCTCTCCTGAACTGAACCAGGCAGTAGTTAAACTGGGATAGACGTGGGTGATCGCACCTAAAGGGAATCATGATTGTAAAGCGGTGTCATTGAGACTCTAGAAAAGCTGTTGTAATGTCAGCTAGGTGATGCTCCACCACAGCACCTGGGTATAAAGCCCAATCTAGCTCAGCTCGCACACAGACACACTCATCAAGCTATGCGAAGCCGACAGCTTAGCATGAAAGCAAAGGTGAAACAGAATCTGAAAATTGCAGTGCAGAGAGAGAAGGCGACTATCAGTGGGTTTGGGCTGAAACCCCATAGCCGGGATAGAGTTTCCGCCATGTTTTCATACCCAGGTCAGCTGACCGGCGCCCCAGAGCACCATTGGACAGCTGGCTTGCAAACCCCGTAATGATGTAACCAGAGTGTGTGGGAACCAGAGCTCGGTGGCACAGTGTGTGATAAATGCAGCTTTCCCACTCCCCTGCCCGAGAATGGACTAGAATTAACCTAACCGTCCTAGCCCTGCCACGAGTTATCACGAAATCCAACCTGCATGTGAGGGTCTGGGGCAGTAGTTTGACTGTTTATTTCCCCCTGCCTTCACGGTGGCTGATCTTGCCTTATTTAACCACATGGGACATCTTCGTGAAGGCGACCAATCTTCTCTTGATTTGGACGTTGAACAAGCTGATTTTACATATATTCTTCCATTAACTGATAACTGGCATAAAGGACTAGTTTTGTGCATATGGCCACACAAAAGCTTCCAATCAAACAGCCTCTACTCAATGTCAACCCTCCCACGGCAGAACACTTTCCCATACCT
Organism: Carassius auratus; assembly: GCF_003368295.1. Taxonomy (NCBI): domain Eukaryota; kingdom Metazoa; phylum Chordata; class Actinopteri; order Cypriniformes; family Cyprinidae; genus Carassius; species Carassius auratus. The sequence goes on from NC_039289.1 coordinate 14,608,664, forward strand.
CAAGTGTTCCAGCTATATCCCATTGCTAATTGCAACAAGGTTTCCTGCCTCTTATGAATCAAGGTTTTAGCATAAAAGGTAATGAAGTAGAACATAACCAGGATGCTAAAGCTTGGCGAGAAAATACCTCCTTAATTACTTGGTAGCCTTGAGTACCGTAGCTCCTCAACTCCTCAATGCATGCAATTATGCCAGACGATTAGCAGGGGCTTGTGGGTAGAACATTGTGTCTCCTTTGCGAACATCCAGATGTTAGTGGACAATTCATTTCAACTGCATTATTACAACTTTTAATTGCTTGGCTGTTCTGTGCTAAATACTTTTTTTGTTCAACTTCCAAAAACAGAGTTGGCTTTCACACAAATTAAGCCTTCGGTGTGATTGCTAACTTCTGCTCATGATAGATAGAAGGCAGTGTTTGACATCTGAGAAATGGAAACTCCTCCTCTTCTCCACTTATCCATGCCATCCTTCCCGGTGCTCCCGGAGAGGACCCCACAGTCTTGGCCAATCCTGACCTTAATTAATACAAGCCTGGCTGGAAACGGGAACAGGGCCTTCTCTCAGGACCAGCCTCCCTCTGAACATCTCTCTGGGGTAATGAGAGAGATCGGAGCGTCAGGAGCTGCCAGCTGAGGGGAATGGGTCACAGGGAATGAATTTGAGGAGCTCTCAATGAGCGGCCTCTCCATGCTGAGAGAATCTGGCCAGTTTACGGACACCTGGTCATTAACATTGCTAATTAGCAGCCATTAATTATGGCCGGGGGTTTTTACTGTCCCTCTGTGCGTGTCTATGTGTGTGTGATGCTCATGAATAAGAAGATTGTTCCTTCTTACCTCCAGAAGAGGTGGGATAAAAGTGGTTCCCATCAGCTCAAGATGAGCCGGATTAGACGGAAGGTTAAACAACAGACTGCGGTGAGTGTTAGTGGGATAGGGAAGGATGGGCTTTCAGTCTCTGGCAAAGGTAAAATTAATTACCAGTAATTAATGAGACAGCACTCATGTACAACCCGGCATTTGGAAGAACAAATTATGAACCTCCAGTTCTTGTTCAGCTCAAAGGTGATGATAATTCCCATAATAATGAGCAGAGTAATAAGAAGAAATCACAATCTTGGCGCTAAATCTATAGTTGGGTGACTACATATGAAGAATAAAAACGCTGCACCACTGAAGAAGAAAAAATATTCTTATTTTGGGATTTATTTTCTATTTATTCTAATTCATATCTTAGAGTAATCAGCATTCAGTTTTCGTCTGTACACTGTGCATTTTAACATTTATAATCCAAGATCTCATGTTCCTGTATAAAATATTTTTTGTTTAATAAATATAATTTGCCAGGAGGTTCTGGGAGGTTTCTAGGTAAAACCCAACCCTCTAGATATGGATTCAGTCCCTGTTTTATCATCCACTAGGAGAAAACCGTAACTGTGATTGCTTAGAAAATGAACACCACCTCTCTACAACAAGTCAAAGAAAATTTGACGTTTCATTCAAGTATACACACCAGAAGTTTAGGGTGAACATGTGTGCTATTTTTGCTGGGATTTCTTGCCTAAAATATCCTAGTTTTGGCTTTGTTTGCGCTGCGCAGGCTAATCTGTGTATAAGCACTAATCAAAGACTAATCAAAGTACTACAAGAGCTCTAGAGAGCAGACTCTCCTCATGCTTTCGAATTGCTCTTGCAGTCTGTGCAAAACCGCTTCAAACCGAACACACTAAAATGTGAGCATATTTACATCACTTTAGCCGTTCTCTGTTGTTCCCACCTTCTCACGTGCCACAGGTGGTTGATTATGTACAATACCCATATGTGGATGGTCAAACTACTTTTCGATCATTACCTTCAGCAAGTATGAAAACACGAAAACAAAGCCAAAATCTGGATATTTTAGGCAATATAGAAATCCTGGTTAGGACATGTCCGGTGAAAAGAGCAAAGTTTCTTGTTAAAGTTTCATAGGTTAGTTTGGGGTTTGTGGAAATCCTTAACCCTAAACGTGAGAAACAATAATAGTGATATTTGTCTTAATTTCTTTGTTCTCTTAATTTCTGCTTGTGTTTACTAAATATCCTAGACATTTTCTTTTATAATATATGACAACAATAATGTTTCTATACCTTTCCTTTGAGAGTGTATATCAAGAAGAAGAAAAAATGCTTCAGCTGAATATAAGCCTTTGATTGTTTCAAACAATTTATCTCCTCTGGCACAAAATGAAGTCTTGTTCGTATGATTTTTAAGATTTTCCCTGGGAAAGTGGAGCAGTCTTGGGCATATTACCAAATGACCGTGCGAGAGAGGGGCAGAAAAGAAGTGGCGTTCTGGCACAGCATCATGCAAATAGAGAACATTCTTCCGTTTTTCTCATGACGGATTGCCTCTGAAATTAGTGAAGCGAGCTGGTAAAATGCTAATGAGAGATGCATCAATGAGCTGTGTCATCCCTGGGGGCTTTTGGAAGGGGCAAGGGGACCCTGAGCGGGGTACAAGAATTTAGTTTAATGCTAGGGACCTTAAATCCGTTGGCCCTTCGCATCTGCATTCCTTCAGTTTTAGGAGGGACAGAGCTTAATCCAAAAGGCATTCAAGATGATGGAAAGTAACCCAGAGCTTTTGGGAATCAGGAGTGAAACTGTGGGATAAATAAACTAGACTGAGGAATTCAATCTCAGTGAAGTGCTCCTTAACCAAGCCAGTCACTCAACGCCCCCATAAAGAGACGCTACCCCTAAAATTTAAGACTATGCAACACTTATTGCTACCTGAAATTTACTGCACTTTCCATTTACTGACTAAAGAAAACCTAATCTGTTTTTAGGTTCTCCATACGCTAGATCTAAACAAATTAAATTAAATTAAATCAAAAGGTGATTAAAAGACTGTGTAATTTGTCCCCAAATCCAACTTCAAAAATAATCTGGTGCACTTCCCCACCAGATCAAATAAACAGGCCCACCCAAATTTAATTATTGGTGAAGTCAAGGTTGCTGAGTCAAGCTGGTAATTTTTTTTTTCTTTTTTTTTGAGAAATCATCCTATTATCATTGCCTCATGTTAATTTGGTATACATCCTTAAGTAATTGCTCCAAAAAGGATTAATGTGACACACACCCCTTACTCAAGATATTTCTCTCCAAGAATATGTCTTTTAGAGCCAGTGAGAGACCTCGTCGTGAAGATAAAGCATTCACACAGACTGTTAGTGACAGACACGTCTAACCCCCCTTCGTTTAGTCATCAGTTTATCAGCCGAGGCCTTGGAGGGAAGAGCGCTATTGTACCCGACAGCACTAGCAGACGACGGCCTACATGCCAGACTTGAGCTGTTGACCATGCTACACAGAACTCATAGAATTAAAGCCCAAACGTCCTTGGATTTGATGAGGGAAAAGATGTACATACACATTCAAGCATTGGCCGCTTTCAGACAACATGCACTGCTATACGCAAAATAGGAACAATGGCTTGCCTGATCCAGTCCATCTAGGTTCATGTGTCTCATTAGCTGCAAATGTTTACTGTGGATGTGGGCATTGGAGAACAAGAGGAGGGCATGTATCTCAGCAATTGCAGTGTGAATTGCATGAGAGGATTATATGAAGTGCTTAAGAGAAGCCGGGAAACCTTGTCTTGAGTACCAAAAACAGCTGCTTAGGGGCCAGTGCACCTGCTTGTTACCAGACCATTTTCACCTCACCGTCTAAAACAAGGAGTTTTTCATTTTTATTTTTTTCATAGCAAATCTTCCAAGACTTTTAGATGAGAGAGAAAGGGGGTGGGAGACGAGAAAATAAGACATCAAAGAGGCTGAATGTTGGCAAAGGGGGGTTGGAGAGGAGGTCTGGAGTGCAGACTTAAGAAATAAGAGCTTTCCTCTAGAAACTGCTGGAGGTTTGAGATTTGGTGGAGGGTGTTAGCAGGAGAGGAGAGTGTATTAATATTTGGGGGTAGTGAGAGAAATAGCCAGAGCTGTTACAATGTAAATGAAAGGCTAGAATGAATGAAGACACCCCTCCACCCTGAGCTTTCCTTCTCTCAAGCCCTGTGGATCAACATACGCCGGGATGTTCGTGCGGTGCATAGCAATGAGGGAGTTTTGATTCAGTGAAACGGGACACATCACTTTTGACTATTTCTTTGTGTTCGGTTGATTCAAACAAGTGAAAGATGTCAGATGGAAGATCCTGCTACTTAGCATTCCAAACTTTTAATTTTCTTAAGTAAAGGAGCGGTATGGAAGATTTTTCCCTCTACACTCTTTTAATTAAAGATTCTAAATTGGAATCTATGGTTCCATGAATACACTTTAACATCCATGCAACCTCTCGATTCTAGAAAAGGTTATTTAAATTTAGTGAAAGAAAGAGGATTTTGGGGGGAACTTTTGGGGAACGAAAATGGTTCTTTTTTGCCACTGCAAAGAAAAAAATAGCTTTTTGGAGCCATAATGAACACTTTGAACTGTTGATCTCATGTGGACAATGCAAGTTCGATTCTTGGTTGCAACATTTCACAATCCCATCCCCAACTCTTACCTACATTATTTCCTGTCCAAAAGCAAGAAATTATAAAATAAACAACTCCTATGTATGATGTGGATGCTGTATAGGCATCTAGTTTTGAGTTTTGAGAAATTCTCTGGTTCCTGGGCCTCGCAGAATTCTTGCCAGTTTCCTCAGGATTACTGTGAGGAGGAGATTTCAAGCAGAAGAGGAGGGGCACGGCCATATTATGCGACTGGGAACACTATGATGTCATGGTTCTGTCTGGGTTTCCTAACAAGGCTGTTCCCTGATGTCAGCGCACTTGTTTAAAAGTTTGTCGACAAATTGCGCTGCTTTGAAAGTAATAGTGTCCACTGAGGTAGACGGTGGGCAAAGGACTGCAGGTGTTTAGATCAGCTTAAAAAATAATAATAAACCCTTCCCCGCTGGGCTTTCTTTCACAAGTACCCCAGCTTTTATTCCCAGCTGTTAAAGTGAACTCAGACAGGAAATTCCTCACGTGATTTGTCTTTATGAGTGGCAGGGAGGCTTAACCCAAGTCTCAAAGGGGTCATTTGTAGATAACTGTGTGAATAACCTTGTAAGGACCCATGTTTCTCTTCACATCCAATTAAGACTACTGCTTACGGTCTCACACTTCTCCCAAGAGAACAGTTTATGAGCTAGTATTAAAACCTAACTAAGGGTGATGGTGGGGTCCTCGATAAACCCTTTATATTCACGTCATTCTGAGTTTGTCTGTGACGTTTGCTCACATAATCGCCATAAACACTGGCTACTGTAAAACCAGGGTTAGATAAAGTTTGTTTTTTGATGTGCTAAAAGGCTAGCTCAGTGTTACTAGCAAACAAGGGAGCAGCGCTTTTTATCAAGATGCATTTGGGTATCAGTGACTTGAATATTTTACCCAGAGTTTGTGTGCTATTCATTTGTATGCTTGTTTGAGCATTGTGCCGTGTAGACAGATGACACTAAGGCAGCTCAGTGGGCTTTGGACCAGTGTTGTCATGTGCTGGTGATACATCTGAGGATCTCCAAGCCAAATAAAGTAACACCTCAACATTTTAAATATCTTCAGGCAAGACAAATCACTTGCTGAGTTCATAATGAAGACATTTCCAATGCTCCAATTTGTGGTGCCCTGAATTATTTGATTAGTACCATTTAACTGCTATCAAGGCACTTCAATCAAACACATGGTTAATTATTTGCAACTAATTACAAGCTTTGGCAAATAACATTATTTCAATTAGATGAGTAATTTGTCAGAGTAAACTTGATGTCTAGCAGCAACAATTCCAGTGTTTCGGCAATGCCCTTATTGACGATCTGTTGATTGGTTTTTGTGTGTCAAAATCATAATTAATAATACTATTTGGGGGATTTCATTTAAATGATCATCTTTATTTGTATATATTTACTATATATAAATTAAATATATAAAAAAAGTAAATGCATGTTGCTTCCTTTAACAGAATAGTTTAAGAAAAAGTATGTAATTCAAAACAAGCCATATTGGACTGGTTTCTTAATACTTGTATATATTTTTATTTTTATTTTTTTGTCATAAATATTGTTGTATTGTATTGAGAAAAAGAAAAAGTAGTTAAGAAAATATTATCATTCTTACGTTGTTTTCCATAAGATATTGGTCATTTATCTTTGCAACAAAATTAGGTTGAGTTTTCTAATGCATTTCAATATTAAGACTTCCGATATACATCAATACATAATGTACTTATCCTGACAAGAGGATCTAAACCAGGATAGTTTACTAAAATTGTAAATTAAAACCATTAAAAAACTTGTTGCTTAAACAATAAAATAATACAATAAATGTTAACTTAATTAAATTTAAATATAATGGGTTAAAATAACTCAAACGAAAACAAAAATAATACAAAATATATTATTAAAATTAATATATTATAAAAAAAATGTTATTAAAAACAACAAAATTACTAAAATTTTAGATAAAATTATAATGAAAACAAAGTAATAAAATATAATAGTATCTAAATGTTACTAAAATAATACTGATCAAGACAGGGTTAGTCAGTGTTTAGCCTTTTTAGTGATTCCCACAATCATCTTATAAAGACACCAAATCTGAAATTTAGCCTGTCAGTTTGGTAACATCATTGCACAGAAACAGAATGTCCCACCATCAGCTAATACTAGACTATCCCATGTTATTTAATGTCTTTCCTTATATTATTTCACATATCTGGGAGAAACTGACATGTATTACAGTATGTCTCTGCTTTTATGGTATTACAATTTATGATGTGGCCTGCAGCAATATATTTGATGCCAGCTTAGTTGCCAGTTTCTGTCCTGATAACACTCAGAAGTGTCTGTGCAAGCTTCCACTTGTAGAGTGTGCTGACAGCTGATTTGACTGTTGTTGTTTTTTTGTTTTGTTTTTTACTATTCTTTTTTCATACATCAAGGTGATTTTTTTTTTTATTTAGACGAACATAAAAGCTTTTGGTTATATTAATTTTACTTTAACTTTTTACAAGCAATATATTATGTATGTGATGGCAATGCTAAAACAAAAGCCATTCTGGATTTAAGGAGACATTAGCTTTGATCCAAAACCTTGTGAATTACCTTGCCATCTACCGCCAAAATGAACCAGAACCCAATGTACTGAATTCAAACTTCATAAGTAACATGATTAGAAGACATTACAGCAACATAAGGGGTGGTTCAGGCACACAAACTCCAAATTTGGTGTACAGTTTACTTTGATTTACTTTGTAGCCTCATGTCTACTTTGGCAACCTCTTTAGCAAAATCATTCCCACGATATTCGAGAACAGTTTGAATAATCAACTTCAGTTCTGTGATTTTTTATTTTATTTATTTATTTATTTATTTATTTATTTATCAGAATGATCTGAAGACGATCTCGTTACATTTTCATGAAAATCTAATGGTCTATGAGAAGTTAATCTTGAGCCGAAGAATCAGTGGATAATTTAGTTTCTAGCCCTCACAGCTCAAAAGTAATTAGCATAAAATTTTTTAATGTGAGATGCAGTGCACTCTAATGAGAAAGTTGGAACTTATTATAGCTTGAAACACCGTTTTAAAAACATGGTGCTCCTTTGTGAGACACTGCAAAAGATGCATGACACGAGCACAACAGTCATATTAACAGAGCAGTGGAGCATAAAACGTATAAATGGCCCCTAGCACTTGACTAAATTGATTTCAATAGTGTGTGGCATTAGCATGTTGCTAAGCTAATACTGACAAACTAATTTACTGACTTAGCTCATACAAAGTACATCTTTGGGGATTTCCCCCACCTTTTAACACTTGAAATGTTATGCTATATTATTACCAGAACTTTGATTTGGTCTCATTATTAACTTTTAAATAACAAATATTTTAATCAATTTTAGAACTGACAAATAGCAAGCCTCACTAATCTGAGCTTATTCACCTTGGTTTTCAAATGAATTGCCAAAATGATCAAGAAATACTATATTTTTATTTTATTTATTTTTTATCCAAAACTATGTACTGTTAGAGCTCAGATCAATTAGGCCTATGACCAGTCGGTTCTTAAAACAAATAAAAATCTGTGCTAAATCTCAAAGAAAACAAGCTCAGCTTTTAAATCTGCCTCCACAGATAATATAACTTCGATTTACCTTTAATTTGGATTAAAGGGGGGGTGAAATGCTCGTTTTCACTCAATATCCTGTTAATCTTGAGTACCTATAGAGTAGTACTGCATCCTTCATAACTCCAAAAAGTCTTTAGTTTTATTATATTCATAAGAGAAACATAGTCTGTACCGATTTTTCCCAGAAAAACACGAGCGCCTGGAGGAGTGACGTGTGGGCGGAGCTAAAGAATCACGAGCGCCAGTAGGCTTTTGCGTTGAGAGCGTTTGGAAGCTGTGACAGCTGTGAAGGCTGAAACTGAACGAGAGCAGCAGCAGCAGCAACGACTCGCTCCGAGCGGGGCTCAAACCCGGATCTCCGGCAGGGGAGGCGGACGCACTAACAAGGAGGCAGAGATATTTTAAGCAGGTTTACTCACCGCATGCGGTTCCAACACACGATCGTGACCCTTTTTCGTTGGGACTGCATTATCCTTAAGAAATAAACGATACGCAAATCCGGCATCAAACTGGGCCTTGTTTGTAAAACAAGCATCTTCGAAATGCAGGGAACAAACAAAAACACTTGCACAACTCAGTTGATGCTCTGTAAAAATAAACTCCATCCACTGGTCCCTTAATGCTGTTTTTTTTTTTTTTTTTTGGTAATCTGTGCAGGGTTGTCTTGCCCTGGCAACCAAAAACATACTCCTTTTGGGACATTTTGCGACGCTCTCGCTCTCGCTCTGATCAGTGAAGTCTGTTGTACTCTCAGTGCTCTGCTATATGGGAGCGCGCGCTCTTTTGAAACTTTGTCCATGTTTAGCATGGGAATCCAACTTTTTAATAGTGTAAAAAACTCAGTATGCATGATATTTCAGACACTATTTCAACTGAACAGAGATGACATAACTAAATTCAATGATGAACTGCATTTAACTGTCATTTTGCATTATTGAGACACTGTTTTCCAAATGAATGTTGTTCAGTGCTTTGGTGCAATGTATTTTGTTTAAAGCACTATATAAATAAAGGTGATTGATTGATTGATTGATATAGCATTTCACCCCCCCTTTAAACAAAGTCATGAAAGGCACAATCTAAATCTCCAAACATGAATGTGCTGTCGGGATGGGGTGAAATGTGCCGCCTGCAGTCAGACAGTGAGGACAGTTGTTACACAGAGCTGTAGTGAACATCTGTTGCACACGCTCGCAGCCAAATAGCCGCCCTTTTGTTTACTAATGCTTCTGAACTCACTGCGGATCCAGGTGAGCAAACGAGGAGTGTTCCATATTCCGCAGCACCGCAGGGCATAGAACTATCTCTCTTTCATCTCATAATATATGCGCTAAAGCAAACACCAGTTCAAAACACACACACACACATCATGATATACAAACACACTCGAAAGACATACGCTCTGTACTAAGCTGGGAAAAACCTAGCACATGACTGAAAATCTCCCTTACAGTCTGAGAGATTTGTTGTATTTAAAATGATAATTTATGAACCGTAACACTGATGGTAAAATCAAATGTTGATTTAACTTAGTAAAGTTAATATAAGTTAACTGATAAAATCTATGTATGCCATTATTTTTGATGGCATCCTCACTTTACAGCATTTTTACACAAGTGCCTAAAACATTGCACAGTACTGTTGCTCTGCAGGTTTCTTGAAGTGTTTTGGAGACATTGCTACATTACATACTGGATTGAGTCTGTCTCAGTTTGTTCTGTTTCTTCATGTTTTTCCAGACAGACTGATGATGATGAGATCAGATCTCTGTGTGGAGCACTGGCTGTTGTCAGACTCCTTTCAGAAGGCTGGAATTAAACCACACAATGCTGGTTTCGTCTGGTCAGAGTAGATCTGGCCCCCCAACTGAGCCTGGTTTCTCCAAAACATTTTCCTCCATTTCTGTCACTGATGGAGTTTTGGTTCCCTATCTGTCGGTCACTACGAGTTATGTCGAATGACATATGGGGTCTCGCTTGGGAGGCCAATCATCTCTGAGTTTAAGAGAAAACACCAATGAAAATTGGCTAGTGGATTTAACATACCTGAGCCACTCCCCATTCCCACGGGTATAAATAGGCTGCAGGTGCATCCACTCACTAGATTTTTGCTTCCGAGCCGAGTAGTTGATGCAACTTATCACTACAAAGCCTTTCATCTTTGTGTTCGAGCTGTTCCTGGTTGGTGTGATGGTGCGGTACATCGATGTCCCTGTTACGGCGATTCCCCTGGGTGCTTCGACTAAAAGAGCAAATCACGGATGATTCACGTCTTTTTCAAGATGCGGTTTCGTCCGTGTCCTTCTGGATGTGGTCGTTTCCTGTCTTCTGTTGACAGTCACAAGCGTTGTCTGCAGTGTCTGGGCATCCAACACGCTGAGGCTACGCTCGTGGATAATTCATGTGTCTATTGTGGGGGTATGAACATGGCAGCACTGCAATCGTGTCTCTCACTCCTCAAGGGGACTGCAGCAGACCCCTTTGTCGCCACCCGTCTCAGTCTCTCTGGCTTGAGCATGGGACTGCCGGCTGGCACTCTGGGAGATCTGAGGATTACAGTGAGAGCTTCTCCGCCGGGCCACGCCCCAAGGACCTCTCACTCCTTCCTTAGTGCATGTCCTGTGTAGCTGTCGATTGATTATGCTGGGCCATCTTACGGCAGCCCCAGTGTGTTTTTCGGTGCGCCGCCCGAGGATCACATGTCGATTGCTACATTGGGGGATGTGTTATCTGACTTGGAGTTGTCGGCCATGCTTTCCCGGGCAGCCATGAGTATCGGGCTGGAGGTGACAAGCCCTCGTGGCTGGACAATTGGTTTCTCGGCACAGAGCGTGGCTCACAATCTTGTTTCTCTCCAGTTCCTTTCTTCCCGGAGCTGCATGAAGAGGTGACAATGTTGTGGCCGGCCCCTTTCAAGGCCAGAAGCTGCCCGTCTCTCTCTTCCATCCTCACCACCCTAGATGGCGGGGCAGCCAGGGAGTACATGTATATTCCCCAGGTGAATAGAGCGGTTGCGCTGCACCTGTGCCCACAAATTGCCGCCACTTGGAGGAATCGTCCACGTACCCCCTGGTTGGAGGCGCAACGCCTCTACACGCGTCTTTAGCCAGTTCCTTCGGGAACACGGGGAGTGTGGCTGTGATGACACAGAACGTGATGCTTTCTGGGCCATCCAACACAACTCCCCATCACTACACCACTGCGGGTATGTAGACTGTCTCTTTGGTGCCACTTGTACAGAGTTTTGGAGCATAGCTTGCACTGCCCAACCCGTAATGCTGGCTCATTCGGATGGTCCGAATGGTTATGCGATTACTTCATTGTACCCAAGAAAACCGGTGGCCTTTGGCCTATCCTGGATCTGCTAGTCTTGAATCGGGCCCTGCACAAGCTCCCATTCAGGATGTTAACACAGAAACGCATTATCAAATGTGTTTAGCCCCAGGACTGGTTTGAAGCAATCGACCTGAAAGAAGCGTATTTTCATGTCTCGATCCTCCCTTGCCTCAGACCATTTCTTCGGTTTGCATTGGCACGTCTCACCAACGAGCATCCCCAGTCAGTGCTGATCTGCCTGAGTTCCTTCAGAGGCAAGACAGTGTTACCACTGAAAAACTTTCAGAGGCTCCTGGGGCATATGGCATCTGCAGCCACAGTCACACCACCCAGGTTGCTTCATATGAGGCAACTTCAACACTGGTTGCACTCCCGGGTCCCGAGATGGGCATGGTACCGCAGTACACATTGTGTACACTATTCAGGTGATTCCTTAAGGCGATTCCTGCCGCTGTTGCTAGACAAGCACGTATTGTTCCGCACGGACAACACTGTGGCTGTTTCGTACAACAACCGACAGGGCGGTCTACGATCACGTCGCATGTCTCAACTCGCCTGCCATCTCCTCCTCTGGAGTCAGACATGGCTCAAGTCACTACGCGCCATCCACATCCTGGGGGAGTTCAATCATGCAGACGGCGCGCTCTTACGACAGCTCACTTTCCCCGGGGAATGGCAACTCCAGCTGATCTGGAGTCGATTTGGGTAAGCACAGGTAGACCTGTTTGCTTCTCATGAGTTCTCCCACTGCCAGCTGTACTATTCCCTGTCCCAGGCCGCCCTGGGCATGGATGCACTGGCACACAGCTGGCCCCGGGCTCTACACAAGTATGTGTTTCCCCCAGTGAGCCTGCTCGCACAGACACTGTGCAAGGTCAGGGAGGACGAGGAACAGGTCCTGTTGGTTGTGCCTTACTGGCCCACACTGACCTGGTTTTCGGTACTCATGCTCCTCATGACAGCCCCTCCCTGGCGCATCCCTGATTCACTCCTGGGACCTCTCTCTATTGTTCTGGCTGGACTTCAGAGAGGTCCCTTTGAGCCACTGGATTCAGTTGAGCTTAAGTTCTTGTCTTTCAAGAGAGCGCTCCTGGTGTCGCTCACTTCCATCAAGACGGTCGTGATCCTCCAAGCATTATCGGTAAGTAAAGAGTGCCTTGTGTTCGGGCCAGCCTACTCTCATGTTGTCCTGAGACCCCGGCCTGGATCCATGCACAAGGTTCCCACCACTCCCTTCCAAGACCAGGTGGTGAACCTGCAAGTGCTGCCCCTGGAGAAGGCAGATCCAGCCTTGGCGTTGCTGTGTCCCATAAGAGCGCTTCGCATATACCTGGACTGCACCCAGAGCTTCAGAAGCTTCAGCCCCGCTCTGTCAGTCTCTTCTGTCAGCTGTTCCATCCCTACTCTAAGGTAGGACCTGTCTTAGAGACCCATTCCATATGTAGTACTGCCTTCTAGTTCAGTCCATATCAGTATCTCTACATGTCACCTCCCTTAGGGTACGATGTGGTATCCATAGTGACCTTTTCCTAAGGCTCGCTTCCTCATCATCTTGCCAAGCTGAAAGAAAAGGGAAGATTTGAAGCAATCTTTCTCTGAATGTTGAAATCCCTTCCACTAACTCTGTGTTGGCAGAACAGTAGCGTGCCGTTCTCCAGCAGTGATGTACTCACCCTTTGACCCCTTCGGTACCAAGGTCAGTGAATTTGCGCTGGGGCTTTGGGAAGGTTACGACCTTAAATGTAGCTTTTGTGGCACGCCACGGCTTGCCAACAATTGCAGCACCACAGGGTTGTGACGGTGTTCAGGTTGTGGTGTTTTCCATAGGACCCCATATCGTCGTTCAACATAACTCGTAGTGACCGACAGATAGGGCACGTCTCAGTTACGTACGTAACCCTCATTCACTGATGGAGGGAACAGAGACGTTATGTCCCCCTACCACAAGCTTGAACCATTCGCTGTTGCGACATGTTCTGGGCTCCTCAGCATAAAACCTAGTGAGTTGATGCACCTGCCACCTATTTATACCCGTGGGCACAGGGAGTGGCTCAGGTATGTTAAATCCACTAGCCAATTTTCATTCCCGTTTTCTCTTAAACTCAGAGAGATTGGCCTCCCAAGTGAGACCCCATATGTCGTTCAACATAACGTCTCTGTTCCCTCCATCAGGGAACGAGGGTTACGTACGAAACCGAGACATTTCTTGCCACTTTTCCCTTTAAACTGAACTGAGCGGGACAATGTCATCACTAAATCAACGATAAACTGCCTTTAACTAAAAAATGTAGTGTTTTCTATTGTCCTCTTGCATTATCGGCACACTATTTTCCTGTTTAACACTGTATATATACACACAATATTGTATATCAGCATATTGTAAAATGCAATTTATTTATGTGATATAAAGTTTAATTTTCAGCATCATTAACAATTGAAAGTTGAATCAACGTTGAAAAAAAGTTGTGATGCTTCATATTATTATTATTATTATTATTATTATTATTATTTTGTAAGATGTGAAATTTTTCTATAATTATTAGGAACACATACAAGCAGACAATAAACAAAAGCAATATATATATATTGAAACAGGCAGAAGATGAAGCATGTTTTCACGCAGCAAGACCATCTTTCATTTTTCCCTCATTAAACAACACATACGTGTCCAACATTAATATTCTCAGGCTAAGGCTAAACTTTTTTTCATGCAATGTAGTTGCTCTACAGCAGGTCACCAGGGTCAATGAGCCCATGTTTCAGGAGGAGGTGTCCACAAAAATGAGCGTCAGCTTCAGTTAGACTGACCATCATGTGTAATTGCACCTGTCATCATCAATTAAGAAAGAATGTAGAACAACACAGAATTTGAGGTCATGCCGTACACTCGCTATACTGCACCTACTGGAGTTCAGTTACATCAGCTAACAAAGGAGCGGAGCTCAAGCACGCATACTGTTAATACAGTGTAAGACACTTCATCAAATCAGTAAGAAAGAGTCTGAAAACCACCTACCTGATTCTAAATCTGATTGATTTTTTTTTATTATTGATTCATTAATTTATTTATTTAACAACAATAATAGCAGTTGGTCTTTTTACAGTTTGCATCTTTTACCATCATTTACCATTACTGTTGTTGTTATATTTGGTTGTTTATTTCTTTGTTGTTACTGGTTTGCATATTAATATTATTTCGCCAGTAATACAATTTATTTATTTTGTGTTTGTTTATTTATTTTGTATGAATGTATATTACTAATATGAATGTTACTGTTATTTTTGCCATTATTACAATTTATTTATTTATTTTACTGATTTGCATATTATTATTTATATATCGATTGATGGATTTCATACAATGTATATAGTTCACAATTTATGACTTAATTGTTTTATTTTTCATGTTGTTATTACTGATTTGCATATTATTTTGGCATTATTTCAATTTATTCATTATTATTTATTAGTACTGTTATTATTATTATTATTATTGCCATTCATATGATTTATTTCATGTTTTACTTGTTTGTTTGTTTGTAAATTGGTGCTAATAATTGTGGTTATATGAAACACGATAAGTATCATTAATGATTCATTAACCCAATGAACATCTGCACCTCACAAACGATTCAGCTTTCCTGGACGTGTTCATTTAAACACAACAAAATGGCTTGGATGTGTGAAGTGGGGAACATATGTCCACTGTTAGGGTGCCAGCACAACCTGTTCAGTGCACGGCTGTGATGATGATGATGATGATGATGAATCACATTGCTAGGCGTGCAGTGCTGGCCCAAGTCCAAGCTCTCTGGCAGAACAATCAACCGTTGGTTTGATCTTATACACAGGGACAAACACAAACACAGCAATCACAATGCAAACTCCAGCAGGGGCGTGCGGCCCGATGACCAGTGCAAGACTGCGAGAGATCGCGGACCTCCAGGAGACGAGCCTTCATGAGTGAACCATCAATTTGACACCATTAATCTTTCATTGTTATATCTAATTACTCATCCTATTTACTTGTGAGGAGAGCGTGAGGCGAACGCCCTGCAGGGATCGGCCCATAGCAACGCCTCTGGCCCCTTCCTTGGTTTCACAGCGGAGACAGGCCAGCCTCCGAATTTCACCTGCCCCACAGCGAGTGGTCCCAGGAATGTCCCGGGCCTGTCGAGTGTCCCGGCCTGCACTGATTAATGCATGGAGCTCCTCGGGGTCAGGCTCCACAGGCCATGCCTGAAGAATAAAGAGATGAACCTTGAGTCACGCCCAACTAGCGCCGCTGCAAGTGCACATATTTTGGCAGGCCCTCCTCGGGGGCCGTGCCGAACAGTGACAGCTTGTTGAAGAAGATGAATGCTTCACCTAGCGTATGGTCAAAAACCCGAGCCAAGAATTGGTGGCTTTTTCATATATTGAGTTTCATCATCAGCACATGCACTTAGCTTACTTTGCACCTGACAGAAGGTCTCTTTAGCATCCAAGTTGTTTTTAATCATGAACGACAGAGTTCACAGCAAGAACAATAAAGATAAATATATTACATATTCTTAACTGTGTGCTGCAGTTTTGTCATCTGTCTCTTGAAGTCCTCGAACTGTTTAAAGTGTCGAGAGTGGATTCTGATTGGATGTCAATGTATTAATGTTTCATCAGCTGCAAAAATTTGTTCTTAAGGTCCGTTCACCCCAAGAACTGTAGCTATAAAAATACCTGTAATGATAATATTAGCAGCTAGTACAATTAACCTGTGCGACATGTTTGTTTGTTTTTTTCTAAACGGCTGTTGATAACAATTATAATGATATTAGTGTACAAACCAATGGATAACGTAAACACATTTTAATAACTGCACCACTGTAGATTCTGAAACATACAATTTAAACAACAAGCAAAAAAAAAACAAGAGAGATGGTCTACCTTTAAACTTAAATATCAGTATGTGAGATGTAAGCATATCATACAAACCGTACAAATTAAATTCCTATAAAGTACGAATAAAAAAACATAGAAAATACCCAGGGTATATATATTTTATTTTATTTTATTTTTTTACTGTCACTGGTGCATTAGCAGATTATATGAAAATGTTTGAATGAGATTCATACAAATTGCCATGAGAGTGTGTTGCAGCATGTACCGTACAAGTTCAACTGTGATGTATTTGATCCGTTACATCCTCGAATGTGACTGTTTATCATCTTTAACCTCCATCCGACACTGAGACAGATGTGCTGGCGAAACATCAGTCCTTCAGATTAAACATTTCAAGTGGTTTTGATTTGTTACTTGTTTGTGTCCTGTCCTGTTTCTGGACACTCACAGCTCTTTCATTTGCACGGCTTTTGTTTCTCTGTGCCCTCGAGACAGTTATAACGGTGATCCCTCGCAGCTGGGTGAATGTTTGCGCGCCTCAAGGAGCTGCTTGTGCTTGAAGTGCGAGACTATTCAGCTGACAAGCCAGATCCAAATGTCTTTTTGTCCAAGACTTTGACTTTCTTATTGCGGTAGTTGATTAAGCGGATGCCTATTGTCAACATGAAAGCCTTGAGGCCTCATAAACCAATATTTACCTTAGCAGAAGGTAGCAAGTTGATTATAAGTTACAGATATATCAAACAAAACATACTTTATAGTCTTGCATCTAACTGAGGTTTTGAGGTTTGTGAAACATTCAGTGTTTCCGCTGGCGTTGAGGAGGGATTAGCGTCATTAGAGCGCAGCGGTACTCTCACCGTCCAAAAGCAAACAAACAAGAAAAGGATTTCCATACACACAGCTGCCGCCCATTCCTCCTTCCCCGGGTTACCTGCTGCAGTCACGCAGGTACCAAACCACAGCTTCTCTGTAGGCAACATCAATCCGCAGTCAATTGTTATGGTGCACCTGTATGTTACTTCTGATCTCGGCCCAACCCCGCCGCTGTGAGCACACCCTCGCCTCTTGGAAGTGTATGCCAGAGGTTATGTGGACTCATGCACTTTTGAGATGGATTTGAATGCGCGTGTGAAAGTACTGTTGGTCCGTCCAGACTAATAGAGCGGGCGGGCGGGCTTTTTCTCAGCGGCGAGCCCACATTGTGCATCGGAGAGCTAGAGCACAGCAAACAGAGGGATCAATTTAGCTGAACAAACAATCTTTCATGTAATGATGGCTACTTATCCATTTATGTCATGTCTGAGCCAGTGAGCGGCTGTGTTTCACTGGCCATTATTCACAACTCGTATCACTGTCATCCTAAAAAATAAAAAGAATAAATAAATAAAAAAACAAATAAAAAGAAGATGCATCAAACAACTTCACATATACATATATATGTAATGGATGAAGTTATGATTCACATACTGTAAAAAAATAAACCAGACAGCTGTTGCTCAGTTTACTTATTTTTCTGAATGAAAGATATATAGCTGCTAGTACAGTAAAAGAAGAAACAATACAAATATATTTTTCCCTTCATGTGTCCTTTACTTTCATCATATCCGAAAATTACCTTTAATTAAAAAATCCTTTTTACATAAATATATCTATTAGTACTTATTTATTAATATTACACACATTAAGGCAGTCTCTGTAAATATAAACTGAATAAAGTAAATGCATTTAATGAATAATTGAGTAGTTAATTTTTAAAAACACCACATGTTTTATTTGGCTCTATAGGGCTAAATGAACAGAAATAGAGTGTTTTTCTATAAAAGTGTAAATCATATTGTGCCTTGTTTACTCCTGTTTACCTCCATGCTTCAGATCTATTCAAACTTGTTGGGTAACTGAGTGCACAGCTTAAAAAAAAAAAAAAAAAAAGACTATATAGCAAACACCTGCAGGTTCAGACAGCATTAGCCCCAGTGCATGATGGGTACACAGTGCCATCATCTGGCTGGAGAGAGACCTATCATCTGATTACAGTCACAGTCATCAGTGTGCTGCTTCACCCTCAGAGAAGACATTATATAGTGTTTAATGTCACAGACACTAAAGATCCTCCAGTGTATTTTTCCAAAAATATGATATATATATATATTTAAAGCATTAAATAATGCCTAAAATAGCTTTTTAATGAACAAATAAATAAATATATAATATTAATAATAATAATGATAATATGTAGCTTAGCTTAATTGTAAGGTATTCTTTGATATGTTAAACAAATTTCGATACAAAAAATGCATCTTAGTTTGAATAAATAAATAAATAAATATTTTTTATTTTGTAGTTAACAGTTTGTTAGTGTTAAAAACATTTTGATTACATTAAAGTAAATACACTTTAGTCTGAATAAATATTTGTTTATTTTGAAGGGGTCATATGACGTTGCTAAAAATACCATTATTTTGTGTATTTGTTGTAATTTAATGTGTTTATGCAGTTATGGTTTATAAGGTTTCCACATACTGTACATTAGTGTTTCTCCTTATCGTCTCGCCTTCTGAAACGTTGATTATTACAAAGCTCATCGTTCTGAAAAGCGAGGTGTGCTCTGATTGGCCAGCTCTCCAGTGCGTTGTGATTGGCCTTAACTTTTATAAAGAATAACTCTTTGGGTTTGAGACTTTAGTCTTTGTAACTTCACAGATCTTCTTTATGCACCAAGAGCTTGTAACACTCCAAAGAGAAAGGAAAACTTGAAATCGCATCATATGACCCCTTTAAATCTCAGCTTATTCAGAAGGAAAACTAACCATTCTTTGATTTGCTATTATAGATTAATGCAAATATTACAAATATTTTGATATTAAACAAGATGTGTGTAAGTAAATCATGGGGTAATTATCATTTTTGGTGAACTATCCCTTTAAGATACAAAGCTCTTTATTTCATTAATATTATATTATCTCCACTTAAAGATATAATAGATATACATACATATATATATATAGAGAGAGAGAGAGAGAGATAGAGAGAGAGAGAGATGTCTTAATACAATTAAGCACACTTATTTTTATTTTTATGTATTTATCTTTTTATATATTGTTTGAATATATATATGTAAAGACGCAGATAACTGCTTTATTTAATAAATAAATTTTTTTCCGAACACATACAGTCCTGGGTCTTCAGACCCGGTGGTCTCGAGCAGGAAGCAACTCAGTGCACTTGAGCGGCACAAACACCCGGATTAACCGTGATGGACAGCTATGAATCGCTGTAGCTCAACAAATCTGCAGCTGTTCACTTTACAGGTGTAAAAGTCAAAGTTTAACCCTTGCTTACATGCAATTACGGCAGCTTTCAGAAAAAAAAAAAAAGTATAGCTCATAGCCGAGGCTGCGGTGAGATGAGCATTGAGAAGCTGCCTTTCATCACCGTCTGGAAGACTTGGGCCCGTCTCTGTGGGTTTCTCTCTGCCCCGGCTTGTTATCCCTCCTGGCCCCCGGCCAACCGAAAGTGTGAGAGCCGCCGCGATACTGTTTGTTACATTTCTCACAGTCGCTAATATCTTTCTCGTGTTGCGCCAGCGTCGTTGGAGGCCAAGAGATCTGGCTGGGGAGCGCAGACTGCAGGTGTTTGCTGACAGTCCTCAGGCATTCTTCTCTGCCATTTAGGCAGAAAAATACAAGCGAAATTGAGTGGATTAAGACACATGCAGGTACTAACAGCCCCAAGAATATATTTGACAGGGCACTTCACGCTAACTCAAGACGGGAGCTGCAGCGGCATGATGTCATGCCACTTTCAAGGCATTTTAACGAACAAGGACAAGACAGATGAGAGACCTCACACACATATTAGAAGCAAATTCCCCCTGCGGTTTATGATATGTGCTATGACTAATGCTACAAGTATAAACCTTCAAAAACACATCAGGGATTTAAATGCGGCATACATATCTTTAGCTTTAGTGTAGTAGTAGGACATATTCATTTTAGATTTCCAAACAAATGCAAATATTGTAATAATCCACTTCATTCAGTAACGTAATTGAACAAGATGTGTTTTTCATTAAAGTGTGCTACTTATCTATTGTTTTTCTATGTAAACTCACTAGATGGACGTGTATGACCCTCTCGTTCATGTCTTTGCACTTAAGCGCCATGTTTTTAAGTCCAAAACATTAGACTAGATTCCAGAGTTCCAAAGCAGTGGACCAATCAGAAGTTGTGTTGTGAGCTTTTTATTACAGTAGCAAGTTGGCATTGCAATGGTTTTATTTTACGGCAAGATGGCATAGGAGGCATTCTGCAATGTTATTTTTTATAACCGTTCCTGAGCGCTGCATCACATATTCTGTCTCTGTACGTTAAAATAAACCTACAATAAAAATTACAAAACCTTAATTTCTCTATAAATATGTGGGCAAACTTACAAAATGAGCAAGGGATCAAATAAATATTTCCCCCACTATATAAGCTGATGCGCTATGAAAGCCTGTGAATTTGTGCACAGGGGATAAGGAGGACGAAGACTAAGAGAGCAATGCTTTTCTACTTTTACCTCCAGTTTTGCTTGTATAGAGCGGTCACCATAACACATACACCTAAATATCCATCCACGGAAAGGTGCAATAAGCAATTTCTGAGAAACACTGTTGAAAGTAGATCAGACTGAGCACCAAACACATTTGTAGCCAATCCCCAATAAGGGGCGTGTCCACTCGTGATGGGGGAGGTGCTTGTTTTACACAGCATGCTGCCAATTTGGGTGCGGAGCTGTCGGTATAGGGGTGTAATGCTTTTGTGTAGGGCCGTGTTTGTTTCGGTGATTTCAAATGTAAGTAATCACTTACTGAACCTTTATGTTGTATCGAGTGACCAAAGAACTATTATCATGAAAAATCTTTGGAGTGACTCTCATTAGCACAGAATTTTGACAAATGTCGATCTAGAGTGGCGTAAAAGAGGCATGAGTTCTGAAATGGCTGTTCAGACTGAGGTTGTATTGCAAAACAATCACCCTGTATCTGATTTTGTAGCACATGACAGAATCTATAAATCATAATCTATAAATTCTGGTTTCAAATGGTCACATATAAGCAAAAAGTCAGATTTGGGTCACTTTTGGCAGCAGTCTGGACAAAGCCTATGTTATTTTGGTTTCTACATGACTTAGTTAGTTGCACCACATGGTGCATGTTTGTTGTTTAATTAATAAAGCAGTAATATTTTGTTAAATTGCTGAACTAATAAGAATTTAATTATTTTAATGCGGCAGTTTGCTTCCTGATATCAGAACTGTTGTTTCACCTTGAAATCTGACAACTACAACAGAAATGAAAAACATCACATTTGTAATGAATTATTGTATTAATTAATAAATCTGGAAAAAATGTAGTGACCCAAAGATCTCTGCAAAAACAGCTTGATGTAAAGTTGAACATAGAACATCCATATTTTCCCATTACCAATCCATTCAACAGCCATATTTCCAGGTAACTTACGGTATTATCTTATCTCACACATGCAAAGCCTGTGTTCACCACATATGACTTAAAGCAATGAACTTGGGCAGGTTTATCAGCACGAGAGGAGAAACAAAAGACTTCAAGCGGCATGATTCTGACATGCTCTCTTTGAGTGGAGTTCAGTTCCAGGTCTTGTGATAACATTCACAGAAACACCTGGACACTTCAAGGCGTCAGACGCCCACATACTGATCATGTAAAAAAACACAGCTACTCAAAGCTGCTCAGGTTCAAATAGTCTTAAAAATAAATGCTGGTCCATGATCTGCAACCATATTTTCCCTTTTTTAACAAAAAGAACAAAGTACATTGCTAAAACATTCATAAAACAAAAAAGAAAAAAATACCACTAGAAGTTGGATTGCATTTTCCCAATATTAAACAGTTATCTCCTCATTATTAATCATTACTATTGTTCATACTAGGTTTAGACATTAAAGCAAGTCCAGAACTTATCACTACTATTACCAGTGACACATCCCACAGAAAGAGAAAAAAAAATGGCCACTGAAATGGTCTTTTCGAATAAACTATGTTTTTATTTTACATTTCATTAGTTCTGTCAAGTGATTAATTGCGATTAATCGTATCCAAAATAAGAATTTGTTTAGATTTAAACAAAACATATTTTTCTTTAATATTTACATGCATGTGTGTGTATTTGTATAGTTATAGTAAATATGCACGGTTCACATTCATGCATTATATAAACAAATATGTATTTATTTTGGATGCGATTAATTGTGATTAATCGGTTGATAGCACTACATTTCATGCAGGTTTGGAAGGCAAAATATATTGATTTAAAATTTTGTCAAATATGACATAAAACCATAAGTGAAGCATAGGATTAAAAATCAGGCATATTTTTACGGAAGTTATAGCCACCGAAACTATCGCCATCGCATCATATCAGGTCTGGTCATATCACATATTTGGTAATTTTACTCTTGATATGAGTAATGTTATTTCACAATAACAATATGTATCACAGTATAGTTATTTTTTATTAAGGTTTTCATTATGTCAAAAATTGTTGATGCCATCGATGATACCAGTTTCTTAGGACCAACACATGACCATCTTAAACCAGCCCAGGACTAGCTCAAACCCGCTGACATGCTTAAAAACATACCTAACGAGCATATGCTGGATTTGTCAACAGGGTAGTGTTGGTATTAATGTTATTTCCAAACACAAGAGACCATTAACCTTTTAGTGGCACTCACTGGACAACTGCTGCGATACGTTCAACAACCAATGGAATAAAACGCTGCCATATTCACGTTCATCTGCTTGAGATAAAACCTAAGGCACTTTTAATACCTCTCACTGGATATTTTACTTTAAAAAGTGATCAAAAAATTAAATATAAAAGCTCATTTTTGCAGATATGTGGCCACACAGGCAAAAATTTCCAATGAGTCCTGGTTGGTCCAAATATTCAAAACACAAAATCTAGGCAACCACTGCACTGGTACCAATCTACTTAACCACACTGATACAAATCATTTACTTTCACATGTAGAATACTAAAGATCATGAAAAATGCTGGTAAGAAATCACATTCATCAACACATCGTCTAGTTTGGGGCGACCAGCATAGCTAAAGATGAGAAAGGGCCAATCACTCTGACACCGTCAGCACTGTCTGAGGAGACCACACTCTATTCTTCCCATGACATGAGAGCATGTATGACAGACTGCCTGCCAAACCCGTAATCAGTCGTCCCTCTTTACACCATTAGTGTGTTGTGATAGCCACGCAGAGTTTTGAGGCCTGTCAGCTTGGTATCTCCTCAAGCTACGACAGGTCCTTCTGGAAATGAGGCACGTCCAAAGCTGCAGTCGACTAAATCCCGGCAGACAAGACCTCTACACTTGTGCTCCCTATAAACAAACAGTTCACAATACCTCCAATGATTCCTCCCATTTACTGACTGGCTTTCAAAGTAAAGCCTTGAATCGTAAAACTAAATTTAGGTGACTTTGATGTAAATTGGGTTTAACAACACCACTCTGTGTCACAAAATCACCTGTCAGCAATAATTCAGATCTTAAATTATGAATGCATCTGATCGTGACAAATGGTAATGCTATCCATCTTTTATTGTGACATACATCTTACTGTGAAAAATACAAATCTGATGACACTTTTAACCTTGCATACACACTTTGTAGGTGACTTTGCATGCATGCACTCACAGAGACCTACAACGAACCGTGTTTGGTCAGCCGTGAGAAGTATGTGGCTGTGTTTAAAGGCCCACTGCGTCTCGCTGTGGGTCAGTGGCTGTTAGAGATGCAGGCAGGAAGGATTAGTTCCTCACGAAACCCAATCCCACATACTCTTAAAGCACAGAGAGCTTACCAGGTGCAACCAAGCAAGACCAACAGGAACCCAGCTTTAAGGATCCTAAGTGGGCAATTACAAGTATCTTCCATTAAATAGGATTAACGACGGCAACAAACAGAAACCAGAACTGTCGGTGTATTTACAGAAGAGCGCTGGCTTCAGTTCAGTTTTCATGCCTTCAAATTTGGCAACCAACTCCCAGCTAAATCTTTTCTAGAACCCTGGACTATAAATACTGTATACAAAAATTAAACAAAAGATATGTAACAACATATAATGAAAAATGCCTTTTTTTTTTTCAAACCCTGACCACTATCTAGGGCATTTATATATAATGTACTGGCCAAACATTCCAGCAGGTGGAGCTGCAGACTATCATGAGGAGAAATATTATTGCTGAAAAGATTGGATTGAAAGTGAATAATACACCATACAAAATATCGAAAAATGTTACAAATGAAAATATGTCATATTGTAGGTTCTTCAAAGTAGCATATATTTAAATTGCTTTTATTACTGCTTTGCACACTCTTGGCGTTCTCTTGATGAGCTTCAAGAGGTAGTCACCTGAAATGGTCTTCAACAGTCTTGAAGGAGTTCCCCGAGAGATGCTTAGCACTTGTTGGCCCTTTTGCCTTCTGTCTGTGGTCCAGCTCACCCCTAAACCATCTGGATTGGGTTCAGGTCCGGTGACTGTGGAGGCCAGGTCATCTGGCGCAGCACCCCATCACTCTCCTTCTTGATCAAATAGCCCTTGATGCCTTCAGTGTGGCTCTACAATTTTCATAGTCATGAAAATAAAGAAAACTCTTTGAATGAGAAGGTGTGTCCACACTTTTGGTCTGTACTGTATACTGTATATATATATATATATATATATATATATATATATATAATTTACTCATGTCATTCCAAACCAGTAAGTTTGTTCTGTTAAATACAAAGGTAGCAGTCCATTAAACACCACCCATGTTTCAAATCATTGACAATAGCCTCTGCTCTGACAGCCTGGTGCAAATATCATCACATCACAAACTCCAATCAGGCCCCATCTGAACTCACCCCACTCTGGAATAACTCTGATTTCACAAGCAACAAAAAAAACACTACATTTTCATAAATGGACACAAAAGGGCATCTCACATTTAAAGCACATTTTTCAGTCTAACAACTTTGGCCAACTTTGGAGTACGGTATGGGGAGCAATCAATTCTTGATGTATCTGCAACTCAAATCAGCTGTATTATCCAAAATCAACAACAGAACTATCAACACTCATCTTCCTACTGCATTAGCAGATTTAATTAATATATCCTCCCCGAAATGTATCGGTATTCGTTTTTAGTTTTTCATTTTTTATTAAAATATATACACAAACTTGCTTACCGTTTCAACTATCTGATATTGCGATTCTTCGTTTAAAAACCTTTATAAATTGTCTTGATCTATAACGCGAGATGAGCGCTGCAGTTCAGAGTCCTGTTAGCCAGATTTAACGTACAGCACTTGAATTCCCCAGTTTCTCCCAAAATACATGAAAGTAAGTGGCTGTTGAACTGGACGAAGAATAGAGTAAACTTTATTTTTCTGCTATGTGTGTCGATATATGAATAAAACATGTCTGCAAATTACTTTTGATTAGATAGTTTTTGCTGCTTCCATAGACATCAGTGTGTATTTTACAAACTACCAATGTATTTTTTTTTACTAGTGATTGTGTATATTTAAATGTATGAAACCTAAAACAAACATTATGTGGTTGAAAACACTGATATATGACAAGCTCTGAGCGCATCTGTCTCTGGCTCAGTGCCAGCCAACATGCGAAAGCAGTTTGAATCTGGCGGTTCTGTCTGTGACGCTAATGAACATCCTAAATCATACTCTCAGGGGCACAGAAACAAGAATCTAATATATGGTGCCATAATACTCAAAATGTTAAAATGTAATTTACATTTAAAATTATTTTTGTTAAAATATATCCGCTGACATTTGGACTCCCAACCAATCAGCAAACAGCAGCTGACTGTGACCCCAGCAGTCTATGATATAAACAGATAATTTTTGATTGCACATTGCTAGCTAGCAATATGTCGCAGAGCTCCTTTCTTAATTTTTTTAGCAAAAAACCTTGGCTTGATGGACAGCCGGACACAAGGCCTTAACGTTACACCTGATGAGGATGTTTCTCCCTCCCCGGGCCCAACATCAACAGACAGTGTTGCCAGATTGGAAATGTCCAAGTATCGTACCAGAAGTTCAAAATTATCGTACCAGAAGTTCAAAATTATCGTATTTGGAAGAAAATTATTACATTAAACAACTACATGTTGACACGACCTGCAAATTAACACTAGGAGTATGGTTGGACGGAAGCAGTGCGACAAAAATACTATCCCATAATTTTGCACAGTAATCTGACAATAAATGTGGCACACCCAGATTTTCATATGCACACCCAAAATCTCTTTTCTGGCTATGCTACTGTTTCCAAAATATACAAAATTATAGCTAATTCAAATAAAACCATAATTTTACCAACAATCAAATGGAAAGAAGACCTTTCGATTGCTCCTAAAACCGACTTCTGGACTCAAATTTGTAAAAATATTTACTCCATGACTAAAAACGCCAACCTTCAGCTCATACAGTATAAGACTCTTCATAGAATACACTACACTGGGGAAAGGCTGGCTAAAATGGGATTCACATCAGGAATTTGCTCACACTGCTCACAAAACTGTCCGGACACATATATCCATGCCACATGGCACTGCCCACCCATTAAACACTTTTGGAAAGACGTCACTGAATCCCTGTCCCGCCTCCTGGGCTCCCACATCCCATTATCCCCCTTACTCTGTTTTCTAGGTGATCTATCAGCTCTCAATCAGGAAATAACAAACAAAAGGATACTCCTTGTAGCCTTAGCCATCACCAAGAAAACTATCTTCTTGAACTGGAAATCCCGAAGCACTATTCACATAACACACTGGAAAAATTTGCTCATAGACTACATCTCCCTAGAATATTTTACACCTCATTACAACTGTGTATCGGAACCTCAACACTCCAGATCAGACCTCATCCAACTATTACAAATCTGACAAACTCATCCCGATTAATTATGTATTTATTTATTATTATACATTTATACAAGGTTTTAGTAATATTGTGAGTATTTTCATTATTATAATTATTATTGAAATTATGGTTATTAATATTTTTTATATCATAGAAACATTTAACAGTGATGGAATGATGGCGATGTGATGATAATTTGCTTGATATAAGGGTGGTAATGGTATAACGTATATATTAAATGATTAAAATAAATAAATAAATGAATAAATAAATGGTTAAAGGAAATGATGATGATAATAATGATATTGATAACCAAATCAAGTCAACATCTAACACATACCACACATGATTTTAATGCACCAAATGCTGATTTTAATGCACTTCACCTTCTTTTTAATGCACCACCTTAGTTTAGGCATACATACAAATATTAACTGTAAAAGAAAGAGAAAAGAAAAAGGAAAAAAGAGGGGGAAAAGAATAAAGGGAAGGAAGGAAAAAAAATAAAAAGCACACTGACACAAAAAAAAGACTAGGAGAGGTGTGGTATGTGGTGGGTGCATGTCACACGTGTGTGTACTGTTATTATTATTATTATTATTATTATTATTATTATCATTATTACTACAATAATTATTATTGATATCACTGTCGCCGTATGATAAAAGTGTTATCATAATCGCCATCCTTAGCATTACTATTAGTATATTTTTTTTTTTTTTTTTTTTTTATTACTATTGTTGTTATTATTATTATTACTATTGTTGTTGTTATTATATTAACATTGATATAACTATTGCAATTGTACTTTCAATACAAAATATTATCATCATCGCCATATTTATTATTACTATTATTACTGTTATTATTGTTGCTATTATTATTGATATAAATGTTGTTATTATTATTATTGTTATTATTGATTTTATCAATATCAACATCACCATCACCACTAAATATTATTATCATTATTATTATACATGCTTTTACTATTTAAATACTATTTAATACTTCTACATATTACTATTATAATTTGTCGTTGTTTTTTTTTTTTTTTTTTTTTTTTTTGTGTTCTGTTGTTGTGTTATGTTTACCTTATGTATAATTAAAAAAAACAAAATTAAAAAAAAAATGTGGACCAGAAACTATTTGGTTACCAACATTCTTCAAAACAGTGTCTGATCATCACCATGAGGGACATTAAAATGAGTGACATATCCCAACAGACTCCTGCAGGAGAATTCCATATCTAGAGAACACAGGACTCTTTTGCTTTGGCCTGTAAGTCCTGTAAGCACCTAGCAACCAGTAGTCCCTGGCAGCGCACAAACAACATCCTCCTTAAATGTCTAGCAACACACTAAAACAGCACATTAGCACACAACACATCTAGTTTTATTTACAAACATAAACCTCATTGCTCATCCACTCTGCCATTGTCAAGTAATTTTCAAATAATTCCAATGACATGCAATATCTGTGACGCTTGGTAAATGAGACAGGAGGCAAAAGCGAGTAAACAGAGTTTATTGTACAAGATGTGATGATGGAAGGTTGGAGAGTGACGCAGGAACATCGATGGCAGCACAGACTGGTGAGTAGGTGAGTTGAGTGCGCTGGTAAGGATGACGGTGGTGGTGGATCCGAGTGAGGTGACGATAATCCGTGTGCGAATGTAACAATACAAAGCGAACCGAAACAGGAGACAAAGCGAGGCAGGAACAGGACCTCAAACAAAATTTTGACAGAAATTGGGTCCCCTGTCGGAAACCACGTCAATCGGGAGGCCATGTAAACGAAAGACGTGGTCTACGACGGTCAACGCGGTCTCCTTGGCTGAGGGTAGTTTGGACAAGGGAATAAAGTGGGTTGCCTTCGAGAACCGGTCCACCACGGTTAAAACAACCATGTTGCCCTGGGAGGGCGGTAATAAAATCTAGTGTGATGTGGGACCAGGGTCTCGAAGGAACCGGCAGCGGTTGGAGTAACCCATCAGGGGGCCGATTGGAAGTCTTACCAGTGGCACAAACCGAGCAAGCCAAGACAAAATTGTGAATGTCACGAGCCATAAGTGGCCACCAGAATCGTTGCTTGACTAAAAATCTAGAACGATTAAAGAGCCAGTAAGATGAAAATTTCTAAGCTTCCTATCACTGTTTATAAGTCCTGTACATTAGGTTTAAATCCATCCAAGGTTAAAAAACATTGTCATTTTGTCAAAATATCATTTTAAAATTACCTAAATTCTCAGAGATCCCCAAACGGTTCGCACAAAGCTGTTCAAAAGATTCAGTTTCCTTAAACCCCACCTTTCGGTAGCATACTGTGTTCTGATTGGTCAACTGACATAGTTTTGATTGGTTGTGCCGCACACAACTTCATGGTAAACAAGGCGTTAGCATCTGTTTGAGGTGAATTAGGTCTTATTCCTCTCAATCAATCAATCAATCAATCAATCACCTTTATTTATATAGTGCTTTAAACAAAATGCATTGCGCCAAAGCACTGAACAACATTCATTTGGAAAACAGTGTCTCAATAATGCAAAATGATAGTTAAAGGCAGTTCATCATTGAATTCATTGATGTCATCTCTGTTCAGTTGAAATAGTGTCTGTTTTAATTTGCAATCAAGTCAACGATATCGCTGTAGATGAAGTGACCCCAACTAAGCAAGCCAGAGGCGACAGCGGCAAGGAACCGAAACTCCATCGGTGACAGAATGGAGAAAAAAACCTTGGGAGAAACCAGGCTCAGTTGGGGGGCCAGTTCTCCTCTGACCAGACGAAACCAGTAGTTCAATTCCAGGCTGCAGCAAAGTCAGATTGTGCAGAAGAATCATCTGTTTCCTGTGGTCTTGTCCTGGTGCTCCTCTGAGACAAGGTCTTTACAGGGGATCTGTATCTGGGGCTCTAGTTGTCCTGGTCTCCGCTGTCTTTCAGGGCAGTAGAGGTCCTTTCTAGGTGCTGATCCACCATCTGGTCTGGATACGTACTGGATCCGGGTGACTGCAGTGACCCTCTGATCTGGACACAGACTGGATCTGGTGGCCACGGTGACCTCGGAACAAGAGAGAAACAGACAAATATTAGCGTAGATGCCATTCTTCTAATGATGTAGAAAGTACGGTGTTATGTGAAGTGTTCCGGTTCCAGTTTACCTAATTAATGCAGCCTAAAAATCCTTTAACGGATTTGGATATTAAAAGCATATTAGTATGTTATGTGTATGCCAGGTTAAAGAGATGGGTCTTTAATCTAGATGTAAACTGCAAGAGTGTGTCTGCCTCCCGAACAATGTTAGGTAGGTTATTCCAGAGTTTAGGCGCCAAATAGGAAAAGGATCTGCCGCCCGCAGTTGATTTTGATATTCTAGGTATTATCAAATTGCCTGAGTTTTGAGAACGTAGCGTACGTAGAGGAGTATAATGTAAAAGGAGCTCATTCAAATACTGAGGTGCTAAACCATTCAGGGCTTTATAAGTAATAAGCAATATTTTAAAATCTATACAATGTTTGATAGGGAGCCAGTGCAGTGTGGACAGGACCGGGCTAATATGGTCATACTTCCTGGTTCTAGTAAGAACTCTTGCTGCTGCATTTTGGACTAGCTGTAGTTTGTTTACCAAGCGTGCAGAACAACCACCCAATAAAGCAATACAGTAGTCTAACCTTGAAGTCATAAATGCATGGATTAACATTTCTGCATTTGACATTGAGAGCATAGGCCGTAATTTAGATATATTTTTGAGATGGAAAAATGCAGTTTTACAAATGCTAGAAACGTGGCTTTCTAAGGAAAGATTGCGATCAAGTAGCACACCTAGGTTCCTAACTGATGACGAAGAATTGACAGAGCAACCATCAAGTCTTAGACAGGGTTCTAGGTTATTACAAGTAGAGTTTTTAGGCCCTATGATTAACACCTCTGTTTTTTCTGAATTTAGCAGTAAGAAATTACTCGTCATCCAATTTTTTATATCGACTATGCATTCCATTAGTTTTTCAAATTGGTGTGTTTCACCGGGCTGCGAGGAAATATAGAGCTGCGTATCATCAGCATAACAGTGAAAGCTAACACCATGTTTCCTGATGATATCTCCCAAGGGTAACATATAAAGCGTGAAGAGTAGCGGCCCTAGAACTGAGCCTTGAGGTACTCCATACTGCACTTGTGATCGATATGATACATCTTCATTCACTGCTACGAACTGATGGCGGTCATATAAGTACGATTTAAACCATGCTAATGCACTTCCACTGATGCCAACAAAGTGTTCAAGTCTATGCAAAAGAATGTTGTGGTCAATTGTGTCAAACGCAGCACTAAGATCCAATAAAACTAATAGAGAGATACACCCACGATCAGATGATAAGAGCAGATCATTTGTAACTCTAAGGAGAGCAGTTTCAGTACTATGATACGGTCTAAATCCTGACTGGAAATCCTCACATATACCATTTTTCTCTAAGAAGGAATATAATTGTGAGGATACCACCTTTTCTAGTATCTTGGACAGAAAAGGGAGATTCGAGATTGGTCTATAATTAACTAGTTCTCTGGGGTCAAGTTGTGGCTTTTTTATGAGAGGCTTAATAACAGCCAGTTTGAAGGTTTTGGGGACATGTCCTAATAACAATGAGGAATTAATAATAGTCAGAAGAGGACCTATGACTTCTGGAAGCACCTCTTTTAAGAGCTTAGATGGTATAGGGTCTAACATACATGTTGTAAGTTTAGATGATTTAACAAGTTTATACAATTCTTCCTCTCCTATAGTAGAGAATGAGTGGAACTGTTCCTCAGGGGGTCTATAGTGCACTGTCTGATGCGAAACTGTAGCTGACGGCTGAATGGTTGCAATTTTATCTCTAATAGTATCGATTTTAGAAGTAAAGTAGTTCATAAAGTCATTACTGCTGTGGTGTTGGGAAATGTCAACACTTGTTGAGGCTTTATTTTTCGTTAATTTAGCCACTGTATTGAATAAATACCTGGGGTTATGTTTGTTTTCTTCTAAAAGAGAAGAAAAGTAATCAGATCTAGCAGTTTTTAATGCTTTTCGGTAGGATATGCTACTTTCCGGCCAAGCAATACGAAATACCTCTAGTTTTGTTTTCCTCCAGCTGCGCTCCATTTTTCGGGCTGCTCTCTTTAGGGTGCGAGTATGCTCATTATACCATGGTGTCAAACTGTTTTCCTTAACCTTTCTTAAGCGTAAAGGAGCAACTGTATTTAAAGTGCTAGAAAAGAGAGAGTCCATAGTTTCTGTTACATCAACAAGTTGTTCTGAGGTTTTGGATATGCTAAGGAATTCGGATACATCAGGAAGATAACTTAAAAAGCAGTCTTTTGTGGTAGAAGTGATGGTTCTTCGATACTTGTAACAAGAAGTAGAATTTACAATTTTGGCTATATGAAGTTTACACAGAACTAAATAATGATCTGAGATATCATCACTTGGCTGAATAATTTCAACACTATCAACATCAATTCCATGTGACAGTATTAAATCTAGAGTATGATTTCGACAATGAGTAGGTCCTGAAACGTGTTGTCTAACACCAATAGAGTTCAGAATGTCTATAAATGCTGATCCCAATACATCTTTTTCATTATCGACATGGATATTAAAATCACCAACTATTAAGACTTTATCTGCAGCCAGAACTAACTCGGATGTAAAATCACCAAACTCTTTAATAAAGTCTGTATGGTGCCCTGGTGGCCTGTATACAGTAGCCAGTACAAACATAACAGGGGATTTATCATTAACATTGGTTTCTCTGGATAATGTTATATGAAGCACCATTACTTCAAACGAGTTATACTTGAAGCCTACCCTCTGAGAAATCCTGAAAACGTTATTATAAATTGAAGCAACACCTCCCCCTTTGCCTTTTAGACGCGGCTCATGTTTATAACAATAATCTTGGGGGGTGGACTC
This sequence comes from Carassius auratus, assembly GCF_003368295.1. Lineage (NCBI taxonomy): Eukaryota > Metazoa > Chordata > Actinopteri > Cypriniformes > Cyprinidae > Carassius > Carassius auratus. The sequence goes on from NC_039289.1 coordinate 14,641,955, forward strand.
ATTTAAAATAATGTAATCATCAGGTTTTAGCCAGGTTTCTGTCAAGCAGAGCACATCTATATTATGATCAGTTATCATATTATTTACAAAAAGTGTTTTCGTAGAAATGGATCTGATATTCAATAAGCCAATCTTTATCATTTGTTTATCCATATTGCATTTGTTTTTTATTTGTTGAACCTCAATTAAATTGTTAACCTTAACTTGGTTTGGACGTTTTTTGTATTTTCTAGTTCGTGGAACAGACACAGTCTCTATAGTGTGATATCTAGGTGAAAGAGTCTCTATGTGCTGAGAATTAACTGACCTCTGTGACGGGAGGCAGCTAGCAGACGGTCGGTTTAGCCAGTCTGTCTGCTTCCTGACCTGGGCCCCAGTTAGTCAAGTATAAACACTAAGACTATTTGCCATATTTCTAGACAGAAGAGTGGCGCCACCCCAGGAGGGATGAAGACCATCTCTTTTAAACAGGTCAGGTCTGCCCCAAAAGCTCGTCCAATTGTCTATATAACCTATGTTATTCTGTGGGCACCACTTAGACATCCAGCCATTGAGTGATGACAATCTGCTATGCATCTCATCACCACGGTAAGCAGGGAGGGGACCAGAGCATATTACAGTGTCTGACATCGTGCTTGCAAGTTCACACACCTCTTTAAAGTTATTTTTAGTGATCTCCGACTGGCGAAGTCGAACATCATTAGCGCCGGCATGAATAACAATCATACTGTATTTACGTTTAGCATTAGCCAGCACTTTAAAATTTGCCAAGATGTCAGGCGCTCTGGCTCCCGGTAAACATTTGACTATGGTGGCTGGTGTCTCTATATTCACGTTCCGTACAATAGAATCGCCAATAACTAGAGCACTTTCATCAGGTTTCTCAGTGGGTGCATCACTGAGTGGGGAGAACCTGTTTAATGTTTTGATCGGAACAGAAGAGCGGTGTTTTGACCCACGACTACGCTGCCTCACCGTCACCCAGTTGCCCTGCTGCAGGGCTCTGCTGGAACCGGACAATGTACAGGAATCCCTGAGCTAGACGCATCCAAAGCCATATCTAGAGCCCTAACATTCTTACTGTCCTCAATTAAAGTTTGGATGCGTGTCTCTAATTCTGAAATCTTCTCTGTCAGCCTAACTGTTTCCCTGCATTTATCACATGTGAATCCCTCATCAGCGACAGAGATAGATAAACTGTTCATGTGGCAAGAGGTGCAAATAACAATTGTAGGAGAAGCCATTACTCACCGTGCTTGATGAAATATTCTTACTGCGGTTGTTTGATGAACTTGTGGAAAACTGCAGCGTGAGCGAGTAGAGGAGAGGAGAAAAGAAAACGCTAATGACAAGCTAACGAGTGCTAACGCTTTGCAGGTGTGCTGCAGTCACGGAAGAGTGAACGATCAAAGTTAATCTGATAAGATTGATCGGTAATATCAGAAATATGGTGTGAATTAAGTTATATTTTACAATTAAAAAAACAAACAAACAGACAGTGATAGTAAGAAAGATTATAGAGAAAAAATATAAAATAAAAACAGCTACATGGAGCTATGATTAGCTACAGAAGGCCAACAGGAAGTAGAGAAAACACTGTCCAACAGCGACACCAACAGGCACCAGCCAGTCCTCAGGTCCAGGCGGACAAAGAGCATTCAGTGCACCGGTGTCCAGGTGCCCACCGCGAAGCAAACAGTAAAATAAAAAACTTGAACAGTCTCGCTGCTTTTTCTTCTGTGTGGGTGTATTCAAGCCGCGCGCTTCAGTTTGAATCTGAATAGCGCGTTCAACGTGGGGGGCGTGGTCACATTAGATATAACGAAGGGAGACATGAAAAACAGACATCGCTTTGTTTTCATATGGATTACTTTATCACAGAATATCTGTTTTCGCCAGCACTTGTTTAATTTTAAAGTAGACATGTGAAGCTTTCTATAGATATCTCTCTCATGTCTCTTCGTTGAGTATTCACAGAGTTACTTCATTTTAATGACATGTTTGTAAATGAAGATCAGTGCTGACAGGCTTTGTTGTACTGCTCTGGTATTGTGGTAAAAATGATTTTTAGCCATTGGTTCTTCTGATCTTCATTCTTTGGCAATGAAAATAAAACAAACTTGCCTTTACAATTAAAAACACACTGTCTCCTTGACATGATGCTATCACACCAACCAGAGCGTCTGTGTGTGTGGGGGGGGGGGCTGGTCAGAGTTCCGTTTCTCCCAAGACGGTAGGTGGAGATTATTATGCAAAGTATTCCTAGTGACGTACATAGAGATGGGCAAAAGATCTGAAATCTATAACGACTCGTTTCAGCGATTCAGAGTTGACTCCTTACTTTAGAAGCCAATAACTTTATAAATCGTGTACTTTTTGGTTTAATTACTTTGCACATTGTTTACACTGATGGACAGCTACATCATACACTGTTACCCCTTCTAAGGCCGTTCTGACCTTCAATTCGATCTCCCATGTGAGAGTGGAGACCACTAATGTCTCAGGAAAAATACACTCGGGAGTGGACGGGTGTTTGGAATGGTCAAAAATGCGTGACAAAGAATCGGGTTTGATATTTTTGGAATCCAGGCGGTACGAAATAGTAAAGTCAAAACGTCCGAACAAAAGTGCCCATCGAGCCTACCTGGAGTTCAACCTTTTGCCGATGCTAATGTACTCTAAATTCTTGTGGTCAGTCCATACTATAAAAGGAACCCCCGATCCTTCTAACCAGTGTCGCCATTCCTCCAATGCCATCTTAACTGGCAACAATTCTCGGTTACCAATATCATAATTTTGTTCTGCAGGAGATAAATGATATGAAAAATACGCGCAAGGATGGACCTTGTCATCTAAGGGAGAACGTTGTGATAACACCGCTCCTACCCCAACCTCTGACGCATCAACCTCCAACACGAACTGACGTGTAGGCTCAGGGGTAATCAGAATAGGGGCTGAAATGAAACGGCTCTTCAGTTTGGCAAACACAGCCTCAGCTGTGTCTGACCACCGGAACGCAGTCTTGACGGAGGTCAAGGCAGTCAGAGGTGCGGCTAGTTGGCTGAAGTTGCGAATGAAACACCAGTAGACGTTAGCGAAGCCCAGAAACCTCTCTAGGGCCTTACGGGAATCTGCACTTGGCCACTCTACCACAGCCTTAACTTTCTCGGGATCCATGCGTATTCCCTCAGTCGACACGATATACCCCAGAAATGGAATTGACTGTGCATGAAACTCGCATTTCTCCGCCTTGACAAAAAGCCCATTCTCTAGCAACCTCTGAAGCACTCGTCGGACGTGCTGCACATGTTCCTGGAGAGAAGAAGAAAAGATCAATATGTCATCCAGGTAGACATAAATGAACTGATCAATCATATCTTGCAGCACGTTGTTGACGAGTGCCTGGAAGACCGCTGGGGAGTTGGAAAGCCCGAAGGGCATAACCAAATATTCAAAGTGCCCTCTGGGGGTGTTAAAAGTGGTTTTCCATTCATCCCCCTCCCTGATCCGAACCAGATGATACGCATTGTGTAAGTCCAGTTTTGTGAAAATTGACGCTCCCTGCAACCTCTCAAAGGCCGAAGACATCAACAGAACAGAAAGTGAATAAAGTTTGCCTTTAGGCGGAGACTTACATGACAATAAATCTATGGCACAGTCGTATGGACGGTTCGGAGGAAGAGAAGCAGCACGAGACTTACTGAACACTTCCTTCAGATGGAGGTACTCAGCGGGCACGTTAGACAAATCCACCGCCTCCTCCTATAACACAGACATAGACACAGATGGACAGGCAGACACGAAACCAGACTCATGACACTTTTTACACCAGGACAGAATGGAATTAGAGGACCAGTCTATTTTTGGGGTTATGGAGGAGGAGCCAAGGGTGTCTGAGGGCAATGGGTGCCAGGGGAGAGTCAAGGATGTGAAAGGAAATAGTCTCAGAGTGATTGCCAGATGTGATGAGTGTGATGTCTTCAGTGATGTATGAGATGGTAGGGAGTTGCTGTCCAGTGAGGGCGTGAACCATGATGTTGTGCAGAAAGGGTCTGAGGGGAATGTGGAGCTTGTGTGCCAATGAGCTGTCCATGAAATTACCCTCTGCCCCTGAGTCCAGTAGTGCTTGACAGTGGTGGGTCTGTGCTGACCACTTCAGTCTTACCTGGAGGAGCATAGAGGATGATGATGATGGTGATGAGGTCTTCTCGGGGGAGATCCCACCCGATAGTAGCCCCATACGTACTACCGGGCTCGCCCTACCTGCATGGGCTTGTGATTGTAGGAGGGGCTGGCCGCGTACCCGCCGCTGAATCGCACGTCTGTCGGTCCCCTGGATGTGGTGCTAGGTAAGTTCCCCCTCTCCATCCGTGTCAGACGTGCGTCTACCTGCAAGGCCAGCTCGATGAGTCCGTTGAGGGACGTGGGGAGATCCATGGCGTAGATCTCCTGCTGGACGCGGTCAACCAGTCCATGCAGGAACATGTCCCACTGCGCCTCCTCGTTCCAATGGCACTCCGACGCCAGGGTCCGGAACTCGATAGAAAAGTCTGAGACGGATCTCTCGTGCTGGCGTAACTCCACCAGCCTCCTGGCCGCCTCCCATCCTGCGACGGCCCGATCGAAGACCCGTATCATCTCGGCGGAGAGTGCCTGAAACGAGGCGCAGCATGGATCCTGGTTCTCAGACATCTGCGTCACCAAGGCTTGAACTGCGCGACCAGTGTCATTAAGACTCCTCTCCTGGGAGTCCATCCTCTGAACAATGGCGCTGAGAATTTCTTCGAGGGTGGAATGTTGACTACTCGCTGCCTTAATGTCCAGATCGTTCTGTGACGCTTGGTAAATGAGACAGGAGGCAAAAGCGAGTAAACAGAGTTTATTGTACAAGATGTGATGATGGAAGGTTGGAGAGTGACGCAGGAACCTCGATGGCAGCACAGACTGGTGAGTAGGTGAGTTGAGTGCGCTGGTAAGGATGGCGGTGGTGGTGGATCTGAGTGAGGTGACGATAATCCGTGTGCGAAGGTAACAATCCAGAGCGAACCGAAACAGGAGACAAAGCGAGGCAGGAACATGAGAAACAGACATCTAACACGGAGGACCTCAAACAACGATCTGACAAACATGAGACGAAAGACAGGGTGTTAAATAGGCAGTTGGAATGAAATGCAGATCAGTACTGTAAAAATATCAATTTATGACACAAACAAAACAGATTTCATAAAAAAATAAATAAGATTAATTGCTACTACTTGCATGCTTGTGCTAATCTTGTGCTTTTCTTTTTAATGGCAATTTTTTTTTTTTTTTGTCATGTAAACTGTTATTAAATATAAGGGAAAGCTGTAAAAATTAGAACATTATTCTCAATATTATAATTTTTTCATACGAAACCTGTGAGTTTTAAAGTATGGGTGGCATTTTTCATTTGGGAACTGTCACTCACAAGGATTAAAACAATTATTTCAAATTACAAATCTGTCTACCTCAGTTTGAATGAGCTTAATTTAGTTTAAACAATTTGTTTATTGAGAAATAAATTAATAAATAATGTGTATAAATGGTTTCCAAATACATATAAACTCACTGGCCACTTTATCAGGTACATCTTGCTAGTACCAGGTTGGACCCACTTTTGCCATAAGAACTGCCTTAATTCTTCATGGCATAGATTCAACAAGGTACTGGAAACATTTCCCAGAGATTTTGGTCAGTATTGACATATTATCACGCAGTCAGCTGCACATCCATGATGTGAATCTACCGTTTCTCCACATCCCAAATCTGCTCTATTGGATTGAGATCCGGTGACTGTGGAGCCCATTTGAGTAAAGTGAACTCATTGTCATCTTCAGGAAACCAGTCTGAGATGATTCAAGCTTTGTGACATGGTGCATTATTCTGCTGGAAGTGTCCATCAGAGGATGGGTACATTGTGGTCAAAAAAAAAGGAATGGACATGGTCAGAAACAATACTCAGGTAGGCTCTGGCAAATGATGCTCAGTTGGTACTAAGGGTCCCAAAGGTGCCAAGAAAATATCCCTCATACCATTACACTACCAGCACCAGCCTGAACCATTGAGACAAGGCAGAATGGATCCATGCTTTCATGTTCTTTACGCCAAATTCTGACCCCACCATCTGAATGGTGCAGCAGAAATCATGACTCATCAGACCAGCCAATGTTTTTCCAATCTTCTGTTGTCCAATTTTGTTGAGCTTGTGTGAATTGGAGTCTCTGTTTCCAGGAGCAGCACCCGGTGTGGTCTTCTGCTGCTGTAGCCCATCTGATTCAGGGTTCGATGTGTTGTGTGTTCAGAGTTGGTATTCTGCATATCTTGGTTGTAACGAATGGTTATTTGAGTTACTGTTGACTTTCTATTATGTCTAACCAGTCTGCCTATTCTCCTCTGACCTCTAACATCAACAAGGCATTTGCGTCCACACAACTGCTGCTCACTGGATATTTTCTCTTTTTCAGACCATTGTCTGTAAACCCTGGAGATGGTTGTGCATGAAAATAACAGTAGATAAGAAGTTTTTGAAATACTCAGACCAGAAATAGTGTTTAATGTGATTTTTTTTAATTTTTTTTTTATTATTTTATTATTTAATTGTGATAAAATAATAAGCTAACTTGTAAAATTAAGAAATCTATTTAGGTAAATGGTTGTATGCAGTACATCTCAGTGGCAAAATAAATAAATAAAATAAATACAAAGCGACTAAAACTAATATGTATTTCAAACTATTGAGTGTAACGAGTTAACTATATGTAATCGAGGGAATGCAATATTAATCGTGTCTGTCTATCATCTATCTATCTATCTGTCTATCTACCATCTATCTGTCTGTCTGTCTGTCTATCATCTATCTATCTGTCTGTCTATCATCTATCTGTCTGTCTGTCTGTCTATCATCTATCTATCTATCTGTCTGTCTACCATCTATCTGTCTGTCTGTCTATCATCTATCTATCTATCTATCTATCTGTCTTTCTATCATCTATCTATCTGTCTGTCTGTCTATCATCTATCTATCTATCTATCTATCTATCTGTCTGTCTACCATCTATCTGTCTGTCTGTCTGTCTATCATCTATTTATCTATCTATCTATCTATCTATCTATCTATCTATCTATCTATCTATCTATCTATCTATCTATCTATCTGTCTGTCTACCATCTATCTATCTGTCTGTCTGTCTTTCTATCTATCTATCAGTGTTAATTTCGTTGACTAAATATTTTCGTCATTATTTTCGTCACGAATATATTTTTGCCGACGAAA